>NC_141687.1:865217143-865832783 GCF_964263255.1 Lissotriton vulgaris | reverse complement strand
CCTGCCAGCTTGCACAAATAACTAAACTCCATATCTTTAACTCCAACTCATAATTTGTTGGCAAGAGAAAAGGAGAGCTATCTAGTTTGAGAGACGTTCCTGGTTCTGATGTGTTCTCAGACCCATTATCCATCTGAGACAAACAGGAAGTCAGGATAGGAGATGGATCACGGTGGGCATTCAGGTAACTCCTATACTGGAATGAGAAAAGTCAAAGTCACTGGAATGTTGGGGTTTCCACTCCCCTTTTTAGTGGAGCGAATGACAAAATGTCTTCAAGCCAATTTCAAAAGGTTTCCAGGCTTGTATTTATTACAAGGAAATAAGCACTCTTCATTTGTTGCAGCCAACATATGTTTTCATTGGTTAAGTAAGCCAAGAGGTTTTTCAAGCTTTCTTAGTTAGAATACAAATCTGTTATCATCCAAGTTATGAAGCCTATGGCCATGAAGAATAACAGTGTTATATTTACAGTGAACAATGGAATATTATATGATGGATTGGTCCATAGTCTTATGTTCTAAACTTCGACAGAAGAAGCTTTCAAGTAAGTACATGTAATCAATAACAGAGTAATGCTGGACAACAAAGAGTATGGATGAGATAACAAAGAATACAAAGCAGCGGTAAAAACTGGACCTATAGTGTGTTGGAAAGGACGGTAGCAGCTATCATGGAATGAACTTGAAAAACGTATTTGCTGTAGGCAAAGAGCGTAGAAAGTGTGGAAAGAGGGGGCACTTCATCCACATGTGTAAGGATGTTCGTAGAATCACATTTTGACCATTGGATAGCTCTGACAAGAGGCTATATAGAGGTTTACACAATGAAGCCATGGTATAAAACAATGGATGAAGCACATTCATATCATTCAGCTAACAGGAATTTAAATTTAGGGGTATGACATACATTTGTTGGCGGCCTCGATATCATGTATAGCATCATCCTAAAAGACATGTTCATAGAAAGATGGCAAAAATCAAAATTGAAGACTGCAGATACATTTTCCTAGGGGTGCCAGGGAGGACTGATGTAATAGCATTGATATGGACAGATACAGTATACCAGGAAAGAAGTATCAAGAGGAATATCTTTTTTAGCAAGTGGTGGGTCTTCCATACTCAGCTGGGCCCATAAATATTCTACACATATAATAAACCCAAAGGCTCCCAATAAGTTTATGGTGGTAGAGGACACAAACGTGGAGGAAATACGGAGCAATGCCAAAGCATTGTTCAAGAAGAGAATTAGAATATTAAAAGAATATGTTCACAAAATAGTGTTGAAAGAGGGTGCAGAGGCTGTGATACATAGAGCGAGATGTGTACCTGTTGTGAGAAATGTGGAAAATATGTTGAGATGGTTCAAGAAAACAGGATTGCTGTTGAAGCCTCTGCTTGGTGGTCACCTAATGTCATCACTAAAAAACGTTTCAAAAAATAGAGGGGAAGTTAGGTTTTGTGTGGATTTACAATGCCTCAATCAAAGCATAGTATTAGATAGCCTTTCCCTACCCAGCATTAATAAGATGGTGTTAGTGCTGGAAGAGGACAGGTAATATATAAGACGAATATGCCAACAAATGTAAATTATTTTGAGATTCCAAGGTTGTGATAGTATTTATTACCATGGATATTGAATTTCATTCCTCGTCTGCCTTTTGCCATTACTTCTGCAGCAAGCGTGTTCCAATACATGAAGGCTTAGGCCAGAGAAGGTAATCTGTTTTCAAGATGAGATTTTGGTTTTCATGAAAACTGTGGAAGATCACAAGGCATTAAAGCAAGTTAGCAAAGACTTTAATGACATTCCACAAAGAGAAATGTACATTTCTAATGGAACAGTTAGAATATTTAGTGATACTATTTCAGCAAAAAGGCAAAGGCATACTTGGTGAAAGTAATTGCAGAGGCTTCCACACCAGCTGATGAAGATCAATTGGGTGGTTCTGGGTCTAATTGAGTATTATATGAAATTGTCCATAACTTTTGTCAGCAGAAATGAAGATTAGCAGAACATAATGAGAAAATGGGCGTTTGAGTATCGGGCGTGCCCAAGAGAGAGTACTCAAGGGCATTAATAAATCCATAATCAGCACTGACATTGACTCAATTTTATGTTAAGAAAACGTAACTGTGGTTATAACCGATACTGTTGCCATAGGAACAAGTGCAGTTCAATCACAGTGCGACAGAGAGAACTGTGGCATGTGCGGCCTGATTCTTGTTCAGGTTGAAATAAACTATTCAGTTATTGAGGGGAGGTATTGGCAGCCACTTGAGAATTTAAATGAAGTGAGAACAGTGTTAAGGGCCGACAATAAGCCCCTGGGGAAAGAGTTGATCCCAGATGGAGATGTGAATGGATCAGGTAGACTTGCAAGGTGGGAAGGGAGATAACAAATTCTATTGTGTATATTCTAATAGGTAGACTAGCGTGGTAGATTGCCTTTCACAGTTGTTAGATTATGTTTTGCGTTAGAGACTGAAGATGTAGTAGGGAATGTGCAGGATGTTTCAGAGTTTAGAGGGGGGGTAATCTTGCGAAGCGAGTAGTTGGCTGCAGCAAAGGCAGACCACGTCATCAAGGAATTTGAGATGCTAATAAAGAAAGAGTGCATAAAAGAGTTGTGCAATAGTGAGATCCTTTGTCAAGATATTAAATGAACTGGCTAAGTGCAGTCAGAGAGTAGAAATATAAGGGGGCAGATCTGTACCCTCATTGAGCTTAAAAGGTAAACGTATTGGTTTGACTCATGAAGGGTGTTTGAGCCCAACTTTGACCAGAAGGCATGTGAAGGAAAGTTTTTGATGGCCTACGATCATGTGTCAAAAGCGGTACTGAACTGACAAATCTGGAACAGCATACTGAGGATCTCGTATCATCTTTGTGTATGCTTAGACTTCACTGGACAATTCATGGGGCTGCCCTAGGCTCCCAGTTAGGCTGCTATTCTAGTAGACATCCACTCTACATGGTCAGAAGTAGAATTTATGGCAGATGTGTCCAGGGCAGTATCCAAAGGCTGGTCAGACAAGTCAGTCAGTGTGTGAACCTTTCTTTTGGGCTGTTTGTGGGCCTGTTTTACAGTCTGCTTGGCCAGTTTTTAATGTTGGTTCCCCTAATAATAAAACAAACATTGCTTGCAGCAAGCTCATCGGTGGCGATGCAGCGAGCGTAAGGCAATTCATTTTATTCATTTATTTACTTACTTTACTCCTGGCCGTCCTATGTCCGACTCCACTACCCCCTCACCCTGCCCCACTCTTGCCCCTCCCCTGCCCCAGAGACCCGCAGCACTCCCTCTGAGAGCCGCCACTGATATTTTTGGAAAGTCAATATGGAAAAAAGCTTGCATGAGTCAAAGCTGCTTAGTGCGTAAAGGCAGTTTAAAAACTATCATCATAAAGTGCAAGTGTGTTTGCCCTACCCTCAAGAGTTTGGTCCCCCATCTACCACAAAAAGGGTCCGCCTATCTTAGCACTTAATGGGAAACAAGAGAAAGTACTTTCAGAGAGCGGTCATCTTTGGAAGTTCCAATTAAAGTGCCTGTGTATTTGTGCTTCCCTAGACAGAAGCCCTGCATCAAAACAGGATGTCTATATTTTAGAGGAAGATTGGACTTTCTTTCGATAAAGTAATTCAAAAGGGCCATAAAGTTTGTTTTGTGACAGCATGCTAAAGTCATGGAGTGCAAATACACATAGATAATATTGCAGAGTTAACCCCACAGGGATAAATTAGTTATTGGATTAGATCAGAGCTTTAAGTGGGTCGGGTCCTGCCGGTGCTGTTCTAAAAAGCAGGTGCTGAGATGGCTGCCCAATGTGTTCTCAATTTTTGCCCTCATTCTCAGGGTGAAAATACAAAATCTGACCTATGCAGCAGTACCACTAACTTCAAAAAGATTCCTTATAGTTCTTTCACAGTCTCATCATTTCAGAACAAAACCATTTTCAATATTATATACAACGAAGCCGTAGTTGTTGCTTATTCAACGTGTGCAGTTAACAACCATAGACAAAGCCAATAGTCCAGGCTTGTTGTAGGTGTATTGTTACTTGTTGTATTATATATCTGGATGCAATGACAGAAGCAGCAACATACAAGTGGAGCGGCACACTATGCTAAGCACAGGTTTTTAGTTTAAGTGCTTTAAGACACGCCCATAATTACATTGGCTACGTTCCTTTGAGGGACCCCCAAATTTTTAAATCACAATTAAAGCCCTGGATTAGGTGTCCAGAAAGGAGTTGGCTTTCTCCTGTGGAGCCCAAGAGCATTAGTGCATCCCTTGATGTCTGGGGGGGTAACACAGGCTCTCACAGCCCCCGAGCTGCAGGGGGCACCCTCAGCTCAGTACTCAGGCCTGAGAGCTCCGAATTAAATCCGGAGCAGGGCCCCTCCATGTACCGTGCAGGGGGGCCCCCTCAACTTTCGTTACGCCACTGCTTGATGTTAATCCCTCAGAAAAGAAGTCCCATAGCTTTACATGATGGAAACTTTTCCGCTTTAAGGATTGGTTTACCATTGGAGTGGCTCTGTAAGTATTAGCTCTATACCCAGAGGCAACAAAAATTGGTTTCCCAACCTGGGAATTAACTTTGTTCCTTAACCCCTTCACTGCGGCGGCTATTCCGCCGCAGTGCTAAGGGGGCAGGGGGGTCGTGCGGAGGGCGCATGCTGGTGACGGAACCGCTACGTAACCAGCTGCGGTTGCGCTGTGCTCATGACGGAGCGGCTCCGTCACGGCCCCGCCCGCTCAATGGAACGCTCAGCGCAGGCGCGGAATCCGCGCCGCGCAGGCGTTCCGAGCAGGCCGTGACGGAACCGCTCCGTCATCAGCACAGCGCGACCACGGCTGATGACAGAGTGGTTCCGTCACCAGCAGGGGAGGGGTTAAAGTGCTGGTGCTTTGGCATTTCCCTTAGTACTTACCCTTCATGTGGCTAATTACAGCTGGCTCGAGGAATCAATAAAAGGACCATCTCTGTTGAAGAAAACACGCAGAGAACCCGAGAAATGGTTTTCGCAACAAAAAGGAAGATTAACACGTGTGCATTATGGGTCTAAGAGGGTATTGGATGGAATCCAAAAAGGAAACTCTGTTATAGCATTAAAAGCAATTTTCGTTACCTCAGTAGTCTCCCCTTTGTGCACATAATATTGTTGCACTGAATGGAACCATAAAAGCAGTGCTTTTTTCTGGTGCACTAACTCAGTAGAGGTTATAACTATGTTAGGAAGTTAAACATTTCAGTTTATAACAGATTCTTGATTTTGGTTCCATAAGAACATCAGGAAATGCTAGTTCCGGGCAGGTAGATTTGCTGTTTGTCATTTGATCTCAAGCAGAGCTTTTGCTTCATTACACTTCCTAGTGTTGTACTTGAAAAAAGAAAAAGGGGTTGTAGGTAATATATCCGTATACTTAGCTTATGAAGACGCAACAGGAGAAAATGACTGTTTCCCGGCCTGCCTTGGAGCACAGGCACAAGTCTGATCCCCCATCAGTGATTGGTGACCATCTTTTAGGTACTAATGCCACTGGCAATGTGCCCAATTGGAACTTTAAATAGAGAACTCCCTTTTCTGATGGAAAGATTTCTCCTAGAAAGAAGCGAGGCCACAGTCTTGGTTAAATGAGATATAGCGTTTTAGCAGGGGACCTGCTCGGCTTAATTTCAAATAATTGATGCATTCTCAGTATGCCTTCAGAACCAAATCAAGTCAAGCCTTCATAATGGTTCTCGGATGGAGCCAAAGATCTTCTAGGGCAATGTTATGCAGGACATTTGAAATATGGACGAACCATGGTATTGTGTGATGGTTTTGCTTCATCATGATGTTCGATAGTATGGATCTGTAAGATGCAAGCTCCCCCTTGGACCAAATGCAGATCCAATATTTTATTGGTGCCAATGCTATATGGTCCTCCATTTTTTTCAATTTATAGATCTGCTCTCAAAGCATCCATCAGTGTTCCGAGGCCCAAATGCAGTAGCTGTCGTAGAAAATGCTCTGCAGGGATTTCAATAGATGGGGGTTTTCTATACCACCAGATTTGTGCACCATATGTGCTTGCTGTCCTTGTTTCCACTTTGCGTGCCAACATTGCATTGTCTACTGAGTGCTTTCCACATGTTTTGACAAATCTCTCAAGCTTGATGTGCCCGAGTAGTGTTGTTCTTGGAAAGCTGCGGGGACTTCAGGAGATTGCCATCCAGGCAAATTACCTGGTAGTCATTGGTGGTCACATTATCCAGAGGCTTATTGCAGACCTGGAAGAACGCTCTCAATTTGTTTTGTTAAGGATCATATATTTTGTTTTCCGAACATTGATGGTTAGACATCTGGTAGCACAGAAGGACTCAAATCCTACCAGTAGATGGTGCATTGATAGCTCTGTATGGCCATTAACACCACATCATCGGTGAAGAGTAGTATTGGGATCGGTTACTTGTCTAGATTGAGATTCGGTAGGGATTTCACAATGTCATTTATGTAGCAATTAAAAAGAGTTGGTGCTAGTACGCATCCTTGTTTGAAGCCTTGCTGTATAGGAATCTCTGTTGCATATTCGCATCAGTGCTATACTTCCGGTGTTACCGGAATGGAGTGTAATTTATAGCTTTAATATCTTTTCTGGGACTCCCAGCTCCTTTAGGGTTTGCCATAGTGTGGGGTGGTCAACACTATTGAAGGTGGGTTGGAAGTCAATTAAAAACCAGAAATAGTGATGACTTTTGACTTTTGAGGTGTGTGAATAGAGAATAGAGAAGATTTACTCTAATAACTTGGTCCACTGTCCTGACCTCTCCTGAAGACAACTTGGAATGGAGATATTTAATCTTTTTCTTCTAGTCCCAGATCCAGGCGATATAGTAGGAGCTTGCCGAAACTTTCTCCCACTTCGTCAAACAATGAAATGGATCAATAGTTTCCCACAAGATCTCTAGGCCCTTTCTTGTGTAAAGGCGCGATTATTGATATTCTCCAAGGGGGTAGAATTGCCTCAGGAGACCAGATGTTACTGAAAGATCGAGTTAGGACAATGGACCATAGTGTTCGGTGGAACGGAGGAACGTTTATCCGCCCTGGCAACTCACGCAATTCAAGCCCAAAAGTTGCGCAGAGTGAATTCCTTTTTGCTGAATTCATCCATTGACCCAGAGATTGAGTAATGGGAAGAGTGCTAGTAGAAGTGGTTATGCGATTGCAAGACTTTGGGATGGCTTTTGCAGGTAATAAATGGTACAGAAGTTGTTGTTCTAGACTGGCATTTTTGTTTGTGTTAACCTTCAAGACGGCTTTCCTGCTCTGCGGTTTTGGTTGTAATATTTCCTTTAGGGTGGTGTAACCTGGTTCTGCAAAGCAAGGCAGTTCATTCTGCACAAAGCATAGACTGCGTCTTTCTGGTAGAGAGATGTGAAATGATCTATCCAAAGTTATGGCCTTATGTTCAGCTCCACGTTCTTTAGAGAACCTTCACAGCCCCATCTTACAAACAGACAGAATTTCTAGGGTTTTCTTAAGTGTATTGCATCCAGTAGAGCTTACCAGAGCTTTTGCGAGTAGTGCTTCTTCTTAAACGTTATCAGCTGTTTATTTTACTTCCTGCTATCACAGAAAAACCGTTTGTTATTGTCGGACACGTTGATTTTTCAGGGTGGAGGACACAGCCCTGTTAAGCTTTAAAAATTCCACAATGTACCAATCCAGGCAGTCACACGAAGCGTGTTCAAATACAATTCTAATTTTGTTTTTCCTCCCAACAGGTTAACCCCTTCCATGCTGATGACGGCCGGGAGTCGTCATGGCACACAGTGCTCGTGTTCTGATGACGGCTCCCGGACGTCATGACCGCACCCGCGATCGGAATGTGCCACACAGGTGCAAAATTGCGGCCGCGCCCAAGGGGTTAATACTGAAAAATATGATGTTGATGTATGCCATGATATATGTACATATAACAACAAATTTGCATCACTGTTGTCGAATCCCCTGATAGGACATTCCCATCAGTCCGAAGTCAAAAATATGCGGTCAGGCAGGCCCTGCGACCTAGGCCTGAAACAACTAATTGACAGATCACGTAACCCTTATACAAATGCACAAAAAGGAAAACCCATATCAATCCCACAGATAGACAGTGGAATCACAAGGGTCTTAGAAGATTGGCCTCAATAAAAACAAGTTTTGCCGGAGGGATGCGTATTCCCAAACCACCATAAAGTCTTTATGTCGCATTTATCATTGATGTTAATTATGTTTTTCCTGCTCAGTTTCAGGGCAATATTTGGGCCACTTGCATGTTTGAGGCAGGTGCAGGACAGCTCGGATTTGGATGCCCCAAGATCAGTAGCAGTGGGCCGTGATCACATTCAATCTGGCCATAGACTCTCAAATAAACAACAAGGTGCCATGCTTCAATATTTATCGCCATATAGACAATGGTACTTTGCCAATGGCAGGTTCTAAAAGTTGATTTTGGGAGGTTGTCTGATGGTGTTCTGCCATTCAATGGGCGCATGCCTCCATCAACTAGAGCTTTGAAGATAAATTCACCCTTCTTTGGTTTCGTCCAATGCTCTTTGGATGGTAAGGGGATGTTCCATGCGCTTTATCAAATATTGTCTGATCCAGCATTAGGGGGCGCATTTTGTGTTAAAGTAGCAGAATACCATTATGCAATTGTTTTGAATGCAAGTAAGCCCAACAAACATGCTTTTGGGTTGTGACTGACACCTCTTCCAGTCTTTTTGACAAAAGTTGGACTTTAAAGAGCAAGACATTAGACTTAACCAGGGCCCATCCACCGGGAGGAAAACAGACTTTCAGGATCTTAAATGACTCCGCCTTTCTTCTTAGCTAAATGATTTGTATATTCTTAATTATTATAGTATGGTTTTTTTCAGTGTTTGCTAGCAATGTTGTTCTTATCCAAGTGATCAAACCCTCTGTAGGTCTACCCTTTTGTTGTTTGGTTGTGGGTAAATGATATGTTGAGTAACCATGAAGATCTAGGTCAGCAGACTATGTTTCTTGCAAGCATCAGATGTCCAGTTTTTTAAAAAGCACCCAGTCATCATCTATTTTTTGACTTTAAACCTGCTATATTCCAGCTCATGATTTTTAAAAATACTTCTGGTCCAATTTCCGAATTGAAGAATCTGGGTTTATCCTGTAGGAGATTTCCTACTTGATCAGCCAGTCTTATTAATGGCACATAATCAAGACTTTGATTTAAAGAGACTATTTGTGGTTTCATTCCTGTAAGTGTTAGCGCTTGCTGATTTCTTGCCGCAATGTTCGCTATACAGAACTTCAGGTCGGTCGAATTGGCTTGCAGAGTAGGTCGGTACAAGCTACTGCATCTTGCAGAATTGGATTAAAGATTTGACTGGACTTGTACTGCTGGAATGTTAGCACTTGGATGCAGTAAACTTTTTTTTTTAACTGATTGATTCAATTCGATTTTTGGTGACTATTCGAATACCCCAAGCATTCATTAAATTTGCATGTTGGAGGATTTCTATGGTTATCTTTGCGCTGGACCATACTGTGTATATAGATTCTCGAATGCCTAGCTTGTTTGGTTGAACGAAGTTTACAGTCAACAGATTATTTAATCTCGTATTTTGCAGACCTGGCAAGGAGTTTATAAAGTTGCAGGATGTTTACTCTGTTGATAATATCTTGGCTCCCTTGCGGTGTATATTCTTGGGTGAATATGATCATGGCCTGCCCTTTAATAGTGCTTGTGGTACACTGGATATTGTCACTTGAGGTGATTGTCTGTATGTTGTATTGCCTGGAAACATTTGTTGAATTTCTGCTCGTGTCCAATATTAATAGTTGAACACCATCATGCACGGGGTTTGTTAATTTTGCCTGGGGGTATACAGGATCAGCACTAACGAGCCTGTGAGTAGAGTTGATGAGTCACGTGTGGTCAGATCTTGGGTATTTCCAGGAGTAGCGTTTCTGATGCTTAGCTAGTTCTATTTGTTAACTCCTTGTTTCGTTTGACGGGTAGGATTCTTTATTTGAGGGATGCAATCTTAAATGAGAATTGCTGATCTGTGACTCTGGGCAACATAGGTGTTTGCTGGCTGTGACACCGCAAGGAATTTGTAGTTTGGCTATTTGATTAATGTGGCTCATTTGTTCTTATTGATTTACCACAGGAGAAGCAAGAAATTGTGCGCAAACAGTTTCATGGTGTTCGCCCTCTGTACGGAGTGGCGTCATGGTGTCTTCCATTATTGACGGTGTATCTCCACTACCAGATTCTAGATTTGATATGGGAATTAACCCGATTCCTGTTGCTGCTCGATTTTGATGTGAATTAAGACTGCATGCTTTGCTACACAAACGTTATAATTTTTGATTTACAAAACCTTCAACTGATCATCTTTCATTGATTTACTGGAAAACTTTTTTGAACCTCTGCCTGGTTCATGAATCCTCAGATCTACTGGAGATTGTGCGATAGAAGGAAGAGACTGTGAAATATTTGGAAGGGTGGAGAAGCGTTTTTTTTTTGCGGTCCCATTTTTTTGTTTATTTCCATGGGCTACAGCTTTTGACAGAAATGCTCGGCTAGTGGTATTGTTTTAGGTCTTATGGCGCCACTCGGAATATCACACTTAGTATAAAAGGTTCAGTTTGTTAAACGGTGCTATAGGGTAAAGAGAACCACAAACGCTCTTTAAGTCTGGCAAAGGCCTACACAAATGAAAAAGCTCCCTAGCACACGTTATAGATTATTGTTTCTTTTCAGTATGCAAGTGTTTCCACCATTCGTCACTCTCGCATTCATAAATGATTCTTGTCCATAAGGTCCAGTAGATTCTTTTGAAGTTTTATTTCTGGAATTTCACAGCCAACACGTGTTTTGTCGTATTGGGAATGTAACCCACTACTTTCTCAAGGCTCAGTCCTGAGTAAATCGGTCGTATATATTATGCTGTGATAATTCCAACCCGCAATGGGTTTCTGTTGGGGCGTCTGTTAAGTAGTGATTCTAATCGGTAGATAAAGCCAAGATGTGGCTTCCGAGTTCTTTAGAAAATGGCTTTCGCCAGCTTTTGTAGTTATTCTCCTTAGCCCCCCGTCTTCAGTAAGACTCTGTTCGTAAGGACCGTGCCTTAGGAACAGAGTCTTACTGAAAACGGGGGGACTAAGGAGAATAACTACAAAAGCTGGCGAAAGCCATTTTCTAAAGAACTCGGAAGCCACATCTGGGCTTCAGCTTTTGGCTTTAGTTTGTCCCTCTTCCATTGTATCTTTTTATTAGGAGAGTGTGGTGTTACTGTGATGGGCACATAGGACATACGTAGTTCTTCTGTTGGATTCCCTAAGCTAGTATACGGATTTGGGTGGAACACAGAATTCTGCATGGAAGATGCTTTCTTTAAGGCCGTAGTTGGACTTGCAAAACCTGGTTCTCAGCTGAAGTGTCTGGCATTTGTCAGGATTGTCAAATTGTGCCTGCAATCCTTTATGATGTAATTTAGTGCCATTTGGACTTTCCAGTGCCCTTTGGGTGGTATGCATCCTGAGATTTCCTTTACAACATCTTCAACCGCTGCCATCCTGCAATCGATTGCCACTATGGAAGATGAAAATTGCCTAGTGAGCTCCAGTTGATTGTCAAGTTTCGACGACTGCATTGAGATCGCATTAGCGATAACACCTAAAGTTTTGCACATGACCTTTATAATGCTCAGTTTCGGTTGATCCATTGAATACTAGTTTTGAACTTGGTCTATAAGTTGAACGACTGTCACTTAGCTGGCCTACAGTGGTTGGTTTTTGTCGAGCAAATTAAAGTCATCAGATGTTATATTTCCCAGTTGGAAGTCAACCCTGTAGCTGCCAGAGGTTTCTTGTGCAGGAAACTATGCATTGGGTAGAATGGATTAATCAAGGCACTGTACGACAGGGGTGGAAGATTCATTTTCACCTGTAACAACACAAATACTAACCATCACACTCCTACAAGTGGGACAATTCTGACTTCTCGAGGCCCCCAAAACTATAAGAATGGCGTGGGATGCAGGTAACACTTGTTTTTTTAATGTATATTTAATTAATAATGAACTGTTGCAGCAGTAATCTTTAAATTAGCCAGACAGCGCCACCTTGTTGCAGACTGCGACGCGCCCTGGTGTTAATTAAGTGCTGGTGCCGAGCATCGGTTCGCCTCAAATTAAGCCCTGGTAGGGGCACTTTCATGCTGTTTTGATGCATTTTCCAGAGTTCAAGCCTGCAGATTTAGCTTGACCATTGGGTAGAGGAACAAAAGGATCTGCATTTTCTGTAATGGATTTCCCAGGTTTACATCTGTTCTAGTCAAGACCAGGTCAGGTTCCAGGAATTTTTATCTGGGTGGACCAAAGGTGCGTCTGGGTGGGCCAACATGGGCCCAATTTATAACAATTCTGAAAGCAGACTACAAGCCCTAGAGTTACACATGGACATCGATTCACCTAAATGCCAGTGGTAGCGGAAATGACATCCCACACCTTAATGATATCACAAGAAGTGACATCATATGACCTTTGGCCCTCAATCTTCCTACGAAGTGATGTCACACGACCTCAACCCTTATAATATCACAATAATTGACAATGCTGAAGCTATAATAAAAGCCCAAATTAAACATGACTAACACAATAGCAGAACGTTGAAAAATGTCTGTTTTAGATACGACTTGCATTAGGGTGCTGACTTCATATGAAAGGAGATTATTAATCGTGTTTCTTAGTTTGTCATGAAAAATGTATTTGTTCATGAAAAATGTATGTGTTCATCTGAAGAGGATAATTCCACATTTATTCTTAGATAATGGTCAAACATTTAGGATTCCCTTGTGGCCGCTTATGCAATCAGGCATGCACTGCCACTATGGGAATATTATAATGTATGCCACATCCTACAGTATATTACTGTATGCATCATACACAGACTAAAATACACAAATCCCTTCAGAATCCACACACAGAAAAAGCTGGGTCTGGGGAACTAATGCGTCCACTGTAGGGGCCTGTGTTCGACCTCATAGTCGCAGGTTCAAATCCTGGTGGGTTCACTCAGCCTTTTATCCTTCTGAAGTCAATAAAATGAGTACCATTGAGTTGGGTAACAATAAACAAGTGTTATTCAGTGCCAAGATACCCTTGGGTGAACAGAAACTTTACTAATACACGTTATGTTGGATAATTGAGGTGCAAAGGGACGCTGAGAGCTCTGGGCTCCGGTGCCACTGCACCTGCTGCATCATTGCCAGGTAACACCCTGTCCCCCGAACACACACACCGCCTAACTGCAGCTTGTGTCCAACATGCGGTGCGGTTATCACATGGCCGTTTTCTTCCAATATGAATATTTTAATGTCTCAGCCAGTGTAAAAATAGAGAAAATCATCCAAAGTCAGCATTTTTCCCCATAAGAGAGCATACTTAGAACAGTATTTATAAAAACAATGCACTTTAAAATGTGTTCTAGAGGTTCCTTAATTACACCTGACTAGGGTTGCCACCTGGCCAATTTTATTTTACTGGCACGACTGGCATTTTAATGTCCAAGCTGGTACGAAAATGAGCAAAACCACCTAAAGGAAGAATTTTTAGCCCTTATCTGTACCTAATTCAAACAGAAAATATAAATAGAAAACACTTTTAAATGGTTATGGATTCTAGAGCTGCAAAGATTCCTGCCTATTACATATAGTAAAAACAGACAGAAAAGTCATGGTAGAAATGCATACATACAATTTTATTCATAGTTCTACTTAATATCATGTACATGTCTGCACACTCTTAAAACTACAACAAATAGCCGGTATTTTCTTTTGGAAAGGTGACAACGTTACCCCAGATTGATAAATAATGTAAACAAAGTGAAAAAGCATCAATGTTTGGCCGTCCTCAATAAAATGTCATGTTTGGCTGGGCCTGTTCCACCTGCTAGAACCAGGCCTGGTCAGTACCAAATTTAGAATGGGATGACATTCCCGGAATGGATTCTAGGAATACCTGGTGTGATGTTGATGTCTTTGGTTCTGGTGACGACGATGATAGATGTGGCACTCCAAGGGCATCTTCTTCTTCTTGAGCATTTAGTGCTCGAGACATTAAGTCGCCCAAGCAGCAGTTCAGGTGCAAGAGTTCGGTGCCCTTCATGTGAGATGGCAGATGGAATGGCATGGCTGTTACTGTAGTAGCTGGCTATAGTGTTCAATTGGCCATGGCTCCTGGTAATTAATGGAGATTTCATCATTGGTTCAGATTTTTGAAGCGATCTATAAGGGCCTTTCTTTATGCCTGTTTTTATAGAATGGACTGATTCGGATGATGCTATTTGAGGAAGCTATAACCCTTTAGTGATACCGTCCATAGAACAGTTTACGTTGCCTTCAGCAACCTTGCGCTTGTTTTTCCTTGCTTGGGGTAGTGGATGTGGATAATGGCAACATCCCTAAGTTCTTATGGGATACACTTTCTGAGGCTGCAATGGACCACCCATCCAGTGGCTTGGGAACCTCCTATAAGTATGAGCGGAAAATCCGTTCCGCTCGCGGATTTTGCGAATTTTCGGTAAATTCACGATCTGCGAACTCCCGCGAATTTACCGAGAATTCGCAAATCCGCGAGCGGCGGATTTTTCCGGGGGCAAAAGTTGAAGGCCTGTTGTAACTATTTTAGGATGGCGCCGGCAAGCTGCCAGCGCCATCCTAAAATAGTTACTAAGTTAGCTTCAACAGGAAGCTCTAATAGATAAAATAAAGCAGGTGCTCGATTTTATCTATTAGAGCTTCCTGTTGAAGCTAATTTAGTAACTATTTTAGGATGGCGCTGGCAGCTTGCCGGCGCCATCCTAAAATATTTACCATGCCCTTCCTGTGACTTCTTCACAATCTACCGTGGAAAATCAGCTGTGATGCTGGATAAAGGCTTTTGCATCCGTGACTTTCACAAGCGCAATACCCGTGCTGTTTCTGTGACCAGGAGCTTATTTCTCTTCATCTGCTGAACTGTTCTTTCTCTGACCTTTTATACACATTAAAAGCATGTGTGAACTCACATGGTAGCCCTGCCCGTTTGGCCCAGCCCACACACTTGCGGTTTGCACCGTCTTCCCGCCATTCACCCACTATGATGGACAGCTCACTCAAGGGACCCCTGCGCCCTTCGGGGCGATTGCATAGTAACACGCACATGGTCGCTCGAACTAGTTGATGCTCAAAATCAGTGACTCATTCATTCGCCCAAAAACAATCATGAGCGTCTTCGAGGCGGGACAGGTGTGCCTCTTCCCAAATCTACTGTGGAAAATCAGCTTTGATGCTGGGTAGAGGCCTTTGCATCCTTGACTTTCATGAGCGCAATCCCCGTGCTGTTCCTGTGACCAGGAGCTTCTTTCTCTTCATATTATTGTGTTTGCACGGGTTGCTGCAAGTTCGCACGCGTTTTGTACAATTTCGCAATTTGCGAAATTGTACAAAACCCTCGCGAACTTGCAGAAACCCGTGCGAACATAAAAATAAAAAAATCCGCAAATTCGCGAGAATTCGCGGATTTTGCGGATTGCGAGTTCGCAAAATCCGCGAACGCGAGATCCGCAAAATTCGCCCATGCTTAACCTCCTATCTGTGCAATTTCTCAGACACTTTTGGTCAGCCTAGGCCTATTTTGTACTTAATTTCTCCCTTGATTAACACATTATTTCACCCTTCTGAGGGGTGAGAATGTTTGTTGTTAAATTGTTAAGTTGACCTGTTTTATTTGTCCAAATGAATGGTTACTTGAGAGAGACTGGACGAATGGATGAGAGAGCGGACGAGAACGACGGTGTGCAGGCCCCACCCGTGCCTAAATTGACCGCCTCCACCCATTGCAGCACTCAACCCCTTGGTGCTGCATCAAACGCACTGTAACCTCATCCTTGCTTCATTCACCCTCACTGCTCTTTTTCCTCTTCCCTGCCCTCCCCGGCTTCTTTGCGTGAGCCTACTCCAACCTTACTTAATTTCCTAGCCAAATCCAAACCTGTAGCATTAGAAGAGGTGGAAGGGCACAGGAGCAGGTACCGGGCCAGAACAGGGGACTGGGCTGCAGATGAGTCACTGGGCCCAACTCGGCTCAGCTTTGTGTGGCTGCGGACAACCACCCAAGCTGGTCTGTCCGGTAACGCAGCTGACCAGCAAGCGGGCAGAAATCCCGAGGCAAGCAGGTGGGCATCCAGTGTCAACCGCAGGCGAGCATTCGGGGTAAAATACAATATAATACATACCGCTCTCCTGATGCGCCAGACTCGTCACACCTCGCTCCTCCTGCTAATGCTTCTGTCAACCCTACCAAGTCTTTTGTGGTGTCCAGAGTTTAAATGTATCATTTGGAGCAAAATTGATGAAAAGGTGTGGCTAATTCTTCTAATACATAGAGCCTACTTACTCTCTGGGATCCTATAACATGAGAATCTCTGTTTCAGCTTATTTGGTTATCTGTCTCCATGCATCTTGTAGCTTGCAGTACAGCATCAGCTCCTGTACTTGCCCTATTACAAGCCCTCAGAGCTTACTTGCCCAGTCTCTAGAATTAGGTATGTCAAAGTCATGCTAAAATCCCTCCCAAAGAGGCTTAATCTGCATCAAGATCATCTGCAGTAGGGTCGTAATAGGATAACAATGTAAAAGGAGCCTTATAAACAAGAGCTTGTGCTACAATTCATCTACCTTTGGTATCCATGTAATATTTAATCACTTGTATGCCCCTCATTTTCTTTAAAATGACAGTTAGGCGGTGTACCACTGTCGCACACAAAATGTATATTTAGTTCTATGCTTGTTTTCAACGTATATCTCTCATCTTTGGTCATAGTATATGTGTGTCTTGTAGTAAAAAAATATGGGCTTGGCAATGTCTTAAGTATTCAAATAGTGAGTCACATTAAATGGATAAGTAGGCAGTTTACGTTCAGGTATATTACTTTAACTCCAAACAACTAAGCAACCCACTTCCCACTTTCTCTCGCCTTCCCTTTTCACCTCCCTTCTCTTTGTATGTGAAGACGCAGATAGCACCTCCATGTCTTCCGGTATTTTTGGCATCCCTGTGGGAAAGGTATACGCCCGCTTCTACGAATTGCTCAGGTATGCGTTCACAGAAGAGAAATTGTATGTACTCATGTCCTTCGTCTGATTTATTTCCTACAAGCTTCCACCACTTTACAAGAGAAGAGAAACAAATGAGGCTAGAAGGAGAAATAACATCTCTAGATATTATCCGAGCCTTCAGAATAAAGCAGTTTGTCAATTATTCCCCTCCAAGGAGCTTGCATAGTCAATTATTAGTGAGTTCTGGACTGGGAAGTTCCTGACCTCATCAAGTGATTGAAAGACTCAGATAGTTCCCTTTCAGCATATTTTCATCTTTGAGACTCAAACAACAGACACTTGTACATGTACCTTCTTGAACTAAAATGTTAGCCCTCTCATTTACTTTAACCTCCTTGTGGCACTGAAAGTTACATCTGGAAAGATTGAAAAAGACTATCCTGGTGTGGTCACGATGTGTCCCTTCTCCTTGACTTTTCCAGACAGCTCTGGGGCAAGTAGGATCCCAAAATTCAAGTGGTATGATCTGTTCTTGAGAGCTTCACATTTTTACCATAGTACCCTGAGCTTGTTCTCTTTGCGTGTTTTCTGTGTTTGGACGGCATTTTCAAGTCTTGTAATTTACTCTTCGGCAAACTCCTATGTTTCGCTTAATGTATCAATTTTCTCCGATAATCCATAGTTTTCCTTCAAGTAACCTCTACCGTTTTATATCATCTTTCGGATGCTTTTCTTAGAAGACTCTTTGTCTGACCCCTCACCTCCCCCCACCTCCTCCCCGGAGTAGTTTGAGACTGCCTCTACATTCTGCTCTTTAAGAGGACTACTCATTTTTTTGTCAGAGCTCGATTCTTCTAGCTCGTTGCGGCATTAAGTTGATTAATATAGACGGAATATCTGGTGCCTTCCTCAAGAACATAAGTTATTTAGCCAAAGGACTGAGAGCTGGACCCCTGTTGTCACGAAGTCAATTTCATTTGATTTCTTGAGCTCTTGCTAAGGACAATGCTTCTTTGTTTTTTTTTAAGTGGCACTCTTGGCCTGCCAATTCTAGTGTCCCCACTAGGTATGTTTGAGTGGTGCAGCAAAGTAAAAGTAGTAGGCTTCCCAGCTTCTCCTGGACTTCTTGTGCCTGCTTATATGATGCCCTATTACTCTTCATTGGGTGTAGTGAGACCAGCCCACCAAGGCTGCTGCATTTCCTGTTTCTCAGTGATTCCCCACCACCAGTGCTGGAGCAGTGTGGCCTTCACTAGGCCGCAGGCAGCCAATGGGCAGAGGAAGGAGTGGGCCACAGAGGGAAGCCCAGCACATCTTTTTACTCAGTGCAGAACCACAAAGGCACCCATGATCAGAATGCTCATCAACTATCAGGTAACAGCAACACCAGGGATCACTGGTACTGGACTTGTTAAACAGAGCTGCTCTGTGAGATTTCCCAACAATACCTCAACTTTTATAACAGAACAGCCTAATCAACAGTACAGACTGACCTACTGGTCATAGGCTACCCGGAAGCTGCTTTATTTAGTATAATTAGGCAGTACCTGTGCTCAATCTAAGCCTTTCCTCTTTACTGTGCAGTAAACCCTGTGGTGATCATCCCCTCAGTGACAGCCCCTTCTTTGTGTACTGTATTAAGTTTTGGTGTGAATAAAGTACTTTTCCTACAGAAAGGCACTGAGCAGGACATGTACTTGTTGGTTGTAGTGTTGATTTGGAGTCTGTAACCCCACACAACCTCAATCAGATGCCTGGACTGCTGTAATAGCTACTCTGAGTCAAGTGAGGAAGGAGTGTACTTGACCTAGTTTGCAGAGCCACATTAGGATGGATACCAGAGATAAATGATTCTAACCCACATGTGTGGCACCCAGTGACTCGTGTGCCCGGTGTGCCTCACCCAAACGAGTTCAGGCAGAAGCGTGCAAACAGAAGCTGCACGAGCTGGACTCTATTACCGGTCACAAACTGGGAAAAGTGCAGCCACCTTTTTAATTCACATTGATATGTACAGGATCACAACCACCCGGAGAAGTGCAAGGACTTATCTCAACATATGAACATCATTAGAAAGGCACTGCTGAATTTTGAAGAATTGTCTTGAGCGAGGTAGGAGAAGGATTTTTGTTAAAAATTGAGTGAGCATTAAGAGGGGGGGTGGTCTTTGGAGTGAACTAGACTTGAAACGTTGTTTGTTTTAAATGGTACCAACCCGGCAGAAGCACCATCGAATACAGTGAGTGGGTTGCTGCTATCCTATCAACACCAGCCTTTCGATGCTGCCCCACCCAGGCTGGGGTAAGGGGTGCAGGCAGAAGACAGCTAGGTAAGGGGAATGCAAAATGGGCTACCAAAAGTGTTCCATTACCTTTTGCATGGATTTCTATTATGTTTAGTGGTGGACTATGATGCTCCATCTTAAAATTCGGTTGGAAACTGGGGATTGTAACCTCAGCAATGGCAGGGCAAGAAATGCTTAGAAGGAAGCGCTCCTAAGCGGTTTGTGTGGGAAGAGTTGCAGGAGTGAGCAAGGGTTTTAGGTGGATTTTAATTCATGCTACAGCAGGCCTGGGTAGAAGAGGTGGAAGGGAACTTGAAACCAGTCCAGTAAATATGAAAGCAAATGTGAAAGAAACAAAAGGAGGTGTATGCAGAATAAAGGGTAGCAGGGCAGTGTGGTCACTACCCCTTGGATACTTGTATGTCTCCTTTGGAATTAGTACCCAAAAGGTGGCGGGAGACATAAAAGTCAATATATATTTGCTTGCTGTGGACACAGTTTGAGTATTATTAAGTCGGATAAGGCCAATGGGTTATTGAATGCTGTATGAGCGGTATGAAATATTTTGCACATTTCTGTAATGCATGTATGTTGTGTTTTTATCTAGGTTGAGAACAAGTTATGCATTACTAAGTATTGTTTTTGTTCAAAGGCAGCAAGGGATAGGTCAGGGTACTGCAGCACGCTAGGTGTATTTCAATACATGGAAAGGATGCTTCAGGTTTTGGTAGCACCGGAGAGGTCAGACTGCTCCAGGAGGCAGTTGGCCGAAACTTGTGCTGCAAATATCGGTGGTGAAAGCGAGACTTCCCTTCGAAAAGATGATGCTTGTATAACAGAAGACTGAGGTAGCAGAAAATGATGGATGAGAGTAAGTGAATTCATCTAAACCACTAGTAATTATTTTAGAGACATTTAAATCCACATTGTCGTATTTCATTCATCTATAAAATCACAGACCATATGTAACCCACCCTTAGTCCTTCTCGAATAGAAATAGTCCACCAGACTGCTAAGCCGTGCAACTTTCAAACAGGCAAACAAGCACCTGCAAGCCACCTTCAGCCACTTGCACTGCAAAGTTCAGCCTTTTGGGTGTTAGTGTGGTGCAGCTGGAGTCCCTGTGGTGCAGTGTGCAATGACCTATGTTTGGGCAGATCCACCCCAATTCGGATGACTCACACAGACTACAAAAGAGATCAGATTCATCATAACCTCTGGGAATTACTCCAGGTGCCTTCCATTGTTTTCAGCTTCTCAGTGGCATTGACAATAAAGAAGAAGGAACAAAGGGAGGAGTAGCTCGGTTATTTAAACAGTGCCTGTAAGTTGATCATGATGGGAACAACATTTTGTATATGGATTGAATTGATTGACAATGATCATTTATTATGCTCAACTATTTTTAGAAACTAAAAGGGAACTTGAAGAAACCTTTTATGTAAGCATTTACGCCTATTAGTCTCTTCATGGGCGACACAAATGTTATGAAAGTCAGAAGTACCCAAATCCTCAAGGATCCTCTTCCACCGGTTCCTCACTTCACGCCGCGCTTGCCTGAGGGCGTAGATGTCGTAGTTGAGCTTCTGCCAATCCTGGAAAGTGAGAGGAAAGAACAAGACTTTAGTTTGCAAGGGCTTGTTTATCCATACCAGCAGGAAAAGGCAAAACATGTGGCAAAGACGGTAGCCACACCACACCCCACCCCTAAAATTATGCAAAGGTGTACAAAATCATCAGGCTACCAACTGCCTTAGAGTTGGTGGAGTGCGGTCTCTCTCCCCCACCCCATGAGACAAGCTGTGGCATCTAGGTCTTCAGTCAAATGCAGATGCCAACCGGATGTGAGGTCAGACTCCAGCCAAGCGGTTGCACAGGGTAAAGTAAGCACCCGTGAGTGGGGGGCGGACTACAACGTAGGGTAGACGTGCTGGCATTAGATAGGTGGCACAGATGAGAAAGCCACAAATACAAGTTCTTGTCTGAGATGTGCCTGTGTGTTCCTTAGCATTAGTTGTGGTGATTCAAATAGTCCACAGGGCCCAGACGAAGAGCAAAGCAAATAAATCAAAGTAAAACATGGCTGAATAGCGGTACACGACATTTGACAGACACATAGTGCTTTCCCCCATTTGGAGCCTTTAACTGGTTTGGTTTAGTTGCAATCAGAGTTTTGTCAATTCGAAGCAAAACATAAAGGGCCTTTGAGAATGCACAGGTGTGTTTTCAATTAATACTCCTGAACAATGGGACAATTTGGAAAAACCAAAAAGTAGTAACACCACCCATTTGTAGAAAAGGAAAAATGACCAATGTTTGCAAACACAGTGAAGAAAATACTACCAAAGGAATTTTGCCGCCTTCTCTTAACCCTCGCACCTGTGTAGAAACCCTACGATGTCACAGAGTGAGGAAAACAGACTGGAGTCTCACTGACCCACCCTTTGAACTGTCTGACAGGTATTCTGATCCTGCTCCAGAGCAGCCAAAGACCGTCGCAGAGTGGTCTGTTTGGAAGAAATACAACGATCATGCAGTAGCAGTTCTTGATTATAAGATACTCTGGAGTATTACAAATGAACAAGGATAATAATTGGTACATTAGCACAGCCATTTATTGGGAGGCTGAATGCAAATAATACACCATGTTATAATGTTTCTAACAGAATCCTGCTTGGTACTTGCTCCTTAGCTCTAGAAAGGTCCCCAAATCCTTGCATACCTTTCCTCTAGCTAGCCCGAGTTGGGAGCCGCCCTTGTGTTGTCAGGTGTTCACCTGAGTCATTATATTACTTGGTGCCCTTCAAAGTGCTACCTGACAAAAAACTGTGCCCTCCAGCTTACTGCCAAAACAATGTTTGTTATACAGTCTTTTATGGAATGGAAAAAACATGAGCACTCCTTTCTTGCTTCTGGAGGTGTTCATGGGAGTGCAGAGTGATAAATGTGCACATATAAGGAAATTAATTTATGAATTACATATTTGTAGGGCATTATAAAGGCCTCTACTGTATATTGCCCAAGTGGATAGGCATTGAGCCTGGTCATTTATACAAATATTTGCTCCGTGTTAGGCAGGGAAAGAGATACAGAGAGAGACTTTCACCCCCCACATTCCTTGGCATGAGAAGGATCAGTGAAGAGAAAAGATAGAAACAAACTCCAGCCCGTGGTAAGGATGTACAAAATAATTCTTGAAAATGGCAGGAGAATAGGTTATTTCACATGTTACTCATTAAATCCCACTGCCTTTCACAAGGACCGGGAATTCCTTCCTATTGCATCTCTTACATTGCCAAAAAGCCTGGAACGGTTTGTCATGCTCCATTTGCCTTTCAAGCAGTGGCAGAGTGGCATCTGAAACAGCAGGTGGATTCCAGGTGCATTAGGTTGCATAGAGTGGTGTTTCTTTGACATCAAGAAGCGCGCTAGCCCATTCACGGTAGGTCTTCATGTTCCCAACCTGAATATTTTAGTTGCTTCATTGTTGCAGGTTCCACGCGAGCTGTACTCTGGTTCGTACCAGTAGCTTTAGACATTTGCCAGATCTAACTGCTCCTGACACAAGCTCCAAAATTCGGTCTCCTCGTGCACTCCTACACTAATGGTTTGGACAATTTAAGGGTGGACTACGTGTGGACTTTCAGGCAAACTGTCAGATTTATCAGAAAGTCCTGAGCTATGGGAACTGTTCAAGAATACTTAGAAATTAAGAGAATTCTACTTTCTTTTTGTTTTCAACAGTGTTGCGATTCAGTTTCAGTAAGTTCTTGTCCAAAAGACGCGGTAACAGTTGAGAGAGCGCAAACTGACCAAAATGTAGAAATGCATTATACTTACACGTAGTAAGCACAATTCATGAAGAGAAATGCCATGAGTGCTGATAGTATCCCAAGTTATATTCTGAAATATGTAGTTAATATAGAAGTTTAAATAGAAGTGGAACTAATACAGAAATGTGTGAAGTAATAAGGTTTTATTAAGCGGGATGATTTCTGAATCCATGTTGTGTAGCTGCTAAAATGTAAGATGGCATACAGAAACGCTGAAACGTGGTAGGCCTCAGGGCCTGAGCAAGGTGGGAGGGGGAAGGCGATTAAAAAGTACAATGTGGATTGCACTAATGTTTAGTATTAATGAGTAGGTTTTTGATTTATAGATGTGTTTACCGAAATCAGTAGAATATGAGTACTAACAGGCTAATAATTAAAGAAGAAGTTGAATGATTATAAAATGTAGTAGAGCTGGAAAGCTTTAAATGTTGATTTATATGTACTAATCTGGGTTGGGAAATGTTGCAGGGCGGTTGGAAACCCATGAGAATTGGGAACAGGCTGCAGATGTCTGTCTGGAAGAGAAAAGGGGGTATTCAAGTATTAATATAATGAATAGAAGCTTGTTCAAGAAATGGACCAGACATGGAGGAGGGTTCTGGAATGTTTAAGGGGTATCAGCGGGCCGGAGACGAGTCTGAGAAGCAAGGTCGACTCTAACCGCAGGGCCTCATCATGGAAACAGCCAGAAGCTACACCACGTGAGGGGCGTCTCACGAGGGGCGTCCCAAATGTTGTTGTATTTTTGTATTAGGGACAGCACCCCTGGGGGGAGTTAGAGCAGACGCCTGAGGACCCTTTAGAGAGCGGATGGGTAGGCAGAGAGGGGTCATGACTGGAGAACTATAGGTTTTCACCAAGAGTTCGAGAGTGGGTGGCTTCCTTTGGGAGTCATTCACTGCTGACACCTTTGATAGATTGAGACCTGGTTAAGTAGGGATACCATCTAGAGCAGGGTAGGGAAAGCCTAACCTGTAATTTCCTTCCGCCTGTAATGAGTGATAGATTTCAATACGTGTCTATGCTAACGGCACTGTTGTTTTTAGAACTGGTATTGATAGTCTCCGTTGTTCGTCTGAGGTCTTTCAGAGAACACGTGTATGTAGTTGGGCCCGTGTATTTGGTGAATCTCATCTTGAGATGCTTGTACCTGCAACTTATAATAAATCTTTGAAAGCTAGAAGTGGTTTGTGATCCTTTGAAGCAGAGTCCTTTACTGGGGGAGCTAACCTGTTAAGAGATGCACCTTCTTTCCTCAAAGACAGGCAATAAAGATTCAGTCGACCAGACCGGGGGTTTAGATCGATAGTGATAAGGTATTGATCAAAATCCCAACTCTTCCAGTTGGTAGCTATAGAGGATGGTTGCCTTCTTGAGGAAGGTGATCTAGGCCAGGTTAGATTACCCCAAGCCCCCTAGAGACCGATGATCGGAAGAACCGCCGGTGGAAGAAGGACCGGATGACGTGAAGCAGAGAAGCAGCAGTATCGGTCGAGAGTGAGTATAAAGGGTCATGCGTGTTAAGATTGCGGTGTTTTGTATTGTATCTATGTTGTAATGTTTGGCGGAGTTGAATGACTGTAGAGTGGCTGTGGAACAGGTTGTGAGCGCGCGCAACCGGTGGAAATCTTAGGCTCAAGGAGAGCTTAAGTGGTTCGGGTGTATCGGACACCCAGAGTAATTGTTAACCAGGGTGAAGGGGGTCATGAGGTACCAGTGACCACCCGAAGGACCAGATAGGGGGAGTGAGTGCGCGAGTAACAGACGCTGGTCGGAAGTTACTGTGTGCGTAAAGAACCTATCAGAGTGACGACAGATATCTCGTCAGTTGTGTTGATAATTACAGATAGACTGTGGACGTACAGTCGAGGGAAGTGACCGCTTGGTCGGAAGTAGTCATTTTTCAGGGTATGAATGGGACGCATGCATGACCGCGAGGAGAGCTGAGAAAGGAGGGGTGCTGCTGCGAAGCGGAGACTAGTGACGTCAGAAAGTGCCGCGCTGGGATTGGCCGGCCGGTGAAAGACCGCGCTGCGATAGGCCAGCTAGCAAAGCCGCGCTAGGATTGGTGGATTGTCATCAGGAAGTAAACAGAGTACTCAAGCTGGAAATCTTGCGCATAATTATGAAGTGTTTTAAATGGTTAAAAGCGCTGTTTAAAAGAGAACGTAGGGGATCGTATGAAGGGGAAGAAGCCCCACCGGAGGGTACGCCAGCTCATTACATGGGGGTAAATGTTGGGCTGCACACGATTCTGTGGATCTCAGAGTGGAGTAAGATGACAGACGGAAATGAGGAACTCACGTTCCCGAAGTACGGGACGTATAGACTAGAGGTGCTACACAGATTAAAAGCAGTTATGACCGCTACGAGACCCTTGCCTAGACCAACACAGTTTGAAGCCCTTAACGCATGGATTAGGGCAGCGCATGAAAGAAACATGAACAGACGGCAGGAAAGAGTGAAACGCTCGGTAAGAGCAGTACAGGATGCCAAGTGGGATGAGGATGCTAAAAGATGGAGGGCGCATAACATGGAAGTAAACAAATTATATCCAGTCTTAGAGATGCCCGGAAATAAAAGCCCCCTAGAAGAGGATGATGAGAGCGAGACAGAGGATAGCCTGATAAACAGATTATTGACAGACAGGCCGCCTCCGTATAACAGAGCAGAAGGAGAAGCCGAAAAAGGGGGGGGCAATGCAGGAGAGCATGGGCCACTTCCCAGTTCCGAATGGGATCCTGCCGCAAAGAAAGAACTGTCCCAGCCTAGCCAAGTGCAACAGGTGGTCGGGAGGTTTGTGGTGCAAAGAGCGCCAGAAATGGAGTGTGCCACATCCTACGCGTTACCCGATGCACTACAAGTACCTGTTACCATAGGTCCTATAGTATCGATATATGACCCAGAGAGAGCTAGAGGGGAGGAACGGGTACGGAGGGACAGAGAAAGAGCAGAGATGGCAAGAAGGAATGATACGATCAACTCCCCAAGCCAGATGCCGATACCAAGAGAGTGGAGTACCCCAGTACCCACGGCAGGGGATCTGGGGAACATTAGATACCCAGAGGATATGAGGGGACCAGGACGGAAATCCTTTCAAGAGTTCAACGAGTACATGAAGCAATGGGATGAGGCAGTTGAGGCTCACAAGAGCATCGCAGCGGCGGAAGCTGAAAGGGAGAGGCAGGACAGCAGAGCCCGGACTCACTGCGGGGCTGAAGAGAGCAGTCCGGAGTGGGACGGGAGGGAGAAAGACAGTAGGAGAGGCACCCATTGGGCCCGGAGTGGAGGTAGATCAGACCTGGAAAACGGGGGGGTGTCTCGCCCACTATGTAGTGAAGAAGATAGAAGGGCTCGGGAGTACAGAGACAGCTTTAAGTGTATCCACTGCGTGCCAGACAATAGAGATCAGAGTGGGAGTTGCGAAAGGCCGCATCATAGTCCCTGTGATGACGGACATGAGCGCAGCCCAGGGAATATGGGAAACCAAGAAGGATCGTATCGGGTATTGAGTGATATAAGGACAAGAGAGGATGAAGGCCGAAGGGAGAATAACAGGGAGTCCTACTGTGAGAAAAGAGGAGAGAACGGGCAGAGTAAGATAGGGGGTAACAAGCCTGTGTTCCATCATCTTCCAAGGTCGGATGGCCGAGCATGGGATCTGGAGAGATGGGAACGAGAGAGAGCGCTCCCCAACTCTCCCGAACCCAAACGAAGGGCCCGGAGTTGGGATGGGAGAGACACCTGTGAAACTCCCTCGAAGGAGATATTACGAGCAGAAATAAAAGCCAAAAGGCTCGATGTCTCTAGCTTAAAGTCAGATTTGGATGACATGGTGGATGGTACCCTGCCCTTAGAAAGAATAGACATGTATGAGCAGGGTGAAATTCTGTTCATAGCAAAGGACGTAACTCGAAAGGCGAGAGCAACTCATGAGAAATTAGTGGAACTGGCAGGCAAGTACATGGTAGACCTGTCAAGAACCAAAGCCTTACAGGGCAACCACAGGCTACATTACACAGACCGAGACCTAGATGAGAGGCGAACCATCGGATTGAAAACACATATAAGGGAACTGATCACTGGAATAAGGACATGGAGGGCCCTAGATAAGTGGGAAGAGAGGTGGTCCAAGAGAGGGACCGTCAGGAGAAGCACACTTATGATGACACCAGGAGGACAGCAGGGAGTAGAGACATACCCTTTGAGGGAAGTCGCAAATGGGACCTATGTCCACGTCCCTTGGAGTAGGGGGGATTTGGCTGCCTTTACCACCTCTTTCCCCAAATTGCGGGAAAACCCCGTGGAATGGTATAAGCAGGTGGAGAGATTTGTAAAAATCTCAAAGGTCCTATGGATAGATTTAAACACGCTGTTTGACATAGTAGTGCCAGGAGATTTGTGGACCGCGTGTAAGGTTAGCGCTGAGTGGCCCACCATAGAGCCCGAGAGAGATGCCAAGACTAATGGGCCGTCCGAGAGTGTGATGGCAAAGTTCGAGAGAGTAATGACTTGGCTGAAAGATAAAGTGCCAATGCAAGACATAGATTGGGTAAAAATTGACCGAACAAGACAGGAACCCAAAGAGACAGTCCACGAATACTATGAGAGATTGCTGAAGGCGTTCAAACAGTATAGCGGTCTGGATGTAATGGATCCAAGGGACATAGGGCAATTTGTGTCCAAATTCGTCTTGGGTCTGAGACCGGATATTAGTTTAATGATACAGCAACACTTGATCTGTTGGCAAAATAAACCTCTAGACGAAATACTGAGGTATGCTAGGTACTGCTGTGATGAGATAGACTCCAAGGCTAAGAAACTAAAGGAGAAACTGATGGTGGTACAGATGCAGGCAGCTGGGAAGGGGGGACAGCAGCAGCAGCAACCGGGAACAGGTACTGGAGGAAAGAAACAGTACAGTCAGAACAAGGGCAATGAGGAGAACTCCACCTTTAGACCCAGGATAGATATAACTGCCTTAAAGAAAACAACTAAGTGCCACCAGTGTAACGAGGTGGGACATTGGAAACGCGAGTGTCCCTATAATGTTGAGATAGGAGACCAAGAGGTAGAGGAGGACGAGACCCAGAGTGTGCCTGCCAGAGGGGTAACGCAGTACCAGGGGAAGGTGCTCAAAGGGGGGGGGGGGCCACCTCCCCGAGCTCAGTTCCCGCAGCCACCCAGAGTAGGGACCATGGGTAAGACCTATAGACAGATGCCCCTGTTTGTCGGGGGAGAGGAATGCTATTATGTGGACCCACTAACTGGACAGAGGGTAGAAAGGGATGACTGCACCCTCGGGGCAGCTCTGGAGGTAGATCAGAGGGGACCCTATGTTGAGGCCGAAGTAGCAGGGTTCCCCACGACATTTCTAGTGGATACAGGAGCCACCCGTTCCACGATCAGGTCAGCCGCAGTGCCAGGCCTGCCCATGTCTGGGGAAACCATACAAGTGGTGGGGGTTGCTAACAGGAGAATGACCAGTCCTCTGACGGAACCCGTGCAGGTGAAGATAGGGAAGTACAGTGATGAACACCAGTTTGTGGTTTGCGATTCTAGTCCTGTATGTCTGCTAGGAAGAGATCTTTTGTGCAAGTTAAATTGCACTATATATTGCACACCACAGGGCGTGGAGGTACTGACTAATGATGATGATGCTGACTTCAAGGTCGCCAATTCCAGAATATGTGTGGAACTGTATCCCACTTTGACAGTAGACGAGTTACCCTGGGATCTGAGGGAGACCGTTGCTCCAGAAGTATGGGATTTCACTGGGGAAGAGATTGGGTTGGTGAAGGGAGTAGACCCAGTGAAAATTGTAGTGAAACCTCATGCTGAGTTCCCAAGAACACCTCAGTATAAATTGACACCAGAAACAATTGCAGGTATACAACCCGTGATCGAGTCCATGATTAGACAGGGAATACTGAAGGAAATCGTGGGTAGTCCATGTAACTCCCCGATTATGGGTCTGCAGAAACCAAATGGGAAATTTCGGATAGTGCAGGACCTTAGAAAGATTAATAACATAGTCGTTTCGTGTTGTCCAGTGGTACCGAATCCATCAGTGATACTGTTTCAGATACCGTTCCAAGCAGAATGGTTCACTGTAATTGATCTTTGCCAGGCTTTCTTTTCGATCCCTTTGGACGAAGAAAGCCATTTTCTTTTCGCATTTAAGCTGGAAGGTCGCGTCCTAACATGGTGTCGTATTCCTCAGGGGTATACAGAGAGCCCATCGATCTTCAACCAGCTCCTGAAGAGAAATCTTGAAAGTCTAGTACTGCCCCAGAGGTCAGTTCTGGTCCAGTACATAGACGACCTCCTTGTGGCGTCAGAAACAGAGGAAGCTTGCAGGGAAGACTCTATTGCTTTGTTAAACCATCTAGCCGAAAATGGGCATAAGGTGTCCCCGGGAAAATTGCAGTACTGCCTGACAGAGGTACAGTACTTGGGACACAGAATCGAGAAAGGGAAACGGAAGGTGTCGCCAGACAGGATAGAGGCCATCATGAAGATGAGTGCGCCTAAAACGCAGAGAGAAGTCAGGATGTTTCTAGGAATGGTGGGATATTGCCGACAGTGGATCGCAAACTTTTCACTAAAAGCAAAGCCCTTACAAAAACTGACGCACAAAGAGGTGAGTGATCCGGTACCATGGGACAAAGACTGTTTGATGGCGTTCCTGCAGCTGAGAGAGGACTTGTGTCGTGCTCCGGCTCTGGGAATGCCAGACTACGATAAACCATTCTTGCTCTACTGTTGTGAGAGAGAGGGATGCGCGCTGTCTGTGTTAGTCCAAATCCATGGGAATGCCCGTAGACCAGTCGCATACTTCTCGGCTACTTTAGACCCAGTAGCCGCAGCGTTGCCCGGATGTCTCAAATCCGTTGCTGCAACAGGTGTCAGCATTGAGAGGTGTGAGAACATTGTTATGGGGCATCCGTTAGAGGTGCATGTGCCCCATTCTGTTGAATTATTGATGACCAGGACTAAAACTCAGCATCTGACAAATAGCAGACTCACGCGCTATGAGCAAGTCATTCTTGCTGCAGAGAACGTGACCCTCAGGAGGTGCTCTGTTTTAAATCCTGCTACCTTAATGCCACTTCCAAATGATATTGAGGATGATGAAGAATGTACAGACCATGACTGCCTCGATGTGACTGAACTATGCACCAAACCAAGACCCGACATCGTAGATGAGCCACTGACTGACCCCGATGAAATTTTCTTTGTCGATGGCTCATGTGTAAGAGACGAAGTTGGGCAGTTAAGAGCAGCTTACGCTGTTTGTACAATTACTGGAGTAGTGGAAGCTGGATGCCTGGAAGGAGTACACTCCGCTCAGGTAGCCGAGATTATTGCCCTGACGCGTGCCTGCCTGGCAAGCAATCAAATCCGAGTCACCATATACACTGACAGTCAATATGGTTACGGGGTAGTTCATGATTACGGGCAGTTGTGGTCTCAAAGAGGGTTCATGACTTCTTCAGGCTCTCCCATTCGCAATGGAGAGTTTGTGCGCCTGTTGTTAGAGGCATTGCAATGTCCAGCAGGTATCGCGGTTGTGAAGTGTACCGCACATACCCGAAATATGGACTTCGTGTCACAAGGCAATAGATATGCCGACGAAGTCGCACGGTATTGTGCGGAAACAGGGTACTCTTTCACCGAGGTGGAAGTGGGTGGAATAAATGTAAGAACTGAACTAGCTATGATATTGGAAACTGTTGATACTTGGGACGAACTAAAAGAAATGCAAGAAAATGCTCCTGACTGTGAAAAAGAAACATGGCAAAAGGCAGGATGTGTAGTGGGGGAGGCCCATTTCTGGGTTTCAGCAGATGGCAGAGCAGTGTTGCCCAATGAGATGGTGAGCCCAATGGCCCGACAAATACATGGCCCTGTCCACTTAGGAAGAGATGCTATGCTGAGAGTGTTTAGACAGACCTGGTTCAACCCCAAGTTCAGAGTAGCAGCCGAAGCAGTGTGCCAGCGTTGTGTGACGTGCCAGCAGTTGAATGTAGGGAAAAAGACCCCAGTAGCACTGAGCCACATAGGGAGGGCAGGAGGTCCATTCAACAGAATGCAGATAGATTTTATTGAAATGCCAAGGTGCAGCCGCCTCCGTTATATCCTGGTGGTTGTTTGCGTTTTCTCTAGATGGGTTGAGGCATATCCTACACGCAGGTGCGACACCCTCACAGTAGCTAAGATATTGCTCAGGGAGCTTATCCCGCGCTTCGGGGTGCCGGCCTCTTTGGAATCAGATAGGGGAACGCATTTCAACAGCTCGCTTGTGAAAATGATTTGCGCAGCTTTAAATATCGATCAAAAGCTACATTGCAGTTATAGACCAGAAGCTTCAGGAATTGTGGAACAGATTAATGGCACCATCAAGGCCAGAATTGCGAAGGTGTGTTCATCAACATCCTTGAGTTGGCCTGATGCGCTGCCATTGGTCCTTATGAGCCTCCGTAGTACCCCGGATAGGAGAACTGGTTTGTCTCCTCATGAGGTACTGATGGGAAGAGCAATGAGGTTACCTTCTGTCCCAACTGCTGCATTGATTAGCATCACAGATGATATGATCCTGGACTATTGCAAGGGGCTGTCTGACGCCATTCATTCTGTGTCCCTTCAGGTGCAGGCTGCCGAGGTACCAACGTGCCAGGACCCTTGTCATGACTTGCTTCCTGGGGACTGGGTCCTGGTGAAGAAACACGTGAGAAGCAGCTGCTTGGATGTTCGTTGGCGTGGGCCCTTCCAGATCATCCTAACCACAAACACAGCCGTGAAAGTGGGAGGCCTGCCCAATTGGATCCACGCGTCGCATACGCGGAGGGTTCCAGCACCTCTGATAGAAACAGCTCCTCTCTCGGATAGACGTCCAGCAGCGGACCGAGAAGCCATAGAGGGGGCTAGCCAAGCTGTAGGGGTGCCAGCGGAAGCAGGGAACGAGTCTGACCAAGCTGAGGACGGTCAGTACAACAGCGAAACAGACAACGCTACTGAAGGAGAAAGTAGCTGGGAGTACGAGTCAGACACTGACAGGTCTGACAGAGAGCGTGAACCAACGAGGAGAAGACGGAGTAGAAGGGTACGCGGAGAAGCTGATTGGCCGCAGAGAAGGAGCTCTAGCCTAAGGTCAACTCTGGAGAGGACCCTTCCTCCGATATCAGAAGACTCAGACCCAGAAGACGGTGCTCAGGGCGCTGAAGCACCAGAGTTGAGGAGGTCAAGAAGAGTGCGTGTGCCTAACAGAAGATACTCCACCCCTGAGTGGACATATCTGGCGACAGATGGCTTCGAAACCAGTGACGGGGAGGATCAGAGCGGTGGTGGTGTCCAGTTCTGAGCCCATCGTAACAGTGGAGATAAGATTGTTAGTGCCCGGTGTCGAACAAGAAGGGTCACTGACATTTATGCTCCCCCGTCCTCCCCGCCTCAGCAAGATAAAGGACATGTTTCTCACAGAATTGCAATTCCCTGATTTTGGTTCAAAGATATCAGCTGCAGAAGAGCACAATCTTCGTCTGGAAATATTGAATTTTGCTGTCGAAGCTGCAGGCGAGCGCCTGATAGTAGATGCATAAAAGACTTTGTAAATAAGCGTGAAGAAAAGAAGATTACCTAGCGCCTAGGAAGCAGAGAATCTTAGGGACTTCCCCTGAGTTGAAGGAGGAGGGCTAGGGTTGTCTATATCGAACTAAAGGGAACTTTTTGCGGGAAAGGTTGTCAGCTTCCAGTTGCGTGGTTCTCAAGACAAAAGGAGTAAAGAGACTGTAAAGGAACGAAAAGAAAGGAACTTTGTGCAGAGTTACGAGAGAGCCACACTATCTGACGAAATGAAGTCCGGTACCCAGAACCGCAGAGCAAAATGTATAATAGGTACACTAATAGTAGGAGTGATAATACTAATAGCTCTAGTAGTGACAGTCTCCTATGTAAAGGGACGTGAGGAAGAGGCAAAGGTAACTGATGTGAAATCTGTAGAGGCGCTTACACCCACCGTTGCTGGTGGGAAAGGGGAAAACACACAAGAGAAAGCGTTATTAGCTGCAGAAGCCCGCAGGTTACACGTGGATGAGTCCCAAGGTGACTTTAGGTCAAATGCTTATGCAAAATTATTGTATGAATATGTGGATGCCATGGAGGTCAAGGACTGCTACGTCTGCATGCAGTTGCCGGCGTCTGTAGATGAAGGCATTCGTTATCATCACCTCCCGCTGACATATGGCATTACATGTAGCTTATTGCTTAGTATATTTTATGGGAGAGATAGTTTTGAATACTATTTCTCCAATTATGACTCAGTGTTACCAGAAGTCCCAAACTATAAGCAAATGAACAAATGGGACTACTGGAAGAGTGAAGACAGATTGGCCAAGTTCTTCATTCCTTGGATTACCTTAGACACTTCACATGCCCGCAGAAATAACCTGACATGCAAGGTGTCAGAGGTCGAGAAAAAGTTCATAGGGCAGGTAGATGATCGGAATAGGAGACAAAAGATTTTGAAAAAATCAGGACAAGGGAAAACAGATTGGACCGACGAAGAAAAGGTACACAAAAGAAAGGGTAGTAGTGGTCCAATAGCTTTAGATAGAACGCAGAGAGGAAAGTTATGTCTTCACAGAGCCAAAACGTATTATGAAAATGTATACGTGGGAGAAGTTAGCTGTGAACATGCTTTCAATTTAGAGTACTACACCAAGGACTTCCTGAAGGGAATGCAAGTGATTCCAAATGTATATTTTGTATGTGGAAGAAATGCCTACGTGAAGCTACCTGATAATTGGTATGGCTCATGTTACTTGGCAATTATCTTCCCTAAAATATACCATGCCCAAGACTTAGAGATCATCGAGGGCAAGACATCATCGAGAGGAAGGAGAGATGTAGGAGGTGTAGAAATGGTTGGAGATGTCTTTGGAGCTGTGTTCCCTCTGTTGGGATTAATTCTTAATGATGTCAAAATTAGACGACTAGCAACAGTCGTAGACAGGTTGTCTGCCAGCACTGCTCAGTCCTTAATGCTGGTAGAAGGAGAGATGCAATCGATAAGGGCTATGGTTCTTCAGAACCGTCTTGCCCTAGATGTCCTATTAGCAAAAGAGGGCGGAGTCTGTAAAGCTTTGAAGGTCCAAGAATGTTGTACTTACATTCCAGACAATTCGAAGCCCCTTGAAAAGGTTATTAGGAACATAACTGATATTCACAAGGAGATCGAAGACTTGAGCAGAGAAAATGTCTGGGAAAAGGTGGGCCAGGGGATAAGTGACGCAGGAGGTTGGCTCACCACCTTAGGCAAAAGCTTTGTGTGGAAAATATTGAAACCTATCATCATAATATTGATCTGTGGGATTGTGTTGTGGGGATTGGTGAGGGTATTCAAATGGTACAGATCCAGAAGGTCAGAGAGAGCTCGGAGCAAACAGCTGCAGAGATTGGCTGCCATACAAGATAGTCAGTACCGGAGTCTGAGGGCTTTGGAAACACAGAAACGAGTTATGCTAGCAATCACTGCAGTTTGAATATTAATGATGACCCCGAGAGGTCATCAAAGGGGGGAACTGAGAGAGCGCAAACTGACCAAAATGTAGAAATGCATTATACTTACACGTAGTAAGCACAATTCATGAAGAGAAATGCCATGAGTGCTGATAGTATCCCAAGTTATATTCTGAAATATGTAGTTAATATAGAAGTTTAAATAGAAGTGGAACTAATACAGAAATGTGTGAAGTAATAAGGTTTTATTAAGCGGGATGATTTCTGAATCCATGTTGTGTAGCTGCTAAAATGTAAGATGGCATACAGAAACGCTGAAACGTGGTAGGCCTCAGGGCCTGAGCAAGGTGGGAGGGGGAAGGCGATTAAAAAGCACAATGTGGATTGCACTAATGTTTAGTATTAATGAGTAGGTTTTTGATTTATAGATGTGTTTACCGAAATCAGTAGAATATGAGTACTAACAGGCTAATAATTAAAGAAGAAGTTGAATGATTATAAAATGTAGTAGAGCTGGAAAGCTTTAAATGTTGATTTATATGTACTAATCTGGGTTGGGAAATGTTGCAGGGCGGTTGGAAACCCATGAGAATTGGGAACAGGCTGCAGATGTCTGTCTGGAAGAGAAAAGGGGGTATTCAAGTATTAATATAATGAATAGAAGCTTGTTCAAGAAATGGACCAGACATGGAGGAGGGTTCTGGAATGTTTAAGGGGTATCAGCGGGCCGGAGACGAGTCTGAGAAGCAAGGTCGACTCTAACCGCAGGGCCTCATCATGGAAACAGCCAGAAGCTACACCACGTGAGGGGCGTCTCACGAGGGGCGTCCCAAATGTTGTTGTATTTTTGTATTAGGGACAGCACCCCTGGGGGGAGTTAGAGCAGACGCCTGAGGACCCTTTAGAGAGCGGATGGGTAGGCAGAGAGGGGTCATGACTGGAGAACTATAGGTTTTCACCAAGAGTTCGAGAGTGGGTGGCTTCCTTTGGGAGTCATTCACTGCTGACACCTTTGATAGATTGAGACCTGGTTAAGTAGGGATACCATCTAGAGCAGGGTAGGGAAAGCCTAACCTGTAATTTCCTTCCGCCTGTAATGAGTGATAGATTTCAATACGTGTCTATGCTAACGGCACTGTTGTTTTTAGAACTGGTATTGATAGTCTCCGTTGTTCGTCTGAGGTCTTTCAGAGAACACGTGTATGTAGTTGGGCCCGTGTATTTGGTGAATCTCATCTTGAGATGCTTGTACCTGCAACTTATAATAAATCTTTGAAAGCTAGAAGTGGTTTGTGATCCTTTGAAGCAGAGTCCTTTACTGGGGGAGCTAACCTGTTAAGAGATGCACCTTCTTTCCTCAAAGACAGGCAATAAAGATTCAGTCGACCAGACCGGGGGTTTAGATCGATAGTGATAAGGTATTGATCAAAATCCCAACTCTTCCACAGTAAAGAGTAAAATGATCTGAATTTGCATAGGCTATGACCAGAGAAAGATCTTGTGCATTCTTTTAATGAATGTTAGGAGGAATCCATTGGCCTGCAGACACCTCTGGGACAGGTGTTCCAGACACCCTCTCAGTCCTTGGTGGAGTTCCTTGAGGGATGCAACTTTAGTTCTCCACGTCCTTGCAAAGAAACTAAATTATATGAGGTATCAAGTAATTTAACTATGTTAATGTATTTAAAGTCCTTCAGAAGAGGCTCAAGGGCATGCACTTGAAACAGATAGCAAGGCATTCTGTTACAGGACAAAATGTATTCCAGCTTTACAAGAAAAACTGAAAGTTAGATATGGTTAGAGGACTGCAAGGTTGAAAATTCAGAAATGCAGATCTGAGTCTCAGAGGTTAAATTTCTCTGGGAACCTTGACCACTATTGTTAAATAATAACAATATAATGGCTCAAACGGGCAGAGCAACTTTTAATTAAGAAACATTCAGTAGAGCACTTTCTTTTTCATGGCCTTACAGGTATGAGAGAGCCTTGAGGAGACATGCCGCAGAACTGAGTAAGTTACTTCTCACTTGGAGACCTTGATGCATCTGAAAAAGCATACCAACCATTAGTGATTCATTTATAAAAGAATGAGTGCTGGAGCCCAAAGCTTGGCTCAGAAGCTTGCGACCAGAGCTACTAAATATTGGCGCACCAAATACCAATGCCCTATAGTCCTAAATTCACCTCAATCTTCTTTAGTCCACTACCAGACACTCCCTGACCCATTATCTCACTCGAGGGTTCCTGCTTTCTCCTTTTATGACAGTTTTTCAGTAGTTCTCTCCTCTCCTTGTGTCTTTCTGCTTAGTTTGGCTTTTCCCTCTCTTAGTAATTGTTTGATACTGAAAAATAAGTGCCAGTGTCCCTGACCGGCAACAACCAGCTCAAATTAAGCATTGCCAAGCTTAACTTTTCGCGATATTTTAGCCCCTTGCACCTTTCCACAAAAGAAGAATATCTCCATAGTTTGTGATAAAAAAAATTAGAAAAGAAAGAGCTGCGCACTATGCCTCAAAATTTGTCTCCACCCAATTGTCATGCGGCGTTTCATTATCTCAGCTAGATTGGATTATTGCTAGAGGTGAAAATTGACAGCTCTGGTTCACATAATATCGTTGCTAACCTGGAGCACATTCAACATTATCCCAGAAAGCTGATGTTTCAGTTACAAGAAGGCGAGGTTAAGGCCTCAAATGCCAAGTAGAAAAACAAGGAGTGAAATTGTTTTACACAATATGCTTCTACTGACAAGCCTATATACCGTGTTCAGTTCTCAATGTTTTTCTCTTACAAATAGGAAATATAAATCTGGGGGCATGGGGTACCCCTAAAAATCCTACACCTCAAAAGACACTTCAATTATACGGCCACGGGTAGGTGGATAGGGGACAGTGTTAAATCTCAATTTCATGAGGCAATATGTACCAAGAGAAAGTACAAGTCAACACATCAAAAGTACAGTAAATTATGAAAGACCATCTCAATAGGTCTAGAGCCGAATAAACATGTTAAAGGATTAATTACAACAAAATCAAAGGGGAAAATACAGGCTAATTAGAATGCAGGTTCATAAGGTATTGCCATACAGGCCAGTAAAACAGAAAAATGCCAACATCAAAGGGAAAATGCCAACACCCCAGCAGCAAAAAGAGTAAACACTAGTAACATGGGAATGTCATCATAGGGGACCTGGCTCACCCTCAAAACTAGGCTTTGCATGGGAAATCTTCCCCTAGGAATACTGTGAAAGTGCAGATTCATCATGGTGAGAGCAAAGGAAAACACATGTAGCAAATCAGAGCATGGAAATATTGAGTGTCAAATAGTGGTCAGGCTTTAAGCACTAACCCACTACTGAATACTATTTCAGCTCCCTCTGCCCTGCCTTAATGTCATCCACAGATGTCAGAACAAACAAGTTACCAAAACAGTGAAGTTATTATTGAATACACTACGATCTGCTAGCGGAAGAAACCTTGAGAAAAATACAATACTGAGCCCATGTTCGAGAGCATCCTTCAAGAATGGTATCAACAGGAAATAAACATGCATAACTATGTTTGACGGTGTGCAGCAGAAATTATAAACCGTGAATGTGACATCCATTTTTGACAAGATAGTCTGGAGGCCTAGCTGAGGCCAGTTAGCAAAAGCCAGAAAAATGCGCTTTAACAGGTCATATCAAAACAGTTTCAAAGACATTAGTATCATGTCAGTGAACACATGTGAACATGCGTGTAAAACCACATTCTGCACGCTATTGTGCACAAATAAATATTAATGCATTAAATGCTCCTACAGAAGTAAAGCTTTTGCATAATATTTCCAGTCTTAAAACAAATGTGTCAAAGGTGAAAACATTTACAAGGTTCTATAAGCAGTCCAAAGCAGAAACAATGCACAAACAGCAATAAATTGTGAAATGCCAGAATCTCCCAAACAACCTCTTATACTGCATTTTATAGCCTTTTGGCTTATCATGCCACTCCCTCTCCATAAAGTGATCTAGTCACAGAACACTAAATTATCACGTATTACGGATCTGAAACACCAGTCTGGCCAGGAATTTACGACGGCTATAAAAAGATCAAAAGTTAGAGTAGAACCACTTTTACCCAGTCCTGATGGCTACTCAAACTACTTTCGGTTTCAGGAAATGTTTATTTAAGTTTTGAAAAAAACAAGTGCCCATACTGGCATCTTGCGATTCGTGCGGGTCAATCTTTCTAAAATTTCGCATAAAGGTGCCTTTCTGAAGTACATTGGAATGCCTATTTAGTAAGTTCCAAAGAAATTTTAGGGAAAATGATGGGTCGATACTGCATTTTAAAGTGGATATGACCAGGATGTCTGTTTAAGACAACATTGCCTATAAAGATTTAGGAAAATGTACGTCTAAGTTGGCGTTATTAGCCCACGTCCGTTAAAGCTGGATAGTATATTAGGAAAAGGTTAAAAGGAGTTTCGAGACTCTCCTGGAAAAAACATATAGCTCTAGGTACCTTACAATCCCACCTAAGTGGAAGGAGTTGCCCTGGGGCAAAAACCCAGTTCCCAATCTCTCTTACCGCCCCAAAAGAAGCCCAACATTCCACTGAAGTACCTATAGATTGTTTAAGTGGTAACTAGATCGCACCTGGATCACCTTGGAAACTCATCTAACAAATAAAATAGCCCAAGTATACAACTACACAAAACCCACCTGAAAATAAATGAAGGAACCTGTTGTTGGCCTACAAGTGTCAAAGCATCTGCCATCTCTCAACATTCCTAGTCCCAACATAGCAGACCAGTTTCCTCCTGGATAGATAGATATCTTAAATAAGGTGCTCACAACTGACCCCTGTTTGCAGACCTGCAGAAATTGAATTTGAAGAGTTTGAATTTATTTGCAGCACAAAAAATGAAATGGACTGGGTTTCCTGGTAAAATACCAATTGGACAAATATTCCTCAAGTGCCTAACATGCAAATATCAGATTTTTTCCATGCTTGAAAATTATTCACACTCATTTTCAATAGATTCGTCTACAAATAATTTTATTTTCACAATATGTTTGTGCTTATTGGACCATTAACCATTTAACAAATAAGTTTCCCACATTCGAATCAGGCTATATCAATCTTCGTGCACTTCGGTGGGTCTTATTACCCTTTGGCAGACGTATGATCACAGTTTTAATACAGTACTCATTCTTCTACCACTTCTGCAGTTATCAATTAGAAGTATCATTTTTTAAGCATGCAGTACGGGCCGTGTCTGAATGTCAGACGCTCCACATTGTTTGTTCAAGTGGATTATTTAAATAGCACAGTGGACCTGGAAATGAGCAGACTAAGGACCACCCATGTTATTTGCACAAAACCAATCAGAACCTCAAGGAATGGCATTGGCAGATTGTAGTATCCTATCTCCCCAACCTCTATATGTCTGTGCTAGGATTTAAAATGTTGAGAGTGAATGCTTTAATAGAATGTTGGTATGTGGTCTGGGGCAGAAGCTAGTACAACGTTAAAGTTTTAGGGAGGTTGGATCCCTGACAGGACCTGTAGCTGTAACCTAAGAGCCCAACTTGAAATAAATAGCTTACCTCATAGTTGAGTGGCTTCAGATTCTTGAATGAAGAATCTTCCCTCCAACATCAACATTTGTGTGACTAGGATGGAATCTGTGTGAAAATACCGTAACATTGGTGGCAGTTGGGACACATTTGTGATAGAGGAGTAGGCCTGCTGTGAGAAGGAAGATGGATGGCCCTGTAACCATTTGCAGCCACCCACCCTTAGATCCATTGGCAAGGGGTGTCAACTTAATCTTCTGTGCAAGAGGAGAAGTGTGGCTCACTGGTTAGAGAAGGCAGACCTGGAAGCAGAGGTCAGCCTGGGACCAGGGTTCAATTCCCGGCTCGGCGGGGTCTTGAGTCCTAAAATGTCCATGGGCTCGACAATTCTCGCTCTGGTGCCTACTCGATTCACGGGTTCACACTCTGCGACTCTGGGCAATAGCTTGCGCTATATAAATTCCTGTACATTTACATTTACAAGAGGACCCCATTGAGGAGGGTGGGCAAGTCTGGCAAGGACAAGGAGCCATCTCATGCGGTTATTTGACGACACAACACAGGTAGAAACATTGCATGCCTTTACAAAGCATTTTTACCCCGCCCTTTTTGTAGCCCGGCTAAGCGTTTACTTCACATGCCATTACTACGCATTATTAGTGTTACTAAGATAAGTATTAGTAAGGTTAGTTTAAATGTATATCGACATATACATTTTTATCTTTTTGGGGGAAACCCACCCACCGAGCTCCCATACTTACCTTAAATATGTGGTAAAGGCCTGCATGGTATAGGCCTATATGTGGTAAAAACTTGTGTTTGAATAAAAGCGTGGTGAAGGCAGTGGCGGCCGGCATGGCTCGCAGATGGGGGGGGGGGGGGCGGTTGGTGGGGGTGTTTGCACAATATATTTATATTTTTTTATAAATAAACTTATCTTAACGCCGAGTCCTGTGTCTCCGCTCCTGCTCTCCTCTGGACTCCAGGAAACACAGCCAGGCTCCCCTGAAGAATCACAACACTGAAATACAGTATTGGTTTTGAGTGTCCAGGTTCGACGTTCAACCAGGGAATGGGGGCCTGGGCATGTTCTCCATGCAGGCTGTAATGCAGCCTTCATGGAGAACAGGGAAAGTGCGCGTGATGGTTTTGGGTGGTCCGAGAGGGCTGGCCAAACAGTCATGTGCACTTGGGAGTGGGCAAACCACTCCTCCCCTGCCCTGCTCCGAGAGCCGCGCAGCCCCTCCCTCCTACTTGAACACAAAGCAGCACAAAGCATAAATTGATAATAAAGTTATCATCATTTTATGTTTCTACTTTGCACTGCTTAAAAGCAGTGGGCGACGCTCCTCCTGCCATAGCAGAGGAGCCGCCACTGGGTACAGGCGTTGCAATGCTAAATTCATGTTGTAAAGACTGTTTCGGGCTCAAGGGCGCAATAAGCGGAGATTTGCATGGTCCTAGCATTTAGGGCAATGCTATGGAGACAGTGTTATAAGACGAGCACTGTGGAGACAGTGAGAAACATCCTTTGCCGTAAACTACAACTCAGAAAAGACCCCTAGAGGATCAGGCAGCTTTTCATTCAAAAAGTGACGGTCCCCTTCAAAGAAGCATTGGTGAGTGTGCAACATGATTTTTCAATCGAGAGGACTGCGGCACAGGCTAATCCATGCCTTTGGAGGGCCCTGTGGGTCCCGTTATGTTAGTGCACTGCGATGCGCATTGCTCCATTTGAATTCTGGTGTGTGTTGTGATCTTTAAGAGCGCTGGTTAAAGGCATTCCACATATTTTATGGCATCCAGCGTGGGGTGACCAGAGGTGGTAACTTGACTTCTACTGGCGCTGTGCTCAAAGTGATTGACAGAGGTCACGTGACACTCCATAGCATCAGGTAACTGTGGGCTTTCCTCTCTGGCAGGAGCCAGTTGGTGCTGGAATAAGAGGATGCAGTGTTTGGGGGCACAACGGAGCAACTTGCTCGTGAAAGCCTCATCTGTGTTTTGGATTCCAGACCATGGAGTCAGGGTGGAGGAGCTGGTTATATAGGCTTGGACATCATGAAGGAGGGTAGTGAGCTGATGTTTGATACGGACAGTCTGGAAACGTTGTAGACAGACTACACAAGACATCCTGGTTAAATCAGAAAGAGAAGTAGGACTATCTTCGAAGAGATAGAAACGTGACTGTGTTAGAGGGTATACAATGCCCAGAAGTGAACGGAATTCAATTCATTGCTTGCCTGGGGTAACTTATCAATGGTGTAATTTGGCATTCATGAAGTTTATATTAATCTATGTGCATCGTTTCCCACAAATTACTAGGTTCATTAGCTTTGGGGAATAATTTTTTGGCTGATTCTTTCATTTGGACATGTGCAACATACATCTTATTGGTAATGCATGTGTGGTGTTAGTAAGTTTCCCTGCAAGTTTCCGTAGTTTGGCAACTGCAGTTTATAGTTAAAGGTTATGGTGTGCTGAATGCTTGGCATTCCAAGACCGCCTGGGAAGTTCAAATTATCTACCTGCATGTGGGGAATATCTCATGGTGTGCTAAGTTGGGGGAAGAGTGGGTGTGGAGAGGGGGGTGAGTTTTATTATAGAGCAGACTCGACCTGAAGGTATTAAAGCACTTTACAGGAGCACCAGTTGCGTTACAGATGGACACCTTCATTTTCTTAGGCACTGGGAAATTAAGTGAATTGCCCAGAATCACAGGATGTTGAGCGTCCCTGCCCAGACTCAAACCTGGTTCCCCTGCTTCGAGGTTGACCGCCCTAGCCATTAGACCACATCCTCTCCACAGAAGAGGAGCTGCCCTCTGGAGTGAAAATGTCGGGCAGTGTAGTTCGCCCACAGTATTGTGGGTGATCGCCACATGTATTGCATGAGAGTACTCTGGGGCCAATCACCACTGTGTACAAACTTGAAGATTTAACCCCTTCGATGCGGCCGCGAATCCCCTGGTGTGCTGTAAACAGCACGAACAGGGGCGGGCCGTGACGAACCCCAGCCGTCATCAGCACACGAGCACCCTTGTGAATTACGGCTGGGGTTCGTCATGAGCATGGAAGGGGTTAACAAGCATAGAGTAGAGGTAGAGTACAGTTGCGATTGTTTTGTGGTACATTTTATTCAGTTTCGGATAATTGAATCAGTGTTGCTTTTGATAGCTTTTTATTTTGCTTGTGTGTTTTTGGCGAGTACTTCTTTACCAGCTGACATGGGCTGATGTCAACGGTTGCATTGCTGAACTGTTCTGTTGCATCAATTTTTGAGCATACATTTATTTGAGTTTGTCATCTCATTCATAAGATGCCTTGTCCGGTGCAGTTTCCAGAGGGCACGGTAGTGGGTGCAGTTTCCAGAGGGCACAATACTGGGTGCAGATTAAGTACTTTCTTTGGCCTGGAATAGTCATGTTGGTTTTGCCAGCAGGAGTGACTGTATGGGGCATGTTGGTGTGGTGGACAGCACTCTCGTGCTGGAGTGTGTGGTGCAGTGCACCAGCCTTGTGTGGATGTGTGTGCTGCTTATAGAAGTTGAAGACAGTGTGTGAGTTTGACGTTGAGGTCTGGGAACATTGCGTATGAGTGTAGTTGTGATGAAGGGTTTTCTGCCAGAGTCTGGTCAAGGGAATTTTTTGTTGGGGTGATATATGGATATCTTGGCTGAGTAGATGCAGGGATTACAGAGAAATCCTTTAGTGAAGGAAGCCTCTGGGTTTCATGCCTTGTCAATTGCATAACTGGGTCTCTAGATCTAAATGTCCTGCATGCATGGATGTTGTATTTGGTCATTGTGCATGGGCAGACGTGCAATGGTAAGGCCTCATGCCTGAGAAAGTTTCAAGATTTGCATGTCTTGGTATCTAAAGCAATGGTAACCACAAACTAGTTGTTGTTTCATTTCTTTGTTGGACATGAGGAGTGGAGAAACTAGTCTTTACCCGTTGTAGAGTTTCTGTGGCTGTCATTTGCTGTCTTTGTGATACTGTGTCGGTATCGTGCACTAGAATAGGTTGGTGTTATTGGGTGAATGTGCATGCTAGACATGTTTAAGACTCCATGATTGCAAACAAGTGTCCTTTTGCTGTTTTGGCAATGAAATTGCCGTTTTTAGGTCGAGCCTAGACTGCACATTCGCTGTCGCAAGACCTAAAGTAAACTGTATAGCAAGAGTAATCCCACCCGCTGCTTGCGATTGGGTCTGTACGGCGTTCCTCTCTTTTTCTGGCTCCCAATTGGCTGGCGGTCTGAGACGTCACTTCCTTTTCATCGCAGGCAGCACCGACCAACTACAGTTTTGTTGCTCTGTAGGGCTGTATCTGTTTTGTGTAGGGACTATTTTTTTTTATCGCCATGGCGCCCGGTTCATGGGCCGCCATACGCATATATGTTTAATATTCCTATGCACCGGACTGCGCCCCTGCACCTTACCGGGGAGCGGGCATGACGATGCATGCGGCTGCGTGGGGTTCCTCCTCTGAGGGGCAAGACCTGTGATTGGGGTAGGGGTGCTGCAGGAGAAGCCCCAGATCTAGCACAGGGGTGCGCTGTCTGCTTTCAGCTCCGTGAACAGCTGCATCGTTCTCTTCAAGCCCCCTGCACAGACGGCTCCATCTAGGGAAGATAAAACCAAGGGAAACACCCAGGATTGTCGCCTCTAAGTGTTTTTTGACACCTACCAGCTTTGCCTGTTTTTGGAGGGCATCGTCAGAAAACGGATTGCCTTTTCTGACAATTCTGTAAACATGACATCTCAAACCAGGTTTAAGAAGGACAAGGAAATCCTGGCAGAGTATGACTTCCAAGTCAAAGGTAGGTGCCCGGGCTTTGCTCTTCGTTGCTTTTGCATCTTTCCTGGGGTCCTGGCAGCCCCAACTCTGGTCATTGTAAGACGCCAGGTGTAGGATACCACTGTATTGCTCCTATTTAGAAGCTTGGGGAGGAGGAGAGGGGGTTGCCCCTTACGTTTTTTTTTTCTTGCATGTATACAGTTTGCTCAGCAGATATTGCAGCATCTAGTCATGTGTTTGTTGGTGGCTGCAACTAGTGTTAGCTGTTTTAAGAAGCTGTTGAATCGACTAAAAAACAAAACTACAAGACCCAGAATGCAAGAGCAAAAACCTGGACTGGACTACCCAATCACTCATGGGCCTGGATAACGTGGGAGCTCTGCCCCAATTATCTCCGCTCTCTACATGGCGCCTCGATGAGTACATCACCAAGAAAAGAAAGACCACACAGCAGAGGCTCGCCCACTTGGAAAAGGGAAACTGAAACAGGAGATATATTTTCTCTTCAATTGTATTCGCATTTATACAGCGCTTACAACCACTGACTAGGTATCAAAGCACTTTCCGACGAGTAGCACAAATGAATACAGCAGCCAGAAGACCGGCCTCCCCCTCTGCACTGTAAATGGACTTGGATGGCAATATATATATATATATATATATATATATATATATATATATATATATATATATATATATATATATATTCCTACAAAGGTTGCTCAAATGCTTGAAGCGCCCACTCGACGTTTTAATTTCACCTTTCTTTTAATCAGCAAGCAGCAGCAAATTACAGCACAGGGTACCCGAAGGTATATAATTTTAAAGATGCAGAGAACCGCTACTACTACTAAAGTTGAATCTGAAGCATACAACTACCAGGATGCTATGCAATGTACACGCCCATTGGCGGGACTTTAAGAGAAAGCTGAAAAACGAGCACGAGATTCCAAAGTAGCTGACACGCCCTTTCAGTGCCTGCCTTGAAGAAAGGAACACTTCCTGAAACGCGTCGGCTTAAAGGCACGAACATTATCGCATTTACCCTGTGCTGTAATTTGCTGCTGCTTGCTGATTAAAAGAAAGGTGAAATTAAAACGTCGAGTGGGCGCTTCAAGCATTTGAGCAACCTTTGTAGGAATATATATATATATATATATATATATATATATATATATATATATATGAGGTACGTGGCGCTCCCGCAGATATACCAACACAGCAAATCAGCCGATCAGCAACACAGGAACCAGCAAGACCCATATATTTTTTTTTTTTTGGTGCAAATATTTTTATTTAGTTTTTAGCCCAGCACCAGTCCGCCATGACGCGTTTCGGCTAGAGATAGCCTTGATCACATGACAACGTCACGAGGGCTGATCACCCATTTAAAGTGCAAAAGTGCCATCACGTGTGATAGAAACAGACAAAATACTTTCAATGTTTCTAACCATGCAGGTATAACATTACGGCATGAATGCCCGTATTGCACAAACTGTCACACATTAATCATAAATCTTGGTTAATACCATACATTATGAAAACGTAAACAATATTACACTCAGGAAGATTTCATGTTAATACATAGAAAATTACATGGCAACGGCTACAAGAAACTTTTAAAACTGTTATAAAAGTTAAAAGCCAAATAAATAGTTATATAAATATTAAAATATAACCATTAAAAGTATAGTATATTTTTTTACAAAATTGATCAGATTGTGTTGTTCTATTGACAAGGGATCAACACAATATGTAATAAAGCCCAAGTGGGCGAGTGCCATAACCTGAGATGTAAACAACGTATTGTGCAAATATGCTGTTAGTGCAACATTAACCGATGTCAAAAAAGTGCTACCAAATACGTGAAAATAAATGAATCAAAATTTTGAAAATTTGTACTGGTCATGGAGGGTAAAAGGGATCAAGTTGTTTATACAGATTTTAAGACCCACAGTTCAACATTTAAAAGTGCAAATTAGGAAGAACATACCGGGTCAATGGGTTCATGGGTGGCTAGCAACACAGAGTTCGCATAGAAATTCAGAGATAGGTGTGGCAGTCCTCCACAATGTTGAGACCTTGCGGTGCCTTGGTATCTAAGAGTATTATATAGCGGGTCTCAAGTTTCCGTAACAGAGACTCTCTATCACCGCCTCTCCTTTGGGGAGGAACACAATCTATCGCAAAATATCTTAGCAGGGACGCATCCTTTCCATGATCGCTCTCAAAGTGCCTAGCTACTGGGTAAGCTGCATCTGCATGTGTGATTGCTCGCAGATGCTGTAATATTCGCTTATGCACTTGTGGCCGGGTGCTGCCTACATATCTCAGGCCGCACGGGCACTCCAAGACGTAAACTACAAACTCTGATTTGCAGTTTAGCTTTTGTTTGATTTTAATTGGAAAGGGCGAAAGAGGAGTGGTAACCTCCGTTTTGCTAATGCCATGTCTACAGGCTTTACAAGTAGAGCATCTTAAAAAGCCTTTGCTCTCATTGAGCCATGACCCAGAAACCACCTCAGGGCTACTAGACACTAGACTGTCCTTCAACTTGTCCTGTCGCAGCGGGAGCACAAACCAGTTGGTGCCAGCGATGGGACCAGGGCAGTGTCCCAAATTCATTCAATACCAAAGAAGAAATCGCTGCACACTCCTTGATGCTTCAGCAGTTACTTTATTTTTCAAACGTGAAAAACTCCCTACGCGTTTCGAACCGTAGTTCCTGTTCACTGTAGCTTTAGTGATTGGTCCCTCTCCTATTTCTATACATTTTCCTGTGTACACACCCTATGGTTACCTGGGGCATGCTGGGACTTGTAGTTTTATTTACAATTTTGCCTGGTAAGTTACGTTACAATCTATGGGTTCTTGCTTAACATTGGGGCAATTATTTGAGTTACTGCAAGTAAAACGTTCCCACTAATTACGAGGATGATATCGTTTTAAAACGCTCGTGAAACTCACATGCGTGTATAATCAAAACTCAAGGTACCTGAGAATTGATTCAAATGCGTAACTTGTAGGACATAAGGTCCTTTACACAATTAAGGGCTGAGTGCCCTACGTCCCCAATGTGTGCAATAACCCATAGATGACGTTATATTCACATCATCGGCAGTCCTTTTTTAACACAATCAAATTAACTCAGTTTTCGTGACTGTTATTTACAAGAGCATTTCTGATTATCTTGAAGAGATAATTTAAATGATAATTGTTAAAAAATTTGTGCAAGATTGTCAGTTTCTTAGTTCTTATAAATGAACATAAAGTTCTTCATCGCCATTGAGGCCAGCGGGCTGCTTCGTTTTGAACCTCATAATTAGCTTTAACTCCAATCGCCTCAATCTTTGTATACGGTTTCCCCCTCTTTCATGCTGTGATACACTTGCAAGTCCGAAATATTTTACATCCATCCAGGTTTTGGTTTCATGATTGGTCAGATGTTTGGCGATGGCATAAGAATAATCACTATTCTGGATTGCACAAATATGTTGGAGTATTCTTGTTTTTAGCGAGCATGTCGTGCTTCCAATGTAGGATTTTCCACAAAAGCATTGGATCATGTATACCACGAATGATGACTCACAATTTATGTTGGTTCTGATTACAAAGTTTTTTCCCGTGGGGTCCTTTAAGTTCTTGATGTTTCGTCCGATCTTACGCGCTTTGCAGATTGCACATTTACTAAATCCATGTTTTTTCTCATATCCAACCAGGACTCTGGCTTCTTCATTTCAAAATGACTTTGGGTTAGTTGGTCTGCGAAATTTGGTGCTCTTTTATACGAGATCAAGGGATGATCTCCTATGGTCATCCCTATATCCGGGTCTTTCCGCAGTACATGCCAAAATTTCATCATGGCTTTTTGTATTTTATAGCTCTCTTTGCTAAAAGTCATTATCATCCGTGGTTGTTCTTCTATTTTGTTTTTATTTTGTGGTGATTCTTCCGTGGCTGGGTTTATGAGGCTCTTTTTGTTGATGAGCGTATCCGCTCTTGTCTTTCTTCTGGCTTTTGTTTCACATAAGTTGAGGTCTGTTGTTTTGTATCCTCTCTGTTTGAAGCGTTCTTTGGTTTCTTTGAATTTCTTTTCCATCTCAGTATCTTCTGAACAATTCCTTTTCATCCGTAGGAGCTCGCCATACGGAATGCTCTTTTTTAACTTCTGCGGGTGAAAGCTCAGGCCATGGAGGAGGCTGTTAGTCGCGGTTTCTTTCCTATGGACAGTGGTTTGAATTTTTTCGTCAGCTATATAAACCTTTGTGTCCAGGAAGACTATTTCCTTGGCACTGATGGTATACGTGAATTTCAACCCTACTTGATTCTCATTGAGGATATTGAAAAATGTTAGGAATTCAGCTTTGGTGCCTCTCCATAACAGGAAGAGATCGTCGATGAAACGTAGCCAAAGAGCCACCTTGGCCATGTGATGGTCGTTTTCTTCTCTCCAAGCCACGCTCTTTTCCCACCATCCCATGGTGAGATTGGCGTAGCTTGGAGAGAAGGAAACTCCCATCGCTGTTCCACAGCATTGTTCGTAGATAGTCTTAATAAAAAGGAATATATTGTTATGCAGGCACATTGAGATCATTTCCATGATCATTTTTTAATGTTCTCTCCGGCTGATGGATTGTTGGTCAAGGAAATATTTAATTGCTTTCAATCCAATGTCATGGTTTATCGATGTATACAACGATAGCACATCGATGGTCACTAACAAGTAGTCTGCTTGCCATTCCGTTTCCATTAGAATTCGTAAAAAAATCGCCCGTGTCTTTTATGTAAGAACTTAATGTGGGTACAATCGGAGCTATGAAGTGGTCCACGTAACTGGACACATTTTCGTATAGACTGCCACAGCTTGAGATTATCGGGCGTCCAGGAGGCTTATTAAGAGTCTTGTGCACTTTCGGTAGAAAGTAGATGGTCGGAGTAATTGGATTCTCGACCATTAGGAATTTTCTTTCTACATCAGTTATCAAGCCTTTTTGGCACCAAATATTCAATCTGAGTTCAAATTCATGTTTCATCGTTTGTGTTTGATTTCTTGTTAATGCTGTGTAGTTGTTTTTGTTGTTCAATTGTCTCATAGCTTCCTCCATATAAAGTTCTTTGTCCATTACAACAATGTTTCCGCCCTTGTCCGCGGGTTTGATTTCGATTTGGATGTTATTTTTCAGGCTATGTATCGCTTGGCGTTCACCTTTTGTTAAGTTCTCTTTTCTGTTCTTGTTGTAATTCTTGGGCATTTCTTCAATTTCATTCATTACGAGTTCGTAGAAGGTGTCGGTTTTATTGCCAGGATGGAGAATTGGACAACATTTCGATTTTGGTTTGAAATCTGTATGTTGGCGTTCATCTGATATAATGTCCATTTCATCTAATACCTGGGTGTCTGATGTTTGAGTTTGTTCAATTTCATTGGCCAGTTCATATGCCACTCGTATCTGTGGAATTTCTGATGTCCGGTATATACCACTCTGATTTGATGGTTCTTTCTCCTCTCGTGTTTTGGTTCTACTCATGGGGTTCTTGGCAAAAAATGTCTTTAATTTAAGTTTTCTGGTATATTTGTAGAGGTCTATTTTGGTTGCAGTTGTATCATGATGGGTTTCTGGACAGAAAGAGAGCCCCTTATTTAGCAATTTCGTTTCCATCTGTGTTAGGTTGTATTTAGATAGATTAATCACTAAATTGGGAGTTGTTGTTTGCATTATTTTCTCTTGTCCGTGCGGGCTCTTAGGTTGTATCTGCCTCCCTGTGCGCTTGCTGTGTCTTGTTTTGCGCTTTGGTTTCCTGGGGCTGGACATCCCCTTCCTCTCGATCAGCTTCGATTCTGTCCGCGACCTCTGGTATTGCTTTGCGGTATTTGTTGCACTTGATATAGCAACTGCATCTCGTCTAAAAAAGACAGTATGCGTAGACCAGGACGTCTCTGTTCGCCCTCACTGTTGTTTGCTCGCCAGGTGTTGAAATACCTGCTCCCCATTGTTGTTTATAAATATCATATTTTTTGGCAAAAGTCAGGATAGTGCCATATTTATAATCATCCTGATCCCTGCAAAATTTACGTTGTTTGCGGTTCTGTACCTCCTCTTCATGTTTATCTAAGTTTTTCTCCATTTCGCATCTTAGTTTCTTTAGTATGCCAGTCTCCTCATTTGTAGCCGTTATTTTTGTTTCCAATTCCGCAATTTTTGTATGTAAGTCTTCCACCTCTATTCTTGCGTATTTGATGATAATTAGCATCATGTTATTGGAGCATGCCATGTTGTTATTGCCCCATTCCTCAAGCATTTCGGGCTTTGTGTCTGGGTGGTTTGGCAAGGTAAAGATGCGAAGTCCTCTCGGTCCCATCTTACGTTCCACATATTTTTCTAAAGTTATAATTTCCCATTCTCTTGAAATTTCTTTCCTCATTAGTTTTTCTAATTTCATGAATAACATTTTACTTGTAGTTGAAATCGATTGTGGTGTTGTAGTGGTTTCATCCTTGTTTTCCGGTGTTGTGTCTGTTTGAAAAATGCTTTCTGCTTTTGTTAATCTTTTCGCTCTTCTTTCTTCCATTATTTACACTTTTTAACGCAGTCACTATATGCTGAGTTATTGATGCTCTCACATTTATTTATGCAGGCGTTGTTAGGGACCGTTGCACTTCCACTAATGGTTCTTTACTTCAAAGGTGGGTAAATTTGTAGTATACCCCTTATCACGTTCTGGTGCACTGCTATCAAGGGAAGACAGTCGTACGAGTGAGTGTTTTAACTTTATCTAGCCGCACATTGTGTTGTTCTTTTCGCACGATTGCTTCACTGCGTCTTCGATACACACTGTTGTTAAATGGCAGAGGCGTGTCTCTTACCTGGGAGACTCCTGAATGCGCGCAGGGTCCTCCGACTCGGCGTGTTGGCGCTCAACCTGGTGTTTACACGATTCGTTCTGTTGCTCTGCTTGTTTCCGTCTCGATCCACAAATCTCAAACAGCTCCACTTGTCGTTTCAGGGCCGTTAGCTGTGCCTGGATCGCGGTGTGTAGGAAGGCGGGCTCCCCGCTGTAAGTGAATACAACTCACAACTTGTCCTGTCGCAGCGGGAGCACAAACCAGTTGGTGCCAGCGATGTGACCAGGGCAGTGTCCCAAATTCATTCAATACCAAAGAAGAAATCGCTGCACACTCCTTGATGCTTCAGCAATTACTTTATTTTTCAAACGTGAAAAACTCCCTACGCGTTTCGAACCGTAGTTCCTGTTCACGGTAGCTTTAGTGATTGGTCCCTCTCCTATTTCTATACATTTTCCTGTGTACACACCCTATGGTTACCTGGGACATGCAGGGTCTTGTAGTTTTATTTACAATTTTGCCTGGTAAGTTACGTTACAATCTATGGGTTCTTGCTTAACATTGGGGCAATTATTTGAGTTACTGCAAGTAAAACGTTCCCACTAATTACGAGGATGAAATCGTTTTATAACGCTCGTGAAACTCACGTGCGTGTATAATCAAAACTCAAGGTACCTGAGAATTGATTCAAATGCGTAACTTGTAGGACATAAGGTCCTTTACACAATTAAGGGCCGAGTGCCCTACGTCCCCAATGTGTGCAATAACCCATAGATGACGTTATATTCACATCATCGGCAGTCCTTTTTTAACACAATCAAATTAACTCAGTTTTCGTGACTGTTATTTACAAGAGCATTTCTGATTATCTTGAAGAGATAATTTAAATGATAATTGTTCAAAAATTGGTCTTTACAAGGGCATCCCTCATAGAGGGAGCCCTCCTAAAAGTGATAGCTGGAGTCTCACTGAGTAGAGGAGCTAAAGTGATGTCGGTTTTTAGAATGGGCCAATTAGACTTCAAGATTATCCTGACCTTTTTCTCCTGACAACAAAAGGTTGTGACAAGTCTAACTATAGACTCCTCTTTCTTAGTGAAATTGCCTCCAATAGGTACCGCTATCTCAGTGCTAACAATCTGGGGAGGATTATCAAAAACATTTTATTCATGGCATTTTGTAAATCTTTTTTATTGTAACCCCGAGCCAAAAATCTTTGTGTTGATTCATCAAGACACCTTTTGAGATCAATTTCATTACTGCAAATTCTGTGGATTCTTAAAAACTCCCCATAGGGGATGCTTCTTATAAGGTGGCGAGAATGTGTACTGTGGGCATGAAGAGTTGAGTTACCAGCCGTCACTTTCCTATATATATATATATATATATATATATATATATACACACACACACACTCACACGCTCTATTCCTTCTTCTGTACTGTGTATTACTGCAGAGTGCTATCACTTAAGAAGACTCTCTGCTCCATTCTCTCCAAAAACCTGCACCATCCTCATTGTGAAATGGCTTTTCTCTTTTGCACAGCGCTCCGGAACACTTATACTGAGAAGATGGGTTCATGTTTGGAGTTTGTTAAAGATTTGAAGTATAACAGAGAGAGCTCTAAAAGACAGGCTGGTGCCGGCCTCTTACTATGACCTACTAGCCCCGCCCCCTACATCCACTGCTAGGCAGACACTCATGCATTGACCCAGTGAGAGAGGACAGTGTTATGACCTACCCTCCTATTCATTCTGAAAGTAGTATTCAGTGTTTGGTGTATGGTCCTCTTCTGCTCCTTGGAGCTGCTGCACCGGGGCCTGACCTGTCCGCGGAGGGACCGCCCTGCTCACCTGGGCCAACTTACTGGGGCAACTGCTGGAGGGCAGGTAATTACTGAGGGTGCGTGACCGGGCCACCTCTCCCCCTCGAGGAGCTGAGGATTCACTTTAATTCCGCAGTGGACTCTGGGAGTTAGTGTTGATTAACTACAACCGAGTCAGTTGCTACAAAGCATCAATTCAATATCCGTTGTAAAGAGGGCATTTATTTCCTGTACCCATCTCTCCCGAGAAAAGGTACAGCGGTCATATGGAAAGACTTTATCCAGGCTTATAACTGTAGAAGTACAAGTATCAATAACAACAAGCATTTGCAATGCAACAGGTCTCGCATTTACGGGAATTTGAGCTATTGGCATTGTAAATGATAATGCCTTTTATTTATGTTTTCGTTTTTGAAACATAAATAAAACGCATTGTCATTTACAATGTCAATAGTTTAAACTTGTGTAAATGCGAGACGCATTGCAAATGCTTGTTTGTTTTGTTTGGAGGGAGGTGTGTACAATCTTGTGTGTCTCCATTTACTTAATCTCTGAGCTGGTGTCTGAAATGCTGCGAGTGAAAGATGTAACAGAATGTTCATGTGTCGTCTGGAGTGGAAGCTGGGAGGTAATGACAGTTGGATGGAGGATGGAATCCTGACAGGACCTACCTTTTGTTGCTGTAGACTAAAGGCCTAACATGAAATGGAGTACTTACCTCCTAGATGAGTGTGGCATTCTCTTGTATGAACACCTGTACTCCAGTTTCAATACAGAACCACCAATTTGCTAATTTCATTGCCACTAGTTTTGCAATTGATGGTATCTTCACCTTTAATGCACGCAAGACCTCAGCTTTTAATTTTCCAAGTAACAGGCTGCTAAAATTTACATCTGCAGCAAAACCTTTCACAATTAAAAAATATTTTTAGAAAGCAAAAAGGGGCATATGTTATCTCAATGTTGTTTTTATTAACACAATGTGAAATGGAAAGTGTTTTAAAAATCGGTTTTATATAACTTATTGAAGGTATGAAATGGTTGCGTTTTTTTGTGATTGTGAAGTATAGCACTAAACTGTCCAATATCCCAGTTACTTTTACAGAGCCCTCAACAAATTTCAGACCAGATGCGTCAGCTCTTCAAGACCAAATTAATTTTTATCAAAAGCATAGTAAGAGTATTTTATATCCATCAAATTAATTTTCCAGCGTTTGAATTAATTTGGTAGTTTATTAAACATGTCACAACCTTTAATATTTAATTAATGTAATGCTTCTGTCCTGAATAAAAAACAGAAAACACTAAAAGAAAAAGAAAGGAGCATTTGGGTCACCAAGTAGGATTTGGGACTTCCACCGGTATTAAATCTTCCAGGCCGCTTTATGAGATAAATGTAAAGCCCCTCTAATTAAATTATATAACCCAACCATTTATCATGCCAGCTATCCTGTTGAATTCGACATGCATCGCAAGTGTAACTGTCTTAGCAAAATGTGCTTTTCATTACTACAAATTGCTGCATAAATTAAATTAATGAAGTGAGGAGCAAGTCCAAATGAAATATTTTCTGATGACTCAACAGAGACGTGCACCATTTGACAACAGAAGAGTACGAACAGCCCCAGGAGGCAAACAGATAAATACCACAGAACAGGTAACACCAACTACATCTGGTATATCTACTAATCTTCCTTCATCTGATCCAGCGCCTTTTTTAGAGAGAGGCACTGGACCTCAAGTAGAACCCGGCGGGGGAAAAAAATTAACACCAACAGAAACAGTGGCTCAAAACACCAGGAGTCAGAAACCTTAGTGATCAATATATCCAAATACAAAATGACCACCAACGAAATACAAACATTACAAAAAGGATCATCATATGTACCAACATATCATTCTAACCTATTGGAAACTAAAGTATGTTTGTATACATTTTTAAGATCACTCAGATTACGTCACTTTTTTTCGAAGGTCATTGAAACACCAATACTAACGCAACAAAAAAAAACGTACTAATGGGCTTAAGATCAAAGAGCAAATTCATCCCTCCAGTGAGTCATAAAGTACTAGATGCTTATGAGAAAGTTGTGACAAAAGAAATTGAAGACATTTTCAAAAACCTAGATCAAAGCAGACTAACCTAACTCAGAAAGACAGACAAACCTCACAGAAGCTGGCAAACAATCAACAAATAACAATCAGACAAACAGACAAAGGTGGTGCTCTCATCATAATGGACACCGAATACTATGAACAGCAAGTAGACATGCATGTACAAGACCAAGACACATACATGAATATGGAAGTGGATCCTATCAAAGAATTAAAAAAAATCTTAACCAATATCATTGCAAATGCAGTGGAGAAAGGAGTGATAGGCCAAAAAGAGAAAGATTACCTTCTAAAAACAAATCCTTCAACACCATATATCTACATGACACCAAAAATCCACAAACATGCTACAAAACCGCCCTTACATCCAATTGTTTCCACAGTGGGATCTATACATGAGCCAATTGGAAAGTTTATTGATAAACATTCACAGAACATCGTTCAAAAATCTTCCACATACATAAAAGACACCACCCACTTTTTAAACATTCTGGAGGAACAAAAGATCAATTTCACAAAAGAGATGATAATAGCAACAGTAGACGTGAAGTCTTTATATACTTCTATCCCGCACAACTTGGGTATGACTGCTGTCGAAAGTTTTTTGGTGAATGAAGATAAAAGTGAGGACTTAAAAATATTCATAATGGAACTTATTCATTTCACTTTATTCCATAGTTATTTTGTGTGGAAAGACAAATTTTATGTCCAGTCTTCTGGAACTTCAATGGGCAATTGTGCAGCACCCACGTACGCTAATACATTCATGTACAGATTCGAACTAGATCACATATTGAACCAAAAGACATGGCAAAACAACTTGATTCTCTATAAACGGTATATTGATGATATATTCGTGTTATGGAAGGGAACAGCACACATCTTAGAGAAAGCCTTGCAGCAACTCAATGACATTAACGAAAGAATTCAATTCACGTTCACTATCAGTAAAGACAAGATATCGTTTTTGGATGTAGCAATATCTAAAATCACCAGTGTGTTTACAAAGACTACAGACAGGAACAACCTTTTGCACTATAAAAGCTTCCACCAAACATCATTGAAAAAACATTTACTGTTTTCACAACTTGTCAGGATAAAAAGAATAGCATCTACTGAAAAACTATACAGCAAACACAAAAAAGAAACACTACTCAAATTCAAAAACAGAGTATATCCTGAATCCATTTTGGAGGCCGCTGCGGAAAGAGAGGATAGATTACAAAGACAACATTTGTTATCCACAAATATAAAACCAGAGGAGCAAAGAACTGTATTTGTTTCAAATTTTTCGACACAAAGTTTTTCCATCAAAAAAGCAATAACAAAACATTGGCCACTGCTGGCACTTGAAGAGGATTTCAAAGGCACATTTGCTAAGGCACCTATATTCGCATATGAGAGGACAAAAAATCTCAAAGAGTTAATCAAAAAACCCAAACATAAAGAGACTGAGAGATACACAGGAACTATACCTTGTCACAATTGTGGGAACTGTTCAGCAATCAAAGGGAATGTTATTAATCATCCGACTAAAGGAACACCAGTCAAATTAAAAGTTTCAGGAACATGTGACAGCAGTAATTTCATATACATGTTGAGATGTCCATGCGGATTATCATATGTGGGGAAAACCCAGAGAAAAATTAAAACTAGACTTGTTGAACATAAAAGTAACATTAGACTGAAAAACCTGAAATCTACCGTGACAACACATTTTAAAGAAGCCAAGCACAATCCTTCTCAATTAAAATTTTGCATATTGGAAACAGTTGCCATTTTGCCTGGGAGAGATAACCATAATCACCTATTGAGGAGAGAAACATTCTAGATTAACTTTTTGTGTACCCTCCACCCGAAAGGGTTAAATGAACGTGTGGAACTGAGTTGTTTCTTATGACACTGATTTACCAATTTTTGTGACATTTATTAATTGCATACTAATGAGTTCACACTTAGGATACATTAGAGTATGATCCGATTTGACCTGTGCAGCAGCACAGCAGCATGATTAATATGATTAATATTACTATCTGTTGAATCATCACGTTCCCGAATTACTCGTTTAATTTATTTATTTATTTAGACTCTTTATTTAGACTCCTTATACCACATGCATATATGCCATTGGACTACAGCACTCCACATAATCGTGTTCATAGCGGGCATAGTCTATTTTCCATATCGAGGGAGTTAGCACACCACGTGACCAGACCATAAATCACAGAGGCGCACACAGATAGAGCGCCGCACGCCGCAGCGAATCTAGAGAGACGGAATGAATAAACACACATATGGTAAGAGAACATAGAAATATGGGTTAACATCATAGGTATTTGTTAATACGCTTTTGATGGTATAAACCGGTCTGTATAATATGGGGTCACGCTTGTTTTTACAGCTATGGATAAGGCAGTTCAGAAAGCGTTCAGGTTAGTGAACAAGTCAACTTGAAGCACTCGTGTCACATCATGTGGGGCGATAAACATTTGTTGTTTATTCATCACAAAGGGTTATAAGGTGACACATTTTGTATCGATTACACGCATGATATATACACTAGGGGAACGTGATAATGAGACAATGAAATATGAGGCTGTTTGATTTCATTTTACGTACCATAAGTGATTTGATGTATTTTTTCAGATAAAAAGTCCCCTGAGGAAGAGCTGTGAGCTCGAAATGCAGCGGGCATTGTGAAAAGTTGATTCATTTTTGTAAAATTATGAGGAATTGAATTGTTATGAGAAATGGGAGCATGGACAAAAAATTTCATGAGAAATAAATGAAATTAACACACTGAGAAGTGTCAACACCTCTTTCAAAACTTTATTCAGAAACAGTATTTAAAACTTTAACCAATAAATCGTATGAATGGTATACACAGGAGTGCTTATGTGATTGTGAATCTTGGGACCCAAGAAACGTGCATCAGTATCAATATTCACCCCTGAGGCTCAGTAGGGGATTCACATTAAGCACCAACTACGCTCTTGAAAATTCACTAAAACTGAATACAGTATTGAACATACATGAGTGCGGAGTCATGTTCCAATTGGTTTTGATAGCAAGTCCAAATTTTGCAATATCACCTTCTTGATATTCCCTTCCCCACAGAACTATGTGAATGGGGTCACTAAAGAGGTATACACACTGAAGCCAAAGAGGTAGTAACCTGTACATCTTCTGGAGTTCTAGTAGACCCTTGACGAGAGTGCTTTGTAGACATTTTTGGCCATCGCACCCTTATTTTTATGTCCTCCCTCCGGTTCTGCTCAAGCCCTTTCTTCTTTAACCATGGTTCTTCTGGCTGCTGAACCAAACCATGGTCCAACTGAACACCTGATATTGGATCCTCAAACAGCCACTGAATTGACCATCAGAACTCTTGGCCAGGATTATGAAAAATGATAGAACTAATCTAATCTCAGTTTTACGCTCTCACGTTTAATCTTTGTTGCTCTCCCACTGTCTCCCCTTCTCCTTTTCCCTTTCTACAAATATATTATTCTTGGGAAAGGGCAAGTGCATTGTAAATTCACTATGATAGATATACATATACACACTATATTATACACACTATATTATATATATACACATATATATACACAAATACATATACACACATACACAGAAAAAAACAAAGGTTAAAGTGATGTTATACTTGGGTAAGGGGACTAAGGTTTTAGCTCACATTAAAAAAAAACTTTTGACATTTAGCATATTAAAAGTGTTTCCTCCACCTGTAAATGTAGGCTCATTCAGTTACAGTTTATTCCCAGAGGAGATTATACCCCTGTTAACATGAGGTGCTATGGCCTCTCTGTGGGCACAAACTGCTGATGTTGTGGCACCCCAATGCATTTTTTACTTTACATGTGGCCTGGTCCTGCCCAAGTCTACTTTTACTGGCAAAAACGTCGGAGACCACTCCAGCTGATGTCCCTTCCAGTTCTGCCTATTTTGCCTCTGATAGTACTTGGAGTATGCCAAAGTAGTTTTCAACAAAACTGCACATTTTTTGTACTCTCCCTCCTACTAGGCAAAAGAGGAATAACTATGAAGTGGATAGGAGGAGATGTTCGCAGGTATTCCCATTGGCTTAGAGACCTTACCACCTGCTCAGAGAATGCAGACAATTCTAGCACACTGGTGCCTCTCACATCTTGACCTAGTTAGTGAAATATGAGGACCACTCAGTGAATCGCTCGTCACCTTAATCAGCATCTGTGACCACCCTCATACATCATCTGTGCATATAGACTGCTATGTATCATCATTATATTGATGCATTAACCCATAAGATGCCGAGGTGGGTTGCATTTATTATACACTATATTGTGGAACTGATCTCTGCTGTGTCATTTGTATCCGTGAGCTCAATTAAAAGGTGCAGCTGTTACACCAAACTTGGAAAGTCAAAACACCTGTTTTTGATTAAGAAGCAAAATAAAAGTTTAAATAAAAACAACTTTACCAATTCACTGGAAAAAACTAAAGTTAAAGTGACTTTTTAGTTAGTCAAGATACTAAGATTTTAGCTTCTATTAAAAAAACAATAAATGCAATGAAAAAATACACGTATAATGGAGTGACGTTATAGCTATGTCTTAAAACAATATAACAAGTATTGTTCAACGTGTCGCTCTTTTTATAAATCACTTAAGCTAGGTAGTGCAAGTATTAACTCCCAGTTAAACAAAAAAAGCTGGGCACATCTAATGTGGGTTTCAGACTTCTCATTGAAAGTAGGCAGTTTGTCTGGAGTTATAAGCATGGTTTTAAGGTTGTAGGCCACTGTGCCAATATCAGGAGTGTGTAGTGAATCTTAATGTACTACAGAGTAGTCCATAGGGACTAGAAGAAAGTGTCTTTATAGTGGCTAACATATGCCCGCCAACCTCTTGACTTGATACTTCTCATGACTGGCAATTTTAAGTATAACTGCAACAAATAGAAGGAAATCCTTCTTGACCCTGTGCCTCCTGGGAACAGTCCAGACAGAACTGCCAAGTCAGGTCCTCCCTGGACCGGAAACAGGCATCCTGGGACTGGTTTTAGGGTATGTCACCCTTCATCAGCCAGTTTAGCCTGAATCCAGTAAATGTAAATGTATTGGCATTTATATAGTGCACTACTTACCCGTAGGGTCCCAAGGCGCTTCGACCGCTGCAAAACCCTTCCTGGCTTCCCTGAGAGATGGTCCCTTAATGGGTATCTCCAGGGTGAGACCAGGCATCCCCGGCAGTCTGGTGGGGCCGTTAGTGAAGATGAGGCAAGCTAATGCCCAGAGTTGCCGAGTGTGATCGCTGATCAGAGTGGGCACCGAGGCGAGAGAATTATCGAGTCCGCTGACCCTGGTCCAGAAACCTGCCGCGCCGGGAATCGAACCCTGGTCCCGGGCCGTCCTCTGCTCTCGGGTCTGCCGTCTCTAACCAGTGAGCCACACTACTTCACAGTGGCACAGTGAGCAAGAGACCCACGTCTGGGCATACCCGTCCCACTTAGGGCAAAAAGTGTAACTGCAACAAATGATGGATGGAATGCTGAATGATTCAAACATTCTCCCCCAGTCAAGAAATCTGGGTTAAATCCATTGTTCTTTTACCCACTACGCCAACCCAATTTGGACCCTTCCATATGCAAATCAATCTTGACCCTGTGCCTCATGGGAACATTCCAGACCTAACTGCCAAGACAGGTCCTCCCTGGACCCGAATCAAGCATCCTGGAAACGGTAAGGGCTAGCCTGAATCCAGTGGCACAGTGAGCAAGGGTGCAGGGTCAAGACTGATTTGCATATGGCTGGGTTCAAACTGGAATGGTATGGGGAGGAAAAAAACAATGGATTTCGTCCCAGATCTCTGTTCGGGCTGGACTGTTCCCATGAGGCACTGGGTCAGACTGATTTGCATATAGCCATGTCTGAACTGGGGTGGCAGAGTGGGCTAAAAAACGGTGATGGATTAAACCCAGATCTTTTTACTGGGTGTGAGTGTTTGATTGATTCAGATGCTCCGTCCATCACCACCCCCTTTTGTACCGCTTTTGGCCGCGATAAGTGTGGCAGGGTATGCTCAGACGTGAGTCCCTTGCTCACTTTGCCACTGGATTCAAGCAAGCCAGGCTGAAGACGGCTGGAATGCCAGAAACCGGTCCTCGGAAGCTTGTGTCCGGAGAAGTGTGGCTCAGTGGTTAGAGGCGGCAGACCCGGAAGCTGGGTTCGACCATGGACCAGGGTTCGATTCCCCGCCTCAGCGGGTCTCGGACTCAAAATTCCACGGCCTCGATAATTCTCGCTCCGGTGCCTACTCGACTCACGGGGTCTCACTCTGCAACTCTGGGCAGTAGCTTGCTTAATCTCCACGACGGCCCCTCGCGGCGGGATGCCTGGCTTTCACCCTGTGGACACCCTGCCGGGCCTCTCACAGGGGAATACCAGGACGGGTTCCCTAAGCAAGCGCCAGGATGCCCTTTGGGTGACAGGTTGTGCTATATAAATACACCTACATTTACATTATATTTTTACAAGGTCTAGGTAAAATGTCACTTTAAACTATGGGTTTCTCAGTGATTTCGTTTTTTTTAATCTAAGGTAATCTATTATCTCCATGACCAACTATAACGCCACTCTAAACTTTGTTTTTTCAGTTAATTATCATTTTTATTATTTTCACCCAACTTAATCATGGACCATATATTTTCACTGTGTGCAGCAGGGTGGTTTGGAGCTTGGCCCGTAGGCTGCCAGCCCCCATGGTTGTGCAACCTTCCACAATTTTCTTTAGTAGTACTCCTACAGTACTGTTAGGCAAGCGGCAAACCAAGGTGCCGCGAGCTTCACTTTTTAATGCTTGCACAGTCAGTGGTACTCCCGCAGGACCACACGGTGGGGTGGAGAGGGCTTGGGGTGTGAGGGACTGAGCATGATTCTTGTCAGGTCCTCATCGAAGGCATCAGCCTTTTTTATGCATCACTTTCCCAAAATTCATATTGGAAATAGCATAGGAAACTCGTTTTGGGACCTCCCCTTTTCTTGGCCCATGCTGAATGGATCATCCCGAACCTTTGCAGGAAAAAGCTGAGGTGGATGAACTTTGTGTTTGCCATGGTTTCATGAATCTTCACAAAACCTTCCAAAGTTATTAACACAACAAAAAGCGCTCTTCCTATGGCCACCCTGACCTAACTAGAACTACAAAGTGGGGACTGCCACTGTGTAGGAAATATTATATTTCTCGCACCAACCAAATTTCCACTTGCAGCTGCACACCCTGTTAGGGCGGGTGCTTCATAACGTGCAAGTGGATTCCCACGTCCAATAAGCACAGTACAGAACAAACTTAAAACACTCCGGTGGATTTCCTCCAAATACTTATTTATTCACCTCAGGAAACATGGGAACAAACAGACGCATTTCGGCAATAAGCCTTGGTCACTGCACTTTAGAGGAGGGTGAAATAAATCACACAAATATTCATGGTATAGAAACAAAGGTATTAGAGGTATAGGAGGTAGGTTACAATATTTCGTTCATCTTGATCTAATGAAAGTGCTACATGCTTAACTCATAAAACACATTTCATTGGCATACATCAACTAAAATGCAAAAGCGGTCTCTAAAAATATAATCATGCTATTCACATACCTATTGATATTTTTAATCATGTTCATAATGGATCATTTTATGATTATACTACAAATTATTTCAACCATCGATGTATAATCAAAGTTCTGTGTGCTTACCTCATAAAATATATTGAACTGACATAGAACAGTTAAAATTCAAATGCTTTCACTAAAATAAGTCATTAAAAAATTAAATTGCCGAGGACTTGATATTCGACACCAATCATGCCCGTAATGGGCTAATACTTGCCACAGCCTTCATAGAATTCAATTCCACAATGAAGCAAAATACATACAAGTGACATTTCCACCATCTTGGTCTCAACGAAGTGCTACGTACTCATAAAGAATATATAAGAATATTAATTGTCAATTGTTGAGAAAATGTGAAAAATTTAATATGGATTGATATTCCTCAGAAATAACTACAATCCACGCCGATCACCTCCCCACTGGGTAAACATAGCAACTACCTACATAAAATTCCTCTTTCTACCTTACACATAAATCAATGACACACATTTAAATATACAAAAGGGACCATAAAAACTGAACCAATTGATTAGGGATAGGTCAGACATTGTAATATATTGTAAAGTTCTATGTGCTATATCTTCGGATTTAAAGAACCAGAATAATAAACAAAATTCATTCCCTTACCATACAAATAAGGGTGAATATCATGAAATAATCAGTCATTTGTCAAATAAACAAACACATTCGAGATAACATAGGTAATGTAATAGTCAATCAGACCCATCATATGCAAATTGTTACAGATATTACTCTTGTCTATTCCTACCCAAATCCTACATGAAATGTAAACGTTAATGGCACCTTCAGTAGCACAGATGTAGGTAACATTAGAGCCCTGTTATCGCCTCTCTCATTAGGGACTACCCCATCTAGTAAACAGAATTTCAGGAGATTGCAATTATTGGCATGAGCCAACTGGAAATGCATTGCCACAAGGTATGAAGGGCTTCCCTTCATTATTGTCCTCATGTGTTTTAAAATTCGCTTTTTGTCGGGGTGTGCAGTGCTATCAATGAATTGTTTGTTACACAGACACACAAGGTAATACGCTGTGTAGTCCGACTACAATTGAGGTATTTCGACTTTTTTTCTACCTGGGACCTTATACATGTTCACTTTCCCAACGGTTTGCATGCTTTGCAGTTCATGTAAGCGCAAAATCCTGTCTCGGACATGTTGGTTTGGAAATTAGCTTTATTTGCAATGCAGCAATAAACTAAAAACCCCCTTAAGGAGATATTTCTCATATATGTGATTTGTGGATGTGAATTGAGTGCATGTCCAATTATATTGTCCAATCCCAGGAGGTGCCAGTTCCTGCATAAGAGCTTACAAATCACAGCTGTATCTATTTAAAAGTCAGTTGTGAACCTCACCTTTACTGCTGCTACAGATTTGCCTTCATCCACTAAAAGGTGGTCCTGATGTGAATATTGTTGAACTCTCTGTAGCCGACTCCAATACTGAGACAGGATACCATCAGACTTTTAATCTTTCAGTCCTCTCCTCCTTGACCCTATCAAAATTCTTAGTCACAGCACCTACATTTGGCTCGGAGCAAATCCCCATAGGAGATGCTTTGCTTCAAACTCCTAGGATGGTTGCTAATACCATGTAGGATGCTGGTTCCTGTTGTGGCTTTCCTATACAGAGTACTTTTGATAGTGTTATCGCAGATGGTTAAAGTTAGAATAAGGAGGTGGACCTCATGGTTTCTTATGTGCTGTGCATCAAATTCAAGTTGTTTTGATTCAAAACAGAAATGTACTTTTCAGCTATATCCCATTCTCCTTTCAGACAAGGAACAAGTTGTCAATGTAACATACCCATAATATGAGGTTTTCCATCCATTCACTGAAGTGGTCCTTCCAAGAACCCTGCTTCTCACAACAGCCCAGGAACACATAAGAATAGCTGTGAGCAAAGCAGGGGCCCATCATGGTCCTCTGTTTTTGCTTATATTACTGTCCCCAAATAGGAAAATGTTCTCAGACAGGCAGACATTAATGAGGTCTAGAATCATCTTATTGTGTTAGTGTTAGAAATGGGGGTCTCTCGTTGGCAGAGGTAGGTACCTTTGTCCAAATAGAGACCCTTGCTTCAGTTAAGGTAAGAGGGAAAACACTGTAGATAACCCCTGTTCAACCACTTGGTAGCTTGGCACCAGAAGACAGGCTTATCCCCAAGGCTTGTGTAAAGTATTTGTACCAACACTCACAGTAACACAGTGAAACACCACAAATGGATACCACACAGGTTTAGAAAAATAAAGTCATCTTTACCTAACTTGGCAGGACCAAAACGACAAAAAATTCAACACACACAATTAGCTATTCTTTGATATGTATTTGGTAAGGTTCTTGGTAAAAATAAACTTACAGATTCTGTATTTCTTTTAGAAAGCAAATAAAATCTCGCCAGCACTGTTCTCTTTAGCACCTGTACAGTTCTGTTGTCACCTGCTAAGTTCTTTTACATTAACAGACTCCCCCTCCAACCCCCATGGGGCTGCTGACTCCGCAAGCAGTAATTGCTAAAAAATGCCCCCCAAATGCTGGAAACAGGCTCCGAGGAGCAGACCCCGGTACTGCAGCTCATCTGATGTGCCGGTATGGGCCATCAGGGGTACTCGAAGTGGAGGCTTCACTCTGCGAGGAGGACCAGAGCAATTTCCCAACTCCCACCCTGCCCAAGGCAGCGACACACGCAGAGTCTAAGCGTTACCTGGGGGGAGGGGGGTTTCCTAGCTCTCTTCCACCCTCGTGTTGGACGTCCTGCAGAGCGGCTCAGACAGCAGCAGCTGTTCCCTCGTTGAGGGGAGACTTCGGTTGCCAGGCGACGCTCTGTAGCTGATCAGGTTACAGCGCTCCCTCTCTCCTCCTTGGTTTTGAGCAGTGGCGACATTCCCTCACACCACACGGGGATGCTCATGGTCTTGTAGTCTACTCGGGCCAGCGGCGGTGGCGGCTTCGCAGTTGATTGCGGCTTCAGTCCCCTGTGCATGGTCACATGCACACCGCGGTGTAGAGGTGATTTTTACAAACTTACTACTCCTCAGCAATGCGAGCCTCATGAAGGGTGTCAGCTGTGCCCAGACACACACACACAGCGGGTAAGAGGTGATTTTTAAAAATGAAGTACTCCTCAGCAATGCGGACCTCACAAAAGGTGTCAGCTGTGTCCAGACACACGCACGCAGCTACTGAGAGGTAGTTTAGGAAACTTTGATGATCCTGAGTTTCCACAAAAGGAGGCCAGCTCTCCACACGCCCTTGGAGATTTTCTTTTCAAATAGAGGACACAGCAAGGTCCTTCCCCTTGCAGAATGGCAACTGCAAGGCAGCCCCAAAACACGCAGCAAGGGCAGTCCTTCTCATTTTCTTGCGCTCTTCTTCTTGGCTAAGGTTTCTTCTCGATTCCAGGACGATCTAAATTACAGGGGTTTCAGCTCTCATTTTATACCCAAAAGACTTTGTTCTCTATGTGTCAGGGGTCCTGGACCCAGTCCAAACCAGTTCTGGCTCCACTCTGCCAGTGCCCAACTTCTTCCTTTGTGAATGTGGGCTAGGGTCCACAGCCCCAGTCAGGGACAGGTACTACAGCTATGCCAGAAACGGGTCCTAGGAAGTTTGAATCCGGTCCTGGGAAGGCATGGCTTGGCAGTTCGGGCTGGACTGTTCCCATGAGGCACAAGGTCACACTGATTTGCATATGGCCATGTCTGAACTGGGGTGGCAGAGTGGGCTAAAGAACGGTGATGGATTAAACCCAGATCTGTTGACTGGGTGTGAGTGTTTGATTGGTTCAGATGCTCCATCCATCACGACCCCCTTTTGTACTGCTTTGTTCGCCATAAGTTGGCAGGGTATGCTCAGACGTGAGTCCATTGCACACTTTGCCACTGGATTCAAGCAAGCCTGGCTGAAGATGGCTGTAATGCCAGAAACCGGTCCTAGGAAGCTTAAATCCGGTCCAGGGAAGACATGGCTTGGCAATTCGAGCTGGACTGTTCCCATGAGGCACAGGGTCACACTGATTTGCATATGGCCATGTCTGACCTGGGGTGGCAGAGTGGGCTAAAGAACGGTGATGGATTAATCCCAGATCTGTTGACTGGGTGGGAGTGTTTGATTGGTTCAGATGCTCCGTCCATCACCACCCCCTTTTGTACTGCCAGGTACTACTCCTTCCACCACTCCAAATGCAGATTGGCCTATTCAGCCCAGGCTGACTCACTCAGACTCCTGGAGCCACCCCAACCCCTGTCACTCCAAAGCCAGACAATCACTCCACAAACAGGCGGAGGCACACAGAAAGGCAATTTCTAAAAGGGCTATTTTCAAACACAGAATTTAAAAACCATCCCTACTAAAAGAAGAGTTACTAAATTCTGAGTTCAGGGATACCAGACTCGCTCCTATGGGAAAATATGCTTGTAAAAATGTTACACAGCATTCCCCATTCTGTCCTATAGGCAAAGTAGCCTTTCAAGTGAAACACGAAATTGGCAGTATTTCACTGTCAGGACATGGTACACATACCAGTACATGTCCTACCTTTTACATACACTGCACCCTGCCCAGGTGGGTAACTTGAGTCTACCATAGGGGTGTCCTATGTATAAGAAAAGGGAAGGGTGAGGCTTGGCAAGTGGGTACACTGGCCAGGTCAAAATGGCAGTTCACAAACTGTGCGCGGGCTCTGCGGTGGAAGGTCTGAGACATCACTTTGGGGCTACTCGTGGGTGGCAAAATCAATGCTACAGGCCCACTAGTAGCATTTAAATTACCAGCCTTGGCACACGTAGTGAACTTTACTAGAGACCTACTGGTAAACAAATATGTCAATCCGGGAGAACCAATCACAATAACAACTTATACAAGGAACACTTGCACTTTGACACTGATCAGCAGCGGCAAAGTGTCCAAGGCATCCAACCCAGCAAAAGCCAGTAAGACAAAATCCAGCAAAGCATCAAAAACACAAGGGGTAGAGGCAAAAAGTCAGGCAGAACCACACCAAGGATGCCAGTTCTAGCAGTTAGTAATACTGCAAAGGTTTACTTTTCAGAAAGTAATTCACAGCTTCCATTAAGTCCATAAGTGAAATACTTGTATATAAATTATCAATCAAGAGTTCTCATAATTAAATCATCCCACCTGATTCCGTTGATTTAAAAAAAATGTATTTTAAGTCCCCGTGTCCCTAATATAGAAGCTCATGTCTTTCACAAATGGGAACAGATAATAATCAGTTCAAATAAATGATTCCTCCAACAAGGTTGCTTTAAAAGAGACAACTGGATGGACTGGCAGGCAGGTGCCATATTTGCGGATCTTAGGGATATGGTAAACTCTAAGTACTTAAGGATGCCGACTATTCAACACCAGTGGCGGCTGGTGACATTTTAAAATGGTATGGCGTAATAATATTTTCATACTGCAGTCAGTATTCACAGAGCTTTGTGCGCACAATTACATGTCAACATTTAACGTTTGTGCTTTTGGCATGAAATGGGGGCCTGAGGGGCAAGTATCAAACACACAAACACACACACTTTTCTACTTCCTCCCTCTCTCTTTCATACCCATCATAGTCTTTCGCTCTCACTCATGGTCTTTCTAACACAAACCTGCTCTCTCATACACACGCGCACACACCTTACCCTCTCCCCTTCCTACTCTCACACACACATAAAATGCTCTCTCTCTCCCACACACACATACTTAACTCTTACCCTCTCTTTTTAACCTGTAAACACTCTCTCTCTCTCTGTCTCTCTCTATCCATGTCTCTGGCCTGCAGGATTCTTTAGAGAACTGCACACAAATTAGAAATAAATGCATCTCTTTCACTGATACCTAAACACAAACGCTTGGAGAAGAACCCTTTATAATCATGCCATGTTTACAGCTGTGTAAACATTTTTTCAGAAAAGTGAACTTTCTCCAGGAGCTGATTGAGGCTTTTCACAATTTTTTCCTTTGCACATACTTTTACCATTTCACAAACCCCCTAGGCTGTTGGAGATGGTAGTTTGTTTGACAGAGCTGTTATCATTCTTCAGCTACCCATGCTGAGCGAATGCTTTACATCTGTGGCATGCTTGGACTATCCTCTATAGTATCAGAGTGGTTGTTATGCAGAGGCTTTAGGGGACAACAGAGGTGGCCTTGCCTGTAGGGGAATTGCTGTCATATCCGAAGAGGAAATGTCTTAAAAGGCTGAACCGATTTGAAAATAAATGGACTCGCATTACACCGGCAGGCGAAGGGGCCTTGTCAGAGAGGTGGGAGAAAGGGCTCTGCGCGCAAGGCATGCTTTCTCTTATTAAATATTAAACCTGGGGTATAATTAATGGTTGGGTATCGTAGTGCCTCACTGCTAAGATAGGTGTGTGGGTTGCGTGGATGCTGCAGGGCGTATAGGCAGTAAGACACAGATGCGAGTGCTGCAGGGCCGTTTTAGAGTTACACCCTTCTGGTGCTGATAGCTAGCGTTCAGCTGAGTTGGCTAATGACATCATCTGGTAAGACTTCCAATTCTCTAGTCAACTCCTGGCACGCGTAACAAACTTATGCCTTGGTGGTGTGCAGCTGCTTAAAAGCGTTTTAAGGTTTCATACTAACCAGTGAGCAGTAGAAAAACATGCAATACTGAACAAAACCCCTCCCCCAAAAGAACTACAAAGGCACCAGTCAGTGATCTAGGTTTACACACACACGAAAGTCGCGACTCACAATTGTCCCATACCTTGCAAGGCACCTTATACAGCACGTGTGTACATGTTCAGAACTGCACCGTGTTTCAAACGTGGGTAATTTATTAGCTGTCCGATTCGCTACTGGAACCAATTTCATCTTGGCGCCAGGCTCAAATGGCAAGGAGGCACTGACACCTATTATGTAAGCCTTGCCTGGAAAATAGCTTTGGTGGTGCTTTCAATATCTAACAGTCCTCCATTACACCCTGGTTGTCTCAGCCTGGCCTCTCCTTCTCAGGTTCTGCCTGGCGAGCCGCTCAGCTCTGCAGTCTTTCAGGAAAATGCACACTGTTAGAAAGATTGCCCCAGTTCTTATCACATCCAATAGTCCGAATTTGAGAAAACTGGAAGAAAAAGCAACAAGCATTTACAATGCAATGGTTTTGCCTTTGTTAAAGTTAGAGCTATTGGCATTGCTCTTGACATTATTTTTATTAATGTTTTTTAACATAAATAAATGGCATTGTCATTTACAATGCCACTAGCTTTATCTCCTGCAAATGACACACACAGAGCCCCCCCCCCACACACACACCCACACAGAGCCCCCCACACACACAGCCACACAGAGCCCCCCACACACAGCCACACAAAGCCCCTCACACACACAGCCACACAAAGCTTCTTACACACACAGCCACACAAAGCTTCCTACACACACAGCCACACAAAGCTTCCCACACACACAGCCACACGGAGCCCTCCACACACACCCGCACAGCACAAGCAGGCAACAGGGGCACACAGAGGCACAAGCAGGCAACAGGGGCACACGGAGGCACAAGCAGGCAACAGGGGCACACGGAGGCACAAGCAGGCAACAGGGGCACACGGAGGCACAAGCAGGCAACAGGGGCACACAGAGGCACAAGCTGGCAACAGGGGCACACAGAGGCACAAGCAGGCAACAGGGGCACACAGAGGCGCAACAGGGGCACACGGAGGCACAAGCAGAGTCCATAAAAAACGGCTTTTATTTTGAATGTGGTACTAGGCCTTATGGGTGTGCACTAATTTCGCTTCCAGCACTGACATTCATTACCTCTTTCACCAGTTGTTACTCAGTCTATATGCCAAAATATTGTTGATTCTGTCTTATTAGCTCAAACCTGGAAATACTCCATGCTGTCTTCCTAATTCTTTACCAATGGGTATTTACATTTTGTCTTCGCCTATTGCTTAACACCTTCACTGCTAAGGCATTATTAGGCTTCTCATATAATTTCCATTGAAATCAATGGAAAGTCCATGACGAGTTACCCTTGTCATTAGCAGCCAAGAGGTTAACCACTGGAAATACAGACAACCCAATTTCACAGAGACAGCCACACTACACAGATGCACCCACCCCTGCACAGTACCACACAGCCCTCCCTACAGAGGCACACCACAGTGTAGACACACTAATGCAGAAACTCTATCATGCACAGACGTTCGCATGTACAGACACACAGATCCCCTTTAGACAGAAGTACATACTCCCAGTAGGCTGACACACACACACACTCACCTTGAAGACAAAGATACCCAGATTTCAAAGTACACATATACCCTGCTGCACATGCATACACGCACCCCTGAAGTATACTTTCAAATGTCAATACTGGGCATTTATTCACATACCATGCTCCCCAGGGGCAGGGAGGGGTTCAGGGGTGAGATGAGATGCTGGGGAAAGCATTGTCACAGCTCTGATTTCCTCTCTCTGCCCCACCTCTTTTAATTGTTCCTGTTCCCAGGAATCTATTTGGGGGCTGGGGGAGGGGGGGGGGGGAATATAATAACAATGCGGTGAGAATAGTGCCAGGGCAGCAGTCCTGCCACCAACCCTTCACCGTGCCCCCCCCCCACGACACCTGTAACTGCAGAGTATTGTGTATTCACAGGAGGCGGACGCATTTGTTTTCACGGGGCGGGGGCCGAGGTGGGTGACATTATAATGCGGGTAACAATAGTGCCAGGGCAGCAGTCCGGCCACCCTCCCTGCACCGAGGCACAAGACTCCTGTTAATGGTGTCTGTTCGCAGGAGGCGAGCACCTCTTAATTATAGGGGGGGGGGCATAATTCGGGTGTAACTGTACTGTGCACTGTGCCCCCACATGACACCTGTAAATGCAGAATACTCACAGAAGGACGGCATGGAGCCTTCAATCAATCAATCAATCAATCAATCAATCAAAACATTTGTAGAGCGCACTACGTACCCGGAGGGTCTCAAGGTGCTTGGGGGGGGGGGGGGTGCTGCTACTGCTCGAACAGCCAGGTCTTGAGCTTCTTCCTGAAGGAGAGGTGGTCTTGGGTCAGGCGCAGGTCGGTCGGGAGGGAGTTCCAGGTCTTGGCGGCCAGGTAGGAGAAGGACCTTCCTCCTGTTGTCGCTCTTCGGATGCGGGGGACGGCGGCAAGGGCGTGGTTGGTCGATCGGAGGTGGCGTTTGGGAGCGTAGAAGTTGAGGCGGTTGTTGAGGTAGCTCGGGCCTTGGTCGTGTAGGGCTTTGTGTGCGTGGGTGAGGAGACGGAAGGTGATTCTCTTGTTGACGGGGAGCCAGTGCAGGTCTCTCAGATGTCCGGAGATGTGGCTGCGTCGGGGGATGTCGAGGATGAGTCTGGCTGAGGCGTTCTGGATCCGCTGGAGTCTCTTCTGGAGCTTGGCGGTGGTTCCGGCGGAGAGCCTTGGAGGGGGTGGGGTGATATTACAATGCGGGTTAGAATAGTCTATGTTTTCACTGGGGGTGGGGGCTCCAGGGTGTGTGCAGGCTCCGATGAGAGGGCTGGTCTGGGCAGAAACCTGCCCCCCCCTCCCCCTCCCCCTCCCCCCTCCCCCTCCCGCTGTCCGTACTCTGTGGTTGCTACAGGCTCACATGAAAGGGGCTTACATGACAATGTAAACAATCTTTGGCCTCCCTTGAGACGCGCACCGAGTGTGATAAAACATTCATGAACATGAAAGAGTGCCGGACCAGACACGGACGAAGGGGCGGGGCTAACCTGGCGGGAGTGCGGTCAGTGGTGAGCCAGGAAGGATAAAATGCGGAGGCGGGCTAATGCGAAAGTCAGTGGGGATACAGTCAAAACAGGCCAGACCAAACCACTCGGATTGTAAAAAAAAAAAAAAAAAAAAAAAAAAAAAAGAGTCACTTGTTCGGGGATCAGAGATCAAGGGGCGTCGAGAGCTGCCCTTCAGGAGAAGCTCATTCTGTGAGTGTGGAGGGCTGGAGGTCCCCCGCAGCGGCTGCCGGCGGCGGGGAAAGGAGCAGGGGGCGGGAGGGGGCGGGAAGGGGTAGGATCGGCTGCGTGGAGGAGGGGGCGGCGGCGGAATTCGGAGGAGGGGAGAGGGGAGTGAGTGGGTGTGAAGAAGAGTGGAGGGGAGGGAAGGGAAGTGGAGTGGAGGGGTGGGGGCGCCGAGAAGGAGGAGGCCGGGGTGTGAGTGACAGTTGGAGCAGGCTGGGCTCCCGGCTCCCCCCGGGGCCGCTGCTCGGGCCTTGTTCGGCGCCGGGGGAAAGGCTGCCGGCGACTGAAAGGCCTGTCACTAACTCCCTGGGAATTCCTGATCCGGCAGGCCATGAAATGTCTCCGCATAATTATTCCCGTCCGAGCCTTTTAGTAGTGATCAGCAAAGAAAGAAATTTAATTAGCGAACAAGGAACGCAACTCAGACGTGGCTGAGGGAAGAAACCGAGAAGGTCAGGAAGGTGGGTGCCGGCAATGCCGGACCAGATTCGGGGGCATTCCCGGCTTTTGGCTGGCGTAGCGGGACGTAGCCAAAAGCCAAAAATTCTCGGGAATGCCCCCGAATCTGGTCCGGCATTGACGGACAGGCCCGTCTTCCAATGGCTAGCCTCCATTTATGGAGCTAGCCAATGGAAGACGGGGGCCGTTCCTGTCTCCCGTACCATACTCATTAGGTTTTCGCCTGCGTGAAAAAGCTGCGCAGAGCGCAGCTTTCTCCAGGCAAAACCTAAAAAGCAGAAGCAGCCTCTGCCCCCAGAGAACGGAAAATGCTAACATATCTTTAAAAGTCGAGCTGTCTCGGTAAATAGTACTCTGAACATTGATTTCTTATTTGGGCTGCTTTTTCATTGAATCCCCCGCGTTCTTCTTTAGAGTTAACTCAGAGTGTTAATTCACGTATACTGCGAAAGGCACTCCGAGTTAAGTTACACTGTGAAAGGACGGAATCAGTTTTTAGGTCTCGCCTTTACCATTCCGCAGGAATGGGAAATGGGGAGAATTCAAGTCGGCAAAATCCTCTTCAAACCACGGGCTTTCAGCCGCGGTTTTCTTTAAGTTCACGTGAATCACGTGATTAACCATGCACACGCATCGGCAGCATTTCTCCTGCAGGCTCGCAAAAGGCTCTCCTCCCTCCCCACATCAAAGGCATCAATCACCCTCCCACAGGCTTCCCCAGCGCTGCCCCGCCCCCTGCTTCACAGCCAGGCCATCTGTTCCCTGCCAGACCTCTCACACCTCCGTCACAGCATGCCTGTGTACTTCAAAGGCTTATCACTTCACACGGCCACAGGTCGTGCAACCAGAGCACTTCAGTTGACACGCAACGCCACTCACACCCACGCAAGCCCACTATCATCCACGCAACACCACACTCACCCACGCAACGCCACTCACGCAAAGCCACTCACACCCACGCAGTGCCACTTTCACCCACACAGCACCACTTTCAGACACGCAACGCCACTCACACCCACGCAATGCCACACTCACCCAAGCAACACCACTCACACAACCCCACTCATCCACGCAACCCCACTCATCCACGCAACCCCACTCATCCACGCAACGCCACTCGCCCACGCAACTCACCCACGCAACGCCACTCACCCACGCAACGCCACTCACCCACGCAACGCCACTCACCCACGCAACGCCACTCACCCACGCAACGCCACTCACCGCCACTCACCCACGCAACGCCACTCACCCACGCAACGCCACTCACCCACGCAACGCCACTCACCCACGCAATGCCACGCACCCACGCAATGCCACTCACCCACGCAATGCCACTCACCCACACCACTCACCCACGCCACTCACCCACGCAACGCCACTCACCCACACAACGCCACTCACCCACGCAACACCACTCACCCACGCAACGCCACTCACCCCCACGCAGCACCACTTTTAGACACACACCACCACTCACACCCACGCAAGCCCACTCTCCCACGCAACGCCACTCACACCCACACAACGCCACTCACTCACGCAATGCCACTCACCCACGCAACGCCACTCACCCACACAACAACACTCACACATGCAACGCCACTCACCCACGAAACGCAACTCACTCAAAGCCACTCACACACACACAGTGCCACTTTCACCCACACTGTGCAGTGCACAATAGGTCTCGCAGTAGGAAAGTTGGAGCTATTGGTTTTGTAAATGACAAAGCCCTTTATGTTTTTAAAATGAAAACAAAAATAAAAGGCATTGTTATTTGCAATTGTAATAGCTCCAACTTTCCTACTGCGAGACCTATTGGCAACGCCAGTGCTTGTTACCTTAGCTGTCTTTCACTGGACTCCACGGTGCAGACCAACAAAAGCAACATGGATGGGCACCGATTTTCAAAGACTAAAATACATCCCATCTAGGCATAATTTAACATATACTTGTGGGGGGGGGGGGGCGAAATCGCACGGGGGTGGGAGCAGGGGAAGATTACCATAATATAATGAAAGAAAAGAAAACTTACTGGTCCGTGCTGCCTCCACTGCACGACTCTTGAAGAGCGCGGGATCCCAGGCCAGGAGGTGCAAACCGGAACTGCCGCAACGTCACTGCAGTGCCCACCCCTCTCTAATGCTGCTCCAGCAGTGCCGCCAGGATTGGTTGAGGGCAGGGCTGCGGCATCAAACCCTCGGTCTCCTAATGTGCAGCCTAGAGTGCGCATGTTCGGGCTGACCATAAAAATAATCAGCTGAAAAATGAACATGCGCACTATTTCTGGGACCAACAGTCTGTAGTACACTGCTGGCATGCCGCAGCCCCGCCCCCACGTCTCTCCTTCTACTTCTGCAACACTAATTCCAGGAGTCCTGATTGGAATTACAGTCGGAGAAGTGGAACACAAATTTTGGGCCATGGCATCAGTGGGGCAACGCCCCAACGCCCCCAATGGACGAACCGCCACTGTTCAACACTCCCACCAACCAGCGAGCACTGTTCTAAAGTTCCAATCATTGTTACATAATCAGAGTTTTGATTGGTTCTAAGCATCCCTTGTCTAATTGATAAGGTCTCATAGTCCGTATTCTCTTGACATGACAATCACATTGCCACCCGTTCTTGATGGTTTGATAACTATACTTATGTCCTTACATGGGTAATTAATTATGGTACCTAGATGATGAAAGCATCCAGAGGGTAGGACAGGGTTTGGAAGAGCGGGGTCATGGGCTATTGCAACGCTCTAAGTCAGCAGGACTTAAACTCTCGCCAGACCTCACAAATTCAGTATGAAGCAACAATGTACACATAACTAGAACTCTTGGCTTTCTTCCAGACCTCTTGAAGGAAAAAAACAGGAAACCCAAGAAAGCTTACCATGCATATGGCTATTAATAAACAAGTGGCTCAGAGGGAGAGTGCCCTACTAAGATCGGTGTTAGCATGCAAGTTATATAAATGTGAACCTCACATAGAGGCTCAGTCCTTCATGGTTCTGATGCCATAAAATGATTACCTTCGCATAGGGAAATAACAATTGTTTGAATTCCAAAAAGAAAACCAGTTTGCAGCATTATTTGGATCAATAACAGGGTTGGATTTGGACCAAAAAATTGACCAGGTACTTAAGAAGTAGCAGAATACGACCAATCTCAAAACACTGCTTGGTAAATATGCAAAGGGCTCATTTTTGGTGTAATATATGGCAAATTAAGTGTTTTAAAGCTTTATAGCGTCCATCAACTCTTGGAAATGTTCCCTAGGACAAAAATGTTGAACGGAAGGCAAGCAGAAAGAACTCTGTATTTACAACCACCAGGAAGGGTCTCTAGAATGCACTAATTCAGTGGGTTGGGGAGAAGAATCAGGCACCTGGGCAGTAACTCAGACAGAAGTAGAACTCTTTAATTTCTCCGGGACCCTGACTGGGTCTCGCAGCAATTGGCAGAATGTGCTAGCGTCCCTTGCTGGAAGATCAAAGGCCTGGAGATGTTTTTAAAGCATGGGCAAAAAGGAGGAGTGCCCAAGTCACATACATTTCAAGGCCCATCCTCACTAGGAAAGGTGATCTTTCTTTCCATTCCACCGGTCTATTCTTCTATATCAATCTCTCTTCTTCTCTCTGCATTCCACTAACTTTGACTGTCTCTATTTTTTTATTTACTTTCCTTTCTTTGTCTCTTGTTCAGTCATTTACTTCCCTATACCCATCACTCCTCTTTAGTCTGCTCTATTTTTATACCTCTTTAACCACATCAATGCTAAGGAAAATTATCCATGGTACTGTACTTTTTAAAATCCCATTGTTCATGACGAGCTCAGCTCGTCATGAGCACACGACCAGTGTACTGCATGACGAGCTGAGCTAGTCATGAGCAGCGAAGGGGTTAACTTACTATTTGCCCAACTCCCCTCCATCCACCTGCCCCCTCCCATTCCTGTCTCAACCTTCCATAATATTCCTCTTTCAGTTTACCACTCTCCATGTTGTACTTCACTCTATCTACGACACCAATCACTAAAACAGTGCCCTTCTTTGAACCTTGTTTCTTCATCTACCCCTCTTTGGCTCTACATTCTATGCCCCTACATCCCTCTCTCATCACTCTATCCACCTCATCTATTTCTCGGCATCTCACTGGTATGTTCCTATCTCATCTGCCTGAATCGAACTTACATCTATGTTACTTTTCTCAAATTCATACCTGTAGGAAGCTGACTTTTTTATATACTATACCAAAGTGAGGTATAGTGTGCAAAGAGTCCAGTGGAACCCCAAATGTAGGCAGAGGCAAAGTTAGATAGAAACGTACTTTCTATTTGTGGTAGTGTGGTCGAGCAGTAAGGCAGTATAAGAGGACAGTGTTAAGCATTTGTTGTACACACTCAGTCAGCAAATTAATTCACACACTCAAAGACTGGACTTCATACCGATTGTTTTTGTATAAAAATATTCTTTTAGTCATTTTATTTTCTAGAACCAAGCAAGCCTGGCACAGGTACGCAATACATACTTTACAGTAGTAATGCAGTTTGTAAACAGTTTGGATTGCAATAGTAAATGTACTTTGATTTGACTTACAGTATTGTTTCAGAGAAATGCAATGATTTTTAAATATAGTACATAGACTTGAATGGGATTTTCAGTAAAATACCATTTGAGGTTCTGGGATTAGACTCTGGGGTGCCCCAGGGTCAGTGATGCACTCTTGTTACACCCTCAGGGGCACTAGGGCGGCCGGGTGCAGAGTGTTGAGGTCCAATGTTATCCAATGGGGAATAAGGGGCCTCCGGTTGGTGGCTGCTGATGAGTAGGCCACTAGGCTGTGGTAGCAAAGCTCCTGGACTTTAGCTCAGGGCAAATGGGGAAACTAGCCAGCACAAAAGGTGCACCCTCAGCGGCGCTGGGGTGGCAGAATGCTGTTTTGGCATTGGGTGCCCTGTTTTCAATGGGGATTTTCGTTTTTTGCTGCAAGCTCGGTCCAGAAAGACTTCCGGGAGGAACCAACAGCTGGGCAGGTAAGTTGGAGGGCTCGGGCACGTAGGTGCACCTCAGGTTACTTTCTCCAGGGGCAGGGCGGCTGGATGCAAGGGTGTCTCTTGAGGTCGGATTTCACCTCACTGGGCCACTTGTGTTTGGGGGTGGGTCTCCGTGCAGAGGCTGCAGCCGACATCGGGGAGCCCTGGAGGGGTCAACCCACAGTGGATTCAGACTCTGGAGTGCTGGGAGACCTCACAAGGACCAGTGGGCCACTCGAACTCGGGCTGCAGGCGACGGGTGCAGTGGTAGTTCCAGGCATCTGGTTTCTTTGTCCTCAGCAGGCTCAGAGTTGGTTTTCAGAGTTTCTTTTGAACAGGGATGCTGTTCACAGGAAATCCAATCTTTGTTGAAGGCAGTCAGTCCTCCCAGGGGTTCTGGAGGTCGCTGGCTGCAGGACAAGACTATTTTTGGTGCAGGATCTGTAGAAACTGCAGACGGGCTGGTAGGGCTGAGGCCAAGTCAGTTGTTCTCTGCAGTCTCCTCTGCTGAGCGTCTTCTTTCGTCCTTTTTCTTCTTAAGTTGCAGGAATCTGCTTTCTTGGTTCAGGGCTGCCTACTAACTACTATATCTAGGGGGCGTTTTAGGGGCCAATGGGCTACTGATCTTGGGGTGACTACACCCTTGGTGTGCTCACCTCACGTGGGGGAGTGAGCACAATCCCTAATCCTGATTGGGGAGTGCCTTCCATCTGCAAGATGGCGGGCACTGAAAAGGGGGCTTCACCTCACCCCCACCAGATGGGTGGAGTTGGCAGAGGTGGGCACATCTTCTTGGTTGGCTAGTTTTTCCTGCCTGTCTTACCGCTGAAAAGGAGGGGAGACAGGAAGGGGGCCTGCTCCTGATAGGAGAGGCTGTGGGTCGCATTACAAAGGCTGCCAGGCCTTTGAAGCTCCCCTGCCACAGACAACTCTTCCTGGCCTGAGGGAGGTGTGAACACCTCACCCAGGAAAGGCTTTGTTTCTGGGCTCAGGGAGCAAAGGCTCCCACCTTAGGGGTCTAGAAATAGGTCTTGTGGTGGCTGGCTGGTGTGTACCAGCCAGGAAACCCACCAGAGGCAGGTCGTTTTTTAAAGGGGCATCTCTAAGATGCCCTCTGTGAGCATTTTTTATTAAATCTCACACTGGCATCAGTGTGGGTTTATTTGCTGAGAAGTTTGATCCCAAACTTCCCAGTTTTAAGTGTAGCCATTATGGTGCTGTGGAGTTTGTAATGACAAGCTCCCAGCAACATATACTCGTAATGGCAGCACTGCAAGTGCACTTACAATGTCTAAGAATGGACTTAGACACTGTAGGGGTACAGAGTCATGCACTTGTACCCTCACCACTGGCATAGGACACCCACCTAGCAGGGTGACTGATCTATGCCAGGGCAGTGGGTTTAGGAATGGCACACAGGAATGTGTGCCATGTCGACTCTTCACTTTTTTCTGCACCAAAACATGCAGCCTGCAAATGCAGTGTGTGTGTATAAAGGTACAGGACCTCTAAGGGTGGCACAATAAGTGCTGCAGCCCGTAGAGGTCTTGCCTGGCCACAGTGCCCTGGGTACCAGTGGTACCATTTACCCGGGGCTGACCTGTGGCCAGAGATGCCAATTGGGTTAGTTTTGGGGAAAGAACACAGGACCTGGGAACCTGATTTGCAGGGACCCAGGGCACATCAAAGGAAAGTGAATCAGTAATCTGGCAAAAAGTGTGTGGGGGGTTCCTGCAACAGAAACCCACCCACTTTCCTACAATCCCTCCTTAACTCAACCTCCATACATCTCTCGCCATCTCATTATACTTCACCTCTATTGTGCAAAGATCCTCTCTCCACCCACAACTCTTTCCTATATCTCTCTTCCTCATTTCTCTAACTTACATTCCCCAACTCCTCTCTTTCTAGCCCACCACTCTGTCATTACCTAAGCTCTTAATTTAGCTCTCCATTCATTTGCTACCTCACTTCTTCCCCATCCCCTCTCTTTCTACCTCCAACTCATTTTTACCAATAGGTTACTCTTTCATGCTACCACTCTCTCTAGCTCTACTTTTTCTATTTAACTTTACCTGTTCTTTCCCGCTTATCACTCTGTAGCTACTATTTGAACTCACCCTGACCACTCTACCATTCTTTATACATCTTCCTACCTCGCCTGTCTCCACTTCAACATTCTCTACCTCATCCTTTCTACGTCCACGTCACCTCTTTATCCACATCACCTCTTTCTACTATCTCTAATCTGTCTAAAACTCTTGTCTGTCCTCATCTCGCTACCTTTCCCCACGTCTCACTACTCTCTATTTGACCTCTTCTTCAATACCTCCCTTCTTAATTTGTCCTTCTCTCTATCTCACCACACGTATTCAAACTTGCATCAGTACACTTCTCTCACTACTTCACCTCTACACATCTATCCATAACTACCTCTATCTCTCTCCACTCACTTCTGTACCTTACCTCTCTGGACTTCGCCTCTTTCTACATTTCCAGCTCACAATTTCTCACTCCCTCTACACCACTCTAAAATGTTACCTAGTTCTCTTCCATGTTCTCTATCCCTCTTCGTACATCGTTGTATCTTTGTTCTGGCTACCTCATCTATCGCCATCACCCTTTTCTCTTTGTTTCTCTTGCTGTAACCTTATCATTACTTCGGTCCTTCTATGCGATCCCATTTCTCTTACTCAGAGTCAGAGTCTCCTGTCTAGACAGAAAAATATATGAATGGAAGGAGGAGAGGAGGAATAAGACAGGTAAGATAATGAAAGGGAGCATGATCACATTTCTCCCAATCAACAGTGGAAATTCTAAGGGCAGTGCTTTCACTTTCAGCATTGCAGCAAAAATTACACTTGTATAAATGGGTTTATTTTTTACTGTGAAGGTCTATCTAAGCTTCAATTTCAATGTCTATGTGCGTGTGTCTTGTTTTGAGAGTATGCTGAAGTCCACTGAATATCCACCAAGTCATTCTCATTCTGTCTTTCCTACAATGGTAGAAGCAGGCTTTTACACCCAAAATTAAATGTCAAATACAGCTGACCGTTCAACAAGTTCGTTCCTAGAGAAAAGAGAAGTGTTGCACCAATATTCCCTTTTTTAGGTTACAATTTGTCCAACAAAGTGTTGGCATCTGGTGCTTTTGTCTATTTTTCTATGCCCCAGTTTTTGTAAGTTTAACATAATTAAGTATTGTTCTGTATTAGGTCACTTGAATTAGCAGAACAAGGGTGATAAAATTCAAAATTGATTCAAATAGGGACCTTCAAAACATATTTTCTGTGGTTCCAAAAATCCACGTGATGACACTGCTAAGGGTGAGCTAAAGCCATACAATAACAATGAAAGTAACTTAAACAGGAGTTAAATGGTTGTATTACTATAATTGTGGTTGAATATATTTGGTGCTTCACAGCCCCGAAGAGGCTGTGCTTATGTGTAATTTGGTGCAAAAAGGAGTGTGGAGGTAACACACACTGGCATGATAGTGTATGAATGGACACAACGTATGAGTGCATTCTGACCTATGTGGGCAGAATTTTAATATTGTGCCTTTATGGGTGATGCAGCTCCAGTGTGTAGTTGCGTCTACACATCGGTGAAGGAGAAAAGATGCTGTTGTGCATTCATGCCTATATCGACTTTTTTTTTGTAATGAGTCAGTGTGACTGTACTGTATAAACCAGCCTGGGCATGGACATATGAAATGTGAAGAGGTGAAAGCATGGTACATTTTGGGGACACAGTCTTGCATCACATACAGTATATAGCCTGATATCCACGCTGTAGTGGGAAAGAAGTGACCCATGGTGGGAGGACATTTCTGCTTTCTCCCCTTGAATCCCTTGAACAGCGCACCTGTCTCCAGCTCTGTCATCCCAAGTCCTCTTAACCGCCACCCCACACGACTAGCTTCTTCCCTCTCCAGTTTCCTCCGGTAGTCTCCTGCTCTACATCATTTCTCCTTTTCCTTCCGTCCACTCCCTAACTGTTGGTGAGATGCCTGAAGCTGCCTACCCAGGTATCAATCATCAGAAACAACACTATCCTCAAGACCCTGCCTCATTTCCTCTGCCATGTCTCTTCCTTGCCTGTCTTTGTCTCTTTTCTATTTCCCTTGCGCATTCCACCTGTCTCAGAGCTAACAGGTGAACTTTGTGTTGCTTGAAGAGCTACACAAATAAGTAAAATAACAGACATCAATGGGTTCATTCGTAGTAAGAACTGAAAAGGGATAATTAATCGCCATCCAAGGCCTTAGTTTCCCTTTAATTTCTCTTGTCCTATAATTCTTCCTCACTTCCCAGGACTTTATTGCCCACCAGTCAGTCACACAATGCATCATCTCCTTGTCCAACAGCACCTCAATCATGCCTGCTATGCTCGGCAATCCTTCTTACGTCAGACGTTCACTTCCTAGTCTAGACCCCAATAAGGATGTCAACTATCTCACTCCCCATTCCCTCTCAATCCTTGTAGTCGAAATCGACAAGGTTGCTCCACTCCAAAGAAAAAGGAAAATACCCACCCCATCAGCTCCTTGGTTCAATTAAGCTCTCTATGACGAAAGGAAAAACTTAAGAATCTTGGCGAAGCATTGGAGACAATCTCCATCCACCTCCAACCTCTCTTTTACGTTCAGCAAGATCCAAATACCACAAACAGATCTTCCAGGAAAAAAAATCACATTTCAGATCCCTCCTCGATTCAGCTAAAAACAGACCCAAAAAACTTTTCGACCTCATCAAAAACCCAAATTGTTCTCCCCAAACCATCAAGCCTGAGGATGCGTCAAAGAGAGCAACTGAGTTCGCTATATTCTTTGATCAAAGGGTAAAATCTCTGGTGGAACAGGTCACCCACCCCCATTGAGTACCGAAAATCCTTAGTCACTTGGCAGAACTTTGCCGCCATCTCCGAAGATGATCTCCTCAAATGCATCCTTGGAACCAAACCCTCCAACCATTCTTCTGACCCCATACCCAGTGGCATTGCCATTGATTTCTATACCAACACTATCTCCTACTGGACCAGGCTAGTCAATCTCTTTCTCAGTCAAGGATCCCTCCCAGTTCTCCTCAAAACAGGAGAGTATACCCACCTTGTAAAAAAAACCTCTTCAGACGCAAACGACATCAATAACTTCCGCCCCATCACCAATCTCCCTTTTCTTTCAAAGATCACAGAAAATGTGTTCACAAAGCAACTTTCCCAACACATTATGGACAATAATCTCCTCGACATGTTCAAGTCTGGCTTTATTCAAAATTGCAACACTGAAACAGCCCTGCTGCGAGTGATCGATGATGCGCTGCATATTCTCGATTCTGGGGAATCGTGCCTTCTGATTCTTCTTGACCTCTCTGTAGCCTTTGACACTGTTAATCATAACACCCTCCTTAACACTCTTCAACAGAGAATGGGCATGGAAGGCACAGTACTCAAATGGTTTGCCTCATTCCTCTCGGACAGATCCCAAATGATCAAGATCGCGAACAGTCTCTCGTCTCCACTGGTGGTTGGTCAAGGTGTCCCTCAAGGTTCTATCCTTGCTCCCACTCTGTTTAATCTCTATCTGGAACCATTAGAGAACCTCCTAAGCACATCTGGAATCCTCTACCATCTCGATGTGGAAGACAGCCAAATCTACCTCAAGGTGTCTTCCTCATGATCTCTCACTACTCAATTCTACTCTCAACTCTAATCACAACTGGATGTTAGTTCACCAACTCATTCTCAATCCCTCCAAAACGGAATTCCTCCTCCTATCTAGCTCTCTCTCTCCCTGCCTCCTGTTCAATACTGGATGGATCAGTTGAATTTACTCAACAGTAAACCAGTCATTGTGGACTGTGCTAAATCCTTAGGGGTCATACTTGACAAAAGACTCAACCTAATCTTACACATCAATTCCATTGCCAAGAACGCACGTTATCAGCTGCGCCTTCTATGGGGGATTCGTCGGTTCTTCCCGGAGAATAACGTTAAAACCTTGGTCCAATCGCTAGTTCTCTCTAGACTGGATTATTGTATTCTCTTCTGACTGGCCTTCCCAAATCGAACCTCACTCCCCTCAAATCCGTTGTCCATTCAGCAGCTCGCTTCATTTCAGGTTCCAAACCAAGTGACCACATCACTCCTATCCAGTCTTCTCTCCGAAGGCTTCCCTTCGAGGCTAGAGCCATCTACAAAACGGCGTGCATCACCCACAGAGCTTTGCACTCTTCCTCCCCTCGCTATCTGGCGAATAAACTGAAACTGTCTGGAGGCTCAAGACCTTCTCGGAATGCGGAAAAGTTCCTGCTTGAGCCCCCCCCTTCAAAAGGGAAAAATTGATGGCGCAATCATTCTCAGGTAATGCAGTGAGAATCTGGAACTCGCTTCCTCCTTTGCTCCGTGCCATCACCTCCATCCAGATCTTCAAAGCGGACCTCAAATCTCTTCTATTTTAGGAAGTTCTTCAGTCATTGTATATTTGCCATATATATTTATATTTTTGTTTGTACATTCTGTGCTTGCTGTGTTTGATGTTGTGTTCCTTTTGCCTGCATTGTTTTGATTCTATGGCCTGCTATTTTTCGCCAGGAAGTTCTTTAGTCATTGTCCTGCCAGATTATTTTGATTAACATCACCTGCATCGCAGCTGAAGCCCTTCGCAGCCGAGTATTCCTGACGGCGCCTGGTATCGTTATTGATTAAATCATCGCGTTCTGAAGCAATTAGTCGCGCTGCGCTCTCAGTACTCCATTTACCAAAATTGAATTGTGCTTGCTGTAGTTGAATTTTATACATCTCGCTCTGTGCCTCATTGCCTGTAAAGCTTACCGCGTTTATTTAAAAGTCAGCATTAGCGCTTCGAAGCTGATTACCGCCTGGCGCTTTAGAATCCTGGTACTTCAATTGTGTTTGGCGCTCTGTGCTCATAACGTGCACTTCTTAGCTGTGTTGTGCTCCAAGGTTGAGAGTCCTAGAATTACGCTGTAGCAGAGGTATTGTGCTGGAATTTAGAGCCTTTGGCTGCCTGTTTACGAGCATTGTGTTGTGCCCTCGCTGCTGCTTGTAGTTTCACTTTCGCCCTCCATCTTGTGTTGTTCTCTCTCCCCTGACCCGCCTCTCTGATCCCGCCTCCCAGCTGACCCTCCCACGCTCCGCCCCCTCCACTGCCCATTAATGCCTGATGCCCCCACGCGCAGCTTCCACGCGCTACGTACACGCCGAAGGTGCGCCAAAGGTAAGCCCGTCTACGCCCGTCCGCGCCAGGACCGCGCCCAGCGCCAGACCCCCTGCCCCTCGAGCTGCCCAGCCCTCCCGCATTACCTACGATGCCGCCTCCCTCCTAGCCTTTAACCCCGGTCGCGCCCCCAACTGCGTCCAAGCAGTTCCTGGACACACCCATGGACCTTTCTCATGCTACTCCTGCAAATTCAGCGGCTCCGACATTTACTCCACTACGACCACTCCACAGAATCCCGACCCCAACCACCTACAGTGCATCCTTCTCAACACCCGATCGGTCCACAGACACGCCATTGACCTATGGAATCTACTAGACACCATCTCTCCGGACGTCGCCTTCCTTACAGAAACATGGATGAACGCCTCCTCCGCCCCAGACATCACCATTGCCATCCCAGAAGACTATAAGATCACACGCAAGGACCGTACCGGCCACACAGGAGGAGGAATCGCCATCGTCCATAAGAAATCAATCCGCATCTCAACCAGCTCTGACGCTAACCTCGCCAACTCTGAACACCTTCACTTCCAGATCCTCATCGACCCCAAGACCACACTTAGAGGCACCCTCCTCTACAGACCACCAGGACCCCGCGCAAAATTCAGTGAAGACATCACGGACTTCATCACTCCTCACGCGCTCCCCTCCAAAGACTACATCCTTCTAGGAGACCTCAATTTTCACCTTGAAAAGATCAACGACCGCAACACCACCACCCTCTTGGACAATCTAACCAACCTCGGACTTAAACAACTGGTAACATCGCCCACCCACATCGCAGGTCACACACTCGACCCCATCTTCACCTCCAGCAATCATGTCTCCTTCAGCCACACTACGGAGCTCCTCTGGACTGACCACAGCTGCGTTCACTTCACCTACAACAAACCAAAACCCACCAACAACCTCCAACCAACTCTGCAAAGAAACTGGAACAAAATCACCACAGACAAGATCTCCGCATCGCTCCTTCTAAACACCCCAGCCCACTCTTCTAACGCAAACGAAGCCGCCGCCAACCTCACCCTATGGTTATCCAACACCGCCGACACCTTAGCACCACTGAAGAAACGTCAAAACAAACCTGCCAGCAAAAAGGCCTCATGGTTTAACGATGATCTTAAGAAGTCCAAGAAACTCTGCCGCTCCCTCGAAAAGGCCTGGAAAAAAGACCCAACTACTAGCACCAAGGACGCCTTCAAAAACGCCACCCGCACTCACCACCAACTAATCCGAAAGGCCAAGAAAACAGCATTCAAGGATCGACTAGACAACAACGCCCACAACAGCAAGGAACTTTTCAACATCGTCAAGGAATTTTCCAATCCCTCGGCCAACTCCAACGACATCACCCCCTCTCAAGCCCTCTGCGACTCCCTAGCCTCATTCTTCCACAACAAGATTGCAGACATCCACAACAGCTTCGACAACCAACCCGGAAACCAACCCACCCTACCTTGTGCTGAACATTCTCCCCCCGTGAACACCCTTAACGACTGGAACCCAATCTCCACTGAGGACACAATCCGCCTGATGAATTCCATCCACTCAGGATCCCCCACAGACCCATGTCCTCACCACATCTTCAACAAAGCAGACTCCGTCATAGCACCACACCTCCGAGACGTCATCAACAGCTCCCTCAACTCCGCCACCTTCCCGGAAGACTGGAAACACGCTGAACTCACCGCCCTTCTGAAGAAACCCACAGCGGACCCCACCGAACTCAAAAATTACCGCCCCATCTCGCTCCTTCCATTCCCGGCCAAAGTCATCGAGAAAGCTGTCAACAACCAACTCGCCGCCTTCCTCGAAGCCAACAAATCCCTCGACTCCTCACAATCTGGCTTCCGAGCAAAACACAGCACTGAGACCGCCCTCATCGCAGCAACAGACGACATTCGAACTCTACTGGACAATGGAGACACAGTCGCCCTCATCCTCCTCGACCTCTCTGCAGCATTTGACACAGTCTGCCACAGCACCCTTTTACAACGCCTCAATAACATCGGAATCCAAGGAAAAGCACTTGAATGGATCACCTCGTTCCTCACCGGAAGAACTCAGAAAGTCCGCCTCCCACCATTCAAGTCCGAGGCCACTGAAGTCATCTGTGGCGTACCACAAGGATCCTCACTCAGCCCCACCCTCTTCAACGTATACATGAGCCCCCTCGCGACCATCGCCCGCCAACACAACCTCAACATCATCTCCTACACGGATGACACTCAACTAATCCTTTCTCTCACCAATGACCCCAGCACCGCCAAAACTAACCTACACGAAGGAATGAAAGAAGTTGCCGAATGGATGAAACAAAGCCGTCTGAAACTGAACTCAGACAAAACAGAAGTCCTCATCTTAGGTACATCCCCCTCTGCATGGGACGACTCCTGGTGGCCGGAAGCACTCGGAAAGGCACCCATCCCGACAGACCATGCACGGAACTTAGGCATCATACTGGACTCTTCACTCTCAATGAACTAACAAGTCAGCGCCGTATCCTCTTCCTGCTTCAACATTCTTCGCATGCTGAGAAAAACATTTCGCTGGATCCCCACCGAAACAAGGAAAACAGTCACCCATGCTCTGGTCACGAGCCGACTAGACTACGGAAACACCCTCTACGCAGGCATTACCACCAAACTCCAGAAGAAACTCCAACGAATCCAAAACGCCTCAGCCAGGATCATATTAGACATCCCACGCAACGAACACATCTCCGGTCACCTTAAGGACCTCCACTGGCTACCCGTCAATAAGAGGATCACTTTCCGACTGCTAACCCACGCACACAAATCACTCTACGACATCGGACCAGAATGCCTCAACTCACGACTGTCCTTCTACACCCCCTCCCGCCAACTACGCTCTTCCAGCCAAGCCCTCGCCACTGTACCTCGCATCAACAAGACCACCATGGGCGGCAGATCCTTCTCATACCTGGCTGCTAAAACATGGAACTCACTCCCCGCTTACCTTCGCCTTACCCAGAACCACCTAGCATTTAGAAAACAGCTTAAAACGTGGATATTTGACAAGTAATCCCCCTCCCCTCTCTAAGCGCCTTGGGACCCTCTGGGTATGTAGTGCGCTATATAAATTATCTGACTTGACTATCTGACTTGACCTTTGTTTGTTCCATTCCTGTAACAGTTCTCTCATGTAACGTAACTGGTTGAAGTCTGCGCTTTTAAAAAATGCATTAAATAAAAATAAAATAAATTTTAAAATGCCATGCGTTTGAAATCCATGTAACCTCGGAAGCATGAAAGACAGTACCAGTCCTGTTTGAATTTGAGCCAGTAATTCAAAGGTCTCTGAGCAGGCTATTTCCATTAAGCTTTTTTTTTTTTTAATCGTCTGTAGATGGAATTTTAATGTGGCGATCTCAATCTGGTATGCTGCAACACTGTAAAAAACACTAACACCACGTTACACCACAGCCAGAAAACGCCATTAATCCGCTACTGAACAGACCCAGCAATGATGGATCAAGGGGGTGATACCCAGAGGTTGCTTACGTGGAGAATAAATAAGGCCTGGGTTCTAGATATTCCTCAGGCCCTCTGAAATCCCAACCCGGCCATAGGAGCTTTACGAAACTCCCGAAAAGTGAATTAAACTCACTTTCTAAATGGCCTTCTGGATTCCCAAGGGCCAGGACTGCAGATCACCACCTACGGGCATCTACTCTCCCTGATCAGACACACACTCCCCTACAACTACAGCACGGCTACTTTCTTTTACACCCTGAACTATCCAACAGGTTACATTTTGTACTAATTTAATTATTTTGGGAGTTTATGATGTACTAAGTCTGCTCTTAAGTAGAGACGCTCCTGCAGCACAAAATATACTGGCCTAAGGAGTCCTTGGGCGGCTGCTGCCTGCTCATAATAACCCATCCATCCGTCCAGAGCCCAGACCTGCGGAATGATTTCGACTTTCCTGGCCAAGTCGCAGCTGCCCCGCGCAACCTATGGGATAAACGCATGCACAGGGTTGGCAAAGTGTCCTAAAGTAAAGACTAAGACAAAGGGCAAGAATTCCGAAAATCTAAGTTCGCAGAATCCGTGCCCTGCCTTCCAGAAATTCATGACTCGGCGCTGGTGCTGCCCTGGGGCACGGGCGCGTTTCATGTGCTCGGGGCACATGTCCTGATAGAGATGCGAATCTGCTGCCTGGGTGGGTGCACCGCTACTCGGGGGCTGCGGAGCCTCGAGCTTTCCGTGAGAACCTCAAGCTGGGGGAGAGGGGCGGGGAGAGGGTAACAGTTCAGCTCCATCGTGCGTAGTCACAGTGCATTGGAATGCAGGGAATGGTCGGATTAAGCGCTGTAATACCAGGCCATTAGCTTTTAAATCCAATTATAAACGATCATTACGAGAGCGGGTCGCTGGCCCTCCAAATAATTTTTAATTAATGCTTGCAAATGGTTGCATTCGAGACCACACCATGCCCGCAGAGACCCAGGCTGCAATGGAGGAAGTAGGAAGGGACAGAATGGAGGACCAATTGCATAAATGCACTATAATCTGGAGAGCGTTTGTAGGGCCTGCACGCTGAGAGGTTTCAGATTTATGTAAGATTCCATGTGCCCTGGAAAGCGAGGGACAGTGAGTAGGCTCGTGAGAGAAGAACACAGCTGTCCGTCTAATAATATTCTCATAACCGAATGCTGTGCTCTTTAGAGGCGCGGGGAACCCAGAAGGGGCAAGGGTCTGTCAGTTAGACTGACCTCCAGAAATATGCATAGGAGCTCGCTCAACCCATTGTTATGGTTATTGTTATTTTTAAGATACACTGCATTTGACAACCTCAAGCAGGAGAGCATCGATGCAGGACTTCTGAAGTCATAAGTAGCCTTTATATATTCTCTGGCCCAGAAACCTGATGTAGGATCCACAATGGAATCAGATCGAGAATGGGCTCATATGTGTGATCCTGACAATATCTGGGGTACACCAGTGGACAACTCGACAATGAATCCATAACCCAATAGGGGGATAAAGTAAACAAAAAGTGATGGATGGAAGGCTTGAATTAATCTCAGCTCCTGGAAATCACTTAAGCCAGATCTCAGTACATTGTTATTTTGTACACCATGACACCTCAGTTTGGACCAAAGCCATATGATAATCAGTCATGACCCTACTCCAATCGGAACAGTCCAGCCCGATCGGTCAGGTTAGGTACTTCCTGCACCAGAACACAAGCAACCCAGCACCCTTTTTGACCCAGTTAGGACTCCTCCATCAGTGATAGCTTGCTTCCAGTGACACAGAGCATGGTACCCACATCTGGGCATACCCATCACACGTTGGCATCAAAAACTAAAGCGATGCATGAAATGCTTGAATTAATCTCAGCCAAAGTCAGTCGCTCTAGGCTGCATCCCAATCCATGGATTTATGTCTATCATGCCACCTCAGTTTCGACAGTCATATGCAAATCAGTCATGACCCTATTCCAATGGCAACAGTCTAGCCTGATTTACAGGCAGCTGGGCCAAAAATAAAGTAGGATGGTGAGCAAAATTACAATGGACTAGGATGGGTCCCCGAGTAATTCGCAGTGGCTGATATTCATTCAGGCGTTACCCTCCATAACTATTGTGAATCCTGTAGGGGATTAGGCAGGGGCAGACAGAGGTATTCAGCAGATTGGTTGAATTGTGTTGTCCAGGCTGGATGCCCCTTGTGCAGAAATAAAAGGAGTATGTACTCCTCCTTAATTAATATTTAATTTCCTATGGTCAAGAGTCCCAGTTGATTTGTGTTATTTTAGAAATCTTTATACTTTTTTTTACAAAAATCTTTTAGGCTGCATCCTCATATTCCAGGGTGTCATAGAAATACATAGGATAGGCGGATGGTCCTGGGGAAATCTCTCGTACTAACGGTATGGCAGTGTAGTTTGGCTACACTGCCACCCCGTTAGTACGAGGGATTTCCCCAGCATCATCTGCCTACCATTCCAGCAGAAATATCTTCAACTACCGATATTGTCTGATGAATACCTACTGATTAATGTAGGCTAAATGCAAAAATCTTTGTTTGCTAAATCATCAAAAGCTTTGAGAAAGCCATGGTCCTATTGACCACTTGGGGTGAAACACACGTTGGCTGCTGCAACACCAACAATGTATTTCATTAACACCTTGGAATAGGAGCACGCAGCCTAAAAGGTTGTTCTAAAAAAGGAATAAAGATTTCTAAATTAACACAAATCAACTGTGACTCTTTCTTGACCATAGGAAGTTAAATATTAATTAAGGAGTACACCATCCGGGAACAGGATCCCTGGACCTTCTTCTATATTGGAAACCCAAGATGCCCCTCGTGTGGTGTGTACGATGAACATGTGAGGAGCAGATGTGCCCATGAGGATCCAAAGTTTGTTTACAAATGGAATCATGTGAATAAGTGCAGGAAGTCATCCTACACCAACAAGAGTCCAGCTTTGTAGCCCCAACACTTTAACAAAGCCCAGAACATCCAGCAATCACCAGGTTGAGTTAAACTGTATTTTCAGAAAACAGCTTTCAGTCCCATCATCAATAACGTTATCTTCCCTTGACCCTGAAAAGTAATCTGCTGGCTTTAAACCAGATTTGCGCTATACATAAACAATATACAAACAATGGTTAGCATGGCTTTAGAAGGGCCATTGGAGTCAGATATGGAGTATTTGCACTTATTCATTTGGAGAAAGAAGGAACCTGCACTGCTCAGCAGAGTTGCACCATGCTCACTTCGAGGATCTACACTTCTCAAAAGTATGTGCTCTATTATAGGGTAACTGCACTTCTAATTTTCCATTTCAAGGACCGAGCATCGGGTGTTTACCAGGGAGGATGGAAGGGGGGGGGGCGGTTTTGATACTGGGGGCTGGTTTTGCAGTGGTGCTGTAATATTAGCCTCCCGTAACAAAAACAGCGAGCCATCATAATCCACTAACTTTCTTTTCCAACCTCCCTGGGCCAGCCAGTGCCTCACATTTGCACGCACCCCACCCCCTCAACCCCTCTCCCCAAAACTCCCAATGCAATGGTCTGGCACGCTCACTACGCACAGTCCGGGCTGGTCTGACAAAATTGGCAGGGGTGCTTTGGGTTCCCAGTCTGGGCCTGCTGATGGGCACTCCGTCACTGCGATTAGGCACTACAACAGAATGGCAAATCTGTGGCTCTCTAACTGCCAGAGCATAGTGCATGAGTGGTCTCCTTTCAGTTTTGTTACCACGGGATCAATTTCGAGGTCATGGTTACAGTACAGAGTGTATCACCATAAAATGAGAGACGAAGTGTTGAAACTTTTCAAACACTCACCCCGTCACATCTTTTGTGTTGCATTTTCCCCCTAAGTGAGAAGGTTATGCCCAGATGTGGGTCACGTGCTCACTATGCCACTGGAGTCAAGCTAGCCTGGCTGATACCCCGAAACAGGTCCCAGGATGATTGTTGCCGGTCCAGGGAGGATCTGGCCTGGCAGTATGTGTGTATGTATGTATAGGCATTTATATAGCGCACTACTTACCCGGAGGGTCCCAAGGCGCTTCGACCGCTGCGAAACCCTTCCTGGCTTCCCTGAGAGATGGTCCCTTAATGGGTATCTCCAGGGTGAGACCAGGCATCCCCGGCGGTCTGGTGGGGCCGTTAGTGAAGATGAGGCAAGCTAATGCCCAGAGTTGCCGAGTGTGAACGCTGATCAGAGTGGGCACCAAGGCGAGAGAATTAGCGAGTCCGCTGACCCTGGTCCAGAAACCTGCCGCGCCGGGAATCGAACCCTGGTCCCGGGCCGTCCTCTGCTCTCGGGTCTGCCGCCTCTAACCAGTGAGCCACACTACTTCAGGCTGGATTGCTCCCATGAGGAGCAGGGTCAAGACTGATTTGCATATGGCTGGGTCTAAACTGGAATGATGTGGCGAGCAAAACAAACATGGAATAAACCCAGATCTGTGACTGGGGGTGAATGTTTGCCAGTGTTCAGCATTCTGCCCATTATCTTTTTGTCTTAAAGTCGAGAGTGTGCCATGTTGCATGATCTTTTTAGTTTTGTATTTTTACAGTGTGAGAGGGCTACACATTTGTAACTGTTAGGGCTCGTAGGTCTCCTGTTCAGTTCCTCAACCACTCATCACTCATTTTGTGAATTAGAACGAGGTCTACGTATGTGGTGTTACAGGTTAGCTTCTTTACCTATTTTCAGGTACAAAGTTTGTGACAACATTAGCAAATGCTTGTTGTGATTCCATCAAACGTTTTTGGGTTGGGTTTCGAGGCCTGGTGTTAAAATGTTGTACAACAGCTATGGTATGGTCCATCTTTGTTTTCAACATTTGGGTCGTGGTCTGTGGAAGGGTGGTATAGGTTGCTTTGAATGTGCGATACTTTTTTTCAGATTCCAGCATTTCCTCTTTTCTAATGTGTATTTATTGGTGGGAGGCTGTTCTGGTTTGCTGACGTTTGCTATTGGCCAGTATTATGGGTGTTTGTGGCTGTTATTTAGTTTTGCCATTGTTTACAGGCTGAGTGGAATATTAATAACTGAGGTTTAGGTTGAGCCATTGTGATATACGTTTGGCAACGAATCACTGCCACGGCAAGTATGCGGAGTCAAATGTACACACCATTGAAATATTGTATGCTGTATGTGTGTGTGCATGTCAATACTGGGAGAAATAAAATGTGTGTATTGATTGTACAGGTCTGTGAGTCGGTTACAGAAAAGGTCTTTGCTGACCCCTAGGGAGATGTAGCAAATAAAAGGGAACGGACGGTCCTACAAAATCTGCCATAAGATGCCATACATTGTGGTTTTTATCCGGCTCAGATCCTATAAATCGGCATTGCTTGCAGCTTCATTTCTTGCTGTGCCTGTTCAATTACGAGAGTTTTATATCTGTGTTTGTGCATTTCTCATTTATTTACTTATCACAAAAGCTGCCATATAAAGCTATTCATTATCTCAGAGCTGCTTGTCGTCGGGATATAAATGCTGCTGATTCACTCGACAAACAATACTGTACAATTTATCTCACTGGATTCCTTCCCACCATTTCTGGCACGCGTGACACGTGCAGAGGTATGCGCTCAAGGCCAGGGCAGGTCAGGGAAAGTTCCCCGTATGACCATAAGCAGATGCAAAACAACCTGTCACATGTTTGTGCGGCTGCCGGTGACGCCTCGCACTGCAGTCAATCACAGAAGCAGGAAGCAACCAGGGGTAAAATGGTGAAGTACACGGTCTGCAAAAAATGTACTTTCCCGATAGTAAAAATAAAAATAAAACTGAACCGACAATCAAAACCAGTTTGATTCACCGCGCGAGTTCATGAACTTTGTCTGTACTTCAAGTGGAATCTCTCGCGCTCTGCAGGAAGGAGAGGGGGTGAGTTTCAATATTCTCCGCTAGTGAAAAGTTCTATCCTTATTCACGCAGGTCCGCCTATCAAACCGTGGCCAAAAGCAAGCTGGGAAGCTCAGGTTTTGTCCATTAACACGAAAACAAGGTCGACAGGCGAGGCTGCGGCCTAGAGTCACAGAATAAGAATAGTGTCGTAGCGAAAGCCAGACATGGGTCCGCCCAGAGCTTTAAGTGGGCCGGGTCTCTCCAGTGCTGAGCACTGGCTGTTTTTTAAAAGGGGCTTCGAAACGGGCCTCTATCGGGCTCTGTCTTGTGCCCCGGTACAGGCGGTCTGTTTTTTTCCGGACTGCAGTGACAGCAGCACATCATGTGCGTGACACACACTGCTCACTTGTGGGGGAGTTACGCAATGACGTCATGTCAGGTGAGTGTTGTAGGGGAAGGGAAATCCTTTAAAGAGAGTCATTTTCTCTCTGGATTTCCATTCTATTTTTTGAATCTCCGACGCAGCAACATTGTCGTGGTGTCACCAAGGCTTTAAGTCGAAGCTTTTTAAATATTATATACAAGTCAGGCCCGGACTGGCCATAGCGGGCACCGGGCAATCCCCCGGTGCGCCGCAAGGGTGGGGGCCGGTTTTTAGCCCCTGGGGGCCGATTTTGTTACAAATCGGCCCTGCAACAAAATCGGCCGAAAACCGGCCCTAGCAAATCGCTCGGTGGCGCCTCCAACCATCCTCCCCTCCCCCCCCCCCCCCACCCCGCGTGGGGAGGGAGGGGGCCGGCTGAGCACTTTGCCAGGGCCGGTTTTGGTTCCCAGTCCGGCCCTGATACAAGTCATAGTTGCTGTCTATTTATCTTATGCAACTAACAACCATTGATGAAGCCAATAGTCCTGACTTCTTGTTGGTATGAGGTTACTTGTTGTATCATATTTCTGGATGCAATGACAGAAGAAGCAAAATGCTAATTGGGAGGCACACCATTCTAAGCATACATTTCTAGCGTATGTGTTTTAAAGCCACACCCTTAATTACATTGGCCACACCCCTTTGAGAGACCCCCAGTTTGTTCAGGCCCCTTAAAGTCCTGGGTCCACCCAGCTCAAAAGACTCTTGCAGGGAAGGACAGCACAGGTTATTGGTACCAGACAGGCAACAACCAAAGTCGGTCTGATGAGGATGGGAGGAACAACAGAGGTTAGGTAGATTTTTTTTCCATTTACACAATGTAGCAGGAGGGAGAAACAGGAGTCCGTGTGCACTGGCCCCCCTGGGCATGGTTGGTCTACGAACAAAGGTGGATGAGGAAGGAGTGTCGAGGTTGTAGGAAGGACCTCAGGTGATAAAATGTCCATGGGAGACTTTCAACAGGGCTCACTACTTTGTATATTATTTGTGACAAAGCAGAGATTTTGAATTAAAATTAAGAAAGCTGATAATTTGCCTTCGAGTTTAATGTGAAAAAACTGTAAAATGAAAGTCAAAATGTGCCAAATGCATTAGACACCCATGTTCTGTAGTAGGCCACTGTTATATTTCCCTTTAACAAACATAAGCTTTAGAAATTGCTGAACTATGTGCAAATGTATTTGATGCCTTGAACTTAATGTAACTTAGAATCTTCGTCGTAACTCCAAAATGTTCCAGGCTTTATAAATGTATTATTTTCCTTAAGCTACATGTTTGCGTTTGCACCAAGCTTGAACTTCCTATATCGTGTTCATATAATGCTGAATAGAGGATAGGCATATTTTAACAATAACTCATTTACATGAAATATGGAAAACATAACCCAACTAGAAATCTTCAAGTAAATGTATGTCTTTAGTAAAGTTCATTGTCACACAGTGAGACTTTGAATAAATGATAGAATAGACCCTTCATTAAGCTTCCCTGGGAACCAAAGTCAACCTTCCAGAAACACAAAAGTTTAGTGATGGCAATTACACATTTGATAGTAGATTGCCGACTTCATGTGCATTTTCTTGGAAAAGAAAGTACAAAGTCTGCTCACCATTGAAAGAGGCCTTTCCACTGGTCTGAAATTATCTAACCTGCAACAATGTTGTTTACTTGTATTCTTGTCTTTTATATAAGTATGTGTTTCTAGTTAGACAGGAGCTACTTATTGAGAAGCTACTTTTGAGCAGCTCTTTTGTGAAGTCACTTTCAGAGGACACTTTCAACCATCCATTTCCTATTCCTGACCGTTGTAGGTACTGCTGCATCTGTTGCCCCATAATTCTTTGATGATGCTTTATTTGTACGGATTGCTAGGCCTGGGTGGAAAATTCTGTTCCGCTCATGGAATTTCCGGAATTTGGGAATTTTCACGTTCCGCGGAGAACGTGAAATTGCAAAAAATTCCGCGATCCACGGCTTCGCTGAATTTTTTGCTTGTTTGAGCTTTCAATATGCGTGTTCGTAAGATATTTCTCCCTGAGCACGCAAACAGCGTTCACGAACAGGAAAAAAGTATCCCAAATGGGCGGAACAAGCAATTCCCTGTGTTTGCTGAACTTTTGTGTGCTCGCCGAGATTTACCATTTAGTGGAGCTTTGCCTAGCGCGACTACGCAAATTCCGGCCACCCCTACCGATTGCTACTGCAACTGTACGCTGATGCTCTTTGGATATTGAGACTCGGCTGAGTTTCATGAACTACTCTTTATGGGGAACTCAACTATTTAATTTGACTTTGAACTTTATGCTCCGTTGATCTCACTCTTTTCACTAACTCTTTACGGGTTCTACTTGCTTTTAATTATTTACCTCTATTTAGAATAGGGATTAATTCCTTTAAGGAACACTTTTCTTATTATTCATTGATATCGACTAACCACACCTTTCTTGATGAATTTCTGTAAACAGATTTTATGACTTACTAATTGAATAAAAAGGAAAATATTTTAACTAATCTCTTTATGAAAATAAAGGTTTTCAAAACAAATCTACAACTCTCATTATTTACTGAAGTTGAGAACACATTAATTTGATGTTGATTAATAGGATTTGATTTAGATTCCATTAAAAAACAAATGCAAAGATCTGGCCGCCTACAAGAAGAATTTGGCATGGTGTTGGAGCCCATTCTTGTAATTCACAGGATGAGCTTGTACTGGAAATTAAATTTGCCTTTTTCCGCGCTATCAGTAGTGCAAGTGTGATCCACTTCAGGGATTAGAAACTCTATGAAGGGTATGCCTGAGCCAAAATACTTCACTATTCACAAACCTTAAGAGGAATGTAATAGTTAGCACAGGCAAAGAAATGTTAAAAATCATGCTCTCATAGCCTGGCCCAACAAATAAAACCAGTATGATCCAGGAGTGTCCTCCAACACAAACATTTAGGAGTGAAGGTAATGGAAAATGGCTTCCTCTGCTTCCTTTTGAGACCTCATTTTTGCTACCTTTAAGACTCTTCACCACTTCTAACCAGTGCTAAAGCGGATGTGCTCTCTCGCTAAAATTTGGTAACATTGCCACTGGATTCAAGCTAGCCTGGTTGATGAGTGGCGTTAGCCGGAAACTGGCTTGGCAGTTCGGGCTGAATTGTTCCCATGAGGAATCGGGTCAAGACTGATTTGTATATCGCTGGGTCTGAATTAGGGTGGCAAAGTAAGCTAAAGAACGATGATGGATCCAGCCCAGATCTGTGACTGGGGGTGGGTGTCTCAAAAGTTTCAGTGCTCCATTCATCGTCTCCTTGTTAAGATTAGGTCATACCCAATTGGCATATTCAATTTAGTTAGAAGTCCCTAGTGAGGTGCACTACATGTGCCTCGGACCTGTAAATTAAATGTTAATAGTGGGTCTGCAGCACTGCTTGTGCCACCCACATAAGCAGTCCTCTAACCATGTCTCAGGCCTGCCACTGCAGTGCCTGTGTATACAGTTTACTGCCTCTTCGACTTGGCATTTAAAACTAAGTGCCAAGCCGTAAACTCCATTTTATTACATAATAGGAACCCTTATGAAAAGCCTTGGTAACCCAAAGGGCAGGGTGCAATGTAAGTAAAAGACAGGACATGCACTTCTATGTTCTACATGTGCTGGTAGTGACAAACCGCTACATTTGTTTTTCACTACTGTGAAGCCGACTCCTCATCGGCTAGAATTGAGAATTCCTTAAAATACATTTAAGCTGTAATTCCTGATGAGAAAGTTTCTCATGCTTTCTATCTTTGGAATGGTAATGATGAATCCTCTTTACTGGTAAGGTCAGACTTAACATTACTATTTTAGAAATGCCACTTTTAGAAAGGGGACATTTCTCTGCTTGTACAGCTATGTGTGCCTTACAGCCCGTCCCAAATACACGTCTGGGCTAGGTGACAGATCCCTTTGTGCATTCCTTCTAGACAGCCACAAGAAAGGGCAAAGTGTAATTTAGACCCATCTGCATACATCTGTATTCTGAATGGTCTTCCTAGGCAGATGGGAGGAAGGGTCTCACCCTTAACCTTCAAATGGTAGTGGCTTGACCCGATACAAAGGACTGATAACCCCCACTAATAGTCTGGAGTAAGGGCTGGGATTGAAAGGAATATTGCTGTACTTCAAAAACACCTTTTGAAGTTTCACTCACATCAAAGGCCCATTTGAGTATAAGTACTGGGTCTCTGGCCCCATCACGCCAGATACCTCTGAACTTGCACTGAATCTCACTGAAGAAGAACTGCATAATGGGCTTAACTGGACTGTTTTTCTTGAAGGCCTGCGTTTCTGCTTGTTACCCGGTGGCCTGCTGCCCTCTGACTCAGCTGCAAGGAGAAGTGGACTCTGCCTTCCCTCCAAAGTGATTTCCAAGGGCTTGTTAGCTCGCCTTCTGTTTCTGAATTCTTAGTGACACATAATACTTCCTGCAGTCTGCTGGTGCTGCCGGACTCTGCCTCCTGTGAGTCCTACTCTTGCCCGAGGTGCCTACTCCAAGTTCTGGGCCTCAGAAGTCGGTTCTGCAGCGGAGTTTCTGCCAAATCCGAGGCCAAGCAGCAAGAAGCACTGTAAAGTCTCACCACACAGCTCTCGGAAACTATGTTGGATGAACAAAGCCATTCCTGACGGTTCAAAAAGTAGCCAAGTCAACCCCATCTTAAAAAAGTCTGACTCCAAACTTTACAATCCCAGCAACTACCACTCTATCTCCAGCATCCCAACTTTAGCCAAGCGCTTAGAAAAATTTGTTCATGAGCAACTCTGCAATCACACTGCTCAATACCAACTCTTCAACCATAGCCAATCTGGTTTCAGACAGGGTCACAGTACTGAAACTGCCATGGTCCATACGGTTGATGCTTTTACACTTACTCGATCAAAAAGAGTCCAGCTTATCATCCTACTTGACCTATCAGCAGCGTTTGACACGGTCAAGCACGAGATTCTCAAGAACCTCCTAATCCCCAGAATGGGTTGCACCAGTTTGGTATTAAAATGGTTCTCCTTATTCCTACAAAACAGATCTCAAAGAGTCCTAATCAATTACACCCTGATCGACCAGATGCCAGTCACAATTGGCGTTCCCCAAAGGCTCTACGCTTTCCCCACCCTGTACATGGAGCGCCTGGCAAAAATTCTCAAACTAGAACATCTCCTACCATATATATGCTGAGAACGCACCTGTACATGAAAATTGCCTACCTGAAGATATCAGTACTCTCAATAACACCCTGACTAAAACTCAGCATTGTTTGACTCGCAACCACCTCAAACTCAACGCCCTCAAAACCAAATTCCTATTAGCTTCTCTACCCAACTTCACCTTTAACAAAAACAGTTTTTGCTTCTGGATATCACCTTGTGTCCCTTTGTATTATGTGTGCACAGTCTTTGTTTTCTTCCATTGCACATTGCTCCGATATCATGCTGTGACTATGTATTACACTGCGTACAGTGTTTGTTATTTTCCATTGTACAGCGCTATCATACCAGAAATGTCTTATTCACGTTAGATAAAACTTCATAATTATAAAAAATAACAGCTATATTCAGCATTTTTATTACAAACAGAAAGTTACAATCTGGACTACTGTTACCGGGTGCCAAGATAGCAGCAAAGTGGCAGCACGCGTGGGCATCTTAAACCCTCGCTGCCACACAACAAACGAGGACATGATTTGATTTGACATCATCGGTGGGTGCAGACAAAATCATTCACAAGTAGCAACAATGCACCGCTTATGATGGGGATGCTGAGAGGTGAGGTTATTGGGGGGCAGACCACTTTTCGCAGTACTCACTAAAATGGGTAATGGGGCAGGTGTGAAATTAGCAAATAACATGCATTAAAGGGGCGACAGGCAAGAATCACATGCATTGAAGATTCTGTTCGCATATATTGACTCCAGCTGCTCATGGGGTCCAGGCATGATCAGGGAAGTGGCTTTCGGCACTTCCTGTATTTTCAGCTTCCATCTGTTACCGGTCACCCAATTTAAACCGTGCACGCACGCAGAGCCACGCTTGAATGCCCGGCACACCACTGCAATGACATTAAGTCCTTGGCAGCTTTTTCCTAGAAGAGACGCAGTGAATAATTCCAGACTTGCATCACAGCGAACTGGGCAACTGGCCAGGAGTTCTACTTTGCACGCAGTGCACACGAGTTCGAAGCTTAGGGCAACAATCAACACCTCCGATAAGTCCCTCTGTTTATCGGGTGAGAATGCTGAAAGAGACAAACCAGTCTCGTTTTACCAGCTGCCTATTCAAGAGAGAACAATTAAGGAACTGCTCCAAAAGCGTGCAGTTAGCCGAGAAACGAATATTTTAAACGGAAATAAAGTAGTCGCCTTGTTGCTATTCAAGCGAAGGATGCGCCACGATGCGCTCTGAATGCCCATCCAAAGTGTTCTCCACCAATCCCACACTCTATTCAGAAATTGTGCTCGATTGAACCCCGAAGGAGGAAATGCAACCGTTTTTATTACACGCCTGAAACAATGCGAATGTTATTCTACATAGCAGATTAATTAGCCATCGCCTTTTCTTTCTACATAGTAGAGTAACAAGCATTTTTTCAGGCGTATAATAAAAACCTGCAGACTCTACAAGCTAGAAGAGGTATTCTTTGTCTACACAGAGGGGGAAGAAATGGACCTTGTTTTAAGCTAAAATGCTGAGCCTTTTACAATAAGCACACAAGTTTTTATCACAGTCATGGAGAACAAGGTGCAGTTCTGTTGTCTGAAGTGCTGAAACAAGGTACTTTTCCATGGGCCACATTGGAATTGTCCAAGATCAGCAAATGGGACATTTGCCTCTTAGAATTGCTGTCCGAGGTCCTGCACCATAGGCCAGGGTGTAGCTTAGTCAGTGAGATTCTGGGGTGTGAACCTCATATTCCCCTCAGCCCTTCACTTTGTGTCCACTTTTTTGTGGGGGAGGAGATGGTCAAGAGTTATGGATGGTTTCCATGAGGAACAGGGTCAGTACTGAATTGCATTAGGTAGGCCTCTGTCTAAGGTGGCTCAGTGGGTGAAACATGATGTGCTATAATGCTACCCCAAGCGATTGCCACTGGTTAGACTATTTGCAAGCATTCATCCCATCATCTTTTGGGTGCTTGATTTTCAGTGGTATGCCTGGAAAGTTGATCCTGGCACTGCTTTCCAAGCTTACTACTGCCAATGTATGCAAATTCCAAAAAGTGGCACATTTGTACAAGGAGTACTTCTATGGGTGCAGATTTGCTACTTTTAGGATAACCCCGTCCCTATATAAAGTTAAGATCCCGACCCATAAAAATAAACAAACTAAACCTGCTTATTGAAATGAGAGTGACAAGAAAAACAGACATAGTAGACCTGACTCAAGGGCCCCAGACCCACCCCAAACACCCCTGCTGCAGCTATGCCCCACCCAGGTCTGGTAGTTCTTCCTGGGAACTCATGACTATGGTGTCTGGCTTGGCTTGAGGAGTCTATACACGAGCTATGAAAACGTTTGCCATGCATTTCAACCAACAAACCTAGTGCAAAAATGACAAAATCAATTAAAAAAAGTGTATTTCTTTAACATGCAGAAGTGTTTCACCTTAGTACATCAGAATACATGGCTGCACAGATAGACATTTATTAAAAGTGTTAGGCTTTAGTAACATTCATGGCTCACGCCCCCAACGTCAATGTCATTAGTGAACTGAGCACGACAGTAGTCAAGTTAACCCTGAAGATGGCCTAGATTCTTTTTAAAGATTGAGCAACATTATAGCATATTAATTTAAATATAAGAGGTGCTTGTACAGTGCACATCCAAACGTAAGTACTTAAAAGTGTGCTCAAATGTCACAAAGAAAAGGAGGCTCTCTTAAATAAAATATTTTCCTAGAGTCACATATTTTGAACATGCAGGCAAGCTAGTATTGAGTTCAGGTTAACTGGTTTCACATTTGGAAATTCAGGCACCAGATGGTTTCTCTGTCTCTCTCATTTACATTAAAGGTCACTAATTGGTCTTTAATTTTTGGCTCACACTGAGAAAAACTGACAGATAGCAGACTTGACCCAACTCAGGAACCCAGATCCAATTACCAAGACAAAAAGGCATTTTTTTGGAAGGGAGGGGGAGAGAATCACAACCCTGACACCCTATACATTTGCACCCCGACTATACACAACACAGTGCCTGACTGTTGCAAAGTCATCCTGTGCCCTGGGCACCCCCTAACTTTTTGCTGACTGGAACTGATGGTATTTGACTGCGACTGACCCTGGGCTCTGTTTAACCAGGGTCAGTGCCAAGCTAAAAGGAACACAGACTACAGTTAAGACACACAACACATACTAGGGTACACTATGGTATGGTGGGGTACCCCTGTAATTGGCATGACCTACCCCATAAGCCCCTAGTACATATAAGGGGATTGAAACTACCTAGAAGTCTCAAGTATCCTGGGGCATGGCAGTTTAGAGGCCAGCATATTTTCTGCCCCAGCATGTATGCCGTGCTGAAGCCTAGGATCAGTTTAAAAGCAGCACTGGTTGCCAAAACTGTTTTTAAACCTTGAATTGTGCCCAAACTCGACTTTGGGGGTAGGGGCCCTTAAAAATGAAAAACCTATCATGTTTCTGCATATTAGGGACCCCCAGGGTCACCCCTAGTAGGTATCCCAGGGGTGGGGGTCAGTTATCTATAAGGTACACCCTTATAAAATGAATTTTTATGTGCCTGGGTAAAGTGAAATTTTAACATTTCACTTCCCACATTGATTCAGAACCCCTGAAGTCTCCCCTAATGCGCAGAGGGTGAGGGGCCTGTAGAGATTAGGGAAATACTTATAAAATATGTTTTTATAAGCCCTGGTGATAGAAAACTGGCCCAAGTCATTCTCCCCATATGCAAACCCCATGGCCCATAGGTTAACATGGTAGGAAATTATTGATTAATAAATATTGATAGGAGAGGACTAGCCGGACTATTCAAAGAGATCCCAGAATGGTAATAGTAAATCCAACAATATTATATTATTGGATTTTTCCAAAGTGTATATACAAGAAGTTATAAGACTTTCTTGTTTTACATCCATATTCAGCCTTTCAGTGGTCTGCCCTGATTGGTGAAAGTTAAGTGGATTAGCCAGGCTGCTTTGAAGAGGTGATAAAGAACCACTCTGCTGGGAGGGCAGTGTGCTGGTCTATAGGAATACCAGGCCAGGGGGTGGAGTCGTAAACCATGCTTTTCAAAGGCAGAGGGGAGGCCTGTGTTTCAGTTCCACTGACACTCTTGACCCAGAGTCAGGGCTAGGCTTAAGGAAGGTATGTGCAGATGGAAGGGGGAGAGTCCATGGAAATAAGCCATCCCAGGGGGTGTGTTTAGCCAGCTCTTACCTCCTTGTTGGAAAGTAAGCCATTATGGATTTGGAAGGATGATGCATTCTGGGACAAAATAATGCCACACTCTACAGGATGTGGTCATAACTATGAGGAGTTACCCAGCTCTCATTGCTGAAAAGATTTTGCTGTGCAAGAACTCGGAGGCCTGACCTCTGAAGACTGCACCAAGTGAAACTGCAGCCCTGTGGATTACCTTGCTGCCAAAGGACTCAAGAGTGGATCTCCCTGCAAGCTACAGGTTAACAGAGCTCGCCTGGACAGCCCCACAAAGAATTCAAAGCCTGGAGTACCAGTAGATTTGTAAGGGTTTGGTTCAAGTGGATTGCGGAATGGAAGTTTCACACTTTCAAGGACCCTCTTGGAGATTCCAGAACCTTGGATTGTGTGTTGGATACTTTGGGACCCACAAGCAGAACTCCAGGAAGGAGTTGTAATTGGACCCCGCTTGCTGAAGAAGGTGGCCACCACAGTGGTGAGAAAATTCTTCAGAACAATTTATAAAGGTGTGTCCCGGTCAGAGAAAACGAAAAGACTAAAAGGGGCACTGTTAGTTTCTAAGCACTAGAAAGTGACTAATCTTTAAAAACTCATATTTCTGGGTCCCTAAAGTGGATTTCTTTCGTTTTGGTGTCCTTTAAAAGATAAAAATATTATCTATTTTTATAAATAGGTGTTGGATTTTTATTTTGTGTTGTGTCTTAATTATTTAATGAAATGGTGTTTTTAAATGCTTTACATACCTGTCTTTGAAGTTAAGCCTGTATGCTTGCAGCCATGTTACCAAGGGTTGAGCATAGGAATAATTTTCTAAGACTTATGCTGAGTCCTATCATGTGTTAGTGGCCTTATTGCCAGTGGCAGACCTACATTTTCCCCTATCAATAACCCACTTTCCAACACTGAAATTTACAGAGAGTAATCATTTTGAATAGATAGTGCTATAGTGCTGTATTATCTCAGTCTCAAAGGAGTTGACCTATACAATCATGCACTTAGGTGCAATGGTAGATGAAACCACCACCAGCACTTACTGACTTCTCTCCCAAGATAAAATATTTCCAGTCACCACTGAAACTTGGAAAGCAGAACTTGTTTTAAGAATCCGTGAGCAGATGTGTCCCACAATACATAAACGGGCACCCACAAAGAATGCTTCTTTGGGCATTGGATAGCTCACCTCTGAATCTTTGTCCAGCTGCTTCCTGGTCTCCAAGAAGCTCTGCAGTACCCTGTCATCATCTGCCTCCATGTGCGACAAGTCACCAGGGGAGCTCCACAGGTTCTTATCATCATCTATCCTCAGGTCTCCTCCTACTGTGTAGGAGGGGAACGGATTGTTGCTGCTGTGAAGGAGGTAGGAAGACAAAATTGAAAGTCGATTAGCCAACACGAAAGGCTCAGTGAATTACATACTTGCTGGTGAGAAGATCTCTGTCCAAGAGGTCACACATCAGATTCCCACCGAGTTCAGCCCATTCCATTCAACACATCAATCTGAAGTTGATCAATAGAGTACCATTATATTGCATAACAATGCACCTCTGATTTATTGCTGTTTAAGACATAAAACTGCAGTGAGAATCACTGAATAAAGAACAAATTATTACGATTGTTGTTCCTATCGTGCAACAAAAAAAAACACCTTTGTATCCAATTAAAATCATTCTACCAAGGAATGCATATGTTTTCAAGTATAGGGAATAAGAAATTGTGATAGAAACAAAAAGAGGAAACACATCAAAAGAAGCACCATATAGAAAACAGCCTACCTTAATGAGTCCTCAGAACCGTAGGAGGATCTACAGATTTGAAAAGAGGGGGTAAAGCGAAATTCAATGTAGTGAAAAGAACAACTATGAAGAATGGCTTTGGTGGCACACTTCTGTAGCACTAGCTCCCCCTAAGTGGGACACTTAAGTACTTACCCACACCAATAGCAAGCTACACTGTGTAGTGTTTGTGGCTAGAAGGATGCGGTTTTTGTTTTCAGTCTGTGGGGAGTCGTTTCACATTATGCGTGCATACATCTCCACAGAACACCAGAGGACTATTCTCCTGCCAGACCTGCCGCTTCACCTGCAACACCGATGCAACCAACAATGCCAAAGACACCGCAAACATGACTGCATCCACTAAACAGACGAGACCGCCACGGAACAACTGCAGTGCATTCTACTCAATACACAATCACTCGAGAGACATGCCATGGAGATATGGGACACAATATCATCTCTCGACCCGGATGTCATCTTTCTCACAGAAACCTGGCTGAACCCCGTCAGTACGACAGACATTGCCATCGCCACCACAGAAGGCTATAACATAACACAAATCAACACACACAGAACAGGAATTGCCATCATATACAATGACAAAATCCACTGCACAGCCTCCTCATATGATCCAACCCCCGATAATGGAGCATCTTAACTTGCAAATCCACACAGGTGGAAAAAGCACCATCTGAGGCACCTTCGCCTACAGACCACCAGGGCAACGCTGTGTACGTGCTGGAGTGCACGTGTGGCCTGAAATATGTTGGTAGTACCAAATTGCAGGCCCACAAAAGTGTACTCCAGCACATTAATAATAATGATGCCACGTATCCGGTGGCCAGACATTTCAAAGAGACCCACAATAGTAGCTTGGAACTTCTCAGCTACTTTGTGGTTGACAAGGTGCCCCCTCCTCGCCGAGGTGGGGACCGTGAGGCCTTACTCAGAAAACTGGAAACCAGATATATCCTCGAGCTGGATACCAAGAGACCGAACGGGCTCAACTCGAGTGAGAATCTTTATACACACTTGTAATTCTCCTCCCAGTTTTATTGCAGGTGATAGCACTGGATTAGTAATTACAGTTGTCTATCTGTCTCACTGTATCTTGTGTTTGCAGACAGTAGCTACTCTTCCCGTGTTCGTTTTATTCACTTTTCCCTCTTGTTTACACTTCACTCCTCCTGTTTTTACACTTATTAACATGACCTTATTGGATCTTTTTGTGGGTATGCAAGTCATATACGGATTTATTCAGCTATCTCGGTATACACTTGATGGAGTACCCCTATTATTTTCCCAATAGCAATTTTATAACGCAATGCTTACACTGGGTCTATCATGTCGTCCACTATCCTAAACTCCAGGAACCTGATGTTAGGATTTTACAAATAACCAAAAGTATAGGTTATTTTTAAGAAATTTATGATGTAATAAGTATTTATATTTATTCTTTTTGTACACATTTTAGAGGCTAATTTCATGGTGATCTTATTCAGTGTATGTTATTGAGGAAGAGAATGACTATTTTTAAATCATTTTTGTATTGATTTTTATAATTCACAAATTATGGCTCCTCTTAGAGACCTGTTTTACCCAGTGGGGTAGCCATGAATTAATGTGTGATCACAGGCTATTTTTTACATTGCGTAGTTTTGTACACAATGCACTAAAGCATCAATTTAGGCAAGGGCATCACCGTGTTTATTGCATCTTAGAGTTAGCTGTTTACAATTTGTTCAAGCTTCACTACTGCTTACAGCATAGGATGAAGATATTCCATTCTATTTCTGCTTCAGCAATACTGAAGGCTAAAGTGCAAGAAAAAGTATCAATATCCATTAGTGGTAATCATTTTTTTCATCAGGATGAAATAGTAACAACTTTGTTTAAAATTGTATGTTCTCTTTTACTGATGACCGCAATTTGCATGAACAACTACACTTTATATTTATTCAATGTATTAGTGCTGCTTACCCCACTATGGGGTTTATCATGTTTTGCACAATTTTGCACAGAAAACTATTTCTGCACTGTAATTGTTATTTGCACATCTTTTCAGACTTATTTGAACCATTACTGTCATCAAATTCTATTCATTAATGTAATAATGAAATTGTTGCTACAGACTTATAGACATGTTATGTTGCGACCCCCAGCAGTATTTTTTCTATATCCTTAGATTTATTGGTCATGTGATATGGAGCACTAGCACTTTAAAATGGTGGCTTGCACTTTGAGCGTCATGTGATCAAGGCCTCTCTGGAGGCTGAAACGGGTCATGGCGGTGCATGGTGTCAATGGAAATAAATAATTTCATATACTCAACTTACTGGGTCCGTGTTAGTCTTTGCCTCGAGACTGGGTATTTTGAAGATGGAGTTCTGTATATATATATATATATATATATATATATATATATATATATATATACACATACACACACACACATATATAAATATTTTCTTTTGTTCGTTTTCCCCATGAGCAAGAAGCACGCTGCCTTGAAACGCGTAGGGCTTCTGGTTTTGCTGCCAATACAAATGGAGTGAAAAGCGGACTTGGATTTCAGCGCTATTTATCGTTGCGAGTGCGAGGATTTACTTTGGACAAAGTGTTTTGGAAAATATTATCGGCAAGGCTCTGACGTTTGTCTGATGCACCACTATAAGAGCGCCCGTTGACCGGAAAAGAGGGGCCAATTTGTGGATATATATATATATATATATATATATATATATATATATACACACATACATATATATATCTATACACACACACACACACACATATATATATATATATATGCATATGTATATGTATTTATATATATATATATATATACACGCACACACATACATACAAACAAAATGTACATGCCAAGTGCTTCCCACAATGTCTCAATGTACTAAATGTATGCGTGCACTGCCAGAGTGTTTGACCACGTCACACACACCACATTCATAAAGCATCTCAATCCTTTATGACATGACTGAAAAAGAGTTGAGGGGAAGAAGGTTTGCAGCTTAAAGCTGCTAAAATTTATAATCGTGGACACTAGAATGAAGCAATTTTGTGGCTTGAGGTTTAAACAAACGTATTTGTCGTTGCGGATACATAATCCATGATCTCGTTGAATCTGCTGATTTTACCAAATAAAATTGTTTCCAATTCAAACAGATTAAAAGTTAATATAAGCTCAGTGATGTGTTGCCGTGCAGCGAAAGGCCTTTTCAAAAGGTCAAGTAGTCACCTTTATTTTGCTAATTGCTGTATTTGGGTGTTAAATAGTACCAATAAAGAAATAATGTGCTTTTTCTTGCTGCATAATTTGGTCACTGCTGCCGCATAGTTTGGCCCGCCATGGCCACCTAATTCCAGTGCCCTGCCTTTATATCATGGTCATGTAAACAAAACAAGGGAACCCAATTAGGATCGGTCAGGGACCTTGGGAACTAACTTTTAATAAGGGACAGTGAGGAATGTATATACAAAGAATATAGCCCAATCAGTACTATATTTGTGCCAGTATCCAGACGGATAAAGGCAATTTTAATATGTAAAATAGTTGAAAAATAGAACAGAATTGTGAGTCAAATAACAGTGGGATACAAGCCTGTATCCATAGACCCACATATAACAACAGACAAACAAAGTAAAAGGACTCAGGCAGTTTGTGGTTGTGTTTATAAAGAAATACATAAATTCTGAAACAAAAATATAAAGAGGTCACCTTTACACAATATTAAATGCGAGAATCACTGTGTATAAGGTTGACAACTATGTCGATGGCATTTCGATCCTTATCTGTAAGATGTTGGATTACCATCAGGACTATCAAATAAAGTGCCTGAAAACATTTGTATGTAATTTACTGCAGTGTGGCCCTATGGTTGAGGGCAGTATTAAGCGTAACAGAAATGTAGGCACGGTTCGTTGACCCTGGGAGATCGAATCTTGTTGTATGCAGAAATAACATGACGCGGAGATTTGCCGTGCCTATGTTATTATTGGGGATGCAGAGTCCCGCTTTAGCGGACTCAGCGTATTTTTAGCATTTATCACGTTCAACTCCTGCCTTAGCGGACCCAATGTGTTTCTTTATTTTTATGATACCGGGGGAGCTGGCTCAGTCGCGGGTTTTCTTCCTCCCGCTTGCGTTTTTCGTTTGGTTATACTCAGAGTCCTGCTTAGCGGACTCGGCGCATATTATTGAGTTCTCACCTTCCGGTGGTGCGGTTAAGGCGCATACTGGTTCCCTTCCTTCCGCATGCCTATGTACCAGGGTACTAAAGAGTCCTGCTTTAGCGGACTCTGTGTACCTTGCTTTTCCAGCCTCCCGGTCACAAGCGCACTCCCTCTTCCCTCATGGGTTCTATAACGTAGTGGGGCATGCAGTCTTCTGTGAAGGTCGCCGCATGGTGTGCTGCGCTTCTTCTTGGCTCGTGTTGTGACGTCATTGATAGGGCGTGCAGTTACAGGCCTGATTCAGTTTTCTCTTGGTTTCCATGGTGATGGTACACTTTTTTAGCACTACTGCTTGCCATAGGGTTATTGCTGGTCATTTTGTGTTTGACTAAGATAGAGGCTGATGCTGAAGTCGTTTCTGCTGCTGAGGAGGGGTTTTCTGGTTCTCAGGACGCAGTACCTTCATTTACGTTGATACAGCAGATGATTAATGCTGCGGTGGTGGCTGCCTTAATTGACAAGGACTCTGTTCCTCCTTCCAAGAAGGCTAGATTTGTTTCTGGTCCTTCCCATGAATCGGAGGGGGTGGACGATGTGGACCTTAAAGGTCGTTTTGTGCAGGGATCGGATCTTAGGGATATTCAACACATCTGTTCCAACCTGATGTTTCCCGAGTCCGAAGTGAATGAGGAGGACACTGATTTCTTTGTGCAATATCAAAGGAAGGAACCAGTCTCGTTACCTCTCCACTCATCTGTTTTGAGGGTGTTGGAGGCTGAATGGAAAGATGTTGATAAGAGTAACTTTCCCCGGTTTCTGGCCAAACTATATCCTTTGCAGGACCTTGCCGTTAAGTTTCCTGCATCTGTAAAGGTGGATTCCTTGATAGCCGGCATGTCGTCTCCATGGACTAGTATTTCAGAGGATGCTTCCCCGGCTGATCCAGTTAATAAAAAAGTGGATGCAGCGGTGAAACACACTTTTTCCGCTGCCAATTTTTCCATTAGGGGTGCTGCCTGTTCCTCCTATGCCATACAATCTTCGCTTAAATACTTTCATTCCTTGGCTGAGTTGTTAGACCAGGGCGAGGACATTTCTCCCACACTCGCTCTGATGGAACAGCAGGTTCCTCTGCTTTCTGACATCTCCTTTGACTCTTTGGGGGCAGCAGCTTCTACTGCAGGCTCTTCAGTGGCTGCTCGCCACCAGTTGTGGCTCCGTTCTTGGAAAGCCGATTCTGCGCAGAAAGGTTTTCCCATGAAGATTCCTTTTTCTGGAGTGAAGTTGTTGGGTGCCCCCTTGGAGGATATGGTCAAAAAGTCGGCAGAAGATCAGAAACTGCTGGCTCCATAGAGGGCTGGGCATTCCCGCTTTTTGGGGGCTCAAAGGGCCTTTAGTCCTGCTAGTCAGGGACGGGCTCATCGGCCTTTTCGTGGAAAGGGGTGTTGCCGGGGTGCTCCTTCCTTTGGCAAGTCCCGGTTCTCTGACAAATCTTCTTCCTCTTCTGCCCCTGCAATTCATTACTTGATTGCTCCGGAAGTGGGTCCTGGAGGGGGTCGCCTGTCTCTCTTTCTGCACACCTGGAAGCATACCGTTTTGGATCAATGTGTTCTTCAATTGGTGTTGGACGGTTTTTCCCAAGGATTCATCCAGACTCCTCCAGACTGTTTTTTGGTCACTCCTTGCCCCAGGGTCTCTCTGAAGATGGCTCTGTTGGACAGCATCCGTTGTCTGGTGGCAGAGGGCGCTGTGATTACGGTACCCATGGATCAACAGAAACTGGGTGTGTACTCTATTCTGTTCCTGGTGGAGAAGCACACCGGGGACCTCAGACCAGTCTTAGATCTAAAATGGTTGAATTGGTACATTCCTCCCATGAAGTTCAAGATGGTTTCCTTACAGGTCATACTCCCTCTGATCAGTCAGGGGGATTTTCGGGTCTCCATCGACCTACATGATGCTTATCTCCATGTAGTTTCTCAGTTTCTGTGTTCTGGGTCAACATCTTCAATTCCAGGTATTGCCCTTTGGCCTGTGTTCTTCCCCACGGATCTTTACTAAGGTTCTGGCCACTCTGATGGGTCATTTACATGGGAGGGGTATTAAGATTTTTCCATACCTGGATGATTTGTTGATTTCTGCTTCTTCTCTTTCAAAGCGGGAGCTCCATGTCCAGGAGGGTCACGGCTTTCCTTGAATCGGATGAAGTCCTGCCTGATTCTTTCTCAGGATCTGACGTACATTGTGGCACACTTCAAGACTCAGTTGGGGTTGGTGTTCCTGCCTCCTGCAAGGAAATTGACTATAGTGTGTGCAATTCGGTCCCGGTTATCAGTGACTTGTCCTCCTGTGAGAATGTGGTTGAGGGTCCAGGGTCTAATGTCCACCTCCTTGTGGTGGTTCTGTGGGCTCATCTTCACTTATATCCCATTGTGAACCACATTTTGTCTCATTGGTGTCCCTGTGGTCAGGATTTCAGTCAAGAGGTTCCTGTGTCGGCCCAGGTGAGGGAGAATCTGAGTTGGTGGTTGGATGACATTCATCTGTCCTGGGGTCATCCTTTTGATTGTTCCTTCTCGTGTGGTCACAACGGATGCCAGCGGGTTGGGCTGGGGGGCTACTCTGGGCGATGACTCCGTGCAGGGCGATGGTCACAGGATCTGAAGTCCTGTTCCTCGAATTACAGAGAACTGAAGGATGTTCAGTTGGGTCTCTCGGCTTTCTCTGCCCTGCTGGTGGGTCACCATGTTCAGGTCCGGACAGACAACCAGGTAGTCATGTCTTACATCAATCACCAAGGGGGTTGCAGAGTTTGTTCCCTCAGTTGCCTCAGTCGCCGGATTTGTTCTTGGGGGGCGGGGGGGTGGGGCGGAGTCAAATCTGGAGTCCCTGTCTGCGGTTTATCTCCCGGGTCGGGAGAATGTCATGGCGGACTGTCTAAGCCAGGTCTTTCCCTCCATGTGGTCTTTGTCTCGGACCCAGATGATGTTCCGGGCATTCCAAAAGAGGTTTATGTGTCCGGTGATGGACTTATTTGTGTTTCCGGACAGTGCCAAGACCCGTTGTTTCTGCACGATTATGCCGTGTCCGGACGCATGGAAGGTGGATGCGATATCCTTCCTTTAGCCGAGGGGCCTGTTGTATGCTTTTCCACCAGTTCCCCTGATACCGGCGGTGTTGCTGAAGATCAAGAGGGAGAGGGCTTTAGTTCTTATGGTGGTTCCGGGTTGGTGCCGTCGCCCGTGGCTTCCTCTCTTGTTGGAGTTGGCAGTGTGTCCGGGTTGGACATTGCCATTTGATCAGTTTCCGTTGACGGGCCCTCTAGTTCCTCTTTCGGTGTTCTGGTCCATGGGTCTACAGGCTTGGCTCTTGAGAGGGAATCCCTGATCCATAGTGGTTGTTCTGTGGAGGTTGCTGGTCTTATTCATCAGTCCAGGCGTCCCTCGACTTTGAAGTCATACGCTATACATTGGGACAACTTTGCTGGTTGGTATCTTCGCAATGGTTGGTCTATTGAATCTTTGGATCCTGCTCGTGTGCTGGATTTTTTAAAGGAGGGTTTTGATTTAGGTTTAGCCCGTTCTACCCTCCGTGCACAGTAGGCTGACACTCAGGCTTTTCATGGGTTCCCTTAGGTGTCTGGAGAAGTTGGTGGCTCTTCTTTTTAGATCTCTTGCCTTCCAACATCCCCGCCCAATGCGGTCTTCTCCCCCGTGGGACCTTCCGTTGGTGTTGAGGGCGTTACAGTTGGTTCCCTTTGAGCCTTTGGAGTCGGTGGAAAACACATTTTTGACTCTCAAGGTGGTGTTTCTGATAGCTATTGCATCATACAGGCGTGTTGGGGAGTTGGGTGCTTTCCTTCGATCTGCTCCTTTTTTGGGCATTCTGGATGATAAGGTGGTCTTACGTGCTTATCCTACTTTTGACCCTAAGGTGGCCTCTTTCTTTCATTGTACTGCTGAAGTAGTCCTCCCCGTCTTCTTTCCTGTTCCTTCGTCGATGGAGGAATCTCGGTTGTATCTTTTGGATGTTAGGCGCACCTTGGTCATTTATTTGGCCCGCACCATTTCCTTTTGTAAGGTGGACAACTTATTTGTCACTTTTGGTATGACTAGACAGGGACGGAAGCGGTCTCCTTCTACTCTCAGTAGCCTGTGGCCTTTGCATCTTTGGTCCTGGAATCTGGGGTTTCTTGAGATGTGTGTCTTTCTATTGTTGTCAATTAAACTATGTTTTTCATCTGCCTTCCTTGTGCGAGTGGTGTTCCTTACATGAAACTGTTGTTGCTTTGGTATCGGCTCACTGTTAATTACTGTGGCAAGGAAGACAGACAAGGAGGTAATGCCCCGGTTACTTACTGATAATCTTCATTACTCCGAGTCCTAGTCTTCCTCACCACAGTAAAGTTTCCCTTCCCTCCCGGCCCTCTATTGTGGCTTCATGTCTATGGCTTTGTTTTTCAGGTCTCGGAGTAAGAAGATTACCGGTAAGTAACCAGGGCATCAACAGTCAATGCCCAACACAGCTTCTGTCCTCCATTAGCCTTTAAGAATCTGCATGCTTATCTATCCGTTCATGGCAGAAAAAAGGAGTGTTCTCACAGAGCTGGCGGTAGCCAGTGGGCATAGAGAACTCATCAACAAAGGCACTGGGAACGCCCATTGGAGAAGTCGAAGATAGGAGCTGGGCTCTCCAATCTTCGCACTGCAGTTCGCAGCCCTTGCTCCATACTTTCCAGATTGGGATGTGGGCGATACATCTTTAAGGAGGTGCTTCAGGGTGCATCCCCATCACCATGGATTCCACCTTCCCAAGCCTGATGCTGGCTTTTACGGTGTAAAGGAAGTTGAATTTTTACAATTATAGAAATGCATAGGTTTAAAAATAAAAATAAACTATAAATGGAAGTATAACATTATTATTAACTTGCATGCGAAGTAAATGTACTCCAGATGTAGTGGCCACTATCTAATAACTCCTGGTGTACTAACTTTCAACGTAATGGCCAACAACCTCTCCTTGCAAATGCTACAGTATGCACCAGAGAGCTCTACTAATCACACAAACTAATTAAGGTACTGCACATCTGCACGTCCGTGGTACCGAGTTTCATGCAAAAAAACACCCTTGTTTATGTACCTGTACATTGGTAGTGTACTATAGGGGGTGCTAGGAAAAGGCTTCACATTTTTTTTTCACACAGGTAACGTAGAAAGATCAAACTGAACTTAATTACATGTATTGGAAAATACATTAGGTTTCGCCTATGTGATTAATAATAAGCATTTTTATGTTGTAAGTGTTAGCTTGCTGAGCAGTTGTACCATATAAGTTACAGAAAGTCTGATAAAGTATTATGACTTGTTTATGTACAAAAATGCAATATATTGTGCTGTTACTAGTGGTATAGTGCATAATTTTGAAAAATGAAAGAAGGACAGAATAGAATTAATGTAATAGCAATATTATGTGTTTAGAGGAGTTCTGACAACTTTTGTGCTAAGTGCCACTGCACCTCCTGCATCATTGAACTCATTTCCGATTGCCCGCAAGATAACTACAATTGTACCTGCCTGTTTAGTAGTAAAATATAGCAATATTAGGTGTTTCGAGGAGTACATGAAAACTTTTGGCCACAGTGCCACTGCATCTGCTGCACAATTCAAATCAATACCCTATTGCTTGCTAGTTAACTACACTTGTGACTGCATGTTTAGTAGTAACGTTTAGCAATATTCAGCATTTAGAGGGGTTCCTAGAGCTTTTGACCCCAGTGCCACTGCACCTGAAGCACCATTAAAAGCAAGTCCCTTTTAACTGCAAGGTAACTGCAATTGTGACTGCTTGTTTAGTAGTCTAATATAGCAAAAGTATGTGTTTAGAGGAATTCTGATAACTTTTCAGCCTGGTCCTACTGCACCAATCAAATCATGGCCCCGTTATCTGCAAGTTAACTGCACTTGCGGCTGTTTAGTAGTAAATAGCATAGCTCTTGTATATTAACTTTATTTATAACGTGTGATTTTTATCAAACCATTTAGAATGTGATCATAATGACTAAATAGATTATGTTGGAGGAAAAAAAATCAATCCAATAATGCCTACAAAATGCAAAAAAAAAAGGTACCGAGGCATGAATAGGAAATGCCACAAATGTTCCAAGGCTAAACCATCTGCTTTATACAGAAGCTGTCCGCCTCTTCCATGGGAAGAGATCTCATCTTGACGGTGAATGGGGCTTAAACAGTGTGAACAGCTTTATTAGAAGTATCATAAATTCATGCAGCCAAGAGAAGTTAACAAAAAAATATTCCATACAAAAGCGAATGAACACAGTAATTCTGCAGGAGAATTGATAAGAGCCTCCTTTTCAGATATATTAACCCCTTGGCCGCGGCACGAATTTCGCCGCAGTGCGGAGGGTGTAGGGGTCAGACGCAGCGCTTCGGCACTCGTGACGGAACCACGCCATCATGAGCCACGGGCGGCATGTGCTCATGACGGAGTGGTTCGGTCACGGCCCCGCCCGCTCAGGCGGGGTATTAATACCACGTGGGCGGAGCGGACGCAGCATGACGGAACCACGCTGTCATAAGCAAACGTCGCCCGTGGCCCGTGGCTCATGACAGCGCTGTTCCGTCATAAGCAGGCAAGGGTTAAATACAAGAGATTCCAAAAGCACAGCTCGATTCCTGTGCAAGCGAAACCTAAAAAAGGAAAGTAAAATAGTGGCCCTAAAGAAAGGGTCTGACCAGCATTTTACAGCCACTGAAATTCAGTGGTTTGAAGGGATAATATGGAAGACTACACCTGAAAATGTGTGTTGCCCCATCAGAAATACAGTTTAATTATACTCTGGGCCACTGGAGTTATGCTGTAGTGGATGGCGTTACAACAAAACGTAAATGTTACACTTATTTTGGCAGAATTTCTTTATTATGTTGTCATTTTGACACATTTACACCGTCTGAGTATATGTTTCACTTCGTTAGTATCAATTTAGCACTTGAATACAAAAATCAACAGCTGAACGATGAACAGTTAACCTTTGCAAAGGGCCTGCCATGGTGCTATAACATATGTGGCAGAGTTTTAATTGATTTTTGTTCTGTTTGGTCTGAAAACAATTTTTTATAAAAAATCTGCAAATTGTGCAGCAGATACTGAATTATATATGGCAAGTGCGGCAAATCCATAATTATGTGGAAAACTCCACAGTTGCAGAAACGCATAATTCCAGTAGCGCCGTTTATACTGAACTAAAACTGAAGCATGATAATGAGTTTTCGAAGTTCTTGATTGAGAGTGCAGTAGTCGCAAAATAGTTTATACTAGGGTGTGTCATTTAATTCGGCTATGTTCACTTGCTACATTTGTGTCTGGAGAGGATGTGGTCCCTCGACTGGACTGCCGACTTTGGTGCTGGAAACCAGGGTTCGAGCTTCAGGGTCACGTCCACATCCTGTGATTCTGGGCAAATCACTTAATCTCCCTGTGCCTGAAAGTGTAATGTAAATACGGTGCTCATGTAAAGCGCTCCAATAACTTCGGGTCGAGTTCGCACATATATAAATATGCACACAAAAAAAAGAAAATGTGTGCTTTAATTTCCAGCTACAAACATCGGAGTTTATATTACAAAGATTTGAATGCACATGAACCAGATTTCCTCCCAGTTTCACAAAAGGTCATTAGGATGTGTAAACTTTTTGTTCATTCTTTATTTTTCTGCATTACTAACCATATGCAGAAGGAAGATTTACTCTCCAATTTGCACGTGCACTCTGACATGGTACTACTGCTTTTGAAACAAAAAAAAAATCTGGATTATATTAACTAGGTTTCACTTTAGGCTTAGATGCCATCTTCTTCAAAATAGATGTCTCCTCCTCTATGTTCACTATTCATCATTTCTGCAGCACACAGCTAAAGTCAGGTTTGTTTATTCCATTGATGTTGTTCTTGAAGAAAACTTTCCAACATGGAAACATTAATATTGCATTTCCCAAGGCCCTTCTGCTAGCTCACTATACTCCATTCATTCACAATACTTTGCTATTGTTGATGCAACTAGTTTGTCCTGCCATCTACAGATGACATTAACACAGTGGGCAGAATCACTATTTATGTATTGGGCTAGTGCTTCAAGGCTAATGTAATATTACATTTTATAAAGCAGCGTTCTGATTTGCTGGGAGTATAATTCATTGATGACACCTTAATTTAGCAGAATTCGATGAGGATTGCAAGAAAACTATATATAAATCTTAAATGTTGGGGGTGAGCCAGAAGACTTTCTGATGCTACTAGGGATGCTGTTGGTTTTCTTATTGATTTTGCTGCTCATTTGGGACTTAGAATGTTTCAAATTTTTGCACTTATTCTATATTACTCCATTTACGGAGAGCCCTTTTGGCATAGACTTTATGCATCTGCATATATGATCTCTTTGCCGCACCTTTTGAATTTTTGTAATAAATCCTTAAGATTTTTATATCTGTTCTAGAACTCTGGTATGGATTTTGTTTTTTCCTCAATGTACTGTATTTTTTATAAAAGGCAAGGAACCTTATTGCGAGGACACATTGCCTCATGATATTGAAGCTTAACACCTTCTGAGATTCATCGACCGAAGGGTGGGCTGGTAAGGTAATATATTTTGAGATGTAAAAGTTTAAGGGTTCCCGCGCCCAGAGATGCAACTTTGGTGCTACTGATTGGTGGACTGCAGCATGCACACATGCCATTTGCACAATCTAGCATTCTCTCTTGGCATCATATTCCTTATAGACTGCCCTGAAGATCTATGACTAATTATTACATTCAGCACAACACAGTCAGAGAGCAACCATACGGACTAATCCATCAACAGCCGCAAACCAATCATACTTGCATGGTAGTCACGAAGGTTACCACCCAAAGAAGCAGTTTTCTAAATGTGGTCTTACTGTGCTGCAGGTCTGGACTGAAACTCACTTACCGTAAATTTCAAGGAACATGAGGACAGAAATGACATATTTGAAAAAGGAACATGATCCTACACACCACTACACCGCATATTTAAGAGGTAAAAAGCTCACTCGAAAACTCCAAGCCAAGCTAGAGAAGAAGGGATCATGATTTTGATGCACTTTGCATACCTCAGCCTATCTCATGCAAACGGAGTAATCCAGAAAGTGAACTTCAGCACACCTCCTAGCAAACGGAGCAATGCGACAAGCTAGCCAGAGGTATGGTGTTCAGATCCATAGCCAGTGTGTCATGGGCCCTCGTGCAAGGAAGAACATTTCCCCCTGGCTGCTATTGAAATATAAAATACAGCAATAATCAAGGTTCAGGACGTGCCTCTGGACCCGGTGCCAGTGCACCAGATATACCAACTGAAGCTACACCCTTGACGAGAAGAGTTAGCGTATAAGAAAGTCTGCATATTTTCAGGCAGCAGGTCTGATGTGGGAGCAGAACTGGTGCTAGATAGGGTCAACTGTCCCTCACATAAAACAAAGGGATAACACGTTGCTTTAAACAGGTTTATCATTGAAACAGAAGTCTGAGTTGCTTCAATTCTTTCTACCACCTCCACCCACCAACCTTCCTAGGTTGGTGGGTGGAGGTGGAGGTGTTCCTATCACTGCCCACGACACAATCTACTGCCTGCCTGCTGTTAAAGATTACATCATACTGTGTTCCACTAACTCTAGTGGGAAAATGCAGCAGTCCTCATCAATCTAAAAAGGGGTAGTGTAAGAACACCTTTTTAAAGAGCAGGTGAACCGGAACCCTAGTACATTATACATGGGGTCCCAGTTCACCTGGCCTATAAGAAGGAGGTAAAAAAAAAAAGAAACAAAAAAAAAAATAGGGCTAAATGGTGAAACATGCCATCCCGGTGTGAGAATTCACTGAGCCGAACACTCATGACAACAAGCATTTGCATAGCCAATAGGTCTCGCATTTTACCGCCGTCTTAGCCTCGGAGAATGAGACGTACCAGAGGCCAAGAGGGCTGTGAAATACGAGCAGAACATATCCAGTTCTTAAGAGTATACAGAAGGACTCATCAGTGAGTCTGCACCTAAAGTGAAGCCTTGGCGAATAATCAATATCAAAGGACTAAAGAAGAGAGTTCCCCGGAGTAAGAGAATATTCGCATGCATTCAAGACCAGAGGGATAATAACCGGTACAAAACTTTTACAGAGACCCATTGACAGAACGTTGAAAAGATCCAACCACGGACCACTGTCCAACTAAGGATCATTACCTGATGTGGTAACAGAAACATAACATAATTACCTGACAGGATACCCAGACCATCTAATATCAATAACAGAGGATACCAATAATAAGAACTTGATGACCCCGTATGAATATACACTGTCCTGAAGATGTGACCACATCCAAGGCCCAAACACAGAAACGCGTCGACGCACTACGTAAAATAGAATCCAAATAAAGCCTAGTAGGCTCCAGATATACACAAATTTTGGATACTGGAAGGCACAGAGAATTTGTGGAAAGGCTATTGGATCTGATTACCTCGTTGCAATATCATCTGATCAATAGAGACGAGAGGGTTTCTTCTGCTTTTCTTTTTGCATCTGATTATGTATGATGTTATTATGTTCTATGATTAGACTATGTCACATGCTTTTATAATTTTGGTGTAATGTTGATGTTCAATTAGGATTGTGAATGTATTTTAATTTAATCTATTTTATTGTACTGTATGAGATATCTCTATGTTCAAATGTTTTCAGAACAATATATTTTTTTATGAAATTTTAAATATAAACTTGTCGCCTATTGCGAAGGAGAATTTTGTATGATTTTTAATAAAAAGACTGTAAACGTTACAGTTTAGTTTGGGAACTATATCTAAAAAGTACCTCATGGGACGCGCTGAGTGAATGAAGTGTGATCACGTCAGAGTAGAGTGAATGTATATACCTAGGAGGGAGTCCAGGGATATTTCTTTGACTTTGATTGTCTACAGCACCCTGTTCCCTGGAACTAGTGGGGTCATCTCTCTTTCCTTTACCTATTTTGTTTAAGTTGCCAGAACTACAATAACTGGACATGGTTTTTGTTAACAGTTCTTTGCATCAATGGAACTTGTTGTTATTGCTCTGAATGTTGCTTCTTGACCCACTCCCTCCTAGGCATCGAACACATATTTACCAAGAAACTCTGAGAATAGCCTGCTGCTGCACTGACATCTGGTGGTCTGTGTGCCTGGTGAAAGCGTGCACAGACGGCTGGTGGTGTGTGTGCCTGGTGGAGGCGTGCACTGAAGGCTGGTGGTTTGTGTGGTTGTGTGTGCCTGGTGGAAGCGTGCACTGACGGCTGGTGGTGTGTGTGTGTGCCTGGTGGAAGCGTGCACTGACGGCTGGTGGTGTGTGTGTGTGCCTGGTGGAAGCGTGCACTGACGGCTGGTGGTGTGTGTGCCCGGTGAAAGTATGCGCAGACGGCTGGTGGTGTGTGTGTGCCTTGTGAAAGCGTGCACTGACGGCTGGTGGTATGTGCCCGGTGGAAGCATGCACTGACGGCTGGTAGTGTGCGGCGGCTGGTGGTGTGTGTGCCTGGTGAAAGGGTGCAACGGACGGCTGGTGGTGTGTGTGCCTGTGGAAGCATGCACTGATGGCTGGTGGTGTGTATGCCCAGTGAAAGCTTGCACTGATGGCTGGTGGTGTGTGTGCCCGGTGAAAGGGTGCACTGACGTCTTGTGGTGTGTGTGTCTGGTGGAAGCGTGCACTGGCGGCTGGTGGTGTGTGCGCCTTGTGGAAGCGTGCACTGACGGCTGGTGGTGTGTGCCTTGTGGAAGAGTGCACTGATGGCTGGTGGAGTGTGTGCCTTGTGGAAGCGTGCACTGACAGCTGGTGGAGTGTGCCTTGTTGGAAGCGTGCACTGATGGCTGGTTGTGTGTGTGCCTGATGGAAACGTGCACTGACGGATGGTGGTGTGTGTGCCTGGTGAAAGCATGCACTGACCGCTGGTGGTGTGTGTGCCTGGTGAAAGCGTGCACTGAAGGCTGGTGGTGTGTGCGCCCGCTGAAAGCGTGCACTGACAGCTGGTGGTGTGTGTGCCTGCTGAAAGTGTGCACCGACGGCTGGTGGTGTGTGTGTGTGCCTGGTGGAAGCGTGCACCGATGGCTGCTGGTGTGTGTGTGTGTGCCTGGTGGAAGCGTGCACTGACGGCTGGTGGTGTGTGTGTGTGCCTGGTGGAAGCATGCACTGACGGCTGGTGGTGTGTGTGCCTGGTTGAAGCGTGCACTGACGGCTGGTGGTGTGCGTGACCGGTGAAAGCGTGCACCGACAGCTGGTGGTGTGAGTGCCTGGTGAAAGCATGCACCGATGGCTGGTGGTGTGTGTGTGCCTTGTGAAAGCGTGCACTGACGGCTGGTGGTATGTGCACTGACGGCTGGTGGTGTGTGTGCCTTGTGGAAGCGTGCACTGACAGCTGGTGGAGTGTGCCTTGTTGGAAGCGTGCACTGATGGCTGGTTGTGTGTGTGCCTGATGGAAACGTGCACTGACGGATGGTGGTGTGTGTGCCTGGTGAAAGCATGCACTGACCGCTGGTGGTGTGTGTGCCTGGTGAAAGCGTGCACTGAAGGCTGGTGGTGTGTGCGCCCGCTGAAAGCGTGCACTGACAGCTGGTGGTGTGTGTGCCTGCTGAAAGTGTGCACCGACGGCTGGTGGTGTGTGTGTGTGCCTGGTGGAAGCGTGCACCGATGGCTGCTGGTGTGTGTGTGTGTGCCTGGTGGAAGCGTGCACTGACGGCTGGTGGTGTGTGTGTGTGCCTGGTGGAAGCATGCACTGACGGCTGGTGGTGTGTGTGCCTGGTTGAAGCGTGCACTGACGGCTGGTGGTGTGCGTGACCGGTGAAAGCGTGCACCGACAGCTGGTGGTGTGAGTGCCTGGTGAAAGCATGCACCGATGGCTGGTGGTGTGTGTGTGCCTTGTGAAAGCGTGCACTGACGGCTGGTGGTATGTGCACTGACGGCTGGTGGTGTGTGTGCCCGGTGAAAGCGTGCACTGATGGCTGGTGGTTTGTGTGCCCGGTGAAAGGGTGCACTGACGTCTGGTGGTGTGTGTCTGGTGGAAGCGTGCACTGGCGGCTGGTGGTGTGTGTGCCCGGTGGAAGCGTGCACTGACAGCTGGTGGTATGTGTGCCTGGTAGAAGTGTGCACTGACGGCTGGTGGTGTGTGTGCCTTGTGGAAGCGTGCACTGACGGCCGGTGGTGTGTGTGCCTTGTGGAAGCGTGCATGGCCGGCTGGTGGTGTGTGTGCCTGGTGGAAGCGTGCACTGATGGATGGTAGTGTGTGTGCCAGGTGGAATTGTGCACTGACGGCTGGTGGTGTGTGGGCCTGGTAAAATCATGCACTGATGGCTGGTGGTGTGTGTTGCTGGTGGAAGCGTGCACTGACAGCTGGTGGTGTGTGCCTAGTAAAAGCGAGCACGGACGGCTGATGATGTGTGTGCCTGGTGGAAGCGTGCACTGACAGCTGGTGGTGTGTATGCCTGGTGAAAGCGTGCACTGACGGCTGGTTGTGTTTTTACCTGGTGGAAGCAGGAGCATTCACAGTGATAGGAGACACAAATGAAACTGACGAAGAGGAGGGGGAGAAGGGAGGGGGAGTGCGAGCAGAGGAGCATGATTCACAGCTAGAAGACACAAATGAAGCTGACCAGGAGGGAGGGGGAAAGGGGAGGGGGTAGTGCATGCAGAGGAGCTTGATTACAGCAATAAAACACAGACGCCAGTTGTGCACGTGCACGAGCTCGTGAACACAAGCTGTAGGCCAGCAAAAGCCTCTGGTGGCACTTTTAAAAGCCACTTACTAAATGTCTCGAAGAGACAGCATGCGCTGTCTCAGGTGAGACCTAAAAAGGGAGATGGAACATACTGCTTGGCATACAGCACACATTTCGCTTGAAATGCATGGAGGTAAATGCAGTGTGTGTTAACATTCACCATTGTTGGGTCAGCAAGTGCTGTGTATCTATAGACATATGTTTCAGGATATCTGTCCTTATTCAGTAGAGGGTAAGAAGTTAAACTTAGGGGTTACTAGCAACCAAAGCATCCTAGACTAGAGAACTTCTAAGGCTATTGTTTTCCAAAAACTAATGGTAGCGATCAAATGCTGGTTTGTGGATGCTCATGCTAGGGAGGGTGTATCTTGATCCTTTTCTTCCTATGAATACCCTTTGCGTGCATAATAATTATAACCTACACAGAGCCTCAGCTCATGGAGCTCTACTCTGAGCTGAGTAAGAGTCTTTTTAAAACTCTACAAATTGAAAACATACAGGACTTAATCACAGATTACTCTACAAGAGGTACAGGCTTCCTGTACTCCAACACAGACAGCTTGTCAAATCAAAGCGTTCAAATACGCCTCAGATTTTGTTCTGTCTCGTACATCATTGAACATAATTATGGAGCCACTAGAATATCATACGCTCAAGGGTGTGTCTTCCATCTCCAGTACATCAGGGACACTAGTTTTTTGTTAAAAATGTCATTCAGAACTGATGATCTCCACCACAGGGACTGCCTCAGTGAGAAGACTTTCAGTCCTCCTAAAATGAACTTCTTGTTTCTGTCTTCGTTGGTTTCTTCTTCTTCTCCCTCACCAAAATCTCGGCTGATGATCTTCCTTCAGTGGGCGTTTCAACTATTCCGCTTCCCACCCTTCAGGATTTTATCCTGCTACAGATCATAGCTGGCAATCACAAGTATCTAAATTATCTTTTGTTTGACTGGACATCTTTTAGCATTGTTTCCCAGGTCTTTTTGCTTCTGACCTCCTGTTTTTGACTGAGTGCTGAACTTCGTTTTTGCTGGTTTTAGGACTCTAGCACTGCTGACCAGTGCTAAAGTGCATGAACTCTGTGTCTAAAATGCAATGGCATTAGGATGTGGCTAGGCCGGCGACCAAGATGACCGCACAGTGCTGAAGCTCCCCAACATATCCCCCGGAACACAAGGGCTAAAGCTGAAAAGGGACCATGTACTCAACCTGTAACTGTTCCTGCACTCGTCGCAGCGGGGGAAGATGGGCTGCTCAAGTGAGGACCAGTCTGTTGCGAGTGTGCTGGCAGTGTGGGCCCAGTTTAGCCTCAGAAGCTACGCATCGACAGAGGACACTGGAGGGCTTGAGGTCTGGGCTGCCAAGCCCTACTCGGACCCACTGATGCCTGTCCTCCTGCATTGTTGCCCCCGAGATGCTGTTGCAGATTGTTGGCCTGCTGGGCTGGGCGGTAGACCACAGGGCTCCGGATCATCTGCTGAGGCCTACAGACCCACGGAACAGCGTGGCCCTGATGGCGGCCATTTTAAGTGGGAGTGCGCGGTCTGGCTGACCCGCTTGTGCCGGACGGCCTGACTCCAATCAATCAATCAATCAATCAGTAATCTTATAAAGCACGACTACTCACCCGTGAGGATCTCATGTCGCTAAGTGGGCTTGGGGGGGGGAGGGGGGGGGGGTTGGGTTATGCGGTTCAGTAGCAGGTCTTCACAGCAAGCTAGGAGAAGGATCTTTCTTCAGCCGTGGTCTTGCGGACCCATGGGACGGTGGCCAGGGCCAGTTGGGCGGAGCGGAGATGTCTGGTGGGAGTGTAGAAGGAGAGGTGGGGGAGGAGTATGCAGGTCTAGCATTGTGGAGGTCTTTGTAGGCATGCCCGAGTAGCTTAAAGATGATTAGTTTGAATATTACACTGGACTTTATACCTCCTGCTGCACTGGAGAGATCCATACGCTGTTGGATTGTCTCGCTGAGGTGACTATGGTCTGGCTGTCCTCACCGCAGCAATTCCTTAGCGAACCAATAACGGTGAATGAGATGGTTTCTGCTAAAGACTTCATGGACGGGTCTAAGGCTCCGGGCCCAGACTGATTGTCAAGGATGTTTTATAAAACATATGCACCAACTTGCACCCCTCCTTCTAGAGCTGTATGCTGAACCTCTGGAGACAGGCACTCTTCCCCTATAATGTGAGAAGAGATATATTTCTTTCTTTTTTTAAATCCCGGGATGGACCAAAGCTTTTTTAATCATACTATCCACTGTCCCTGTTGAATTTTGACAAGATGCTTGCTGAAATACTTGCCACCACACTCTCTCTCTTGCATGAAACCATTCTCTCTCCTCTCCAATCTGGATTTATTCCTCACCGGTCCACCTCTAATGAATCGGAACATGCTGTTTTCAGTCTTACTCAGAATATTGCCTGAAGTTCTGGCGGCAGTTTCCCTGCTTGATGCCAAAAAGGCCTTTGACTCCCTTGAATGGCCTTTCTCCTAGTGACACTCCAGAAACTCGGCCTTCTGCATGGGTTTACATATTTAATTAGGTTTCTTTTCTCCCAGCCGACAGCAGGTCTTCGGGTCAATGGGACTCGGACCTCCTTGTTTACATAAGCCAGGGTCACGAGGCAGAGATGCCCGCTTTAAATCATTATTGCCATGGTTCCGCAGGTGCCGCATTTGCAGGAGAGAAAGCAAAAGACACAAAATTGATGGATGGAATGCAGAACAAATCAAAACATTCACCCCTAGTCAAGAGATCTGGGTTAAATCCATCATTCTTTTGATCACCATGCCACCCCAGTTTAGACCTGGCAATATGCACATTAGTCCTGACCCTGTGCCTCATGGGAACAGTCCAGCCTGAACTTCCAAGCCAGGTCCTTCCTGGACCGGAAACAAGCATCCTAGGACCAGTTTCACCCCTCATCAGCCAGGATAGCCTGATTCGAGTGGCACAGTAAGCCTGGGACCCACATCTGGGCATACGCGGAGCACTTAGGGCGAGAAAAAAAAAGACACACAATTGATGGCCGGAATGAAGAACAAATCAAAATATTAACCCCCAGTCAAGAGATCTGGGTTGAATCCATCATTCTTTTGCTCACCATGCCACCCCAGTTTAGACCTGGCCATATGTTCCCATGACCCACAGGGTCAAGACTGATTTGCATATGGCTGGATCTAAACTGGGGTGGCATGCTGAACAAAAGAACAATGGATTTAACCCAGATCTCTTGACTGGGGGTGAATGTTTGACTAATTCAGCATTCCGTCCATCATTTGTTTGCGTAGCACTTTTCATCTTAAGTGGGACGGGTATGCCCAGATTTGGGTCCCTTGCTCACAGTGCCACAGGATTCAATCTAGCATGGCTGATGAAGGGTAATACCCAGAACCCAGTCTCAGGATGCTTGTTTCCGGTCCAGGGAGGACCTGGCTTGGCAGTTTGGTCTGGACTGTTCCCATGAGGCACAGGGTAAAGACTGATTAGCATATGGCTGGGTCTAAACTAGGGTGGCATGGTGAGCAAAAGAACAATTGATTTAACCCAGATCTCTGGACAGGGGGTGAATGTATGATTATTCAGCATTCTGTCCATCATTTTTTTGCGTAGCATTTGCAGGAGAGATACCTTCAACATGGATTGCAAATTGGGCCTGGCTTTCTGCTTCTTTCACTGTATGCGGACAACATATTAGCATTCCTTAGACACCCCGCCATAAACCTTGACCGCATCATACTTGAAATTCAAAGATTTGGCTTTTACTCTTTCCTTCATATTAATTTGGGAAATTAGAGTTGTTTCCGCTAACTACAGCGACAACAGTTCCATTGCACTTATCCGCTACAGTGGCGGAACATAATTAAATATCTAGGAATTCATATCCACAGGATAAAGAAAAGGTCATCAGACTGAATTACGGTCCCACGATCGTTAGACTGACAGCATAGATTTAGCGGTGGATTAAACTGCTGCTGTCAACAGCTGGCAGGATTGCCATCATTAAAATGGTGGTTCTCCTCAGCTTTATTTGTTCCTAAATATCTCCAGTCCCCTTACGAATGCTTTCTTTCCCAGGTTGAGAAGACTATTCCTAAGTTGTGTCTGGGCAGGCCACAGACCATGGGTGGGTTGGCGAGCGCTGGTTCTGCGCTATGAAAGGTGTGGGTTTGGGGTGCAACATTTCCATCTTTATTATCTAATTGCACGATGCCAATTCGCATATCACTGGTACCACTGGGATGCTCGTCTCCCCTACCAATGAGTGGAATGCTACCACGCGGCTGGGGTTCTGCTAAAGGCCATACTCCCCATCGGTTTACTATTAGACACCACAGACATCCAACAACTGGCCACCACGTTCCGGACATGGAATAGAGTACGAGTGCAAGGGATAGGCCGGTCATACTCCCCTGCACTGTCGCTTGCTGATAACCGGTGACCGTTACCCATGCTGGAAGATATTGTTAAAAGCATGCTGAGGCGTTAAACTTTATATACAACCGGGGAGATCTTCCCGGATGGCCATGCCATTTCCTGGGTGAAGAATATGCGCTTCGCCACTGTAACCCCAATCGACAGATTTATATTCCATTGTATCCAGAGTGCCCAGTTTTCTTCTTACCTCATTGCCCAGCTAGATTTTATCCCCCTGACGAATCTTATAGAAGACTCAGAGGGTGGACACCTGGTGCCTAAACTATACCGGTGTGTTTGGCAATGCTGCCTGCAGCAGATGATCGCTTGCAAGGGGCGTGGTCAGAGGACCTGCAGCACCCCTTGCCAGATGATGTCTGTACTGCTGTCAGCAAACCAAATTAGTCTCCACCAACCACAGGCACAAACTGATACACTTTAAATTCCTCTGATGCACATACATTACACCCAGTTTCATAGCTAAGATAGACCCCTCCCAAGGCTTTTCCTGTCCTAAATGTCACACCAAGGAAGCAGATTTCTTACATCTCACGTAGGCTTGTCTGCAGATAGGCAACTATTTGACAGATATTTGTACACAACTATCCTGGATGGTGGAAACAACATGGACACTGGACCCATTGCTGGCCCTACTAGGGTGCGCAATGACCCAAAGAGAGTGTTTTATGTTTAGGATTTGTAAAGCGCACAGCTTCTCAGCGCTGGCGAGTGCTGTTGTAATGCAGTGATCTTAAGTGAACTTAACGGGGAAACCGCTAAGTCTTTAGATTTTTTCTGAAAGAGGTGGAAAGGCATTCAACAGCACTGGTACCAGATGGGCAAATGACCTACCTCCCCATCTTGCCCTTTTGCCCCAGGTTGTCTTGAAGAGCTGTAGCTGGGAGGATCTTAGATGTTTAGTCGGGTGTATCTGGATATCAGTTGTCGGAGCTTTAGTGAGCCTTTTTTATTAATTGCCCTATGTGCAATACAGAGGGATTTGGATAGGATTCTGGCTTTGATAGGCAACCAGTGAAGCTTTTAGTGATTCTTTAATTGCTACACGATTGGGAATTTTTAATAAAAGTCTGGCTGCCACGTTTTGCACCACCTGGAATCTCTATGTTATATATTTCGGCGAGCCCACATAGCGAGTTGCCGTAGTCCAGGTGTGAAATTATGAGGGACTGAATTACCATTTTTTTTCAATTGAACAGGGATCAGTTCAATAATCTTCCTGATCATTTTAAGTAGCGAGAAGTAAATTCCTGATAGTTTCTTGCAATGACAGTCCATTGTGAATGTGTCCTTCAGCCAGATTACCAGGTTTTTTTAATGACATGTTTGGGGACAGGCGGGTCACCCATGCTATAGGGCCATTGTATCAGGGATGCGTGAATGGCAAATATTCCCAATATCATAAGCTCCGTCTTTTCACCATTTAGCTTCAAACAACTGTTTGACATCCATTTTACCACTCTCTCAAGACAGTGAATGAGCTGCTGGTTACTTGGATTCAAACCATTTGTCAGAGACACTACCAGCTGGGTGTCATCTGCATATGACAACACTGATATGTCAGACTCCTGCACTATATTGGCAAGGTGTTGTACGTAAATATTGAATAGAGTAGGGCTAGGAGATGAACCCTATGGAACAACACAGGTGATTGGGAAATGATCTGGCAAACAGTCCCTTTCCATCACTTGAAAAGATCTGTTCTCTACAAAAGAGGTGAGCCAGTCCACGGCTTTGCCCTGAATTCCTACTTTCTTAGTCTTTCTTTTAAGATGGTGTGATCCACGGTGTCAAATGCCACGCTAAAATCTAATAGGAGAATAACGCCTTCAGCTCCTCTGTGACCACCAATAATGCGGACTCTGTACTATGGGATACAGAAAAACCCATCTGAGTGGGGTGAAGAATGTCATTAGTCGCTAGAAAATTGGCCAATGTGTGATTTACATGTTTCTCCAAGAGTTTACCAAAAAACGGCAGGAGGGAGATAAGGCACAAATTATTGAATATAGTTGGGTCAAGGCTGGCTTTTTTTGTAATGGCCTGATAACAACATGCTTCCAAGATTTGGAGACAAGAGCTGCATCTAATGAAAACTTGAGCAATTCAGTTACAGATGGCAGAATAATATCCAGTGCTTTAGCTAGGACATGTGGGGGTGCTGGGTCAAGAGGCGAGCCAGATTTGGTAGCTTTAATTAAATTTAGAACATTCTCTTCCTCAAGTCTAAGGAATGGAGCTAAAATTGGAAAGTATGATGGTACTCTTGCCTTGTTTCCTTTGGCTAGATCAGATTCCCTATTTCTTGGGTTTTGATCAGATATTTCTGTCACTTTTTTATGAAAAAAAAGATGCTATGAAAAAAGATGCTATGTCATTGCATCCCTCTTTAGATTTGTGAAAGGAAATATTGCTTTCATGGGGGCTAGATTGGGTTTTGACCACTCTTAATAGTTCCTTTGGGTAGTTTGCCGACTGGGAGATTTTGTCCTCATAGTATTTGGCTTGCGCATTCTTCATTTCATTGTGGTAGGACCCATTAACAATTTAGATTTAGATTTAAGGGCGTGGTCATGCTCTTTTCTCCAGAGTCTTTCAAGTTTTTTTACAATTTTTTTTCAATAAAATGAGCTGTTTATTGTACCATGGAGCTATTCTGCGATGCGTTTTACTATTGATAGTTTTATTACAGCAACCTGTAGCAACAAGCACCCCAATGAGCCAGACTAGAGTCTTCTTGAACCGGTGCTATGGTTCCCCGGACTTCAGTAATCACTCCCCACTTGTGTCGAAGCAATCATGTATGTCATTTCATTCTATTTGATGAATCCCGAAAGTATCTTTGTCAATTACAACTTGGTGTCATCTTCCTTGCATGCCTGGAATTGCTACCTGTTTTTGTTATGTCATACTTCAGCGATTTCATCAATGTAGTACTGGTTGTAAGGTTGTGAAAACTAATAAATAAAGCTTTTGAAAAAAATGCTACTAGTGGGCTGCAGAACTGATTGTGCACCCACATGAGTAGCCCTTCAAACATGTGTCCGGCCTACTACTGCAGAGCCTGAATGTGCAGTTTTAAACTGCCATTTCAACCTGGCAAGTTCACCTACTTACGTGGCCCAAACCATCCCTTTGATTATATGCAAAGTACCCCTAAGGGCGGCTATAGGTAGCCCCATAGGCATTTAAAAAGGTAGGCCATGTAATTGTGAGTTTTACATTTTGTGGCAGGGAAAAACTGCTAAAGTCGTCTTTCACTACAGCAAGGCCCATCTCTCCCATAGGTTAGCATGGGAGCTGCCTTGATACATCTAACAAGTGTATTTTCCAATTGGGAGCAGATAGAAAATTGGAGTTTGGTGTTTCTTGACTCACAATTTAAAAACACATCTTTTTGTGAAATGGTATATTAAATAGTAGGTCTGAAAATGGCACTTTTTTAGAAAGACTGTAGTTTTCTTACCTAACCATTCTGTGCCTCTGCCTGTCCTTAGACTAAAAGTCTGGGATGGATGACAGATTGGGCTTTGTGAATTCACTCTAGAGGGTCACAGACAAAGGAAGCAGAGGTGTGCCCTCCATATCCAGATGGCCCATCACCAGGCTGATTAGCCTTCCTGAGCTAGAGTGGTGGGAGGAGCGGACACTTGCACCTGAATAGGGCTGTGTCTGTCCCCACACACAGAGCTGCCTGTCCTCAAACAAAGAGCTGCATACCCCCTGTAGTATGTCTGGAGCCAGGGCCAGGAAGGGCAGGGTCTTGTACACTACAAATGCCTTTCTTTGAAGTCTCCCTACTTGAAAGGCTAAAATGGGTATAAGTACTGGACCTATGACACCATATACTTAGAACATTCCTGGATTGAGGACATGCTGCCGGGAAGATCTGTTTTGCTGCCAGGAGTGACTGCCACTTCATGGTTTTCTTTGCTATGTTGGCCTGCTGCTTCTGTCCTGGGAATGAGAGGACTGGACTTTGCTCTCTACATCCTGCTTTCTAAAGTTTCTTCAAGGGCTTGAGTTGAGCTTGCCTCCTGTTGTCAGACTTCGGGCCATCAAAGACTTCATCTGCAGCACCTGGGCTCTTCTGCTTAGAGCGCTACTCTGCCACGTTGTGCCAAATCCAGTTCCTGGGCTCTTGAAAGTGAGTTTTTGTGCTAAAAAGAAGAAACTAACGCATCAACTCCAAGCATCACTTCAGAACAGGCGCCTCTCTAAACGTAGACGCACTGCACCATTGCCTGCACCGAAACAGTAGTCCATACTCGACACAACGATCGCAACTTACAATGCAAGCTCCAACGCACCGCTGTGCCTTTGAACAACTGCCACTGTGTGAACTAGTAAGGGACTGATGCCTCACCTGCATCCATGACTCACCTCCTATGCGTCTCGTATCTTTGAAGTCCGACGCCTCCAAGGTACTGTACCGGAGTCTGCATGACTCGTTAGCCAGCCCGCTCTCCATCACTGTCAGACTGAACTTGTGGATTTGTCCCGGTCAAGTGTAACCAGATAGAAAACATTAGCTCCAACTGGGGCTAAGAGCTATAACTTTATTTAATCTTTGAAAATTCTTATCTTGACTTGTGCATGTTGGATATTTGTCATTTTTGCTCAGATAAATATTAGCTATTTGTGTACACTAGCGTGGAGTACTTTTGTGCTGTGGGTGTGTGTGTACACAAATACTTTACACATTACCTCTGGGGATAAGCCTGACTGCTCTTTGCCAAGCTACCAAGAGGGTGAGCAAAGTTATCTTTAGAGTGTAACTTACTTACCCTGACTAGTGTGAGGGTCCCTATTTGGACAGGGTGCATAACCCCGACAACTAAAAATCCCATTTTGAACAGCTGTTTTTGGATTAACAACTTCATTTACTCAGTTTGATAAAGACTTCCCTTTCTTCATCCAGTTTCCCTCCTGCCATCCAAGTTAATGTCATCTCCAAACTGGACAGTGGTAAGACTTTCTGTGGATCTTCTTGGCTTTAACATTGTAGCTTTGAGATCAAATTTCTTTTCTGCTTTATGGTTGCAAGAAATTCGAGATTTGACCGTATCGCCACTATATTGATTTTAAACTAACTTCTTGTGCACCTTCATTCCGAATTTTAATTAGTGTGTATGACAAACAGGCAGTTACCCGGAGAAACACTGCTTATATAGTCTCAAAACACAGCAGCCCCAGGATACAAATCGAGAGGAAGCAAGATGCGGTTAGGGCTAGAAAGTGTATTTCTACCTTCACCCTCAACTTTATTTGCGCCAAAAATTATCTGGAGATTGTGTTATTCTTTGCTTGTGGATCTTCCCATTGCTAGTTTACATGAAAGAAAATGATTTAAATAAAAAGGTTAAAAACACCTCCGCATTAAACTCCCCACCACTTCTTCGAGTTTTGGCTTTTTGGAGAACTATAACGATAGCTCTTCCTAACCAATCCTGCCCCTATCGTCATCTCACAAAAAAAAAAAGTGTTGTGTTATGGACGCATTTGAAACAGTACTAGATCACATCTGCAGAACACCTACCAAAGTACCTGAAAAAACTTTACTTTAAGAGACATTCTGGCTACTACTCATATTCGACGCCTAAAACAGACATTTGGCATTAATAGCCACACAACCACAACAGCCCCTTACTACATTGCTGTAGTGTCACAGACTGTGCCTTGCCCCCAGAAACACCAGCCAGCCCACCATCTCCAACTGGACACCGATCACGGCCGAAGACACCGCCTCGGCCATGAAAGCATCCACTCGGGGGCCCCATCCGACTCCTACCCCCCCTCACATCTACCACAGAGCCGCGGCTGCCATTGCACCCGAACTGCAACGCACCATCAACACCACCTTCAAAACAGGCACCTTCCCAGATGACTGGAACGCACAGAAGTCAGACCCTCTGCTCAAGAAGCCCACATCGGACCCAACCGACCTCAAGAACTATCGGCCCACCTCGCCCCGCCCCTTCGCATCCTAAGTTGCAAAGAAAACAGTCCACCGGAAACTGACACGATTTATTGAAGAGAACGTCGACCTTGACACGTCCCAATTCGGATTCCAAAGCAACCACAGCACAGAGACTGCCCTACTCGCCGCCACAGACAACATCCGCACCCTCCTGGACCAAGGCCACTCTGCATCCCTCATCCTACTTGACCTATCAGTGGCCTTCGACACAGTCACCCACCGCACACTAGTCGCTAGACTAGACAGCACAGGCATACAAGGAACAGCCCTGAACTGGATCAGATCATTCCTCACCGGAAGAAGACAAAGGATCAGACTCCCACTCTTCCTCTCAAACCTCAAGAAAATCACCTGTGCAGTTCCACAGGGTTAATCACGGAGCCCCACCCTCTTCAACATCTACATGGACCCCCTCCCTCGCAGCCATCATCCAACAACACAGCCCCAACATCGTATCCTACGCCGTCGACACCCAGCTCATCCTCTCCCTCACCAAAGACCCCATCACTGCCAAACTCAACTTCCAGAAAGGAATGCAAGATGTCGCAGTCTGGATAACAAACAGCAGCCTGAAGCTCAACGCCAAGAAAACAGAAGTCCTCCTCCTCTGTACCACCCCTTCTGCATGGGACAGCACCTAGAGGCCGACCGCCCTCAGAAGCCCACCTAACCCCTCAGACCACGCCAAGAACCTCGGCATCATACTCGACTCATCACTCACCATGAACAGACAGGTCAACGCAGTCACCTCCAGCTGCTTCAATACCCTCCACAAGACCTTCAATTGGATCCCCCCGGAGTCAAGAAAGACAGTCACCCAAGCACTTATCACCAGCAGATTGGGCTATGGAAGCACACTCTACTCCGGCATCAATAAGTCCCTACTCCGCAAACTCCAGACAATACAGAACACCGCCGCCAGACTCGTCCTCAGCATCCCCAGACACAGACACATCAGCCAACACCTACGAAGTCTCCACTTGCTCCCCGTGGAGAAAAGAATCACTTTCAAAATCCTCACTCGCGCCTACAAATGCCTACACAACATCGAACCCAAATACCTCAACGACAGAATCAACTTCCATGTACCCAAAAGAAACCTCAGATCTTCCAACCTCGCACTGGCCGAAACCCCATGCATCCACAGAGCCAGAGCAGGTGAAAGATCCTTTTTTCACATTGCAGCCAAGCCCTGGAACAAGTTATTGGCAGACATCAGATGCTCCCCTCTCCCTGAACAGCTTCAGGAATACCCTCAAGACCTGGCTCTTCGGCTAAACAGATCTGCAGACACCCCCTTTCCCCCCTCTCGGCGCCTTGAGACCCTCAATGGTGAGTAGCGCGCTTACAATTCCCTGATCTATTGATTGTGGACACAACTGACATGCAAAATGAAGGCGGTTTTTCTCAAAGGAATGTAAACTCTGGGCTTTTGTTGATCTTTGGGGCATTTGTAGGCACACCTGGAGAGTGTGGGTGTGATTAAGGTCCGTCATAGTGCCTCTTAGACATAGAACGACGCTCTACAGAATGTGCTAGCGCACTATATCCCTATGATTGTACTTAGGAGCATGGATACTACTTTTGAGGTATAAGACTGTTCTTGCAATATCAATACAAGTACTGTCAACAGAATAGCACTTCGCAACATATGAAAAATTATTCTGGGCCGGGGACCTAACATTTTGGCAACATGACAGTAAAACTCCACACAGGCGTACTGCTTTCTTGAGCTCACAAGCCTACAAAAAAACAGAATACTTTTACCAGAAGTATCATGGGAAATAACAAATACAATTGCAATGTCATGAAACTGCAATATTGGAACTTCACCCTATCTATCACCCCAGCAGAATTATTTAGCACAGCACTAGTTGCAAACCGACATCAATGAATTCTAGATCACATGCAAGTAGTAGTTAAATGTACACTGAAAAGTATTCAATTTGGGGGAACTAAATAACCTTCTGTTAAGATGTGGTTTGAAAAATTACATTTATTAGCCAAGCCTAAAACAGAGCGCTAAAGGCCACTGATGCCCAACTGCCGATCCTTAAATTCAATTCTCAAGACTACAAATTACACTCCCCAAAGACAACACTTAACCACATGAAGGATCCCGAAAACAAAGGAATTGTATGGCGATAGAATATTTGATGAACAAACATGAATCAAGACCTACTCGCAGGAGTTTACATTGAACAAAGTATTGATCAAGAACAAAGGAAAGTTAAACCATTAAAAAGAAAACACTACTCCTGTCAAAATGATTGTTCAAGAGTGTCAGAAAATACCAACTGCTTTTTGCTTTTATTGCCTAGTACTTTAAGTACACCTTCTGCTTGATTTGCAATTTGGTCAAAGTGAGAAAAAAAAAGAACTGCAAAATAAGTGAAGATATTCTAAAATCAGCAAACACAAGGAGATGATAGACGGAGTGCTGAAACTTTTCAAACACTCACCCCCAGTCATAGATCTGGGTTGAATCCATCATCATTCTTTAGCTCTCTTTGCCACCCCAGTTCAGACACAGCTATATGCATATTAGTCTTGACCCTGTGCTTCATAGGAACAGTCCAGCCCGAACTGCCAAGCCATGTCTTCCCTGGACCGGAAACAAGCATCATAGGACCGGTTTCGGGCTAACAGCCCTCATCAGCTAGGCCAGCTTGAATCCAGTGGCAAAGTGAGCAAGGGACCCACGTCTGGGCATACCCTACAAACTTAAGGCAAACAAAGCCAACACAAAGTTGGGATACTGCAGATAGGGTGGTAGGTTCGGGCTTGACTGTTCTCATTGGGCTCAGGGTCAAGACTGATTTGCATATGGCTGGGTCCAAACTGGAATGCCATGGTGAGCAAAACAAAACGATGGATTTAGGGCTAGATCTCTGCACTGGAGTGAATGTATTACAATGTTCTACATTCTGTCCATCAATTGTTCTTTTTGCATTTGTCGCCCAGAGTGGGAAGGGTATGCCCAGACGTGGGTCCCATGCTCTCCATGCCACTGCAGTCCAGCTATCCTGGCTTTTGAGGGCTGAAAGCCCGAAACCAGTCCTAGGATGCTTGTTTCCAGTTCAGTTAGAACCTGGCCTGGCAGTTTGGGCTGGACTGTTCCCATTGGGCGCTAGGTCAAGACTGATTTGCATATGGCTGGGTCCAAACTGGAATGGCATGGGGAGCAAAAAAACGATGGATTTAGGTCCTAATCGCTGTATTGGGGTGAATGAATGACATTGTTCTGCATTCTGTTCATCAATTGTTCCTTTTGCGATATTCTAAATCAGACATATCAGATATATTTTACCTACTGGTGGAAATGCATTGTAGTGAATCGAAGATTTTGAGGGTTACCAAAAGGAGAACTATAAAGTGTGATAACAGACTTTAGTTACATTAGAATTCATTTGTTGATAGAACACACCACAGTTCCTGAAACTAGTATGGTTCTAAGTGATTTTACCCTGTGAAAAACCTTCTGCTGGGATATCATGAATCATGTTTGAGAGAAAACTATTTTCACATGCTTGTCTCATAGAGTGTTGGAAGGTGCTCCAGAAGCTAAAATGAGAGAATATTTTCTGTAAATTCACACTATCTTTCTCAGTCATGTGAGAATGAAGTCTGACATTCTCAGTAAAACATGTACATCCAACAAGGGCAGAGACTGTCATTTGATTCCTTTGTGTTCTACTGCAGCTTCCCAGAGTGTTCTAAAGAACAACTAGAGCGCTAACAGCCTTACTCATGACAAAAGTATGGCACACCTGAAGCCATCTTGATTGGAATAAACTGGTAACACTTAAAACATTTAATTTAAGAAAGGGGCAAAATGATGGGGTTCCTTTTGTCATAGAAATTATGGTTACTGCTGCAGAAAGAAAACTTAGGGCATGTTTTAGGTGAGATCTCAAATCCTCTTCTATTTCATTAGAACATTCTGACATGCAGACTGAAACAATCACTTTCAATACCAGCAGTAGACTTCCAGTTAACTCCCTGGTGACCAGTAGCTTTACTACTGTGATCTAATGAACAACTAGAGTGCTAACATTCTGAATTTATGGCAAAAGTGTGTCACATATGAATGCCTTCTTGATGGAATCAAAGTAAAAAACTGAAAGCATTTCCTACTGAAGAGACTGCAGTAAATGAGGAAATTAGGAAACTTCATAACAAATAAGTCTCCCAAGATGGCCACCAGAGAAAGAATAGCCCAAATGTAGCACAAATATCACCCAGATGTAGACCACATATAGTCCAATGACAGAGGTGTGCAAAACACTTTTTATTTTTAGTTTTTTTGCAGTTTTATATAGTGCAGACTGGTCAGGTATTGGAGCGTTACATCTTACTTGGACCCCTTATTGCGTGTTTTGCACGAAGTACATGAGATTGATCTTGCGAAACATTAAACTTTACAATTCTGTTAACCTGTAGTTGCTCTGAACCGGGCTTTGTAACACCCGTTTTTTACTTACTGGTTTTAATTAAATCTCATAGTATTGTATTAGGAAAGAGGATTTACTTTTTTTATTTACACTTTTATGATCTATGTTTCTAAATCAGATCGAATAAAGTTTAATGAATTCTATGGCAGGACGGAGGCGAGGATTATGCAGATCTTTTGTCACTTTATTTGCATAGCAGTTCAAAGAAAACGTAACACAACAATCATTAAACAAAAGACTACACAACCCATGAACCATTAGGGGGGTAGTCTCCAAGGCAACTATAGTCCAATCATATCACAGTCTATCATATATAATATTGTGACGTCCCTTCCGCTTCCTCTTTCTTCACTCCTCGTCAGTTAAGTGCATTCCTTACATTTTCGGCTTAATCTGACGTTTTTGCATTTTGTATAGCGGTTTCTTCTGCAAGTTATTAGCATTATTGCCATGGTATGGTTACATATTCCCTCCCCCTTGCAGTTTCGGCCGCTGTCTGCAGTATGCTGTGCGCTCTGCACGCTGTGAGATCCTGTCAGGCGCATCTGGTCCGAGTGAGGCAGCTCTGTCGAGCGCTTCCGCTGGTCTTTACGTGCGTTTGATAAACCCTCGCCTAATTTTGACACCGCTATTCGGTGATTGCCCCACACGGCAACGTTAGTGACCAGCGCCGCCTGGTGGTGGTAACTGGTATTGCGCCTCAGTCTATTCTTATAACAGCTTCAGGGAATGCCCAGCTGTTGGAGCACCGGCGAGGGGGCTGCCTTAAGGATTTTACGTTACTATATAACAATAACGGGCATGACTATAATCAGTAAGGCTGAGTCCTCTAAACCAAAACAACAACCATAATGCCAATACTGATAGAAGTTTTGAACAATTAAATTAATGGTGCAAAGACGCTCAAACTCTGCAACCATAAGCTCTTTAATAGCCTTTATTTCAATATCAAAAGATGAATTCTTTGTTTGCATATATCATAAGGGAAACATACTGGTACATACAATACATCAAAAACATATAAAAGATTTCTTCATAACATTACTGACTTCAATTTACTAACACATCACTTCCAATCAAACTCTCGCATTCACTCCGTCTTCATTCAATCACCATACTCACCACACACCACAATAGTCCTTTGGACCAATATAACTTTTTCCACCACCTGTGGAATGACCCTACCACCAGCCAAGGAATTGCTTCTACAGAGAGGACTACACTTCGAATGCCAATACATTGGCAGGGAACTTGCGGGATCGCGGTTACCCTAAGAAATTTGTCAAATCAGCAATGAAACGTGCTTGGTGTACACCTAGGGAAACACTGCTTGAAAGATGAGAAAAATCATCATTGGAATGCCAAGTATGTGTGACCACTTTTAGCCCAAATGTAAACAACATTAAAGAATTAAGATTAAGAATTTGGATCAACACTTGTTGGTGGTGATTGAATGAAGATGGAGTGGATGCGAGAGTTTGCTTGGAAGTGATGTGTTAGTAAATTGAAGTCAGTAATGTTATGAAGAAATCTTTTATATGTTTTTGATGTATTGTATGTACCAGTATGTTTCAATGGCAATAGAGGCACACAGGGTGAACTCTTTAGTATTGCTGGGGAAGGAAGAGGAGTGGTTTCTTTTTACATTCCATAAGCAGTACAGACCACAATAAAACAGCACACAGCAGCTTGAGGTACGTTAGGTCCCTAACGTGAGGGGAGGCGAGTGCAGTACTGGAGGAAAGATGTTACTCCAGCAATTTTCGGAAACTAAGCAGCAAGAAAAAAAGTGTGCACCTGTAATTACAACCCTTGCGTGCTCCCAGTGAAGGATGCTCTCATGCTTCTGGAAGCAGAGGGAAGAGCCAGGCGGACCAATGACGTAATTTAGAGCAGAGCAGTGCTTTAAATGGGCCGGGAATCACAGGTACGGAGTACAGGAACTTTTAAGGTTGAGCCTGGAAAGCACATGCACTGCTCTGCGAGGAATGCCATATTTCATTGGCTCGTGTCATTGTCCTTTGTAAATGCTGGCTTCTGATTCATTAATGGGCTTGTTAGTCACTCCTTCGTACCGCTTTCTCTTCATTTGTAACCTCCCATGAGGACTGGCCCTTTTACTTCAGTTGTTGCACAGTAGTCTTATTTAGTCTGCAAGCACTATTTTCTTTAATGAGTTTCTCCTAATGCAGAAACGATGCTTTGATGCTTTCCTGCAACATTCAGCACACAATGTGCACTTTTACTTTCCAAGCAGCCAGGGACAATGGCGGCCACTTCTTTGAAGTGAAATAGGTCTCGCATTTACAAGAGTATGAGCTAATGGCATTGTAAGGAACAATGCCTTTAATTTATATGTTAATTATAAAAACCGATAAAAGGCATGTTCATGTACAATGTCAATAGCTTAAACTCTCGCTAATGAGAGACCAATTGTACTGCAAATGTTTGTTAGTTTTGTCCCCTTGAGTACCGGAACTTCTAGAACAAATGAGAGTACCGGTACTCATGGTGATCCAGCAGTGGCGCAGGCACAGGTGGGCCCAACCAGGCGCGCAGCACCCATTGGGCTCACGGGGGTTTGCCCCTCCCCCCCCCCTCCCTGTGTGTCAGCCCAGGTGGAGACAGCTTCGCGGGCCGGCGAGTATCAAATTGCAGCCGCACCCGAGTACTTAACAGGTCTTTAAAAGACCATTTAATTGTAAATGAGGCTATTGTTGTGTGTTCACCCCTTCTTACAGCCACTTACAGTCCGTGGTTGGAAGAATAAGCCCCCCCCCCCCTAAATGTGGCTCTAGTTGCCCGCCTGGGCACAACGTATATTCAAATCATTCCCCAACCAGAGGATGAACCACGCAGAGAGCAGTATGCAGGACACTATCGTTATGCATCACCCGCACCATAATTCTTGTTGCACAGCCCCAGCGTGCCTATACATCCAATTGGCAAATTAGCTGCAGCAAGGTGGAATGTGTAGGGCTGTAGGCTGTTGCAGGCACAATCTCGGTCTGTCCGAGTCTATATGCCTGTCTGAGCCTACCTCTGCTGCTCGGTCAGACTGTCCTTGTGCCTCCCGGCCTCGCCTGAGAGCACTTAATCCAATTCACGTCCGCTCGCTCGAGAGGACTATCCCACAGCTCCAAGACACTTAGTCGAACGCCGGGAGGAAGCAGAAAGAGTAAGAATGCCACCTTTTTCCGGTAAACTGCAGGAGACTAGTTCTGCCTTGGCCATAGGCGCAGCAGCTGCGTTTCTTTGCAAAGTGACACTTTCTAAACAACAATGAAAGCTACAAACGGTTTTGGTCTTGAGCATGCAGTGTGTCTACGCATTGTACCGAAAGAGCAACATGGGGGTAGCCAGCTATATGTGCCTTGTGCAATGAAAAGTTTGCACTACTTTGAACATGGTCAGTGAATATCCCTCACACACCACACTAGTCTAACCCAAGTTACCAGCAGAGCTGGCCTTGGTTAAGATAGCACCCATGGCAGGAAAGATTACCCCCTTGCTGATGGTAGTGAATTAAACGAGGCAGCAGGGGGTCCCTTTTCTGTTCACTGGTCAGTCCCTGGCTAAGCAGGGAGTGACTGTCCAGTGAACACACACATCTCTGATGTCCCCCAGCTCACCTAAATAACTCATAGCTTAGTTACCTCAGGCTAGTGGTGGCATTCTTGTGTCTGCAATGCTGAGTGAAGGGAGGGAAAGGAATGGTGTCAATGGGGTGTTAAATACATTGGCCACGGTTTAAAGAAGGATTAAACTCGCTTTAAACTTGCAAATCAGAGAAAAACTAAACGAGCAGTCGGGGACTAGGACAAGGCAGGAGCAAGGTGACAAGGTGCTGAAATAACCCTTATGCACCCAGCTCAATGTGCCTCTCAGAATATTGTCTCCCTGGGTCTGGTCCCAGCTCACCCATGCTAAAGGCCAGCCCTGGTTACTAGAGCGGTAACATTGCAGGGGCAGCAAAAGAGCTGTGGCCTAATGTCCAGAGCTGCCAACTTTCGAACTGTAGACCAGGGTTTGATTCACGAGGTTGACGCAATATCCTGTTATTGTGGACAGATTAATTGTTTTTAAAACTCTGCCCCAAAGAAATTGACAAGGACACATGTAGCAGTAAGTATTTATTAGGAAGTCGCCATTTAATTCAGGAATTTGGTGACTCTCAAATTCCAACATCGGACTGCCAAATCGTTTTCTTAAGGTTTCATTTAGAGCTGGGAGCCCCATCAAGCCCAGATGTTGATTTTGTGTGTGCCTGGACATAGGGTGTCAGTCATATTTATTGCCTGGTAGAACTGCGGAGATGATTTATTTGTCCACGTCTCAACCAACATTCTTACAATGCATGCAGATTTGGAGCATATGAAGCCTGAAAGGTTAATAACACAGTCCTGCCGTAACCACACTCCTTGCCATAAGTCCATTTGGTGAGTACCTGCACATGTTTTTCCCCATTTAAAGCACTGGAGCAGACAGTGAACTATGAAGACTGAAGGGCCGGAGTGTCTGCATCTGCAGTGATGCATAGTTCCAGGAAGACAAAATACGTTATAAACATGTGTATAGTGCTGTTATCATTAGTATAGCACCAAGGCACTTACATAACCAATGTGCCCTTTAAGTCCACTGCTAGGATTCCCTTCCAGTGATTGAATATGGTTGTTTAGCTGTGTAAGGTTAGAAGAGAAATGTTACCCGTCTAGTTTACAAATGGATGGTTAAAGTGGAAGTAAACTGCGTCGGATCCTGCTAAAGAGATTTGTAACGTGTTACAAATCGCTTCAATTATAGAAGAACATGGACAGAAAATTCCTGTTGTGCATCTACATGTCAGATTCCTCGCTTAGCAACAGCTGTATTATAAAAGTCACTGTAACCCAATACAAACATGGAATAACCACAGGTTGGTAAGCAGAACCTCCATGTAACAACGGCAGTGAGCGACAGAAGCAATCACGGCAGACACAAACAAGCACCCACAACAGTAGAAGAAATAAACCCACTCGAGCGGATGACTGACACATAGGCAACCACCGACATCAACGACAGACAACCACCAGGACGAGATGCAGAAAGCTTCTGCAACAATGACAAACAATCACCTTCATCAGTGGCAGACAAACAATCACCCAGTGCAGAAAGACCACCACACACATCAGTGACCGGCAATAACCACCCAGGGAGGAGCGAGGCCTGTGAGTGAAATATGAAACCCAAGTAAAGAAGGAATTGGGGGCTTTGTGAGCACAAGTGGAGTGTGTAAAGGAGTGATCATGCGGCAGGGTATGGCGTGCCAGACGGAAGGTGGGAGTGCCTAGGGGGGGATGCAAGTAAGCTTGTCGGATATGTAGGCTCCTGAGTTTGTGGTACAGATCAGAAAGAGGATTACACACATTTCGTGTTTCATAAAGTTCTACCACCATCACGGGAGCCTAGGTCCTGCAGCCCCACTCACAAGTGAACCCCTTACCTGACCAGAGGCGCCTTCTCGTGCACAGTGTCGGTGAAGCAGCAGCAGCCACCCTTCCAGCAGCCGAATGCGCAGAACAGCTCCTTCAGCCCCATGGATCCTGCGGAGACCCGGAGAGCAGGTCAGTGAGAGCAGCAGCCAAGTGGCCACACAGAAGGACCAGAGACCCCCCAGAAACAGCGACGCACCCAGTCAGTGGCTGGAGACTCCCATAGCAACAGAGGCTGGCTACCGCAGTATTCTAGCAGTGCCTCCCCAGGTGCTGAGAGAGACCCCGTCCAGAGTAGCCCCAAAAATACTCGTGGGGGGTTACTTCCCAATTCAATCAGCAATGAGCAGAGACCCCCACAGAGAAAAAGCCCAAAAGGCTCGAGCCACAATGACAGACTTCCAGACTGCAGAATCTCAAAGACTCCCGGGCTGCAGTAACCAGCAAAAAAAAAAAAAAACAATCCCGGTGAAGCCAGAGAGGCAGCGAGGTTTGTGGCAACATTCACCGCGTAACCAAGAACCATGGACCCGTTCAATCAGTGAGGGGGCGCTAGTACAAGGATGACCGTCTCGGGAGCTTGAGGGAGCCCGGCGGCCGCCGAGTGACAGCAGAGTCACTGACAGCTCCTGCCGTGTCCACCGACACTACCTGCAATCCTGGTGTGGGGTTTAACTAGGACTCGCACTGCGCACGCGCACTAAGCGTACTAGGAACTGAGCGCCCGGTCTGCCTGACGGAGGTCTGCGATCAAAGTCGAAGCAGAAGCGCCACAAAATGCATCCTGAAACGAAACCTTACATTCATAGATAGGGAGTGAAAATGCCAACAAACAAGTACAAGCCCGATGAGGTAGAGCAGCTCGGAGGGCAGCAGCACTGCCTGACCCAGCGAATCACGAGGGAGGCGGCAACAGCTGCACGGCATTTCAAGGGACTTTTCGAATTAAAATGTCTCCATACACATTTTACAGTGCTGAGAAGTTACCCCGTGTCATGTGTGACACAATCAACCAGTTCTCGCATTTTCAGCCACAGTACTGTGCGTGTCTGGCTTACAGTTTCGCTGTTCGTCTTAACATCAGTGGCTTGTTACACCCAGGATGCATCGTTACGGAGGCTAAAAACAATTTGTCAATGTCGCTCAAGAACCCCCAGCCCTGAATGCACCCATGCAGATTGGGGATCCTGGGGCAGTGCCTGCATCAGGAGATAGTCTGAGACAGCTCCCACCACCACGCATAAATTACAAAACGCATGTCACAATGAGGTGTTAATGGAACCAAAGTATAAACATGCATGAATTGAGACTCAAAGGGAAGGCAGCCCTTTTTGATCAGTAAAGGTATTCATTCCATAGATAGGCTACACACACCATCCCACTGAGGGGCATTGGATTCTGCGATAGGCTGGAAATAGGGACGTATTTCAAACGAGAGAATTGACGTAGTTCTCGCTGCGCTGCAGCTGCAGACAGAAATAGATCTGCTCTCTCGGGTGGTGGGGGGCTCCTGGCACAGGTGTCAATGGGCAAGAGATTCCCGCCCACCTGCGCTGCCGGCTGAGTCACAACTTCATTCAGAGAGACAGACATAGCGAGAGATGGAGACACACCACAGCTGGCCTCAGGGTAGCAACAGCCCCTAGTGATTCCCAGAATAAAACAGCAATTAAAGCCCTCTCTCCCCTCAGCTTACGGAGGGAAGCGCGCACCGAGGCGCTCAGTGTTTACTGCCGCCCACGCCAGCTCTACTCCGAGCGAGACATCTATATGATAGGGAAAGGGCCGGCTCTAACTACAAACGTCCATACTGTATCACGAGTGACAATGGCTTGCGATTTCCTCCTCCTCCAATGTAATACATCTACACAATGTCAAACATGTAGTGTAGGGAACAGCATTTTAGTGTTTACACATACACACATAGGAAGAAGGTGGGATGCTTGGTGGAGGGGAGAGAGCTTGTTTTTGGAGGATATGGTCAATGCCTCTGCACCAGACACTGGTTAAATGTGACATTATGACATCTGCTGCTGAAACCCTTTCAGGGCACCACAAATTAAAAACACAAACCCTTTCAGGGCACCACAAATTAAAAACACAGAATATATCCTATTTATTTACTGAAAAATAAATAAAGGTTAAAGTAACGTTACAGTGAAGTTAATAAGTCTTTGACAACAGTAACGTTTTGAAAATTAAAATGCCTCAGAAATTCACCAGTTCTAGTTTGCAGACCCCCTGCCATGCACCGATTATGACCTCACACATTACATCATTCATGACGTTCTATGACATCACTAATAACATCTCAAATGACAAACGATGATATCATCCGAGGAGCGATCTAGTTTGTTTTATTGTTTACATCATGGTGATTAGCTACCATATTATGTTTTGCGCAGCCTTTGTCCTGTTAATCGGTGCAAGTGTTTTTATCAAAACGCATGTGCTCCTAAAGCATCATAGGTGTGTAGAGGTATTGAACACGTTATAAACCATTGCATTTAAGAGTAACTCTGTGTTGGAAGTGACAGCTGACGACTTGTGTTCAGCATGTTCCACACAAGTTTATGAACTACATACTAATCTTTGTAAGCAGTCCTGAGACATTAGAATCGCCACAAAATGACAGTTTCAACATATCCTAGAAGACTGCGTGCACCGTGGTAGCTTCTTTTGCCCCAGAAGATGGGACTTTTTGTGAAGTTTTTAACCAAGGATGAAGGCTACAGGTAGTATAACCTTTAGCACCTACCTTCCGCGGTTACTTTTTTTTTTAGAGAATAGTCTGTTTTGAAAAGTGTGGCATAGAGTGCACATTTCTGTTAGTAGATACTTTTTAATGCTCTGTGGTGTATTTCTCATGAGAGTTTCACTGTCTGCAAACAATGTGGTACAGAGTAAACTCTCTCCATAGACTAAACACACTTTGTATTTTTTTAATTTGCTACTCGTATCAACTTCATTTCTCACGGTCTGTTTAGTGATTTAAAAAAAAAAAAAACACACACACACACACTGTCCATTATTAAAAGAGCTGGGGGGGCCACACAGCCCCCTGCCAAGCATCTGTTGGCCCTGCACACCATTCCCCAGGGCATCATTTTTTCAAATAGGAGGAGGGCAGAGCGTACCCCCCTTCGGGGCAGTTTTCAACCTTAAGGACACCCCCCCCCCGAGATCCAATCTTTTAATTAAGGGTAGAGAGGCTGCACGTCACTATTCTACGGAGTCCACCAGGGACCAGAGAGATCCCGCTACCTCTAGCATACACGACAACGCTGACCTAGCTATAACTGTCCAGTGGTGACTGTATATAGGTTTACTGAAAAAAACCAAAGGTTAAAAATATAGTTCAGTGAGATGTTCAATAACAATGTAACATTCTAAACTTTAAAAAAAAAAAATCACTGACATTCACCAGTTTTAGTTATCCCAAGTAACTAACTCATCCGCTAAGGCAAGTATAACTTGCATCCCCGCCATAAAGTTCTCATCAAGAATTTCATTACAAACTTTGCAGCGATATTATCAATAATGTCATAGAAGAGCTCATGAGGGCTGTAATGTAGCAGTGCATGGCGAGGGTAAGAGTTATTGTTAACTTAGGGCAACCCACAATTTCCGTTGAACATCCTGGCAAAACAGGTGTCCCTAAATGTAGTGGCTACCACTAGTTTATGATGGGCATCCTTGACAATACATAGGCATGTGATGTAGATTCTGACCATGTGGCGCAATAGTATGCAGAAGTAATTGGCGAAAAGGACTGGTTGGAATTAATACAAGTGAACAGCTGGTACTTGGGTGTCCAAAAGATAAGTTAAACATTCAAGCTTTTTTCCAGGAGACAGGCTATAATTACCCAAAATGAAAAACTGGCATTTGGGAAAAATGTGCACGTTTCCAGGAAATGTCAAGGTGATGTCTCAGGGACAACATTATTACATTTACATCACATATTAAAAGATGGGGCTTAAAGGATAATTCTTGCTCAGGTTTGCGGAGATAATTTCCTTGGTGCCGGAGAGCACTTATACCCATGGCTATTAAATCTCGATTCTTGTGGAGGCATGACATCTATATTCATAAAACGTAAAAAAAACATTTTCCTGAGCGCTACTCTATAGCTCCAAAGTACGAAAGACTGATGTAACCTTCTGTATTCATTTACTGCCTCAATTTGTAACCCCCCAAAGATATGATTCAGTAATGCGGTCTACTGACTAATATCAGGATGGGTTGGAAAACGCAAGGAAGGGAAAGTTAGAGAGGATGATTATATAAAACTTTAAAAACTACAGGAGGCCATGTTCAATTTCATACTAAGATTATTTAAACTACCCATACACCCTATTGCTTTCTGGGCTACATGAGGGCAACTGGACAAATTATTCCTTTGGTGCAGCTTTAACAATTCTTTTGGTGGTCAAAATGTAAGCTACACTAAACTTGGGACACAGTCAGACAGATTTATAGTTTACATTCGGTTTTTCTTAAACCATTTTTTCCACACCAAAAGATGAATTTCGATTTATTAAACATGTCAAAATGACAGTCAGCCACATACATTAGAGTGAATATCAAGAGTCAAAAGAAAAGTTAAGAGGGGAGCAGTTTCGTGGAATCTTAGGTCCTCTTTGTCATTACGGAACTCTACGAATTATTTCTCAAATGCGGAAAAAGATGGTCTGCAGTTTTGGTTGTGGTCTCTCATCGGAAATTTGAGTCATGAAAACCCTACCTGCAGTACTAGAAAAGGATTTACTTCATCAGCCTATAGAAAGAGAAGAGAGGGAAGGGTCCTTTACAGAAAGCCTTACGTTTGCTATTTCGGCTTCAAAGAAAACAAGCCTGGATAACTCAGGAACCACCAACCAACTCTCTGGTGAGTTGGTGATGCCTGCTCTCCAGTAGGTGGGGGCACAGATGCCAGAGAAAAAATATTGAGTAGTAAGAAGGCTTGTGCTACAGACAAATCGGAGCGCGCAATATTTCAGAGTATAATGTAAAGCTATGTGCCACTGACATTTTAACACATTTGCAGAGCTAGTGTCCATGACAAGCTAAACAAGAAGCTGTTCTCACTTTCAAGGCCCTTTGTGGACAGCAGATTGTTTGAAAGTGGGGAGAGAGGACTCCCTCACACAATCCCCAGGTTATTTGGACACCCTGCTTTTCTTTGAGTAAGTAATACTTTATTGTACAGTTAATAAAAACCATTACAAAAACCATCAGCAGTAAAAAATTGAAGTATTAAAAATATTTGTAGCAGCATAGATGATGGAGTTATTCGATTTAAGCTATATTACAAAGTGCAGTTTAAAACAAGCATTAGAAATGCAATAGGTCTCGCAGCATTAGAGTTAGTGCATTTAGAATTGTTTATGGGTTTTTTTGTAAATCTTTAGCATGAGGTTGAGGGTGAGTGAGGGTGAGGGGTTGAGGGTGAGTGAGGGTGAGGCTGAGGGGTTGAGGGTGAGGGTGAGTGAGGGTGAGTGAGGGTGAGTGAGGGTGGGTGAGGGTGGGTGAGGGTGGGTGAGGGTGAGTGAGGGTGGGTGAGGGTGAGTGAGGGTGGGTGAGGTTGAGGGTGAGTGAGGGTGAGTGAGGGTGAGTGAGGGTGAGTGAGGGTGAGTGAGGGTGAGTGAGGGTGGGTGAGGGATTGAGGGTGAGTGATTGAGGGTGAGTGAGGGTGAGGGATTGAGGGTGAGTGAGGGGTTGAGGGTGAGTGAGGGTGAGGGGTTGAGGGTGAGTGAGGGTGAGGGGTTGAGGGTGAGTGAGTGAGGTTGAGTGAGGGTGAGGGGTTGAGGGTGAGTGAGTGAGGGTGAGTGAGGGTGAGTGAGTGAGGGTGAGTGAGGGTGAGGGGTTGAGGGTGAGTGAGGGTGAGTGAGGGTGAGGGTGAGTGAGGGTGAGGGTGAGTGAGGGTGAGGGTGGGTGAGGGTGAGGGTGGGTGAGGGTGAGTGAGGGTGAGTGAGGTTGAGGGTGAGTGAGGTTGAGGGTGGTTGAGTGAGGGTGAGTGAGGGGTTGAGGGTGAGGGGTTGAGGGGTTGAGGGTGAGTGAGTGAGGGGTTGAGGGTGAGTGAGGGTTTGAGGGTGAGGGGTTGAGGGTGAGTGAGGGTGAGGGTGAGGGGTTGAGGGGGAGGGGTCGAGGGGGAGGGGTCGAGGGGGAGGGGTTGAAGGTGAGTGAGTGAGGGTGAGGGGTTGAGGGTGGGTGAGTGAGGGTGAGGGGTTGAGGGTGAGTGGGTGAGGGGTTGAGGGTGAGTGAGGGTGAGGGGTTGAGGGTGAGGGGTTGAGGGTGAGGGGTTGAGGGTGAGTGAGGTTGAGGGTGGTTGAGTGAGGATGAGTGAGGGTGAGTGAGGGTGAGTGAGGGGGTGAGGGGTTGAGGGTGAGTGAGGGGTTGAGGGTGAGTGAGGTGGTCAACATCATATGTACCACAAAAAAATGCTACCTATACGTGTCCACCATAGGCTTTCATAAAAATAAAAATGAAAAAACACATTCACTATTGTGGCCATTTTACTAGTGGTCTCCTTTAGTTGTGCCATACATTGTATTACTTGTGAAAAAGACAAAAAGGAATTAACCATGCACTCAAATCCTAGTTAGCTACAATGTTAAAATGTCAACACTTAAAAAAGCAGTAAGGAAATAAATCCCCAATAAAGTAAGCATAAAAGAATACATTAAATGAAAAGTTAACTTCACCCCTGCATGGCCATTGCAGAGAAAGTATTATTTTGGTGGCTAAGAACAATGTGCACAGGTCTTGTGCAGTCACTCAAAACGAAGGGAGCCAATGGGTAAAGTAGGCTGACCCATGGCTTTTTGCGATATGCCGTGCGGTGGTGGATGGAAGCAAAACGTGAATGACAATTTAACGGGCCAATAGATAAAGCGTGCTGACAAACACTCTCCTTGTATGCAACTCATGTATGGATTTCGTGGAAAAACAATAAGGTGAAACCGCTTAAAGCGTCTCAAAGGCCAGACCTAATAATAACATGGGAACTGGAAGCAGCACAGAAAGGACGGACGTAAACACGAACTTGTTGGTTATACTTGGGTTCCAAAACATTTTCCATCTTTTAAGGCGCGATCTTTTGAAGGTTCCACAAATATTATTTCACGAAAGTTTGTTCTCAAACATGTTATTGCTTTAAACCCAAGTTCCCCACCACACTTTTGCAGATAGTTTGTCGTGGTGCTTTACCGGAAACAGAACATCGAATGTAGAGTTCAATTAAATCCACTACAAGGTGATATATTTTATTAGCAAGGAGTCTCTACTAGCAACAGAAACAGTCGGTACGAAGAGGATTAAACCATTTTTACAAAGACCTGCACCCTGATGGAGACGAGCAGTACACTGCTACAGATTTAAAGATACTGTCGCGGTTTTCCTCTCCTGTAATTCGGTTTTACAATAAAACAGCAACACGATTTATCAATTTATTTGAACCCTTATCTGCAGTGCTGCAAGCAACAGTCAGTCTACATTCCTCTTTCGGGCTGGTCCGTTCTTGTTGGCACAGAGCAGGTTGCCTCCTCCTTATCTGTGCTTATGTTGTGCGCCTTCATTTTCCCCGCGGGAACCTAACAGAGAGTAAATCTCCCTGCCACTACCGAGCGAGACGGAGCGGCAATCACGGGCAGAAGAGGTGGGGGAGGGGATCGGAGCACATGGGGAGGGAAAGATGGGAATTTAACCGCACTGGAGGTCGGGCAGAAAATCTGAAAACATCCATCAACACCCGGTACAGAAAGGGAACCCACGGTGGCATTATAAACAAGACGGACGGACGGAAGAGAGGGGAGGGGGGAGGAGAAATGCGACACGGAGGGAAGGGGAGGGGGCGGAGCGGGTTAAATTATACAAACAACAAGCTGGAGGGAAGAGAGGGGAGGGGGGAGGAGAAATGCGACACGGCGGGAAGGGGAGGGGGCGGAGCGGGTAAACAGAGACGGACAACTCTGAGCAGCACAATCAATGCACAGCAAGAATGAGAATGGTAGCACGCATGTTGCGTAGTGCTTCAGTATACCGAACGTTGCGCTGTATGCATTCGGATTGTCATCTCAAGATGGAGGCAACGCATAACCAAAGCGTAATGATGAAGTGTTGCAGTGACAGTTGAGGTTGAAGCCGTTAATACAGTTGAACCGTCACATACATCTTAGATAATGACAAATGCTGCAAGCATCGCAAAAGGTACTTACCGCCATGGTATACAATTTTTCATTGAAATTAGTTAACGCATAGTGCTAAAATAGCCAGTACTTGCCTGTTGTTTTTAGAAAACAGAGAATCCAAAAGATTTCCAGCAGGAGGATGTGGAGCGATATTGCACAGGGTTGCACGCTGATGAGTCCAGTGTGTTGGGGATCGTCACCAATTCTATAAAGAAGCCTCCACACATGAAAGGGCAAGTTCATGTATTTATTGTACTTCCAACCCACTTGCGAGTAACTGTCAGGAACACTTCAAAAGAAGCCGGAGGGAAGAGAGGGGAGGGGGGAGGAGAGCGGAAGGATCGGAGACACGGCGGGTAAAATAAACAAAAAAAAAGCCGGAGGGAAGAGAGGGGAGGGGGGAGGAGAAATGCGACACGGTGGGAAGGGGAGGGGGCGGAACGGGGGCGGAGAGGGGAGAGAGAGAGTAGGCAAGGGTAAACAAACACGGACGTGCACGCGCCCGTGACTTTTAAGGTCAATGCGCATGCGCATAAGCTTAATGCGCATGCGCATTGACCTTAAAAGTCACGGGCACTGCAAGGAATCGCCACGATTCCTTGCAGTTAGATAAAGAGTGGATAACTCGCAATAGTCTCGCTTGCTCGATGCGCATGCGCATCGACAGGCGAGACCTAAAAAAAGTTAAAAAGAACGGAGTGTCCGTCTGCCGTTAGGTGCTTGTGTCCTTCTACGGAGAGGGTTTCTTTTGTCAGTCCTGGCCCTCATTCCTATACAAAGTTAGGTATTGCAGTGCCTATTCCTTTTTGGAAGACTGGCTGGTATTTACCCTGAATGTTCGTAACTTTTAGTTACAGTATGCTAGTGTTTTAATTCAGTTTGAGTCTCTGAGCTGTCTTGATGTTTTGGCACTCACCTGCTTTTCTTTGAGACATGAGCAGCCTTTGCTGCTTGGTCCCAGAGCGTCTGGAAGGAAAATGGTGGAGCTGGTTAGATGTATGCCAATTAATCATAAAAGAGAAGAGACATACATTGTCAAGACCATGTTGTACGAGACGAAACTTAGCTTTCCAAAGTCCAGTGGTTGGGAAATACAGGAGCCGAATGTAGGCACTAGCTAGATACTGCCCTGGGAGTGTCATTTGATAAAAAATCCTGCTGATTTCTAGGTGCGAAAGTAGTCACACCTAGGAATACAATCTTCAATGTACTGTTTTCAAGGTAGGAAACTGTGAGAGATTACTTAATCACGATGTACCTGGGGAGTTCACTGTTGTGATTTGAGAAGATACAGCTTTCTTGCATCACTTCCTCACATTGTGAGCTTTTCAGAGCCCTATAGACTCTTCAACGCAAGCTCATGTCAAGCTAATCATGAACTCTGGTGAAGTGTAGACATTTTTGTTGGTTGCAGTTCAGAGAGGGAATCATTTTGTCTAAAAGGAAAGTCAGCAGGGCAATGATGTCTCATTTGTGTGCTAAGACATGGGGCTGCAAAGGAGCTTCGAAGCAACCTAGAAAGGAATACAATAGTTTGATTTCCTTAAGAGACAAAGTTAAGGTTATACTATTTATGAATTTGCATTCATAAGAGTTTAATGAGGTTTGTTGGCAAATGTGGAAGGCCAGGGACTTCATGCAGAACTCAAAAGAGGGAGATAAACCTCCCAGGACTAATTTGGTATGTTTTTGTTGGGTCCTTTAAGGTTAAATGTAACCTTTCATTCTGCCCATTAGTTTGGCTCTGCCCTGTAGTTTGACAATTAACCAGACTAAAAATCACTTTGTATTCATAGTTGAATACGCAAAAGTGTGCAACATTTAAAGATAAATTGTGAGTCTACATAAGATACAGTTTTAAAGGGTAAACCATGTAGGTGAAATATCTCCGCAAGAAAGGACAGAAGCCATTTGGGCAGCTGTGGACATTTTAGAGATTTGAGAAAATTGTTCTCTTAGCGAATGCGCCCAGCATGACCATTATCGTGTCCATTATTCAAAAAGAGGAAGAGCATAATATAGCTGGTAAATATATGTTCCCATGGTCAGTTTGGCAGGTCAAAAGAGCGAAGTCCACCAGACTTTAGTGTATGAGATCATTTCATATACTGGAGTAAAAACCGCCTGGTTAGTATTTCTTGGCGACTTAATGAAAACAAGAAGTTGTTGTACATATCCACATTAGATAACCTAATGTCAGAAGCAAATAAAAAGTAGCTCATTGTGAACACTTGATTTATTCTGTTGTCTTTAGTAGCATCTTTCCCTTTTTAGAATGTTTGGTTGCGACCTGAATTTCTTGAAGGATAGTTGATGAAACATGCAGGAAGATTCTCTTAGTTGAAATTCTCCCAAAGGTTTTCAGAATGTTCTCTTGCAGTGTGGTGTCTGGACAAACAATCAGAAATAATAGTAACAAGGAAATAATAGAATAAGAATTTTTAAAAACTTGCTTGCGGTTTACATAATCATTCACACAGGATTGATAAAGCAGGTATATTCACCTGTGAGGGTAACGTGCAGCGAGCCAAGCTGCAAGGGTGGAATCAGTTGAACAAACAGGTCTCAAGTTTCCCCTCTGAATTTCCTAAGAGACGGTGCAGTCCGAAGTTGAGGGGTGGGGTGTGGGGGAACTTTTCCAGGACTTTGCGGCGAGGTAGAAGAAGGATCCTTTTCCACTGTTGCTTCGGCAGATGAGGGGGGTGTGAGCAAGGGGTGCAGAGTGCAGGTGTCTTGAGGGTTGGTGGAAGCTCAGGAGGTGGTTGATATATGCTGGTCCTTGATTGTGCAGGGTTTTGCAGGCATGGGATAGAACCTTGAATATGCATCTCTTGTGATGTGGGTTCATTTGCGGTCGATAGAGGAGGAGTCCGGTCCCGCAGGTCCGTATGGTCCGCAATCTTTTCAGGAGGGGCATAGTGATTCCTACATAGAGTACGGTGCCATAGTCCAAGCAGCTGGTGATAAGGGCTTAAGTGACATTGCGTCTGGTAGTGATTGGGAGCCATCTGGAGAATTTATAGAGCATGAGAAGAGTGAGAAAGCAGGCAGAGGAGTTTGCATTAATCTGTTTTTTTATGGCTAGTTTGTTGTTCAGGATGATGCAGAAGTTTCAGGTGTGGTCTGAGAGTGGGCGAGGGTCCCACTTCCGTGGGTCACCAGGAGTCGTTCCATGGAGAGGTGCTCTTAAAGAGCATTTTTTTTGTTTTGTCTATATTGAGGAAGTTGTTTTTCATCCGGTCGGCAATGCTGGTCACACATGACCAGAACTTGGCCCTCGTGGTGGATGGGTCTTCAGACAGGGATAGGACGTAGGATATGATGTTCAGTCCATGGGTTCTGACAAGGTTGGCGGGTGAGGGGGGGGGTCAAGTATGTGTTTAACGAGGGGAGGAAGAAGGGCGAACCCTCAAGGGATGCCGCAGATGATGTTTTTGGGTTCCAAGGTAAACGGAGGAAGATGAATTCTCTGGACTCTTCCGGTAAGGAAGGATGTGTTCCATTTGATGGCGTTCTCTTGGATACCGATCTGATGAAGTCTCTTGACCTGGGCGTGGTAGAACATGTTGACAAAGGCTGCTGAGAGATCGAGGAGGATCAGGGTGGCCGTTTCTCCCTGGTCGAGGAGGGTTCTTCTGTCTTCAGTAGCTGCAATCAGGGCGGTTTCGGTACTGTGGTTCAAGTGTAATCCGGATTGGGATGGGACCAGAAAATCTTTGTCCTCAAGGAATTCAGCGAGTTGGCAGTTGAAGCCCTTTAAGGACTTTGCAAAACCAAAGGGGATGATGGACGGAGTGTTGAACATTGCAAGCACTCACCCCCAGTCAACAGATCTGGGTTTAATCCTCATCATTCTTTAGCTCACTCCACCACCCCAGTTCAGAAATGGCCATATGCAAATCAGTCTGACCCTGTGCCTCATGGGAACAGTCCAGCCCGAACTGCTGAACTGTTCCCATTGGGCGCAGGGTCAAGACTGATATGCATATGGCTGGGTCCAAACTGTAATGGCATGGTGTGCAAAAAAAACTATGGATTTAGGCCCATATCTCTGTACTGGGGTGAATGTATGACATTGTCCTGCATTCTGTCCATCAACTGTTATTTTTGTATTTAAAGACTTTGTCAGGAAAGGGGAGATGGACAGGTAGTTCTTGTGCTCATAGTGGGGAGGTGCAGCAGATGGTTTCTTTAGTAGGGGACTGACTTCAGTGCGTTTTCATTCTTCTGGGAAGGTAGCCAAACTGATATATTTGTTGAAAATGGCAATGAGCTCATTGATGATGGTCCTGTTTCTGAGGTTAAACATGTAGTGGGGACAGGGGTAGGTCGGTGCTCCCGAGTGGACACAGTCCATGAAGGCGGCAGTGTTTTGCGCGGTGAGCTGGTCCCAAGCGGTGATCCTGTGGATAGAGATTTTTCTGTGGGAGCGAGGAAACTGAGGATGTCAGCAGCAGCAGGTTGGACTTTGAAGTGTTTGTTAATGGTGGAGATCTTGTTGTGGAAGAAGTCCCCCATGGTGTCGCAGAGTTCTTGGGAAGGTGTGATAACGTGTCCAGTTGCTGAGGGGTTGGAGAACTCCTTGACGATACTGAAGAGTTCTTTGCTGTGGTTGGAGCTGGCTTCTATGCAGTTGGCTAGGGCGATCCATTTCAGGAGTTGGTGGTAGTGGTTGAGCGAGGTCTTGACAGCGGTGCGGTCTGTGGGCTTCTTGCTAATGAGCCATTTCCTTTCTAGTTGCTGGCAGTTGCGTTTCGAGTTTCTCAGTTCCGAATTGTATCAACTGATCAACTGGCATCTTTGGTGGATCGCAGGAGATTGGTGGGTTTGATGGGGGCGACTGTTGGTGCAGTCAGTGATCCAGGTGGTGAAGGTCTTGACAGCTTTTTCGAGGTTGGTCATGGTGGCAGGTATTGGTTCATTGGCTTCCGTATACTTTACTCCAGTTGCAGTGTGATGTGCTGGGCGGTTTGGTGGCATGCAAGGGGCAGAGGTGATTGGGAGTTGGACAATTCAGTGATATGTCTAGGTGAGCTTAGTGGCATGTCTGTACTTGACTGTCGCTGGCTGTAAAAATAGGGTTGAGTGTGTGTCCTGCATTATGTGTGAGGTCGGTAACTGGTTGGGTGAGGCCGATGTACTTCATGCTTTAGAGGAGGTTGGCTGTTTTGCAGTCATTGTGGTCCTTGAGGTGAAAAAATGGATCTTCATATACCAAATCTCCAGAAAAACAGAACAGCTCACTGGACGTCCAGGGAATGCAAACTAACTTCCTCAGGAGACGGAGGATCCGGACAGATTATGGGCAAAATAGCATTTATGGGAATAAAAACTGGCCATGTGCGCAAAGCCACCCAATCTTCAAAGATCTTTTGGAATGGAGTCCTACAGTAAAGTGCCCCCAGTCTCCTTGCAGAGGTAATGTCAACCAAAAGAAACACCTTTAAAGTGAGAGTCTGGATATCAATGCAATGGAGAGGCTCAAAGGGAGGGTATTGCAAAGCCTGAAAAACAGGAGAAAGATCACAAGCCGGACCAATCGGAAATACCAAAAGGGCAAATTTGAGAAAACCCCTAGAATAATTTTAGAACCAGCCCCAGATGATCCTTCAAATTACCCCAAAGAGCCCAATAATGCCCTAACAGCCATCCATTGTAGTTTCAAGGTCAAAGAACAAAGCCCCAAAGAAAACCAGTCTTGCAGAAATAAAAAAAATGAGGGAGAAACCACAAGAGGCAAAAACTGCTGCTTCTCGCAACATTTCCCAAAGGACACCCAATGACTAGTATAGGAAGCCCAAGTGGACGGTCTCCGAGAGGTCTGAATTGAAGCAGAAACAGCATCAGAGCAACCTGGAGAAATCAAACCTTCCCGCTTAGTCTCCAGACTGTCAATTTGAGACAAAGAAGAGATTCCTCCTGGAGTATGGGGAAGACCAGAGGAGACAGGACCCAAAATGTTTTTTACGCTTTAGGACAACAGCCACTTCCAGCCCTCCTGCATAATCAAAGGAGAAATGGCCCAAAGAGCCAACCGGAACACCTTGAGCTTGCTCCAGTTCGCATACTGGACACTCTGAGCACAATTATAAAGACCCTGGACTTGATGGGGGAAAAACATTCAGGCCCTCCACCCCTTTTTGCTCGTATGTGCCATGAGCACCAATGGAGGGAAAAGACACAAAGAGACCTCTTTCAAGATAAGCAATGGGTCCGTTTACCGAGCCAGTTCATGCCTCATGTTCCCCGACACCAGAAGAGGGGGAGACATACCCGGTAAGGCAGTATCCCAATCCCAAAGGAGGAAGCAAATCAACTTGTTCAGGTGGACCTTAGCCCTGGGAACCAAAAACACAGTGCCGCCAAGTCCCCTTGAACCCTTATTCAATCCAAAATTCTGGCAGGAGAAGCAATCAGGAGATACAGAACATGAAACTGAATATTTTGTGCCCTGCTGTCTAGCTGGGTTACAACCTCCAGATCGCTACAGAATCGGGCCCCTATAAAAGACTCAATCTTACTAAGGGATCAACTGAGACTTCACAAATCCGTGAGAAGTTAACATGTGGACCACCAGATTGACACGATCCTTCGCTTGGAGAACAGACTTGACCAACACAAGACAGTAGTCGAGGTGGGCTGAACGCATATTCCCGGCTGAGGTAGAAGTGCCTATTAAAGGAGCCAGAACTTTTGTGAAAACCTGTGGGGTAGATTTCAACCTGAACGGGAGAACACAGAACTGATGGGAACCTCTGACTTGGAGGAGGAGAAACCGCTGATATATCTTTGCTGGATAGGCACCTGCAAGTGGATTGAGAAGTATCATTGGGGAAATAACTGAAAATGCTGCGGTCTGGCCTTAGGATAAAGAAATGCAGGAAGTCCCTTCTCACAAGGAGTCCTCAAAGAAGAAGAAATGGCTAGGCAGGAAGTGCAGTAAAGATATAATGTCATATAGCTACTTCGTTTTTATATACTGTGTTAAGTTAGCATGAGCTTATTAAATGTTTAAACGCCATTTTTCCTTTTGCTTCATTTTGCACACGACACATAATTGTTATTTTAGCTTTCAACCCAGAAGAGCGTCGTGATTTACTTGAGAAATAATATGTTATTGCTCTAATATCAGCTTTGCTTGGTACACTGTCTGCACAGTGAGTGCTGAAGGCTCCAAGGATAACTCGACACAGTGTTGTTGTGAGGTCTGATCTTCGCACCTTCCTAGACATAACACACATGCTGCTGCCAAAATCTGGCACTAAGCGGGTTTTATATTGCTTTGCTGAAAACACACGTAACACACTTGATGGTGCTTTGCATGCAGAGAGCTGGTGGAAGATGATGTGATCCTCTGCCACTGAGATTTTGAGGTATGGGCCCGCCCTGCTAAAACCCAAATGAGACCTTCATAGATATAAAATACTACGCTAAATAGGGAGGGTGAGAATAAGGTGTTGTTAATTCCTATTCATGTCAGCATCTTAGTATGCTGTCACCATTCACCTTTTATGGACTAGTAACTATGCTGATAACTTTGTTGCTTATAATATGTTTGCTTGTATTATATGAGATACTGCGTTTGAGAACCCTGCATTAGTAAATAAATATTTCAAATATGCTCGTGTCCTCATTTACTCCACGTTCTGGTTTGAATGGATTATAAAGCGAAAGAGTGTTCATGTGTTCCACGATACCGGAGGTAATCTAAGTTCATGTTCTGGTTTGTCTAAACATTTGGAGTTTGTTATGACCAATGAGACACTGTAGCTAGGTCGGTAAGGGGATTTTGGGTACTGAGGTGAGTTTTGGGCCATCCTAATTCAGTGAGGTTCCGAATCTCTATGCACAGTTCTGTAGGAGAACGGAATTCCCGCTACATGGTGCCCAAACGTTGTTGGCCTTATATCATGACACTCGAGTAGTATATCATTCAATCCTCAACCCCTTGCATTGTCGTTTCAGGAAAACAGTGGTGTCGGAACAAACGACCTATTTTTGAAATAGGTCTTTTGAAGCTTGAATCTTTCTAAAACGGTTTCCTTGAATTACTACCCAGTTGTGTTACAAAGTTTCTTTGTTTTTCTTCTTTCCTGTGCTGTCATGGCTGCCGTGGACATTCCGCAGCATAGTTGCATTGTGGTGCGAGATCATTTGCGGATGTACAATGTACCCGTGGAAGGTTTGGCTGTGATAATGGTGGTGAGTGCGGATGCTGCTTACCCTTACGAACTGTTTTATTCGTGGGTGACATTTCCGGAGGTGGACGCGAATTCTGGTGTGTTCCACACGTACACTCCCACAGCTGTACCCAATGAATATACTCCGTACAGGGCACAGGAAGTTCCTATTGATGTTTGGCAGCATCGAGTTTGGTTTGGTGGCGCCCTACCCCATCCTTTGACTGCTCCGAGGTTAGGTCCATTGTCCATTCCAGGCGCAAGTTGGCCTGTTTTGGCTGAATTTACTCCTCATCCTCTACACGGCAATTGTAACGTGGCTGAACTTCGGAGACTACATGTAGTCGTAATTGCCGTGATTAGAGCCTTAGTGCATTACATGGGCTGTAATCTTCCGGGTGGAGCCCCGGGGGGTGCGGCGCTTCCGGCCGGACTGGGTGGTTTGAAACTCAGTCCCGTCATGGTCAATGCTGTAATGGGCAAGAAACCCCAGGATAAGGATGATTTTCTTTTCTGGCTTGCCGAGAAATTTGACCAGCTGGAAGCTGTATTTCCTAATACGACTCCTGGTGAAAAACACCGGATTCTTTGCCGAAAGATTTGGCCCCTGAACTCGTTGACTGTGAGACCTGGGGTAAGACTTTTGCAGCGGTCTATGCAAGGTGCTACGGCACCCAGTCTATGGCAGTGCTGCCTACGGTCCTTAAACGTGTTCAAGATGATCACGGACCGGAGTCTGCGGTGGAGTTGGGTATGCGCCATTGTGGCACTTTTGATGTGGTTTGCGATCTCATCCTTGCTAATCTCAAGGGGGATGCAGTGAACTTTCAGGTTGCAAACGCTTTGGCGGTGCTTCCCGATGCCGAGAAACTCCGACAGTTAGCGAAAATTATTGTGGCGGCTTATAAACCCGTGGGTCGGAATAGTAAGGGTCTTAAGCCTTTTTCTGTTAAAGAGAAGAAGCAACCCCAGGGACAAGCTTCAAAAAAGGAAGTTCAGCCCAAGTCCAAGAAACAGAATTGGCCTAAAAACAGAAACAGGCAAAAGCAACAGCAACAACAACAACAACAAACACAGGTTTCTCGTCCTGCGTCTCCGTTGCCTGCGCAATCGGAACGTGTTTATGACTTGCGTGATTATTAAATCTCCTGATCGATTTCTGGCTTCTGATCAACGCTCTCCTCATTCCTTTCAGGAATCATCGGCGTCTACGACCAATGGTGGAGGGGGTGGCAGGGGTCGGGGTGGCCAGCAAGGACGTGACCAGCCCCGCCCGAAAAACGGTGCAGGAAAGCAGGAAGGCTCGACGCCAAAGAGACCGCAATTTGCCAAAAAGAAAGTTGTGGCTTTAACAGCGCATCGATATGCCACAGATAGTGACAACGCGGCTTCGGAATCTGACGTGGGCTCTGACCTTGCTGGACAGCGCAGCGGAGATTACCATAGTGAGAGAGGCCCTGCGTCCACTACTGAAGGTGACAGCGACTGATATTTATGTTGTGATCAAAACAGCGGATACAAGAGTTGCTCCCCCTGATAGACTTTTTGAAATTGTCCTGTTAATTGAAGGTGACATACAGCGTACCATAAAAGGGGTATTTTGGGAAAATCTTTCGTCTACGTATGACATTTTGCTTTCGGAGGCTGACTGGCCCCCACCTTTTGTTCTCGCAGCTCCGCGAGGGGAGGAGGTAATCCTCCCCAGTTTCGCGAACACAGTCTTGAAAGAGGATGCGCTGCATTTTGCAGAGGAGTGGGCTCTGGCTCTTGCGCCGGCTGTGTACCGCAATCAATGTGGTTGGGATAAATTGTCCCAAAGCCACAAGATTCCTTTACGGTCTCAGCTGCAGCCTCAACCTCAATATCCCATACGACGTGAAGCCAAGGCTTCCGTCACGGCTATCCTTGAACAATTGGAATATCAAGGTGTAATTGAAACATGTGTGTCACCGATGAATAACCAACTTTTTACTGTAAACAAGCCAGACTGTTCGTATCGTTTGGTGTTGGATTACCGGCATTTAAACTCGCATTGCTGTAACTGTGCAGTACAGAATACTCACGGCTCTGCCCTAGTGAATAGTCTTGTGCGTAAGCGGTTTAAAACCACGCTTGATATTTCCAATGGTTTTTATGCCCATAGATTGGATGGTCTAAGTTCCCAATGGACCTCCTTTACTTGCGGCGGTGTCCACAAACAGTTTTGACATTGGTCTATGGGCTATAAGAATAGTCCTGGGATTTTTACTGCCCGCATAGTCTCTCTTTTGGAGAGAATCGACCCGGATGCTTGTTCGTATGTGGATGACATATATCTCACAGACGGCGAACTTTGGGAGCATCTGTGTCGAGTCAACGGAATAATTTGTACCTTTGCAAATATGGGTTACAAATTTAACTTTGCAAAATCGCACATTGCAGAGTACACAGTGTTGTTTCTGGGCTACAAGCTTATCAATGAAGGAAAAGGTTTAGCACCTCACTTCCTGGAGAAATGCGCACAGCTGCGCGCTCCGAAACACTGAAAAAATTACAATCTTTACTGGGCTTCCTAAATTTCGGGAGGACATACATTCCGGAATATGCCCAGCGTATCAAGCCTTTGTATGCTTTAATACAACCAACTTTTTCCAAATCATGCTGGCTGCCTGAGCATTCAGCTATACTGCAATCCATGCAAGCTGATCTGCTCGCTTCTAAATTCTTACAGACTCGTGATAACCAGACTAACCTGGTGATAAGAATTATCCCTGGGACGGTGGGTTTCACGTACCTGACTTTTAATGAGGGAGATACAGTACCTATTGCTTACAAGTCACACTTTTACACTTCGGCTGAAATTCGATTTTCCACTGTGGAGAAAGTTAACGGCTGTGCAGATGGCAATTCTCAAGGAACGTGCCCTGTCACAGGGAAAACGCATGTTGGTTGTTACCCCGTGTCCTGCCTTGGAGGCAGTTACGAAAGCCAGTGTACCAAATTCCAAAGCTTTGCACCCTCGGTGGATTTAATGGGCTGCATCCTTGACATCCCAGGATGTCACGTTTATTTTTGACTCCTCATTACGGTCGCAGGAGTACTTACAGTATGAATTCGTTCATCTGGCTCCTTTAGCAATGCGACCCTTGGAGGATTTCCATTGCATCATTTACACTGATGGCCCATCTCAATGGCGTGCAGCGTGCTCTAAATAATCTCCCTAGAAGGTCTCTGGGTGGGGGGACCCCGTACGAAATGCTCTTTGGTATCAAGATGTATGTCCCTGACCTCGACGGTCTAGACTGCGTGGCTCAAGCCACGGCCTTTGACGTAGATGAACATTGCAATGTTTTACAGGATCTACAAAAGACCAGAGACAGTCTTGCAAAGGAACATTTGCCCTCCACATCAGATGATGCGTTGCATATCCCGGTAGTTGGCTGGCTACCCAAAGTAGGAGAACTGGTTCGAGAGAAGATCGATAACAAGAAAGAATTTGGTCCTTCCTATCGAGCACCGGTTCCCGTTCTTGGAGTGAAGGGCACAAGAACAGTCATTTTACCACCACTTCCAGGTTGTAAGGAAAACAGGTTTATTTCCATTGACAATGTCAAGATACACAGAGTGGCTGATTCTTCTTAGTATGACACCGGCAGTCTCCTGTCCTTCGATTGTGAGAAATTCTGTATTGGCCACTACTTCTAATGCTGAGCTAGAAGTGGCCCTCAAGATGCCTGCTGTTCCCAATCCTTTATTAAGTACTTTTCCAGTTAATAACATTGAGGACCTAGATTACGCCTATCCTGCTGATTTGTCGATGCCTGATTTACAAACACGTTTGGCCACGGAATCCAGATTCTCATTTGACTCGGTTTCAGTTAATTCGAAAAAACCCTCACGTTTTGCAGTTTATGCTACATTATTTAAAAGACATTTTTTATCCCCCCATGGACATATATTTGCCTGGTGCTTTTTTCAGTATACCTTTTTATGTCAATTGGTTTTGTGTTTTATTTTTTCCGTCTAATTGATGGTCACTATGTCGAGGAGAGGACATGCATCCGACATCTAAATGGAACTTTGGCCCCCCTTTCCTCGTCACATTCTGCACACAGACTGAAGAGAGACTTGAATTTTGTTAACATCACTGCTTGGCCTGTTCTTGATGGGCTTGTGTGGGATGCGGTTACAGTTCAAATCCATGGCCCTACTGAAGTGGTTAATGTCCCTAATGTACTCAGAGTGAACATGGGGGATGTGGTGAAACAAAACATACGTTCTGATGATTGGGATGTTCAGGCCGTAGAATCATTATTCTCTGATTTGAAATATTATGCTGCCTTTGATGCTGAAGATTTATATTTAGAATCTGCTAATTATGGCAAATTATTTTGCTTTCAACATTTTGGTAACCATTTTCTGCATAAAACAAGTTCTAGAAGGGGTGCTGTAAATTACACACAGTGCGAACCTTGCCCAATACCATTACAAGGCAGCTCTAGTACATTTTTGAAAAAGTACACTTATTTTACCGACTTTAATCAATCAAGTCCTGAGTCCTTTAATTTTAAAATGACACAGAAGTCAATGTCCAAAGAGACTTACTGATACTAAATTGTTGTATTCGAAGTCCTTTCTAGACAAATTAGCTGTAGAGGGCTACGAGTTATGGAAGGAAATCATTGACCTTAAATCGGGTTGGGGTTCTAAAAGTTGGCAGGTACAAGACATTGAGGCTTTGCACTGTGCATGTCTCATCCCAAATCATATGTTGTTTTTAAATTCTACCATTTTCCAGACAACATGCTTTGGATTGGCTACTTCAAAAAAATTAAATACCCCTACTATCCCTGATTTGGAAGAATATTCCGGTTGGAATAATTTCACACAGTTTTCCATTCGAGAATTGCAAACACTGTTGCACAATTCATCCTTTAATATATCCAGTTTGGATCCGAAGGGTTGGCTGATGTGGCACAGAAGTTCTGATTCTTGCCAACATCGCTTTCTGGGTTTAGCTGAAGGTTTTACCCAAGTCAGGCCTGATCCACGTTTTGATACTGACCATACTGTCACCACTTACTCAGTAGGCAAATTGTGTCAGAACTGGCTACAGCATTCTACTTTGGCTGCAGTTAAATTACATCTATCCAAGCCGACTGATGATGTGGATTTAAATGATTTCATAAAGGGCCCGGATAGTGGTAGATATAAAAGATGGATTTATGCGATTTACAATGAAATCTGGAAAACTTCATAGGTTGAGGCTGCTAAGCGCCTAAGGGGCTATTGATCAAGCTAATTTGGAAAAGGTGCTTGCAGTTGTCGATAACAGTATTAACATGCTTTCTTCCCGCATTTACACGTTGAATAATATTCTATCTTCTGTTGTTGATATTGTACATGATGAGGTGTCTGTGTTATACCATGGTCAAAATCAATTGCGTTCTATAATGCAATTTGCGTGGACCCTGCAGACACTTAAGGCTGGTAGAGTGCCTTGGAATTACATGAACATGTCCTCCCTCTTTGCCCCATTTAATTTGACAGACAAACAGCGCATGCTTTCAATGCGTGATGCATCTTTTTCTATGTTGCACATTGAAAGGTTGGAATCTTTACCGTTCTCTGTTGCTGAGGCCACTGCTGCAACGTGGCTTATCCACGGATTAATCACATTACCGTTTGCCTTGTACAAGTTTACTAATTGTATGCGATATATTGCGATAGGGAGATATGAACCATTAGGTAGCTCATTCCTCCATGAGGCATGGTCGCTTCCATTCACTTATAGGTACCTGAAAGACGAGAAAGAAGTACATCTTAATGGGGAGGTCACCTGACCATTCATTGATATGCAGGCACATCCAGTTGCATGGTTCTTGTAATCAGGACCGGCCTAATTTAGCCTGTGTTTTGAAAGGCACTCCGGTTCCCGCAATCGTTCTAACTTTCACATTACTGGCGAACGGTAGGTATTTACTGTTGAATAACGAGGAATGTTGTGGGTTAATTAAAGGTATCGCTTATGTGATAACAGTATCAGAATGTGTAGTCTGTTGCAAAAACGTTCTGTATCCTCCTACACATGGGAATTCAGATGTTTCCATCTGGCTGCGCATCCCAACCTTGAAGGCAGAGTTCAATGGTATGAGTAGAATAAGAACCCTTTTGTCTCAAAAAGAGGTGGCCCTGAGTTCAGCCCGAGAAACATTCATCCTTCACATAGCTAACACACGCACAGAGGTGCAGGCGTTTTAAATACTGATTTGCCGTTACATTTCAGCGAGCTGGTTCATCAAATCTTTAATGCCTCCTCCACTTCTGGCCTTGCTCACTTTTTTAAAATAGTTAGCAGTGGTCTCGTGACTTCATTCGAGAAAATATTTGGAGTCATCCCTGCCTTCTTTCATTCTATATTTTCAAGTCTGTTTGGTGGCTTCCCTGTTTTGCTGGCATTGGCTGTAGGCGTTTTGGTGATATTTTGTTTTATTAAACATGGATGCCCACCCTGCTTTAGAAGCCGCAGAGCCCCTCCTGCCACTTTTTCTCAACCGGATGCTTAATTACTATGGCACACTGCCGCATGCAACTTTAAGCACGGCATTTGGATTATCTTTTCGGTTTTCCTATTTCACATGTGTCCAGCTGTGTTTCATTGCCTGAGCTGCGATTTTGACTGGGCCCTTGATTTGTGTTTCTGCATGACAGTGTCTCCTGACGTTGATTTTAATCATCTGATGAGCCCCGTAGTTGCTCACGAGTTGGTTTGTTCTGGCGAAAGGATTATGGCCTTGGCAGCTATGCATGGACTAATGGGTCATTGGGACATACTCGCAGCAGCGCATGAGTTCTTGGCACAGAGCTATCTTGAGAACCGACGAGTTGTCCTCTGATGATGCTAGAGGATCCAGTGCTGGAGGAGCACGCATGTTCTTTCCCACTACTTAATTGGATGGCTGAACTGTTTTCGGATGATGACAGGGATTTCATGTTGGAGGCTGTAGCTGCATATTTTGCATATTCAGTCCTATCCTGAGAGGCCTTCGGGACTTTCGCTATTAGCACGTTCCTGATTGCATTTTTTAGGTTTCGAACCTGGCGAGGGGCTTGCCCCTCCCAGTTTGAAAACTGTTGTCTTCAGTATGGATGTCGGCACAGCCTCTGCCTCTCATTGGCTAGCTCCATAAATGGACGCTAGCCATTGGGAGACAGAGGCTGTCAATCGCGCTTTCTCTTGAAAACGCGATTCGGGGGCGTTTCTGGTGCTTTTTTTAAGCCCCGCCCCTTTGTCCCGGGCCGCGCTGCGATTGGCTGCCGGCCCGGGACACCCCCGTGACGTCATTCCCGGGCCGCGCTGTGATTGGCTGCCGGCCCGGGACACCCCCGTGATGTCAGCCAATCACAGCGCGGCCCGGGACCTCAAAAATTTTAGCGTGCGTCTACAGCCTTAACTATATTCGCTTTTCAAGATATTCACCCCTCTGGGGTAGAGTGGGTTTTTAAAAATGAGACCACTTCCGTCGTTTAATTCCTATTGTAACGCACTGTGAAGCGCTGGGTCTTTTATGTAAGCCCTCTCCATAGAGGTGACACGTCCAGCCGCGTAGCTAGGGGGGGGCGGTCCGCCCCAGGGGGCACTATTTTGAGGGCGGCCGCGCGGCACTGGCACGTTGAGGCGGCCTTTATAATTTATTTAGGGACACTCACTGACACTACTGTCAATGAGTGTACCCAAATAAATTATAAAGACCGCCTCAACAGGCCGTGCTGCGCGGCCGCCGTACCGCACTTGACTTCCTAATTACTGCTGCCCGATGCGGGTGTCTGAAGTGCCTCGCTCTGTGCCTGAGATTGGTTGTGGGAAGCTTTAGGGGCAATGAGCGAGCCTCACACGCAGGAAAAATTTTCAAATATTTATCCCTGCTGCCAGTTTCACCCACCGACCCAACCTGAGGATCACAGCCGGCCTCCGCAGTCCAGGGCGTTCACGTGACATGGAGAGGTCACGTGATTTCAACTAACAGTGTATCCATAACTGTCTGTGGGCGAGAAGGCAGGGCAAGCGGTAGTTACGTGTTATTACTTCATCCGTCCGCACCTCGATGATCTCCCCAGGCGAATCCTCATCTTAACTCACCAGAAACTTCTCACCTGCAGCAGGGGCCCGCCCATGTCAGTGCTGCCGGGGACTGCGGCTCTGGTAAAGTGAGTGCACTGCCCGGCAAGCATGGAGCGCTTAGAGAAGAACGACTGTGCAGACAGCACTAGTTTTTCTGTGTAAGTGGCACCATATAACCTTCAATATGTGTTTTTCAGTGTAAGTGGCAGCGCGCTATCAGCTGCTTGTAGTGTTGGTGAAGTTCTGCCCTGGGCATGGCTGCAGCCTCGAGGCTGGACCACGACCAAGTGTGCTGCCTCACAGATCCTGAGGCTGCCTTGTCCAAAATGCCCAGGGGCGCATGCTGCTGTCAGCTGCCATACGTTTTCAATTCACCCTCGGCCAGCCAACAACTCTAACTGTCCTTTACTTTCGGCAGCAGTGTTAAAACATGCAAGGATTGCTGTAAATATATTTATGTCCTGTTGTACCTGTTACATGTTCAAAGAAAAATCAATGAAACCTATTAAACTAAACACGTAACTATAGGGTGCTTTTGTATACTTGTAATTTTGACCAGGAAGCGGTATATTGTTTTCTAAGTATGTACATTCATGTTTTGCCTTGCCCCGAACGCTACTTCAAACAATAACTGCTAAATTTAACTCATTAAAGTGCTGATTTTGTTATGGAAAGAGTTTCGTCCAACATTTGGTTTAGGTTAATTTTAACAGAACTGAAAACATTTCCGTTCCAAAATGGTGTTATGTTTGTGTGCATTTCCACTTGAACTCCACTGTTTTACCCGGAATTACGTAGACAGTTGACTTATATCTTTTTTCTCTCAATGTGATATTGTTAAGTGTGTGTTTTAAAACTGCCCACAGTCCACACCCTGGGCTATTCTCCTATCGTTTCAGACGTAGGTGATAGTTACATTTTGCAAGTACTTTTTGCTTTTGGTATTTTAGGCTGTAGATTACTAATTGGACGAATAAAACGGTCTTGCATAATCTTCCTTATGCACATTCCTTAATCTTGCCCTAGCTGGCTGTAACCTATTTGTGCTTCAGCCTCACTCTCCTGATGTTTGCCCGATGCGGAATGTCAGTGACTCCTGTCCAATCAGGTTTCAAGGCCACTTTTCTTTTTATTTCTGGTGCTTTACAGCAATTTTAAGATCCCCTTAGAGTTTCTCATCACTCAAATAGATGTAATTTCTGATAATTATATGTTTTCGTGGTCTTCATTGCTTGATTTTGCGTGCGAGAAAGTGTCACTCCTAGTCATTGAAATGACACTCAAAATTACACTGAAATTATGAAAATGTCACACTTTGCAATCTGAAACCTTGGCAGCTATGTTGAATGCTATCTTAGGTTGGGCGGGTCAGTTAGGTTTGATGCGCAGTGAGGGAGGAAGTGTAAATTATGCAGCTTGATAGACAAAGCACTGACAGATTTTACCTGGGCACAAGCAGTGGATTTTGGGACATGTATTAGATTTAGATTTTGGCAAATATCACGAAGGACGGATTTAGAAGAGTGGGGTCATTTCGATTGTAACAAGGTTACCAGGGTAAGATGATGGGGAGGTTACTATTGTGAAAAGACGTTGAACCGTTAAATAAATCACTAATGATTATGAAGTACATGAAAGGAAAGGTGACTGCCTAACGCAGCATGGAAGAGGGAGATATAGTGTTAACGAAAAGGAGGAGGGTGAACACAGAGCACAGGTGTTAAAAGCACAGGTTTAGGAAAGCATGCAGTACGTGGGGGCTTGTATTTCAATCGTGAGGTGTTTATGGAAGCTGATTTAGAAGGTAAAGGTCCGGGATGACTTAGCTGTTGGGCAACAATTCGTTTATGAATGTGTGTCATGTAAATGTATTGGGATGCAAGGGTTTGAAATGTGGGAAGTGGAGAGGTGGTTTTGGGCATCAGATTAGGGGTAGCTCTAGGGCAGAGGTCTTCAATCTGTGGGGCGCGACCCCCAGGGGGGTCGTGGAGTCCTGGGAAGGGGGTCGCAGATTCTGCCAGAGTGCAGTTCCTGGCGTCGGGCTGATTGAGGGTGCTCAAGGCGGAGGCCGCCTAATTCACACCGAGGTGTGAAAAATATCAAAGCCTCGTTAACAAGTAAAGGTCTTTTAAAGACCTGTGATAGTACTCTGGTGTGCCTTTGTGTGTGTCCAAGCTGTTTCAGCCAGGCTGACATACAGGAGCTGGGGAGGGGCTGGGGGTGGGGGAGGAGGCTGTAGCCCTTTGAGTTCAATGGACTTAGCTGTGGGTTTATTTTTACTTTTAACGTTTTATATAGCGCTAGTTTAACCCGTAGGTATCAGAGCGCTTTACAAATACACAGTAAACAGCAGAAGGACATTACAATCATATCATTGGTTCAAGTCCCACGAGCCCTCATACCTGGCGCCTGTGCAGGAGAAATGTGGCTGAGAGTCTGTTCTTCATGGTGAGATGTTTTCACAGCCGGCTGCCACCCCCCTCCCCCCCCCCCCCCAAGCAGGGAGGCACAGAGATGCCCTCCCATGAGAGAGGAAGATGAAGCAGAGAGATACTGACCCCCCATGAGAGAGGCACAGACGAGGTGGGTGAATGAATGATGGGTGGATGGATGGATGAAAGGGTGGACGGATGAAGGATGTATGGATGGATGGATGAAAGGGTGGATGGCTGTATGGATGGACGGATGGAAGGATGAAAGGGTGGACGGATGTGTGAAAAGGTGGGTGGATGAATGATGAGTGGATGGATGTAAAGATGAAAGGGTGGATGGATGAAGGATGGATGGATGTGTGAAAAGGTGGGCGGATGGAGGATGGATGGATGAAAGGGTGGATGGAAGGATGAAAGGGTAGATGGATGAGGGATGGATGTATGGATGGATAAAAGGTTGCATGGATGAATGATGGATGGATTTGTGAAAAGGTGGGCGGATGATTGATGGGTGAATGGATGGATGTAAGGGTGGATGGATGAAGGATGGATGGAAGGATGAAAGTGTGGATGGATGGATGAAGGATGGATGTATGGATGGATAAAAGGTTGCATGGATGAATGATGGATGCATGGATGGATGTGTGAAAAGGTGGGGGATGAATGATGGATGGGTGGGTGGATGGATGGATGAAAGGGTGGGTGGATGAAGGATGGATGTATAGATGAAAGGGTGGATGGATGGAATAATGAAAGGGTGGATGGATTAATGAAAGGTTGGATGGATGAAGGATGGATGTATGGATGGAAGGATGAAAGGGTGGATGGATGAAGGATGGATGTATGGATGAAAGGATGAAAAGGTGGATGGATGAATGGATGGATAAAAGGTTGCATGGATGAATGATGGATGGATGGATGTGTGAAAAGGTGGGGGTGAATGATGGATGGGTGGATGGATGGATGGATGAAAGGGTGGGTGGATGAAGGATGGATGTATGGATGAAAGGGTGGATGGATATATGGATGGAATAATGAAAGGGTGGATGGATGAAGGATGGATGTATGGATGAAAGGGTGGATGGATGAAGGATGGATGGATGTGTGAAAAGGTGGGTGGAAGAATGATGGGTGGATGGATGGACGGGTGGATAGGTAAATGATGGATGTATGGATGGAAGGATGAAAGGGTGGATGGATGATGGATGTATGGATGGATAAAAGGTTGCATTGATGAATGATGGATGGATGGATGTGTGAAAAGGTGGGGGATGAATGATGGATGGGTGGGTGGATGGATGGATGAAAGGGTGGGTGGATGAAGGATGGATGGATGTATGGATGAAAGGGTGGATGGATATATGGATGGAATAATGAAAGGGAGGATGGATGAAGGATGGATGTATGGATGGAAGGATGAAAGGGTGGATGGATGAAGGATGGATGTATAGGTGGATGGATAAAAGGTTGCATGGATGAATGATGGATGGATGTGTGAAAAAAAGGTGGGTGGAAGAATGATGGATGGATGGACGGGTGGATAGGTAAAGGATGGATGGAAGGATGAAAGGGTGGATGGATGATGGATGTATGGATGGATAAAAGGTTGCATGGATGGATGGATGGATGTGTGAAAAGGTGGGTGTGTGGATCGACGGGTGGATAGGTAAAGGATGGATGTATGGATGGAAGGATGAAAGGGTGGATGGATGGATGTGTGGAAGTGTGGGTGGATGAATGATGGATGGATGGATGTGATGAGGTCTAACAGGCGCATTTATGGTTGTCGATAGTTGTTTATGATGAGGAGTACCAGTTTCTAGAATCTTTTGTCGGAAGGGGGTCCTTACGCCTAAAAAGGTTTTACAAGGGGGTCTCGGCATCAAAAAGTTTGAAGACCTCTGCTCTAGGGTTACATTTAGCCAGAAAAATGTTAATTTATACAAGGTAAAAACAGTGTAATTCAGCGTAGATATCAATGCATTGTATTGATTCAAATGCACGTTTTGAGAATAATGTTTTTTAATTGTACAGTACCCCTGATGAAGGGCCGGAAATAGGCCCGAAATGCATTGTGTTATTTGGATCAATGAATGAGGATTACTTATGTACCGCGGTACAGTATAAGGCCAGGATTGGCATGTCTGCAGTTGATAAGGATTTAAAGAACATAAGTTGTCTCTCATGCGACAATAAGAACTAAGGATTAAAACATTAAAGTTGGAAGAAATTGGAATAAAAATGATGAAAATGGTTTATTTGGGCATCAGAGTCGTGCTTAATTTATGCTGTGCGTCTGATTAGGGTGATACATCGCCCCATTTATACAGGTTCCTTTAAATTATACATCACTGAGCCACAGTGTGTCAAAGTTGTAGGAAGCTGTGGTGGCAATCCGCGCTGCTCGCACCACGGGAATTATTTAAAACATCAAGTGAGCCCTGCCGCCTATGACCCTCCCCATCCCGCCCCACGGACCGTGGCGGCTGTGGAGCCTAGAGCACTCGGTTGTGCAGCTTTGCTGCTTAGCTATGTTTGAATAATTCCCGGGCGGCATGGTTTGCCCCGGGAGTCATTGTGGCTACAACAAGGCAGCCGCGCCGTACCGAATTGCCGCACGTCTCGAGTCAGTGCATAGAGTGAAGTAATGGTATCTCTCACTCTAGTTTCTCATAAAATTAAAGATGTGCTTGCTGCCTTTTAAACTAGCAGTGCCTATTGCGCAGTCATGATTATCTTCAGCTGCCTGCTCTGTTACAAGCTGCAGTTTTGCAGTCACTCACAGCCTGTGTCAGTTGAATCACTCGTTTTCACGAGACGTGACACTCCACATACAGCCGCACTATAATCGTGTTAGGCCGCTCGGGTTTTTTGAGACACACACACTGTGTCACTTAAGTCAATAGAATCTAGTGTAGCTCTGACAGCATATGAGGGTCATGGTGTGATCTGTGCCTTGGGCAAATAGAGGTTCCCCAACCGGGGGAGGAGTGGGCGCAGACCTCTCATCGTTAATGATTTTTATTGCGGTTGGAGTCAAGTTAGCTTTTGGAAAAAACACATTTCTACTCATTTATGTTGCATTTTTTTATTCAACCCCAGTGCGTTTCCCTCATCTTTATTGCTGAATGTTACTCTCGTGAAGGTGTCACTCATTGTCATTGAAATGTCACCCATAATTTCACTGAAATTATGAAACGTCACACATAGCAATCTGAAACCTTGGCAGCTATGGTGCTTTCTCTGTTATGTGTAGAGGGAGTGGGTTGCATGCTCTGGCCTTGGCCTTGGACACATGCATGCTGCAGAGGAGGTGCAGCATGCAGCGGCGGGCGCACAGCAGGCAAAGTCAAGGCAAGTACTGGCTGCACGTGCTGCGGGCGGGCGGTGCGGGTGCCTGCGCCTGGGGGGTGGTGGGTAGCAGGCTGTATGGTCACCCCATATAGCCCCTGGCTCGTGCGGTAGCCCCTCTCCTCCGGGGCCAGGCGGAGAAGAAGCCCCCTCCCTCTGGCATGGGGGAGGGGATGCTGCAGTCCCGCATGGTCCACTGTGCTCGGTGTAACCTTCACTGCTGCAGAGCGCTCCAATACCTCTCTGGGGGCCGAGTACAAGGGGGTGCGGGGGCGCGAGGACGCAGGCACCGGGGCCGCACCGAAATGTCACATGCGTACCCTGATTTAAGAGGGTCAGGCTTCATTTTTGGTGACTGTATATTTTGTCTGCTCTGTCCTTATTTATTTCTAAGGCCCCACGTTATATAGTCCACAAATACGTTCAGTATCACAATTTGCCCCAAAATGTCCTTCAGAATTGCTTGAAAGGGGTGAGAGCTCGGGCATCACTGCACCCCGAAGAGATGAGCAGAAAAGCGACTTGCTCCGTCGCTTTCCTCCTCTCGCCGTCTCGTTGGGACAGATGTGGTGATATATATACTGAACGTGACATGTAATGGAGTAAAAGCAGCACCGCGTGACATCACACGCTGCGGCGTGGCGAGGCTCATCCTGGCCGAGGAAGAGCTGGCATGGGGAATCAAAAGGGGTCAATCCCAGTTTCCTTTTCAAAGCCCAGTTGTCACGCACATAGCAAACCCGAGCTGGCCTGCCCCGTCCCCTGCACAGTCTCGGTTCTTCAGATGCAAAGGGTCCTTACCAATGCGCCCTAGGGGTACAAAGTAGATTCTGATAACAGGGCTGTAAGTACAGGCAGGTCTGTCATTCTCTGTCTGTAAGATTTGAACTGACAGTGACTTTAGCCGCATTAGTCCAGTCTCACGTTTATTATTTTTAAGGCACAGTTTTGTTTTCTTGTTGATCTGTGACACTTTGCCACAGGTCAACTGGTGCGCAGGGTCAACACTGTGATGGGTCAAGAATACTGGTCAAAACGGTTTGTAGAAATATCAGCAAGTTTTTTGCTCAGTGGGTTTTCCTTTTGAGCAAGTCATTTGTAGAGTGTCTCGTTGAGGTTGGGGAGATGGCCATCTTATATCTCAAAGCCTAAATCTCTGTGGAGGTCTGCCGTTCTTGCGATGCCTGGAGCTGTTCTTTCGAAGCGCGGAGCGCCTGCTGCTGTCCGATGGGCCCTCTTCTATTGTTTTTGCAAAGATTTCCAATACTGGTCAAGGTACTGTTTATTATGCCATACCCAGCCACTCGACTGATGCAGACTGTCTAACATTGGACATCACTAGTTAGGTGTGAGTAGAGACAACAAGCGCTGATACTTATGTACATCTTTTCAAGGACCATATGTCCTATAATGCAAAGGAAAACTGCATCTCTTGAGTGTATTTTGAATGTTCGAAGCCCAGGTGTTGTAGGGTGATTTGGGTATACCCCTAGATGTTTAAAAGTAGAGCACATGCTCTGCATAGGCTAATAAAAAGTAGTACCCCTTTCCCTAATGCGGTGCCTTGCAGTAAGCAGTGTATGACATTTAGAACAAAGTTTTAAATACAGTTTGCCAAACTTGCGCCTCTTGTTGGGCTAAGCTGTCGTGAAGCCAGCAGCATGATGTAACTGCAGCTAGCAGACAATGTAAATTTGCGCTGCCCTTTGATAGAAAAAAAAATGTGAACTGCAAAGTTGTCTGGTGGATAGGTCAGAAACCAGGCTGTCTTTTCCTCGCATGTGGATTGCAGCATCTATTTGTCCCACAGTGTGTAGATCAAATTGAGGTTTTAGGGACCATCTACAATGTGCTCACCTTCCCCCTTATCCTTGATTGTAAATATGTCACACCACCCAAAGCTTCCTGCATTTCCACACCCGTGTATTCTCTGTGTAATCACTGATTTTCCTGCAAGAAAATGGTGCCAGCCAAGGTATTCTTCCATTCTTTATGGATCGAGTTTCTGTGTCTTTGCCTATAAGTCTCATTCCTGTTCAGGTTTTGATGGAAAAGCAATTGTTGGCTAAGTATTTTTCAGTGCGTCGTAGATGACAATAACGGGGTGGCTGGCCGTTGCTTTTTCCTCAGAAACCGTGGATTAGCAATGTATATGGTTACTTGCCTTTCCTCAGAGTGAAAGATTTTGTGTGTTTTTGTGTTAGTCCTAGATTTTTCTGTGAAGAGAGGTAGGGAGAACATAGCAATACACTCTTAGTCCCCAAATATATTGTTCAAACAGCAAGAAGTGAGATGTGGCTGCCCTGCCTCTGGGTGGGTGTGTGTGTGTGGGGCTCTGGGTGGGTGTGTGTGTGTGGGGCTCTGGGTGGGTGTGTGTGTGGGGCTCTGGGTGTGTGTGTGTGTGTGTGGGGCTCTGGGTGGGTGGGTGTGTGTGTGGGGCTCTGGGTGTGTGTGTGTGTGTGGGGGGCTCTGGGTGTGTGTGTGTGTGTGGGGGGCTCTGGGTGTGTGTGTGTGGGGCTCTGGGTGTGTGTGTGTGTGTGTGGGGGGGGCTCTGGGTGTGTGTGTGTGTGTGTGTGGGGCTCTGGGTGTGTGTGTGTGGCTCTGGGTGGGTGTGTGTGGGGGGGCTCTGGGTGGGTGTGGGTGTGTGTGGGGGGGGGGCTCTGTGTGTGTGTGTCTCTGTGTGTGTGTGTGGCTCTGTGTGTGTGTGTGGCTCGGGGTGTGTGTGTGTGGTAGTAATTGCTGTCTGCTGAGCTCGTCCGTAGGGTACAATAGGTCTCACATTGCGAGAGATTAAGCTAATGGCAATGTAAATGACAAAACCAACACATAAATACAAAGTTTGTCATTTACAATGCCAATAGCTCTAACTTTTCCAAAGGCGAAACCATTGCATTGTAAATGCTTGTTTTTGTTTGGGGGTGCTTTTTGCATACAAACATTTTTTTTCCTCTCTCCACCCCAGGCCTATCGACTTGTACGACAGTCCTACTTGAGTTGAAGAGTTTAGCCCTTTTTAATTTCGCCGCAGTAAGGCCATCATATCTGCTTTTGGAAATTACATTAGCTTATTATTATTGAACTCTGCTTCATGTTATTCCCCTGTTCAGGTCTTACCTTAACTTAATTTGTGACCGTGCTCGGATCATTGGGGGGGTGCATTTAGCTACTTTGTTTCTATATACTGTGTTAAAATAGCATGAGCTTATTAAATGTTTAAACGCCATTTTTCCTTTTGCTTCATTTTGCACATGACACATAATTGTTATTTTAGCTTTCAGCCCAGAAGAGCGTCGTGATTTACTTGAGAAATAATATGTTATTGCTCTGATATCAGCTTTGCTTGGTACACTGTCTGCACAGTGAGTGCTGAAGGCTCCAAGGATAACTCAACACAGTGTTGTTGTGAGGTCTGATCTTCGCACCTTCCTAGACATAACACACATGCTGCTGCCAAAATCTGGATCTAAGCGGGTTTTATATTGCTTTGCTGAAAACACACGTAACACACTTGATGTGATCCTCTGCCACTGAGATTTTGAGGTATAGGCCCGCCCTGCTAAAACCCAAATGAGACCTTCATAGATATAAAATACTATGCTAAATAGGGAGGGTGAGAATTGGGTGTTGTTAATTCCTATTCATTTCAGCATCTTAGTATGGTGTCACCATTCGCCTTTTATGGACTAGTAACTATGCTGATAACTTTGTTGCTTATAATATGTTTGCTTGTATTATATAAGATACTGCGTTTCAGAACCCTGCATTAGTAAATAAATATTTCAAATATGCACGTGTCCTCATTTACTCCACGTTCTGGTTTGAATGGATTATAAAGCGAAAGAGTGTTCATGTGTTCAGCGATACCGGAGGTAATCTAAGTTCATGTTCTGGTTTGTCTTAACATTGGGAGTTTGTTATGACCAATGAGACACTGTAGCTAGCTCGGTAAGGGGATTTTGGGTACTGAGGTGAGTTTTGGGCCATCCTAATTCACTGAGGTTCCAAATCTCTATGCACAGTTCTGTAGGAGAACGGAATTCCCGCTACAATAAGAGGACTATGCAGAAGTATTGTGGTGATCTCCAGTATGAAATAAACACTATCGGCAGGTACTCCTGCAAAGGCAAGAATGGGGCCACCTGGACTCACTATCAGCACAATATGAAGGCCAACACAGATGCAGCCTGCTGACTTCGTCCTTCCTTCAACCTGAACAATATAAGTGAAGCTGTCCTCAGATTGCATATGTGGTCGGTGCATGACATATGGCAAGAACTTTGTGTTTCTTTTCAATGTCCACCTCCATCTGCTTTCCAAGATAAAGCATTGACAAAGGCTCCCTCTCTTTCAATACATCATTGAGTTGACCACATACTCAAGCAGATGACAGCCCACAATATCAACATAGCACTGGGACGCTTTTGTTCGGAGTATCTGCTGTGTTTTAGAAGTTGGTTCATTCATTCAAGTGTGAATCCTGTAAATCAATGGTTGCCAGATAGTTTTTTTACAGAGACCAAGCAAATCATGCATGCAGGGTTACCATGCAAAAATGAACAGTCCTGATCCACTGATTGAGTCTCTTGTGATTGATCACTGGCCACCAGCCTCCCAACAAACTCTGCACCAGAAAGAATATGGAGTAAACTCCCTGCCTCCTTTTCTCTGGAGACACAGGAAAAATAGTGTGTTTGAATAGTAAGGCAAAAAGTCACCTCACAAGGATGCCTCATTCCCAGGATTCCTGTGGACAGAAGTAGGGATGTACCCCCAAGTCCAGAGGGAGAGAGTCAAAGTTGATAGACTGCCTGTCTGAACAATGTCCAGAACCCATTGATACATGACAGAGGATTCGGAACTGTGGACAGACTCGATGAGCCTTCTCCCACCATGTCCAAGGCCAGAGGGATGGAGTCGTCTGGAACGCTGATTGGATGAGCCCGCCTTAATGGACCCTTCCTGAGACCTCCCAGGTTTACGAGGTAGTTACTTGCGACAGCATGCAGGATTAGAGTCCTTTTTGGGATAGTCCCTAGACTTCAGAGTCCAGGATATAAAGTTCTTACCAGATGACGATCTATAGGACCCGGACAATTTCTGAATCATCTCATCCAGTGATTCCACAAAGAACCCCTGGACCTCAAATGGAAACTTCAGGAAGGAGGCCCTTTCAGAGAAATCCCCCTTCCAATCTCAGAGACACAGATTCCTCAGTGAAAACACCCCTGAGCTGGAAACTACAGATACAACTTTGATGATATCCGAGGAAACGTCAGTAAAAAGTTTAGATTGCAACTTCAACTGTAAGAAAAATGTCTGCCATATCTGCCCGTTCCTGCATCGGCTCCGGTAGAGAGTATGGAACATAGGATGCTGCCCTCAACACCAGATTTGCAGCACGAAAACCTCATTTCAATCCAAAATCCACTCCTCCCCACCCCCAGGATCTACTTGAGAACAGTTGTCAGGGTTCAACAGTGACCTGCCAATCACGGTAGCCAGGATTTTCTTTTTTATTAATCTGTTTATTATAACTGAGCAGTAAAAACTTATGTACATTACAGTTTCAAAAACATCGCCAAGCATTATTACCTTACATTCTACGATATAATATTAGTAATCTTGGGGCAACCCCACCGTTCCCACACATATTTTAATGTTATCTTCAGCTATTCTCCGACTATATTATGGATACTATTGCTTCACCCATGGGAAGTGTACATGGGTTGCCTCTGTACTCATTACAGTTACCCCAAATTTGTCCCCATTTTGTCGGGCACCCTCCTTTCACATAGACTGATTTATTTGCCATCATACACCACTCCAGATCTCTTTTTCAGTCCAGGAGCGTGGGCGGGAGTATGGCCCCTCCGGTGATGAACTATGTTGTGTTTTACCAACATGAGACACAGTTACCCAAGTCTGATCTACCTGCCCAGGTTTGTATCTTCTCACACATTTAGGAGACACCACTTAGAAGATAATCTAAGTTCCTCACCCACCACCCCAGACATACATGAGACTATAGCCTGGCAATAGTTTTGAATCTCCTGACATTTGAATCTCCGGACCTGTCCATATTATATGATAAAAGAATCCCACCCCTCCACACTTCCTATTACAGGTTGTGTCTTTCCTACGCAACATCTTGACCAGTGTGGTGCAGGAAATGTACACTCTATGTAGTATTTGGAGTAGGACTAGTCTGAAACGGGCCCAGAGGTCTGGCCAGTCTTCTTTTTGTAAGTCAGGTATGTCTTGAGCTCATCTATCTTTCAGGACTGTAAGAATGTCTGGTTAATTGTTTATCGTTTTCCAATAGGTGAGCAAGACTTTCTTTCGTGGCAAGTGGTCCTCAAGGGAAATTAGGAAGTCAATTTGCGATTGACTACCATGAGTTCCTGAATGAAACGTAAACCCTGGGGTAGTAGGATTCACAATTTTTCAAATATCTATCAGGTCCGTTGCTGCTAGAAATTCTGCCAATTGTGGCTGTGTGGGGCTTATGGCCCTGGGGGGCAGGGGAGGTCAAGAAAGTCGCAGCTTGTCATGTTAAAGTCTCCTCCCATATATAAGCGACCCACTGGGAGGGCCAGTACTAGGGCACCCAGGTCCATCAAAGTGGAGTCTCTCAATGTGGGGGGGGGGGGGGGGAAGCAGAGAAATACAGGATATTTATTACTTCTCCTGCCCATGTCCCTGAGAGGGCGGCAAACCTGCCCAGTTTGTCTGTCCATATTTCCATATTTTATCTATTATGAGGGGTAGTCCCTTCTTGAGAAGGACACCAGTGCCCTTTGAGCCCGATGTGTATCCTGTGTGTGCTTTCCTTTCATAGTCCCAACGATTTAGAGCCTTACAGCTATTTCCCATAAGATGGGTCTCATGTAGGAGCCAAGCAAAAAAGAACCTTAACAGTGTAAGGTGGGGACCTTGAGCACACCTGCGTGCTGATGCACTTTAAACAATGATAATCATAAGTAGTATTAGAGGTGAAACAACAAAGTTTTAATCACTTTGAAATTCAATGCAATTCTCCAACTGTGGATTGTAACATCATTTGTTGAAGGAAATAAGGAAATCCCAAATAAATGCTTTAAAGTTCGTAACCATGGCATCAACAGAACACCATTGGAAAATATCAAGGGTTTTTGTAGTATCCCCGATGCATTTCGAGCCCCACTGGCTCTTCTTCAGGGGGTCCGTATTCTAAGAAGGTAAACAGGGCCCGGGAGATGGTAAAATACTAATTGTAACCAAAACGGCTTACATGCGGGGTATAGAACGAACAGAAAGACCAGGGCGTGAGACATGCAATAAGAGTGCGTTAGTGGGGCAAGCTAGTGAAAAAACGTAAAAGGCAGTGCACAAAGCTATGGTGAGTGTGTTCGTGGGGTGGCTGTGTCTCCGATACGTGCATAAACGGTAAAGCCCCGAAGTGGAGCGAGATTATTGTGTAACGGTGCAGCAGAAGCTGGATAGAGAAGGCGGGTGCACATAAGGTAAAAGATGGATAAATGTGAGGTGAAGAAATGGGTAGACGTGTACTAGAAGAACCAAGGGAACGTACAGAAAAACTTATGACTAGGGTAATGCAGAGTGCGAAAACGCTGTGTTTTAGGGAAACGCCATGTAAATCCAAGAAGTGAAGTGAATGTGTGTGTGGGCATGCGTATTAAAGTAAAAGAATAAAGATAGAAATGGGACAGAATGTAAAGACAAACTGCAGGAGTCTAGCGCGACTCCTGCGAACCATATGCTGGTACGTGAAAGTGCAAACAACTGAAATGGAAAAGAGACTCTGGCGAAAGTCCGATCAGGGTCTTTTTGACCAGGACAATCGATAAAGAGTACAATAATGTAGTATGAGCAGCGTTACGCAAGAAGTATTGGGGCAAAATAGAAAATAAAGGACATGAAAGTGTACATAAAGATACACACAACTCTAAACGTTAACACATATGAGGCAGGGTGTGAAGCCAAAACTGTGAAGCCGCTAGAATACTGGTGTCAAGGATATAAAAAGATAAGAGGAATGAAAAAGAGACGAATTCAAGAAACGAAAGAAAAGACGATATAAAGGTGAGATAAGGTTACCCAATGCGAAAAAAACGTCAAAAATGCACATAAGCATAAACTGGACAGGAAAGAGTTAAACTAAGAGAGGATAGATGGTAAAAAAGTGAAAGAAGATGTGGAAATAAATGCAGTTGCAAGAAATAGCTGGGGGTTAAAATAACGATCCTAGTATGATGAGTAAGGTGGGTGAGAACCAGTGGATAATCTAGAGATGAAGAAGTAAAACATACGTACACCAAGAAAAATCAAACGTGAAAAGAAAGACAAAGAAAGAAAAGGAACCCATTCTAGAGAGAGTCTATACAAGGAATATCATGAAACTTGGAAAGCCTGAAAGTGGAGGGTCAGAACATCAGAAAGAAGTACAAAATGTGTGCCAAGAGAGATACAGGTTTACAGAAAACTGCAGTATTCCAGTCTGTCATTGAGTCCTTTAGGGTGAATAGAACAAAGTTTATAAATCCAGTATAGTTCTTTTTGGAGAAGGAATTTGCGTGAGTCGACGCCGGGTGGTTTTTTCACTACCTCCAGGATTTTGAAACCGGATTTGACTAGGATTCTGTTGCGATTGTACAAAGTGTGCTGGTACACTAGATTTCAGATTTTCAGATTTTTGTTCCTGATGTTGCTGCGGTGTTCGGTGATTTTTATTTTTCGTTCCGTCTTGCCAAAGTATGGCATACCACAGGGGCATTTGAGCATTTATACCACTTTTGTAGTGTCACAGGTGGCACTGATTTGCAGGCGAATCGGATTGCCTTGAGTGGGGTGCATCACCATGTTTCCTGGAATTATATTGTACCAATTCATACAGTTATGACAAAGAATCGTGCCTTTATATACAGTGGGAGTCATGAGTCATGGTTTAAGCATCTGTTGCAAGCTTCTAGACCGTTGGTAAGCAAATATAGGAAAATGTTCAAAAATTTGGTTGAAATCTGGTTCAAGTTGCAGTATTTGCCAATGTTTTTTGATGCATTGTTTGATGGATGGACTAATCTTTGAAAATTTAGAAACAAATACACTTCTCGGTTCTGCCGGATTGATGAGATTTTTTGATGTGAGAAGAGTTGTACGATCCAAACTCGATACTCTGTCTACTGCATTTAGTAAAATGTGTTGCGGGTAACCTCTTTTCAAAAATGTGTTGGTAATGATGGTACTGTCCGTTTTAAAGTTATCTTCAGTGGATGCTATTAGTTTAGCCCGAAGTAGCTGTGAAAAGGGTAAGTGTTAGACTGGGCTGGTGGAAACTGGAGTAATGTAAGAAATTGTTGCGGTCTGTCTGTTTTGTGTGAATTGATGTTTCTAGATTGGTGCAACCCATTTTGATGTCGACATCCAAGAATGAGATTCTAGAAGCACTGATGGTGTGATTAAATTGGATTCTGGCATTGATGTTATTGAGTTGGTAAATGGCTGTAATCAGTTGTTCTTCTGTGCCTTTCCAAATGAGGAAAATATGTCAATATAGCGGTAGTAGGCTTTAAGGTGATCTTTTCAAAGTGGGACAGTCGAAATGTGTTTGGTTTCGTAGTCTTGCATGAACAGATGGGCATATGAGGGAGCCGCACAGTTGCCCATGGCGACGCCAGAAAGTTGAATGTAGAATTTGTCTCTGTATCTGAAGTAGCTGTGTGTTAGAGTAAACTGTATGAGTTCCATCAGGAAAACTTGTAGATCAAGTGGTTTTTGAGTTTTGAGTAATGCAGCTTCAATTGCCTGGAGACCCAGATTGTGCGGAATGGATGTATATAAAGAGGTGACATCAATTGTGTAGAGCAGTGTGGGTTCAGTAGGATCAATGAGGATGTCTTGAATTTTCCTAAGAAAATCCGTGGTATCTTGCAGATGACTACACATCTGTCTAACTGAATTTTGAAGGTGACGGTCAAGGTAAGTTCCAATGGGCTCATGAATAGAATTGCTGGTGCTAACGATGGGTCTGAATGGAGGTTTTTGCGGATGCTTATGAATTTTGGGCACCATATACAGGTAAGGTATTTATGGGTCTGGCCTCATCAAATATCTTCTATCTTTGTCTGTAATGGTTCCCAATGTCACTGCTTTGTCAATGAGAGTCTGGAGTACAGAAGTATACTCAACAGTAGGGTCGGTGTCAATTTCCATATATGTATTCGTGTCTTGTAGATGGGTGTTAACACTGTCTAAGTAGAATTGAGTGTCTAGTATAACTAGGGCACCACCTTTGTCAGCCTTACAGATGGTGATGTCAGGATTGTTAGCCAGTAGTGTAATAGCTTGTTTGTCATTGATGGATAAATTCTGCTTGCAATGAGACTTTGTTTTGTAAATGGCTTGGAGATCCTTTTGCACTCGTGTCTCAAACAAGTCAAGGGTTTTATGGCTAACAGGGGCCAAAAACTAACTTTTCAGGCTTTCCAAGTTTCATAACATTCCTTGGATAGACTCTCTCTAGACTGGGTTCCTTTTCTTTCTTTGTCTTTCTTTTCACATTTGCTTTTTCTTGGTGTACGTATGTTTTACTTCTTCATCTCTAGATTATCCACTGGTTCTCACCTACCTTGCTTATCACACTAGGATCGTTATTTTAGCCACCAGCTATTTCTTGCAACTGCATTTATTTCCGCATCTTCTTGCACTTTTTATACCATCTACCCTCTCTTAGTTTAACTCTTTCCTGTCCAGTTAACAGTTTATGCTCATGTGCTTTTTTGACGTTTTTTTCGCATTTGGTAACCTTATCTTACCTTTATATCATCTTTTCTTTCGTTTCTTGAATTCGCCTCTTTTTCATTCCTCTTTATCTTTTTATATCCTTGACACCAGTATTATAGCGGCTTCACAGTTTTGGCTTCACACCCTGCCTCATATGTGTTAACGTTTAGAGTTGTGTGTATCTTTATGTACCCTTTCATGTCCTTTATTTTCTATTTTGCCCCAATACTTCTTGCGTAACGCTGCTCATACTTCATTATTGTACTCTTAATCGATTGTCCTGGTCAAAAAATTCCTGATCGGACTTTCGCCAGAGTCTCTTTTCCATTTCAGTTGTTTGCACTTTCACATACCAGCATATGGTTCGCAGGAGTCGCGCTAGACTCCTGCAGTTCGTCTTTACATTCTGTCCCATTTCTATCTTTATTCTTTTACTTTAATACGCATGCCCACACATGCATTCACTTCACTTCTTGGATTTACATGGCGTTTCCCTAGAACACGGCGTTTTCACACTCTGCATTACCCTAGTGGAACGTTCTTCTAGTACACGTCTACCCATTTCTTCACCTCACATTTATCCGTCTTTTAACTTATGTGCACCCGCCTTCTCTATCCAGCTTCTGCTGCACCGTTACACAATAGTCTCGCTCCACTTCGGGGCTTTACCGTTTATGCACGTATCGGAGACACAGCCAACCCACGAACACACTCACGGCTGCTTTGTGCACAGCCTTTTACGTTTCTTCACTCGCTTGTCCCACTAACGCACTCTTATTGCATGTCTGGTGCCCTGGTCTTTCCATTCGTTCTATACCCCGCATGTAAGCAGTTTTGGTTACAATTAGTATTTTACCATCTCCCGGGCCCTGTATTGTTTCTAGACACATTTTTGCTGTTTACCTTCTTAGATTACGGACCCCCTGAAGAAAAGCCAGTGGGGCTCGAAATGCATCGGGGATACTACAAAAACCCTTGATATTTTCCAATGGTGTTCTGTTGATGCCATGGTTAGGAACTTTAAAGCATTTATTTTGGATTACCTTATTTCCTTCATCAAATGATGTTACAATCCACAGTTGGAGAATTGCATTGAATTTCAAAGTGATTAAAACTTTGTTGTTTTACCTCTAATAGTACACATGATTATCATTGTCTAAAGTGCATCAGCACGCAGGTGTGCTCAAGGTCCCCACCTTACACTGGTAAGGTTCTTTTTTGCTTGGAATCTACAGCGCCTCGGACAGGAGGCGAACACCCTGAGCCCCCTCACCTTTTTCTTTCTTTCAAACTATGGATTAGCATCAGTCTTACCTTCAATAACAGGAGTGCAGTGGACCTCTACTATTTTTTCTCTTGTAGGAGCACCACATCTGGGGAGTGTCTTGATAAACTGGAGCACTATGCCTCACTTGACTTTACTTCCCAACACTTAACGCTCTAGGACATTAGTTTCATTTCAGCCTGGGCTTGTCTTGTCATGTGACAGCCAGTCTGTTTTTCTGCTTAGCAATACGGCTGGGTCTCGCAGAATCTATTTCTTCCCTGGGCGTTCTCTGGCCCCCAATGTCAGTCACAGTGTCCTGGCTATGTTCAAGAACGCCACCTGCTTGTTTCATACAATACAAAAAAATTCTAAACAATGCAACAAATACAATAAAAAAAATCCCACCTCCCTGCCCCTCCCTTTAACACCCCCTACCCTGCAGCCCTGCTAGATGGTGCCCAAATTGCCCGTCCCCCCAACTCAGCCGAGAGCCTGTCGACCCTACCCCACTTACTAAACATGGTGAAGGTATGTTTGCTCTTCGACACTTACCCCCACCCCATCTACGGCATTACAATTAGTCTACATATGGTTAGTATTGAGTCTCTATGTGGTTCTCTGTCGCTGTTCGGTCTAACCCAGGTCTTCAAACGGGTAACATGTTACATCTATACTCATCCTGCCACAGCCCCCTGAGGGTTAGACACTCGGACCAAAGTTTTTTTACTATATTATTATCATCAATCTGAACAAGGAAGACACGTCCCTATTACTGCTATGCTCTCGGTATCAGCTTGTTTAGTTATCAGACTGATTTCATTACACGTCTCCTGTTTGTGCATCTTTCGTGAGCTGTTGACCGCCTAGATCTGCCATGACGGGCCTCATTACTTGCACCTCTAACAGTTTTACAGCCCTCTAGCCAGTCCCATCCTTCCTCTGGTGTGCCAAAAAACCAGACCCTCCCCCTGGACTCTCGCCGGGAAGAGCATGGAGTATTATTTCACCCCTTTATCCCAAAGTGCCTTCTTTACCGCAATGAAGCTGCGTCTTAGTCTTTGAGTTTAGGGTGAAGTCTGGGAAGAAGGTTACATTCAAATATTCAAAGAGGACCGGTAGGCGGCACAGTGCAGTTTGTAATATGGTATTTTGATCTCGATCGTTAAAGAGTCATGCTATGATGGATCTCAGTGAGGCCACAGGCTTGGGGCATCATCGCTGGACATGACGAGTCCTTTCAAACGCAGAGAGTCCCTTTGGCTGGAAATGCCCCTGAATCAATTCCTCTACGAATAAATCAGGAGCCAAGCCCTCGGCCCACTCAGGGATTCCCAGAATAAGAACGTTATTCTGTTTCAATCTCCCTTCTTGATCTGAAAGTCTTTCATTTGTGCTTTGAGCGTAGAGGTGTCTTGTAGCAGGGTTTTTGTAGAGTCTTCCATTGTTTGCACTCTAGCCCCCATATTATGCAAGTCTGCACAGATTAGTGAAACTTCTGTTGTGACTGAGTCTATTCAGTTCTCCAGTGCCTTTTGTACCCTTCGTATGGTTGTCTTTGATCTCATGTAGGGAGAGCTCCCCCTTCTTTAGGTGCCTTCTGCATCTCCGAGGGCGGACACTGGGGGTCCCTGGGCTTCAGTGGCTTTTGCAAGGGTAAATTTGCCCAGCTTCATTTGATGGGTGTTATTGGCATTCCCCCACCCCCCGTCGGTCATTGTTCAATCTTGGGTGAGAAGCCCCTGTAGTGGTTTCTTTTGGGTCACTGGGTGCTCTGCTGCTGCCTGCCAGGGGACATACAAGTGGCCCCTGCGGCCAGTCAGGTTTTTACCCTGTGCACCGGATGTTCAGACTCCTCTCCTTCACTGGGAGGCCAGCGGTTGTTTTCAAACCAGCACCCTGATCTCGCCTGCAGGGACTCATTACAGCACCTCCCGCTGGCGCCCCAGTTGGTCCTCAATTGCTCCTGCTCCACAATATTTCAAAGTTCCCAACTGGTCACAAAGGATATGCGCCGATGACAGTGTTTGGTTCCTTCATTTCTCTCTGGCTTGGGTCGGCTGTGTGTCTGTTGGTCGACTACCACCCCTTGTGTGTCACTATTCAGCTTGATCAGTGCATACATTATCTTCCCACCTTACATCTTTTCTGGTGGTATTTGGGCCTGTTATGCTTGGTCTGTTTTTTTTCAGGTTCTACTGATTTAGCCCGGGGGCGGGGGGTGAGGGAGGGAGGCCCTCCGTTGAGCCACCTCCACCCGAAGCACTTCTTCAGACCGTCGCCCGGTATCTGGGCCGCACTGTTGCCTTCGATAGCAATCCAGCATCTCTCCCCCCCATCCGGCCTCACGCTTTAGGGCGATGGAGGGTGAAACGCCCCAGAGTCTCTCCGGGTCGCAGCTGTGCCTGGACCGGGCCCCTACGATGTCCGCACACAGCGCCCTGTACCTTCAGGTCAGCGAGAAGCGGTCTCCAGATCTCCCTCAGCAGCAAGTGAGTAGGGTTCCACCTTATTCCGCGACTGCATGATCTCGTCAGCACTTCCCGGGTCGTTTCTCCACTGCCGCTCAATCAAGGCAGGTGCTTATATTCTCTGCTAATCCTCAAAATCGGGATACCGGCGCTCCTACCTCAGATCACCCAGCGGGACAATACAATTGCTAGCCACTTCTTTGCCGCCTCTGTCTGCGACACAGCACGGCTTCTTGGTCAGATTTTCAGGATAAAAGTATAACAAAGCCACTCTAGGAAGTGGCCATCTTCCTTTTCAGCAAGCCAAACCCCCCATGGTAGCCAAGATTGAATCAACTTTAATGGATTTAGGGAGCACAGTATCTGCCTCCTAAGTACAGGATTTGTGTAGGATTCTGAAACAGATTCGGCTCATTTGAACCCTGAAAAATAGCATCCTCAATCTTAGGGTGAAGAGGAAAAAAGTCACTGCAGCAGGCTTAGCATGTTGTGAAAATAGCTCCAGTACATCATCGACAACATCCATCCCAGATAGTCCCCGACAGGCAGCAAAATAGCTCCCAATTCATCTCTGGAAAACGATTCACACCCAGACGCACTAGGCTTACCAGATAAAACATTATCAGTGTCAATGTCCACATACTTATGTGCAGAGGCCTGTTTCTGGAACTAGAAGCTTGGTAGCTAATGCCCTCGCCACCACCTCATCAATCATTGCCTGAACTTGCGGGGCTGTCAACCTCTAAGATTCATCAGGATAGATACCACCATATCGTAAAGGTACCTCTCCCTCAGAAGAAGGAGCGGAAGAACGTTGTTGCTTATCACTTCTTATCCCCTCCATGAGCACAGAGGAAATACAGGAACACACCCTCCGACCCCCCCCCCAAAAAATGAGCATCAGATTCCCCCTGAAAAGCTCCATAGCCCATTACCATCCTCGTCAGTCTTCCTCATCACAGTCACAAAGGAGCACCCAGTGTTCCAGGCACAGCATTTACCCATAAATTAAAAAAGAGGTCCTCACCCAATATGGCCGTCTGACAGGAAGTACCTGTCACCTGGTCTATAAGGGTGGGACAAACACAGGAAACATCCTGTTTTTTTTCTGTGTTCTTGCAGAACACCCATCATCTGTACGAGGACGGTAACGTTGTTCCGGTCTCAGTAATCTATACTTTTTTTATGTACCGGGGTCTGCTCTAGCGTCCCAGTTTACTTTACTGCCACATCTCCCCTCCTACTTCTGTATTGAAAAGGGGCGGCAGCTTTGTTTGGCGCCGCTCCCGCGCTGAGCGATGGGGGTGGCAGCCTGTCCACGTTACCCGGCATATTAAAATGCCTTTGCACCGTCAATTCCGCGCTGAATGTCTGGGGTACGGCGGTGCTGGGTTGGTGGCATTTCCGCCTGCATGCGGTACTGTTTTCGCTCCTACGCTGGTGCGTCCAGGTGTGTTTTGTTTTACTGCCTCTTGGAGGCTATGATGAGCTCCTAAAGTGTGCGCAATTCTTATTTAGCGGATGCGCTATGCCGTGCTCATTTGAGTTTTTGTTGAAGTTTCACTTTCGGTATGTTTCCGATGTAGCCTGGTGACTGGTACTGCCGATTGGGAGTGGGAATTACTGGTTCGGGTCTCGGCGGCACGACAATATTCGTGCGGCATTTTCACTCATGTTTGGGAGACCGCCTCGGACTACAAGGTGCTGTAGTTTCTGGCCGAGCCACTTACTGCCTCCCAGTGATAAGTTGCGCTCTTTATCATTTGTATCCAAAATTAGGTGATTGCCTTTTGTTATGGGGGCTGTTTCTTTCGGGTCGGACTTGATGTTTAGCTCCCGAATTTGGGATCCAAGACCCCGGCCCTTTTAATTTACATCTTAGTTCCACTCAGGCAGCTGTGCTGGTTGGTGCAGGGGCTGGACACCGACTCCTCTGCTCTTGTCACGTGGATCGTGGAGTGCAGGCTGCCCTCCCACATGCCCTTCTCTCTTTCTGCCTCTGTCCTGCCCCACTGCGGTTCTGGCTCGGTGTTGCTCCGCATTCTTGGGTTGAAGGTCATTGCCGGATTGGCTCCCATGCGGCTTCTAACCGGCCAATGTTGCCTGATGTGGTGTACTCCCCTGGAGTTCCGGGTTCGAGTCTCTGCAACGACATTGAATTCCTGTGTTTCTGGGCATTTCACTTTTACTCCCTGTGACATTGTGTCCTATGTTGATAGATTTTTTTATTTTTGACCTCCGAAGGCTATGTGTTCCATTCCTGGAGTCACCATAGTTCTGGTTTCTGGAGTGTAAATTATGCCCTACCTGTCACTTTGTGCAGCGCGCGTTCCCCGGACGATGTGTCTTTGCGCTCCTAGTATGCTGTTTTTCGTGTGTTTGTCATGCGGTCACAAGACAAGGGTTCAAGTCCAGCCAATGCCGTCAAAGTATCCTGCGATAGTATTCGGTCTCTAACACCTGGGATATTGCCCTCAGTCTGGTTTACCCGGCTCAGAGTTTCCAATGTTTCTTCTGTATTCATTGTGCATTGTCGTAGGTTTCACTGTCGGCTTCGCCTTGTTGTGTCTCCGTGGCCTTGTGGCTCTGGTTTCTGGCTCTTCTCCTTTGGTTTTGGGTTCGCTCCCTGGTGTTTTCAGTGGGGGTGGCTTCATTGCTGCAAGTCTCCTTGATCCTGTGTTTTTGGTCCTTGGGTTCCGCTTGCCTTTCTGTCTGTGGGGGCGTGGCCTCTATTGTGCTTTCGACTTGCTCTTGCGTGCCGGGCTTGCTGGGGTGCGTTTGTCTGGTTGTTCCGATAGGATCGCCATGCCTTCTGGTGTGTTCTTGGGGGGCGGATGCCACTCAGTATCACCTGTGCTGCCTTCTCTGTAGGGTTTGGAGACACAGGCTCGTGTGGGCGTGCCTTTGGTCATCTCCTGTCTTGTGCGGGGTTCCTCCCAGCCCTTTCAGGGGTGGGGTCATGGCTGTGGCGCCCCTTCTATGCAGTCTCCTGGCATCTGCCTTCTGGAACGGCCCTTCCCGATGCCTCTGTCACATCCTGCCTCTCTCACGGTGAGTAGCTGGATTGGTTCTCACGCCATCTCTGGCTCCTGGATCCTTTGCCTGGTGGTTCCCGGGCCTGTGTTGGGTCTGGGTTGCTGCACTCAATTCAATTCTTTAGCTTTATTCGATTTTGAATTAAAAATCATAAAAGCGTACAGTTAAAAAACAAACATTAAAACTTACATACATTAAAAAACATTTGTCCAAGCTGTGGGAATAAGTTCCCTAGATTCATATTAGAGTTCATATTTTCCATATTTGTGGGCAATGACCATTGTTACAGGATGTTAAAAAACGGAGAGGACCCTGCCACTCGATATCCCAATGCTTCTACCCCTTGTGTAGATTGACTCTGCCTTTAGTCTTGGTCGAGGGTTGACTGCCATGCTTCGATAAAAATCGTGTAGGTCCCAGATGGATATAGGGCAGTCACCTTCTCGGGGATGCAAAGTTTGGAGGTAGGGTACGATTAGTCTGCTTCTAAATCTTATTAGAACCAGGTCGCCGGCAATGTCTTTTTGTAGGGGACCTAACCAGCCCACCCTTCTAACAGCTGTGATTGTACCATCAAGGTCTAGAGGCAAGGGCCTGCTTTTGGTTAGCCAAAACGTGACTTTGTTCAATAGGTTTTGTCCCCATTCAGTTTTTCCATGTTTGATTGGGGGAACTCCCGCAAGGACACACAAAAGGAGCGGCCTCCGGAGGTAACTGTATGTGGGGTGTTTTATAAGGTTTTACTCTAGTGGGAGTGTTTTTTGATAATCTCGGTTTAGGGTAAACTTTGGGGGCGACTGGGGGTAGTGAGTTAGTGACTAGAGGATTAGTTTGTTCATTACTGTTTTCTACAAGTGGCATTGGGACTTCGGTTGTACCAAGTGAATGGGAACAATTAGGTATTGCAATTTTCTCAGTGGGAGATAAGTTAGCCCTGATACTTTTCTCAATTCCCAGGAGCCTGTCCTCTAGAGTGATCATTTTTTCAAGCAACGGAGAAATAATTGATCTAACCAGTTGTTTGATCTGAGACAGAAAAATCAGGTTGAACTGAGGTAATGGTTGGTCTAGTATCTCCTCCGAAGTTGGGGGGAAATTAGCTAAGGTCAACGGAGGACTAGAGCACAACTTTTGTAGTTTGGGTTCGTTCCCTATGGGATTATCCCCAACCCGCTTCATTTTACTGGAGTAAGAGCTGGGGAGATACTATATTTTGCCTAAGTGCATTTTTAGGTGATGAGGGGTGTTCCGGTGGGCTGTTGATTGAGGTTGTTGTGCGGGTTCTTTTAGCGGGGCTAGGTTGGGGGAATTTAAGATCATTTCTATCCTCTACGGTAGCATATCTAGTATTACAAAGAGAATTTAGCTCGTCCAGTAGTGAAAGGTTTGCTATCTAAAATCTCACGAGATGCATTTGTGCTGGCAGTGGACGGAGGTAACCTTACATGATCTTGTGACCCAGGACATAAGGCTCTTTGGCTGACAGGGTTCTTGGTATCCCCCTTGCGAATCATGATAGAGTTACTGCTATGGGATTTGTATAAGACATCAAAACAATCTGGAGGTTTCCGACTAGTGTCCTGTGGGGATGTTCCTTTACTAGTGTGTGAAAAGGGATCAATAAGTCATTACCTCAGTGACGTGAAGTGACAAGGTCGAGTGGAGTGGCCCGTCCCGTCCTCCTCCGGCATGTGAGGGCCGTAGAGGGCCCCCCCTTTGCCCGCGACGCTGGTGCCGTCGGTGATTTTCAAGATGCCTCCGTGCGCACCGACGGCACTTCCGGTTCTGGGGCACCTGGGAGATGAAGTCTCCCTCCGCTCGGCGGCCGCGTTGGTAACTGCGGCGGCAGGAGGGAGACAAGGAAAGCGGCAAGACCCCAGCATCTGTGGCACCCAAGTGCAGATGGCACCCTAGGCAGCAGCGACACCCGCTCCACTGGTGCGGTCGGTGATTTTCAAGATGCCTCCGTGCGCTCCGACGGCCAATATTTTGGTTTCAAATTACTCTATTTCCAAGGAGCTAAAGTTCAATGGTAGGTCTTGTGCCTCTGGTGGCACTTGCTCACAAACTACATGTTTCATGGTATCGGGCCAGTCAGGGGTCACCGCCCTTTCTTGGGTCTCTTGGCCGTGGCCTTCCGTTTGCCTTCCAGCCAAGTTGGTGTGTTGCCGCAGTTCCTGCCTCTTGTTTCCTCTAGGGCCTTTCTGGCTCCTTGCCCCTTTTGGTGCCTACTGCCGTACGACCCTGTATACACCTGCTATCGTCTGTTCGCAGAGGTCTGCATTGTCGGACCTGGTTTGTATCCTGGATGTGGCCCACCAGGATATACCGGGTGCTGTGGATTACCTGTGCATCCTCTCTTTCGGAGGTGTTGCGGTTCTTGCCCTGGGTCTGCACCTCCTTTTTTGTGTCCTTCCCTTTGGGTTGCCCGCTGTCCCTTGGGTCCTTCCTTTGGTCTTGGCTCCCCTGGGAGGTCTAATGTGTGCTCCTGGGGTGCCTTGTTCTCTGAGGGGCTTTCATTCAATATTAAGTCTTGTGCCTCTGGTGGCATCGGCTCTCACGGGTCACGGGATCGGATCCTGCTATTGCTTCCTCCTTCCTTGTCAACTGGTTGATTCTTCCTCATCTCTCCTTTTGTCCTGATGGTTGTGGGGTTAATGTGGCTTGGCCTGCAGTTTCATGGGTTCCTTGTGTTGTCTTCGAATCCCGTCTACTCCCTTAACTGTACTTCAGTTCTTTCGCCTCAGGGTTCTTGGTTCCCCGCGGATCGCTGGGTGTCCTCTGCTTGGCTGTTGTATTTGCTGCTCCTGGACACTTTGACCATCTCCTGTCGATGTGTGGAGTTTGGTCCGACCAGCCTTTCATGTGCCCCGTGCCTACTTAACCTTCTGGGGGGGGGGGGGGGGGGGGGGGCTCGCTCTCCTCTTTTGATTTGGCACGGTTGGTTCTTGTGCAGACGTCATTCTGCTGAGTCTGCGCTTTCTTCGCCGGGGTAGGTGATTGGGTGTGCGGTTCAGCTGGCTCGCCTTCTACTTCTTGGGTTTCTCTTCGGGGTCCTGGCAGTTCCGGTGACCCTGGTTGGTTCTCTTGCATCCCCTCAGATTGCTCTTCAGCCATGGTTTTCACACTTCTTCCTTGCGTGGGGTGTTGGTGCTTTGGAGCCTCGCCGGCCTTGGTGTCCCCTCTTCCTTCCTGGCGGTTGTTCCTTTGCTGTGGTTCCCGCTCTACCAATCTCTGTTCCTCTCCTATTGGCGTTGGGGGTTTGGAAGTTAATGCTGGTGATGTGGCCTAGAGTTGGAGGTCACAGTCCTTCCTCGCAGGTTGTGTGTTCATATTCTGGTGTATTCTGGTTTGTAGTACCCGGTCAAGTATATGTCTGTTTCTGCCACAGAGCTATTGCTCATTGGTACCTCGTGTCTCTGGTAGCGCTGGCACCCACTGCACTCAGGTTCAGATCCTGCCACTGCTTCAGAGTTTCGCTTTGTGGTACATGTTCTTCCCAGTGTTTTTGGACTTGCTGTGCCCTTGGGGTCTGCGGTCGTCACTGGCGGTTTTCTTTTTTTTTTTTAAATATTTTTATTGGGAAAATCATAAGAACAAACTCCAAAAGAAAAAAAAACAAAATAGCAAAGAACATTATGCGTTATAGCTTTGTCATTCCCCACATTTTTCCAAAATTATCCACCACCCCCCACCCATCCCTCCCCCCCACCCATCCCTCCCCCCCCCAGGGGCTGCAGGAGTATCTTAACACAGGACAAATGGAATACTTAAAAAAATCATATTGCGGGAGCATTAAACTATACAAGCCAATCTTAAAAGGGAGAGAGAGAGAAAAAACATTACACAACAGATCAAAAAAAATGCACAATTTAACTCTCAGGATTCAGCCAATTTGTAAGGGGCTCCCAAGTCCGTTCCCCCTCCCTCCGAGCCCTCGGGCCTCTCCCTTTAAAGATTAACAATTCCCACTTCCCAACATTTATAAATTTACTACACCATTCATGGGAGGTCGGGGGGAAATAATCCAGCCAGACTGTGGCTACACACAGTCTAAATGCGGCCATCGCAATAAATAATAGCTTTCTTTCTGGAACATTCCTATTGGTATCCCGAACTCCCAACATTACAACCTGCGGTGAGAGTTTAACCATATATCCAAACACCCTTTCCAACCGTTGCTAGACTGCATCCAACAATGGGATTAAACTGGGGCATAAAGGAAACATATGCACGCTATCTACCGCAAATTCACCACATCTAGGACAATTAACTCCATCCACCCCACCCCATTGTTGTACGCGATGTGGGGTAACATAGATTTAACCAGGTCTTAAAACATTGAACCTGTAAGTTAGCTGACATTGTTGCAGATTGAGAAAGAGCTAAAGACTCTTCACATATGTCTTGTCCTGCCTGTACATCATTCAGCCAACGACCAAAATGTTTATCCAAGTCGTTGCTTCTGGTTTCATTTACTAGTTTATACATCGTAGAAATAGTTGATGGTCCACCCTGAATCGTTTCTACATGCAAAATATGATCCCAGCTAACCCTTTTCTGACTCAAAAAATCTCGTATCTGTAAAAATTTAAAGAAATACTGGTTGCTTATATTAAATTTCTGTCTAATACATTCAAAAGACATAATCCCCGTTTCCATAACAATATCCCCTATTACCAGAACTCCATTCTCTGAAATAGCCATCCCTGAAGATTTCCGGTAAGAGAGCATGGTCTATAACATGAGTATATATATGTAGTCTCCCGATTTTGAACAATTTTCTAACGGGTGTCCAAACCTTGAAAGCAGCCATCAGGGTCTTAAACCTTACGCGTTTAAAATAAGCAAAATCAATATGTCTAAAAAGGAGCCCCTTAGCTTCCTCCCCAAAAATTAAACGATAAATAGAAATGTCAGCACCTACAGGTTCCTGCCCATCCAATAATAAACCTATATGCCACAGCGTAATTGCCCAATATTTAACATTGGAAGTTCGGTAGCGACCATCCTCCCCTCTCCCTTGGTAACGTCATATATTTCATAGCTCGTCTGGGCCTTTTACCGGCCCAAACGAACCACGAGATAATTCGCTCTACCTTCTTAAACCAAATCAAGTCCACTAACAGAGGAATAGCTCTAAACACATACACAGTCTTAGGAAAAAAAATAATTTTGACCACATTACATCTCCCCATCAAAGTTAAGTGTAGATTGTTGATCCGACGCGCCTCAATTTCGATTTTACTTAATAAGGGGGAAAGATTAATCTCGACAATCTCATCCGGTTTGGAACTTAACTCAATCCCTAAATATTTAGCCTTGTCAATCACACGTGGATCTATCAGGTTAATTTTCTCATTGCAAATTATTTGCGTTTTAGGAACATTTAGATGATATCCTGAGATCTTGCCAAAATTTGACGTCAAGCGCTGAATTTCTGACAAAGCAATCTGTGGGGAATCCGTCAATATGGCAAGGTCATTCGCATACCCTAAGATTTTGGTATCTCCTCCTTTGGCTCTGACTGGTTGAATCAAAATGTTAGAAAGAATTTATTTTATTAAAGGATCAATATAAATGGCAAATAATAAGGGGAAACAAGGACAGCCCTTCCGAGTACCTCTTAAAATAGAAATTGTGCCAGACTGATTTCCCATAACCGATATTTGAGCTGTAGGCTGTTGATACATACTCTGGATAGCACGAATATAACTATCACCTAGACCGTAATGCCGCAATACGGCCCATAAAAAAGGCCAGGAGACCCTATCAAAAGTCTTCTCGGCATCCAACAGAATTACGGCCATAGGGTCTCCTGAAACCTTAGTAAAATCAAAAAGAGCAATTGTGCGATGTATGTGGTCAATAGTTTCTCTTCCCGGCACAAAACTGTGTTGTTGTGGGGATACTAGCTTCTTAATCACCCCGGAGAGACAATTAGCGAGAATCTTGGCATAAATTTTAATATCGTGGTTTATAAACGTTATAGGTCGATATGACCCCATATCGGTTGGGTTCTTGCCTTTCTTTAAAAAGGCAACAATTCTGGCTCTTCGCCATGATTCCGGAGGTACCTCTTCCCTTTGAACATCTCGAAATAGCTCTAGCAAGACGGGAGTAAGCTGTGATCGAAATGTTTTATACAATTCACCCGGTATGAAATCCGGCCCTACCGATTTGCCCGACGGCAAGGAGTCTATCGCTTGCCACAGCTCATCTATTCTTATCTCAGCATCCAAAATTGCAAGTTACTCAGGGGACAAAGCCTCAACCTCAACTTCTTTTAGATATTCCTCGATCTCGGACTGCAAAATCTCATCATCGATAATATCCTCATAATACAATTTTTGAAAAGCTAGAGCGATGGCCCGCTCTTCTGTCACCAGGCCAGCCTCCGGATCCAGAATAGCATTGATCCGGATGGCAGATTCTCTTTCTCGAATTCTTGCAGCTAACACCTGTCCCGCTCTTTCACTGTTTTCAAACATTCTAGATCGCCATGCCATAAATTTACCAGCTGCTGTAGCCTGCGATACTTCTATTATTGCTGACTTGGCTATGATAGTCTGAGTGTCAGCGATATCAATGTCTCCACCTTGTAATATTGCTTGAGTCAATGAAGTCTCAGCATCTTCTAAATCTTTATACAATCTCTGCATTTTCACCTTCTCTTCTCTCTTGCTTTCCCACCCATATAGAGTTGTCTCCCCCCTAATCCCTGCCTTGAGCGTGTCCCATACATTTTATATCCCAGTACTATTTAAGTTTTCATCTAAAAATGTCAGAATCCAGGGAGCCATAGCTTCAATATATTTAGTATCCGTAAACAATCCTCTATTGAAGGTCCAAGCAGCAGCTTTATTCCGACAGATTCGCACATTAAACCTCGAGGACAAGCAGATTATGATCCAAAATGACCCTTAGGAACCTAGTGACACTAGAGCCAGAGATAAGGGCAGCTGAGATAAAAAAAAAATAGTCAAGCCTAGAGCTGGTCTTATGAGGTGCCGAAAAAAAAGTAAATCCCGGATCCTTCTGCTTCAATACAGCCCAGACATCAATCAGCCCATGTAGCTCCATAAGATATCGCAGGGCCTGATAAACTTTGGGTTTTCTCACTGTATAAGACACCCTAGATTGATTCAACCATTCACAGCCCAAATTTATATTAAAATCCCAGCAAATAATAAACGGTGAGGGCCAGCCGACCAACTCCAAACTCAACCACTTACATAATTCAGGGTCATCAAGTATAGGGCCATAGATGGAACATAACGTAACATTTTTATCCAGAAATCTCCCATGAACTGTAACCCACCGACCAAGACTATCAACTGAAGATAGAGTGATGCTCACCGTTGCCTTCCGTGCCAAAATTGCCACTCCTTTAGTTTTAGCCTCAAGTCTGGACCAAGACACCAATTGATACCCATCAAAATCCAAAAGTTTGTGGCGGCTAGTCTCAATTTGCGTTTCCTGGAGGCAGAGAATATCTGCCCGCAGGAAGCGCAAATCTTCTCTAACCCGACGCCTTTTGACAGGGTCATTGAGCCCACAAATGTTAATAGTGGCTATACAGATATTAGCCATACTTCTTAACAGCTAGACCAATAGAAGAATAACATAAAGCTAAAGAGGAAAAGAAGAAAGCAAAAAACATATCCAGTCCCTTACAGCAATCCTGTTTCATGTCACTTGTCTCCAAAAATAACCTTAAGTCCTGTGCAAGCCCCCCCCCCCCCGCAGCTCCAACCCCACCCAAGAACGCCCTTCCCCCACCCTGCCCCAGACCCTTCCTCAACCCCAAAAAGGGCAAAATAGGTCAGCAGACCCATGCGATGCCTCCCACTTCCCGAGTGCCCATGGTCACTCCCTGTCTAAATATCCATCCTAAAGAGAAGGAGCAAAAAAAGAAAAAAAGAAAAAAAAAGGGGAGCCCAGAGGAGAAAATTAATTATTGAACATCAGCATATATCTGATAAGCCATAGCCCTAGCAGCATAACAGATACTCCAAACTCAGAACTCATATCCCAAACCAGACAAGCCACCCCGACCCAAACCGAGAAACCACAAACGATCAAACATCAGGAAGTTCTTTAAGATACTCCTCCGCTTGTATTTCAGAAGTAAAAAAATCGAATCTTGCCCTTAAAGTTGACCTTTAACCATGCAGAGTTCATTAGAAACACCTCGCAACCCTTCTTTTGGAATGGGGTTATCAGAAGGCGCAGTCGCCACCTGCGTTCCACAGTTGCGTGGCAGAAGTCTGGGCGAACGAAAAATAAATGTCCCTCTGCAGATCTCTTGGCCTCAGGGCGGGCTTTCTCAAAGATGGCTTGTCGTAGCAAAAAATTACCAAAAAAAAAAATCAAAATGGCTCTTGGTTTGGCTCCAGGGTCAGGATTTTTTTTCAACGTAAAAGGATAGCGGCGTACTCTTTGGATCTCACTTTCCCAAGACCAATGAGAAAGTTCGGGGAATGCGGCTTAGTACAACTTAATAACAAATCCTCTGATATCCTGTCCCTCAACATTCTCCTCAATCCCTAGGAGGCGAAGGTTATTCCGGCGTAGCCTATTTTCGGAATCTTCGAGCTTCCACATAATGTCTGCTAGCTTATCGTCATTTGCTATTGTTTTGTTGGCAGTACTCTGTAGCCCCGACTCAAGCTCGACTATCCTTTCTTCCAAGGCCACGGTTCTGGCAATGACTTCTAAGCAAGCCTTCGTATTCTTCCTAATGGCCCCCTGAATCTTCATAGTCGCCAGTTGAGCTCTCTTATGCTCCTTTCTAGCCTCACTTTGGATAGATTTAAGCATATCGTATAGAAAGGTAATAGATGGAGGTGAATGAGATTCCATCACTGGTGGTTTTCTATGCTTACTCTTCTTCGCGGGGTTTCTCCCTGTTGCCTGTCGGGTGGATGAGTTCCTTCAGGGCGGTTTGGGCTGCTCTCCGCTGCTGGTGGTCTGCCATTCCGGCTCTCCTGGGGTCCTCTCTTGTCTCCCTTGAGACCTTGGCTTCTTCCCTGCCTGCCTGGTCCTTCATCCTGTCAAGATCTTCTTCCCCTACCTCTCGGGGTTGGGATGCGGCTCCATTCCCTGGTTGCCTTGGACTCTGGTGCTCTATCTTGGCGTACAGCCTCTATTCGCCTGGTGGCCTTTTCTCTGTCATCTTTGGGGTTGACCGGCGGGGCTGTCGCCCTACGAAGACCTCTTCCCATTGGGTTCGGTCCGCTTTCTCTTTGGCCTTCCTGCTTACAGGGGGTCTCTCTTCCCCCGGTCATTTGGGGTTCTTCCTCCCAGTATGTTTTCCTCCTGGGCTTCTTTCGAGGTGCCTCCTAGTTGGTGCTTTGTGCTTTGCCATCTTGGTCCTCCCCACATGCCTTCTCCCAATTTCTTGCAGTTGGGGGTGGTTCTTCTGGGGGTTTTGGCTCCACCATCCTTGCGGCTGTTCACTGGTTGTGTGCTTCTCTGCATTGTATTTTCCTTGGCATCCTGGATGTCTTTTTTTTTGTTCATCCGACCCTTGGGTATACGCTCCTTTGTGACTGACGAGGATGATAATGACTCGGTTACTTACTGGTAATGTAAGTCCTAGTCATAGTCTTCCTTGTCACAGTCATGTTCCCTCCCACCCGCCCTTGGTGGTGGTAGGGGGGGGGGGGGGTCGAACAAAAATTGTTGTCTTTTCTTTTGCTTTTGTATTTCAGGATGTTTTCTGTGTTGGTCCCACCCTTATAGGCCAGGTGACATGTACTTCCTGTCAGGTGGCCATATTGGGTGAGGATCTTTTTAATTTATGGGTAAATGCTGTGCCTGGAACACGGGGTGCTCCTTTGTGACTGTGACGAGGAAGACTATGACTCGGAGTAATGAACATTACAGGTAAGTAACCAAGTCAATTGGGAAGCGACATACAAAGCCTGCCAATAAGGCTGGAAAAGAGAATTAATGAAAAAAGGGAACCAATCACATACACTATAGCTCCAATAAAGATTTATAAAAGTGCCAATCTCACCTACAGGTCTGACCCGCTAGCAGAGAAGCGCACCACTGCTTCCTGCCACACTGCAGAAACCGTCTGAAGGAGGGGTATCCCACTCTCCATCCACAGAACACCTGCTACACGAAGAGGCACAGCACCCCCGAACCAGTGCTACATTACGCAGTCTTGTGTCAGCAGGGATGGCGCCTCCACCTCCCAAGGGAAATGACAATGAGGTAAGGCGGAGGGGCTTTTATGCTTGGAAAGAGGTCAGGAGAGGCATGTAGGCCTCAACATGGTGAGAAATCTAAGAGGGATGGGGGTAATTGTGTGTTGCTTCGCTCCATGACTTGACCTTCTTTTGCGATTGTCAAAAAAACGCAACTGAAAGTAAAGCAATGAATACCAAGGAACCTTCCAAGATAACAATTTTTGTAAAACTGGAAGGTGATAATTATGAATACGAAATTAGCCAGGCCACTACTATGTAATCACGATTCAAATAATCAGTCATTTGTATAATTATTAGAATTGTTGTTCTCATTAGTATGCAAGGGAGATGTGCAATAGTATAATTCAGTGAGGTTAGGAGAATGTCTTATGAAACAATTGCTATCTTTGTAAATCAATAATAATGATCATGTATATGAATAAAAAGAACATACTATAGAGACATTGCCATCTTAATTTTTTTCTTAATAAATAAGAATATATTTTATTTTGATGCCTTTTTTGTCTCCCTGTGCGTCCTAGTATGTGCCTTAAGCTCTCTGATATTAATTATAAGTTGCCTGTCTTTTTATCATATGTTTATTACCCCAAAAAACATCTCCAGAACGAGGAGCTATTTGAAGACATAATTCAGTCCTGGCCTGAACCCCCCCCCCCCCCCCCCCCCCCCCCTTCAGGTTCAAGTCCTGCTGGATCGAGTTTGTTACAGGCACTCCATTGCTTAGCCAAGCTATTACAGCTGTAAAGTACTACGGCCTCCATTTTATTCTTTTGACTAAGTTTACTCTCTCTTCGCCTTTTGATGTATCCACAATTGTGCTCTCCATGGAGGGTTTTACCTGCAGGTTGACAGTGTATTTCAAAGGGTTGTGATCACTTTCCAACCTTTCTGCAATTTCGAAAGTGGCCAACTGCCTAACCAGGTGTTCGGAGAGGAAGACAGTCAATGGTTGAACGACCTTTGCAGGTTGGGGATGGGAAAAATCAGTATTTCTTTTCTTTTGCAATTATATAAGTTCCTGTATTATTTGCCTCCCTCTCTCATGAGTGATCCGGTGACCCTCCTAGACGGCCGATATTGAAATAACCCAATATTATTATTTTATGGGCAGGGTGATCTAGGATGAGAGATTTTAAGCAGTCCAACAGTTTCTGGACTGTCGTCAGCTTGAATATTGTACTTACAGCGTTTATGTAACGGTTGACCTGTCTCTGATCCAGTGTTTTACAGTTGAGTTTCAAACCTCTAATGAGGACGTCTTGGGCCACATTACTATCGATAGGGAGCTTGGCGACATCAAGGTCAGCTGCGTGCTTGAGGAGGGTTGGTTGGCCCCCAGCCAGGCACCAGAACATACTTTATCATAAAGCGGGAGTGGAAATTTCATAAAACCTGGCCAGAGTGAGGGGACAAACTCCCAGGTTTCTTGAAGACATAGGATATCATTTGTTTCCAGGTAGCCAAGGCTTCCCTACTTCACCTAATGCTCCCGAGGCCTGCAAGATTCCAAAAAAGTATCGATAGGGACGTCATGTGAGTAGGACCGCTCACAAGGCTAAAGCTTCGGCCCGTTTCACTGATGCAGTGGGTGTCAGCTCCCCCCACATGCTGCAAGTTTCTTTCTGCATGTCTAAGTGCACCTCCCTCTGGTTGAGCATTCAAACAATAGTTAATGCACACGAGCCCACTTTATCGGAGATCCAGCCCCGAATTCCCCCAGTTGTTTCCTTCAACACATTTGTTGGAGTTTCCCTGTGATGTGAGTTTAGAAGGATGTATGGATATTTTACAGACAGGGATAGATAGAGATATATCAATGCCCCATTCTAAGAAGGTCGCTTTTTCTGCTCACACTGCATATCTCTGGGCCTCTCTCATCCATTTCGACGTAGTTTCTTCCCCAGCTGAGTTTAAAAGAGGGAGCTCAAATCTTAGCCACTCTAGGTCCCCTGAGGTGATGTCCCTTAATGCAGGCACACGACTAAACAACGGTAGTAGGTTTCCTCTGTTCAGAATGTCCATTGGGATGAATAATAATTGGAGGCAGGGCCGGTTCTAGAGGATGGGCCGGGTGGGCCAGGCCCACCCAAACATGAGCGTGGCCCACCCAAACACGAGTCTGGCTCACCCAAACATGAGACTTGGCCCTCGCAGTGAACCTGCCACTGACGTACAACGACAATAACAGCTGTTCAGATAACTGGTGATTTACGATACTGCTGCAGAGCAACCATTTGTCTTTTGGTCGTTTTTAAATGCAGATAAACTGAATTTTATGGGAATAGCTCAGTGGGTTACTACCTCTGTCACAGATATCCTTGTGTTACTTGCAATCCAGAAGTTACTATCCTAACATAGGACAGTGACCTATGAAATGTCATCAAGGAGCTGAATACAATCTTCGCTTTTTTTGTGTTGTGATATGGTTAGAGCTTCTACATTCTTTCAACTTTCTAATGTTACTAAAAAGATTTTTTTTGGGCAGTTGTACCTTTTTATCAGTAAAGCCAACCCCCAACCACTGGAGTACTCTTTAAATCTTGAGTTTGTGCTTCCCCAGACCAAACCCTTGTAAAATAAATTGCCTACCAGTATGGATGACATGTGATTTCTACACCTTGTAATCCTCATGGTCTTATGTGACATTCCCCGTAGACTGATTTATTGTCTCTGTATAATGTGTGCGGTTATGTAAAGTACTGTGACACCCCACACTGATCTGAGTAGCGCTATACAACAAATGAAATGGATATGAGAGACGGGCAATGGCGAGTTGAGGGGCACTAGTGGAGGGTGGCAGTGAGGGAATCCAAGTAGGGGGTCATGGGGTTGGGGGCTACGGAGAGATGAGGGGTGCTGGTAGAGGGTGGCAGTGAAGGAATCCAAGGAGGAGGTCACGGGGTTGTGGGCTACGGAGAGATGAGGGGCGCTGGTAGAGGGTGGCATTGAGGGAATCCGAGGAGGAGGTCACAGAGTTGGGGGCTACGGAGAGATGAGGGGCGCTGGTAGAGGGTGGCAGTGAGGGAAGCCGGGGAGAAGTTTATGGGGTGGAGGGAAGGAACTACAGAGAGATGAGGGGCACTAGTGGACGGTGGCAGTGAGTGAGTCTGAGGAGGAGGTCACAGGTTGGGGGGGAACTACGGAGAGATGAGGGGCGCTGGTGGATGGAGCAGTGAGGGAAGCAGAGGAGGAGGTCTTGAGGTGGGGGCTACAGAGAAATGAGGGGCACTTGTGGAGGGTGGCAGTTAGGGAATCCGAGAAGGAGGTCACAGGGTGGGGGGAACTATGGAGCAATAAGGGGTGCTGGTGGAGGGTGGCAGTGAGGGAATCTGAGGAGGAGGTCATGGGGTGGGGGGAGCTACGGAGAGATGAGGGGCACTGGTGGAGGGTGGTAGTTGGGGAGTCGGAGGCGGAGACCATGCGGGGGAGTGGCTATGGAGAGATAAAGGGTGGTAGTTGAGTTATCTACAGAGAAAGAGGTCAAAAAAAGGAGGTCAAAAAGACTTTTGCACCGGCACTAAAGCTGGCTGATTAGAACAACTGTGGAGCATACGTTAACATGCATGCTAATTACATTTACTGCTATATTCAATGTTTCAAGTTTGAAGGTGATTTTACTATTGTTTTTTACTGGAAATAATGAATGGTGGCTGATATGGGACTGGGGAACACGATCAACTGTGAAATAAGGTGTAACGTAGATGGGTGGTAGAAAAGTGGATAATCAAGCCTGTAAGGGAGCGTGCTGCAGAGTCGGGGGTCAGGTGGAGGTAGTAATGGAGAGGGTTTATCCCTGAAGGCTCGCACAGAGGGAGCCCCAGTAGTGTCACTTGCCTAATACTCCAACCTTAGAAACCTCTCCTCCCCATCAAAGGGACATTACATGGAAGAAAAGCGCTTTTGAGAGCGATAACATTTAGAAAGACTTTGAAAAGAGTGCGTTTTATTGTGCCTTGTAAGACTAAGGAGAGAAAGGAGGGCCCAGAAGCAGGCCTGGCTAGATATATAAGCAATAAATCGGGGCAGCAGTGGCTCACCCAAATTTACCTTTGGCCCACCCAAATAAATATTCCTGGAGCCGGGCCTGATTGGAGGAAGTCCAACTGTCGTCCTCATTCGCGGGCTGAAGAGCGGGGTGCAGGGCCTATGAATTGGCCTCAGAGGGACCTCTGCTGGTCAGATCAGAGTGAGATGAGTCATCGGTTTAAATAAAGTTGTTGCACTCGTGCCACTGTGAAGGCCCATTAGCCACCTCCCGGCTGTTAGTACTCAGTTGCGGGCAATGGTTCTTCTGTGGACAGTGCAGCTCTCTCGCTGCCTGGCTCTGGGTGCTCTGCTGAGCTCCTGCCACACAAGGAGGGCGGGGGGTGGCATGTGCTGCAGGTTCCTTCTGGTGGCCATCTGACGTCACTTCAGGGGAACTTAAATCAGCTTTTGTACCTTGGGTCAAGTGTTCTATACGAGATCCTGGGAGCTCCACTGGAGATATTTTTTTACTGCCAGTTATAGCGGGTAGGGGCACATATCCAGCTGTGAGTCCATCATAGAAGCAGAGAGCGGTGCATCGTTCGAAGCTGAGAACTGAGCTTTTGGCTTCATTGGAGGTACGAAGATCAGAAAGAGTTTGACTGGATTGCTGCCCTCATGCACCTCTGAAGTTTTGAAAGGTTTATGCATTGTTGAAGTTCTTTTCAATAGGCGTTGCTTTTTGGATTGCTTCGTTAGCCTTTTTTGCCCTTCCTGATAGGCTAGTTGTTGATGTTTGGAAAGTCATTTGATGGAATGTTGCCCGCATCCGCATGTGGTCCCTCGATTTTCTGATGGTTCCTCAGGAGGAAAATGGGACTTTCTTCGCATGGGGGCACCCTGTCTTTCCCTTGATGTTGAGATTGACAGGCTGCAGATTTCTTGCTCAAACTGGTGCAGGACTTGCGTGGTACGGCTAGGGGCGGGCAGAATGTGATAGAGCTGTGCCTCGAATGATTGAGCTGTGGACCGCCAGAGGAGGGGGGGGGATTGCTGTCAGTAATTTTTGACCTGGTTGATTGGCTTGGCTGCGCTGACTCACCTTGTAGGGCATTGTCCTGCAACTGAGGGGAGAGTGCTGCAAAGGAGTGGAGTGGCGGGCAGGGAGCTCACCCAGGCCCAAGCTGCACCAATGGAGTGGCGGGCGGGCCGCTTCTGTGGACATATGGGGCTCTACCCCTTCTTGTGGAGATCTGGCCCACAAAACCTTGCCAACCATCCCTTTCCCTTGAGGTTTAATGAAGAGACGAGTTCTAGTCTTTAAGGGGCTACTTGTCCGATAACGCTTAGCAATCTCTTCCCAATATTGCGTTTGCTCAGTCTATGTCCTCCCTGTTCGTTCTGCGATGGGCAGCCTCGTGGGCATATTGTTACTAGCAGAGGAGGGCTGCGGAGCCTCACTGAGGTAAGTCACAATCTTGGCATCCTAGACCCTGGGAGGAAACAGACTCTGTACGAGTTTGGATAACTCTTGTAGGTCCTGCATGCTGCTTCAAGAGCTCCAGGTCTGTACACCAGACTCCAGCAATTGCTGCTCAGCTGACTTCTGCAAGGGTGGTGTCTTTGCTGCAATTTCTTTGGCAAGCCTTAATCCAGTCAAACAGGTCTACTTATGCAAAGGAGCGGATAATATTCTGATAAAATGAGGTGATCTTCAGGGGACAGCCCCAGGCCAGGGCTGGTGTGGGATGACACAATAGAGTTATTTGTGAAAGCCTCCTTGTACGGTGTACAAGCGCATCATGGCATGCTGGCCTGCACCGGATAGACTGAAGGAGAAAACCACACCTCAGGTTTGCCCCTTTGTGGTTGGAGTCGGTTTAATTTCCTCCATCTTACAGTCTTTGTTCAAGCGTGCGGGCCGAGCGCTGTCTACAGGTGTGCTACTTTTACATTAAAGTCGGATCCTTCAGCAAACGCGATTTTTAAAAGATGAATCGTTCATAGCATTCAGTTGTTCTTAATACGGCTTCAGATGTTTTGGTATTTTCATTTACAAATGGTTAACTTATTCAAATAAATCGCCAATCGCGACATTTCAGAGTAAGTTACGGTTCCCCGTTCCAGTACAGGTTTTCCATGCACTCTGGATGTGTATTGCTGTGGATCCCATTATAAAATGAGAACTACAAGTCCCACAGTGCCAAACATAAACGTGAACAGGTGCGCTTCTCGCGCGTAGATCTGGGCAAACTGAAATCACCGAGTTCCAAAAAGAAACACAATGATTACATTTTTCAGCAACTAGGCAGCGTTATGAAGAAAATCCACTAACATGAATACACTAAACAGCCATGGCCTCGGGAACAAAAATGCATATTTAGAATAGTTCTGTTTTTTTTTCTATTACTTATACAAGTGAAGCCGCGCCCAGGAAAACCACAATGCAATTTGAAACAAGGTAAAACGCCAGGAGCGGCTGAACAATTCACACCCGACTTGAAATAATCAGTCTCATGCTAACAAAAGGCGAGCGAAATCTATACAGTTCCCAACACGCTTCTGGCGTCGAAAGGAAGGTGTCGGGCGGGTGCGGGATAGGAAGTCACGCATTTGACTGGCTCTGTAACAACACTGGTTTGTTAAAGCCCTCATCTCCTGCCAGCTACTCCTTTAATTAGGGAGGGGGGAGGGGGGCATGGGTCAACTCTGCTCACAGGCCGCGCAGTAGGAAGCAAGGAAACTCACCGGGGCCGAAGCTGGCCTTGATCTTGGAGATGACATAGCTCAGAAGGTTCAGGGGTTCTTCGACAGTCATAGCTGGAAACGTAGGAACAATTTTAACATGCAACCTCAGTCATCATTACCAGCGAGAAAGCCCGAAGCAGACCTGTTCTCTCCTCTGACAAACTGAATCACGTGTTTCTGGGCTGCAGCTGATAGCAGAGCGGCGTCAACCTCTTAAAGGGCTCATGAGACCCGTGTGGGGTCCAGCCCCATTCCCTGGTTTCTTTTTCGCGGGAAGCACGTTTCATCCCTAGCAATTGGAACAGAGCCCAGTTCGTGGAAGGCTCACTTCAGCCTTGGGCTGTGACCAGTAATTCATTTTTGACCAGGGTTGGATTGGGATAAACAATGGGCCCGGGCACCCCCAAAATAGTGGCCCACATTTGTGGATCGTGCCTTTTCGCAAAACACTGCTTCCGTGTTTTAAGTGATATGAAAAGGGTTGTTCTCTAAAAGAGGCATATTTTCTTAACTTCCTTGAGATAAAATTGTTTGCTAATGTTGCCTTGATTCTGTGCACAGCTGAATTCACCATGGTTACACACACCAGAATATCGTTGGGTCTACATCTGCTCCGTCCCCTGCACATGTTCAATCTGCCTACATTAATGTGCCTGTAGCCAGCCCAAGTCAGATCTTCATATCAATGGGCGGCCCAGTGGGGGACTGGCAATGACACCTCTAGCCCCTTGGTGAAAGGAAGGGTAACAGAGACCCATCTGCCTCCAGATACAGGCCTCTAGATACGCCCCTGAACACACACAGTGGCAGATTTACAAGCCCCATACGTCACATTTGCGCCGCAGTTACGTCACTTTTGTGACCCATTGGCGGCGCAAAGCCAGCGCCATGCTGCAGTGTATTTAAAACGTGACGCATCTGGGAGATGCGTCACTTTGATAAGCCCTACGCCACATGTGGGCGTCCCGGCACAGGGGGGTGGGGGCATTCCGGCGCAGGAACGCCTCGGAAAAGTGGCTGAGATTTACAAGATTTCACTCAGTCACTTTTACGGCCATGCTGCGTCAGAACCCTGCGCCTGCTTGAAACAGGCGTAAAGATTGACGCAGCATGTTAGGCATAGGGGCACCCGAGCCTTGCTGGAGCGGCGTCGTGCCTGCGACGCAACTCCAGCAATGTGCCGTCTTTCCGCTGGGGGATGCGACACGCATCTGCCCATCCGTACGCCACGGTGCGCCGCATTGGAAATGTGGCGCATCATTGGTGACGCACGGGTGGTTTGGCGTGTCACTATTGTTCTGGCGCATCCCTGCTGATTAGCAGAGATGCGCCAGAAGTTGTAAATCTGCCCCATAGTTTGCAAATTGGCCACCTCACTGCCCCAAAAATCGTCCCACTGCTGCAATTCAGATATCAACCAATTGCCCGAGCGCCTGCTTTATCAATCCATCTCTGTTCATGACCAGGGCCATTGGGTTTATGCGGAGGGCAAATTTATTTGACATTGTTTACCATATCGTGCAATAAGAAAATTAAGTGTGTGCTGCAAATTGTGGCACATTCTGTGGCCGTTTTACTTCACTCTTTATTCATTTTAACACACATTCATGAGACCACAATTCCTTGAGTTCTAAAAAAAAAGTAAGACTGGACTGACTAATCACGCATGGACCTGGGAAAATTGGCAGGCAAGGAAAGGTGATCGGTTAACCTTTGAAAATGGTGTGCCACTGCAGGGCACCGCATTTAAAATTGTCTCCACACTCTTCATGTGTATCACCACATCTTTTCCATGATTATTGATTACATTCACTGAACAGATCCAAAACAAGCAAATTATGAAACATTCAGAGAGAAAAAAGACAGATACGAGAAATGAGATGAGCAATGGATGACTTTGTGTAATGAAGAACAGGCATACATTATACAGTATTCAGGGTCTGACTGGCCTATAGGGCAATCAGGCATTGCCTAATGGGTTGGTCTGAAAGTCAGTGTGTAGACTGTTTTTTTTGGCTATTAGTGAGCCTGTTTTATGGTCTGCTTGGCTGTTTTTAAAGTTAATTTCCCTGATGTTAGAATAACATTGCCTGTAGCAATGACAAAAGCACGCAGCCTACAAAACCACGTAAAACACTGCTACAGCATCTTCACAAGTTGAAAACTGCCCTTATTTGTAAACATGGTCCACGTTATTAGCCATCTAATTCACTAGTTGTGCCACTTTATTTTGGTTTTTTACTTGTCCGAACCTGATGGTATTACATTACAAATTCCTGAATTCGGTGGAAAAACTGTGCCCTGCTGAGCTCCCTATTCTCGATTAATACAGTAACATACGTGTGGTAGGGCTAGGCCACGCCCCTGCCCTACAGATGTTGGATGAAGATGATCCCCTGAAATAAGGTTATCAGATTAATACTTGGCTCATTGGGTTTAATTTCACACACTCATGTAGTCTGAGAGTTGCAGCCCAAATTCACTTCAGTTGATCCAAGTGAACTAGAACACTTGGAAACACTGATTTGTAAACAAACAACCGAGATTGAAGCATTGCATCCCTAGTCACATGACATTGTTTGCAGGGGCGGTGGGTGACATTTGAAAGTGGTGGGGCGCAAGGTGATTTGCATACAGCACCGTAGCGAGCTAGTGCAGTGAGCGAGCCCGAACCCCAAAAGGGGGGTTTATATGGGTTACCCCCCAAGAATATTTTGAAAAAAAAGAAGAAAAATTGTGCATTTTCAAGCAAATTTGAGAAAGCAGGAAGGTTAATAAAGCATGTGTGAAAGTGCAGTTATTACATTAATAGATGGCATAACATAGGTAGCTGCCTATTCAGTATAACCAAAGAGCTTCATACATTCCGTCCTATTATGCTCAGGTGCTGAATTCAGACTATAAGACTTTAAATAAATACCAGCTTGAAATACCATGTTTTAACAGTGTGGCTCACGCTCGCACCATGCACAGCTTGAGGCAATTAAATAAAGGCACTAGAGTAGCATGCCCAGGCCAGTCCGAACATTTTGATGAACTGGGGCAACAACTAAGGGGCAGAGCTATGAACTAGAGACTCTGGTTTCACATCTAGCTTTCTAGCATGACCAAACTGTGACATTCTGGGCAATTACTTTTCTACACTGTGGCTTGTTATCCATGATAATCAATTTTGAGAGAATCTTAAAATGATTCAATTCAGGATGCACACTGTACAAACAATCAAACATCTCTGTTGTATATGGTAGGACATAGTATTGCTCTATATATAACAACAAAGGCTTACATATGAGAAACAAGACAACTGACTAGCCTCGAGTCATTAATACAATTGTCAGAGAAGACGCGTTGTGGCTCACTCACCTTAATAAAAGCAGACCACTCAGTGTAACGATACAGTCTAAAGAGAACCAATCCACAAAATACTTTAAAAAATAAATAATGCAAATGTTCATAGCTCTGCCATAAATAAAATGATAGTCAGCAACACGTGCTGCAGGACTGGAGATCCAGGTTGTGCTAACAGCTGTTCATGCAGAGTAGATTTTCCAGACAGGATGCAACATAGGGGCAGCCCAGAATTATGAGACCTGACCATAACCGTCTTACAGTATGGGGTTATTTGCCAGGTAGTAGATGCTTGGGTGTTGTGGGATTATGACTCAGGGTCTCAATGCCTACGTGTGCCCACTGCCCATCCTAGTCAGTTGCAAACTTGGCTTGGTAGCGTGGGCATGGCCTGTTTCTTAGAACAGGCTGTGAGAACACTAACTGCTGGTATCGTATGTCATAATGCCACTTGACGGACTTGTAAAATGCATAGCAAAATGAGATCCTGGCATTCTGTCTTGTTTTCTTGTATGAAATCACAGCTATAATACACCACAGTGGATGAGAGAGCAGGGGTAGTCTTACAAATGCAAGCATCTCACAGCCAATGGGCTAACACGAACACTCTTTGAAAAACCAGCAGGCTAAGAAAGATGTTATTTACCAGAACAAAGAGAGCAGCAGTTGAACCTGTGTTAAGAAACACAGAGAAAGCGGGAAACAATGCATTGCCAGCCTTCGTCTTAAGGACAATTTGATTGGAGTTAGGGGGAGGGCCTTCAAGAGCCCTGTGATATGCCTTGTACAAGTGCAACAGGTTGAACATATAGAAATAAGACACCTGCCAAAGGAATGCAACTGGTAGGGAGTGACCACTAATTGCTCAATACCAGGTAAAAGTAAAACACCATCTCATATTAAGGATAATTGAAACTCTATCTGCAGTCAGATTAAGCATGACATTAAGATCTACCTCTGTGACATTCCGCAGAGTTCCACCCACCTCTAGTTTCATGTATAGCCCTAGGCCGGATGCTCAGATTACTGTCAAACATAATCATTGGGGGACAGTGTACACAACTGCAGAACTGTGTTCTGGCATGGTTGACAGGGTGAATTGTTATCCAAAGTAACTTTATTCACAGGTGCCATAAAAACTTTTGTCTGAAAGTCATGCACCCTACAAAAATCCCCTTGGAAGGCCAGAACAAGGCGCACATGGGAGAAACAGGATATGTACCTTAGGAACATTAAACCATCATAAATATTTGTACTGTAAACAATACATAATGTATCGATATGTATCAAACATAGGCAATGTATAATTGTACCTATTAGTTTTATTGTTTCCCTTCCTCTTTATATTTAATTATTAATGTTTTCACACCAGATTACCTTGCTTCAATAACATATTTCTTTTTATTCCATATGGCCTTGTACATATATGATTTACTTAGACAACAACCTAAATGTAAGTACATATGTGGCCTTGATATCTATATGATTAATAATGTATGTAGCTCTATTTCGTTGAAATAATAAAGTTCTTTAAATTAAAAAAAAGTAAAGTTGAATGAGCATTTGGACTAGCAGGGCCTCTTGGAGCAATGCCAATGACGTCACTGGTCAGGCAAGGCTTGCTTTCAATGTATCTGTCCAAAGTTTAAGAACTAGTTATTGTACATTTCAAAGGCTCCAAATGAAACGGTTCGAAAATGCACATTTGCCTGAAAATGTCTTTTATTCAAATCATTTGAAGGAAATCTACATTTCTTTCTACTAAAGTCACCAGATGCCTATCTGTTACCCCTTCCCTGATTTCACAATATTCAGTCAACCACTTCCAATTCTGTCCCCTACTTTCTCATCTTTCCCTAGAGCCTGTTACACGCTCCTCCTTTTCTCATCTCACCCCCTTACACGTCACTTTCAACCTTGTTTATTCCCGTGGTGGCCATGCCCTTTATTTCTTGTTTTCTTTCTATCCCCCACTCTTTACATGTTCCCCTCCGGTTTATTTTACATCCACCCATCTCTCTGTCTCATTCTGCACTTTGTCACCAGTGGTTTTTTCCAACTGGTTCGAGCCTCGTGTAATTGGATGTAAATCCTTTGAAGCAGTCAGTGGACGTGTGAGAGCCTCAGCTCATTGAGTGCACTCTACAGCGCTTGGCTAATGCTGGTCATTTCTCTGGATTAAAGCGCCAAGAAGCTGAAGGAAGCGCTGCCATATCCCATCTCTTCATTACATGATCATGGAAGATCCCAGGTAATGATGGATTTTTAAATAAAGAGGTATAGTAGTTCATCCTCCCTAATTTTATTTTCTTCCGAATCGCGGACCATACTGACGTTGCCGCACCAAGAGTCTAGAACCTTACTTTTTTATATTAACTACTTTCATTAAATGCTAGCAGCCACTCATAAGAATTTTTAACTAACAACTCATATACATCCGGGCACTTATCTCCCCTCCACCTATCCTTCACATTACCACCCAGTAGCCCCCTGATGTATTGTAGCACAGTGGCCCAATAATACATTTTGAGGTCAGGCGCCGCCAGTCCGCCCCGGTCTCTAGGTAAAGACAGATATTTCAGTCCCGTCGTGTTTTGCCTTTTGCCCCTATGAATCGGTTCATGACTCCCTCTAGTTCCCTAAACCAATTGTTATTAAATTTTAAGGGGATGGTCCTAAATAAATATAGCACTTTTGGCAAGAACAGCATCTTTATTATATTACACCTCCCTATCGTGGTTAAATGCAACTTGTTTAGCCTATCTAATTCTTTTTTAGTTTTTATAAGCACCGGGCCCATGTTCTTTTCCACTATCTTTGACAAATCAGATGTTACTGTTATACCTAGATATACTGCTGACTCCGTTATTCTCTGGTCCACCATCTCAACTTTCTTATTTATTACAATTTGTGTTTTACTCTGATTTAATTTATAGCCTGACAGACTACCAAAACCAGCTGCTTCCCTCTCTTTTTCCACTATTGCCAGAGCTGGATCGATAGAGGTTATGGCCAAATCGTCCGCATACACCAGAATTTTAGTTCCATACCCATTCAATATAACTGGCATGATACTTCCATTGAGCTTGATCCTCCTTATAAATGCGTCTATGTATAGAGCGAAAAGTAACGGAGAGCAGGGGCACCTTTGCCTTGTTCCACGTCCGATTTTTATAACCCTGCTTACCTCTCCCATAATTCTTAGGCTGATCCTTGGATTTTTATATAAAGCCTTCAAGGCCCCTACACAGCCATCCCCCAGCTTGACTTTTTTTAGCACCGCCCAAAGAAAACCCCACGAGACCCTATCGAACGCTTTTTCAGCGTCCAACAGTATTAACGCCATAGGGTCTCGTGAGGGTTCCACTCCGTCAAGTAATGTACATACCCTTCTTATATGTTCTGCTGTCCCCCTACCGGGGATAAACCCATGTTGTCGAGGCGAGACGATTTTGCCAATCAACATGCTTAATCTGCTAGCCAGGATCTTTGAGTATATTTTTGCATCACTATTCATTAAGCTTATAGGTCTATAGGGCCCTGGGTTGGTTGGGGGTTTATATTATTTAAGGAATACAACCATTGTGGCCTCTCGCCATGACTCCGGAGGTGCTACCCCCTTTTGTATATTAATCATAAGGTTATAAATATCTTCTTCTAAGCAGTGAAAAAATTATTTATAAAATTCCAATGGTATTAAATCTGGACCTACTCCCTTCCCTGCCGGTAGTTCTTTTATTGCTCTCTGTATTTCCTCTAATGTGAAAATAGATTCCAGAGCTTTACTATCCTCTGTTGTTAACTGCTCTAATGCCGCGCTTTCTAAATATCTCTCTATCTCATGGTCATCCCCGCTACAATCTGGGTCATACAGATTCTGATAAAACTCCTGAAATATGGAACATATCTCCCCTGGTGTTTTTACTACCGCCCCTGTTCTTGCCTTAATTTCTGGTATCTCCCCTTTAGTAGCTGCCTGCCGTGTTCGAGTAGCTAATATCCGACCAATCTTTTCGCTATACTCATATTGGTCTTGCTTCCAAGTCAGAAACTTTCCTGCTGCTTTAGAGGCTAATACCTCTCCTGCAGCTGCTTTTGCAATAGCTAAATTATATGTTATTCCCATAATGTCCTGGCTAGTTCTAATCACCTCGCTCAGTTCTCTTTCGATGCGAGCCACTGTCTTCATCTTTCCTTCGATCTCCTCCTTTTCCCTCTTATTCCGTTTGATAGAATAACTCAAAGTCTCGCCCCTCACACCAGCCTTCATAGTATCCCAGACTACCGCCGGAGAGGCGGTCCCTCTATTTAACATCAAAAAGTCTTTAAGCCAACCTTCCATCTGAGTAACATATTTGACATCTTGTAGCAGAGCTCTCTCAAATGTCCAGTTCGAGCCCTGTCTGTGATAATTTGGGACCATTTGATCTAAAAGCAGAGGATTATGATCCAACATCACCCGCGGCAATTTTTTGACTTTAGCAATAGATGCTATCGAAGGTGATATTAGAAAATAATCTAGCCTTGCTAAAGCTTTATGCGGGGCGGAATAATAGGTGCTGCCCCCTCCACTACCATTTTGATGCTCCCATATGTCTATTAGCCCATTGTCTTGCATCAGCTGTGTCAATGCCCTATGGCTTTTTTTCTTTCGTCCTAAAAACCTTATTGGATAATTTTTCCAGAGGCCATTCAGGCCATTTATGTTCAAATCACCACACATTATTATTGGCATTGGCCAGTTTGCCATTTGTGCATTAATATGGTTGAAAACCTCAGGGTCATCTACCGTTGGGGCATAAACCGAGCAAAGAGTGAACTTAAATCCCTGCCCCTGACATTCCATCATGATCCATCGGCCATATACATCTACCTTCTGCCTTCTCACTTCGATAACCCTACCCCGAGCAAATACTGCCACCCCGTGTCCTTGTCCCTTGTGTTGTGTATGCTACTAATTGGTAACCTAATTGTCCCAATAAATCCTTTTGAGTAACCTCTATATGAGTTTATTGTAAGCATACAAGATCCGCATGCATCGTCCTTAAGTATTCTTTCAAATCTCTTCGCTTTTTCGCATCGTTTAGCCCACAAATGTTTAAAGTTACTATCCGCATAGTTTTTTTCCCTTTTCCCTTTGCTTCTCCTCTTCCTGTGTTTATCCCTCTGATCTTTCTTTTTCTCAATGATGATGATGTTTTTGTCCCATTTTCTCCCCCTGTGCCCCCCTTGACCCCTCCTGTGCCCTCCCTCCTAGTGATACCCTCCCTCCTCTTGCCCCCCTCCATCCCCGCCTGTAGGAGCAAGCAGACCTAAGGTCTCTGTGATGGAGTCCGGCCAACGGCCTCTCTCAGCCAGATTTTTGTCTGCCTTGTCTCGTGCTTTTAAAATTATTTTTTTTTTTTATGATTGCCTACCGCTTTAATCTTTGTTTAATTTACTATTGTTACATTTCCATAAAATTGCCCCGAAAAGCCCACGATTAACCCCCTTGCCACCTATATCACCATTAACCCCCATGCCCTCTGTCCATTAGTCAGTTATTTTTCATATTTCCGTCCCTCCGTCTCTATATAGCCATATCATAGGGTCTTCATGCATCTTTATGGGTCTTCATGGGTCTTCTCTAGCTGGTTCTCTTGGGCTTATCGTGTCCATATATGCCTTTGCCTGAATTTCAGACATGAAGACTCTGGTGGTGTTTTTGTGAATTATCTTCAGCCTAGCTGGGTTCATTAGGTATGCCTGTAATCCCATCTGATGGCATGGGTCCAATAATTCTCTCAGCCTCCATCTCCTTTCGACTGTGGTATGACAATAGTCCGGAGTTGTGAAAAAGACTTGATTGTCATATGATCGTTTGGCATTAGGTCGGGCTTTGGCATATATATTTCCTCTCTCAATAAATAATTGCCCAGGTACATTAGTATAGCTCTTGGCTTCTGTGTCCCGTCCTGAGCTCTCTTCTTCGATATCAATGGGAATCTGTGTACTCTCTGGACCTCTTTTTCCCAATCCCAATGGTTCAATTCTGGAAATGCACCTTTCATCAATTTTAGGATGTACGTCTTTACGTCGTCCCCTTCTGCCCCTTCCTCAATACCCAGAATACGAAGGTTGTTTCGCCTCTGGCGATTCTCTAACTCTTCCAATTTCCATTGGACATCTACCATCTGTTTTTCATAGCTATTTAGGTTAGCTGAGTCCTTCGCTTGCTGGTCTTCCAAGGTACTTGTGCGGTCCTCCAGATGGGATACTCTTGTATTCGTGTCCGTACAGATCTTTGCCACTTTTTTTATTGCACATTGCAAGTTCTTTGTTGCTAATCGATTCTTTTTCTCTTCGATTTTTGTCTCATCCTGTAGTTGTTTTATAGAGTCTAAGATCAGCTGGAGTGTTGGGGTTTCCACCCCTGCAGCCCCCTGTCCTGTGCTCTCAGGATAAGTCATCCTTGTGGCTGAGTAGTCCCATCTCAGGGCTGCTTCCGCGCTAGTTCCGCTCGCCCGCCTTTGTCCGCTGGCGATCTGCTCCTGAGATTGAGAGTCTCTCTGCTGCCTTGACAGCCTCTTTCTCCTAGTTGCGGGGTCCTTTTCTTTTGAGGAAGCTCTAATGTTCCCTTCCAAGCTCAGAGCAAGGCTAGTGTCTGTGGGGTTCTCCCCTTCACTCACTTCAATGTCTGATAGGGCGTCCTTTGAACCTTCCGACCCATCTGTAACTGAGAAGAAATTATCGGCTGCATCTAGATTGTCTTCTGGGCCGCTAGGGCGCTACTTGCGGTGATTTCCTAAACCAATAACTCAGTCACCAGCATCTCAGCCTCCGCCTCCACCCCCTCTTCGGCGGCAATTCTTCCTGGCTCAGAGGAGTTACCCAGCTGATCCATGATCTCCCCCCATTGGGGAGTTGGTTCAGATTCTTGTGTGCTATCTTTGCTGTTTGGCATGCCTGCTTTTTGCTCCGCGTTCTTTCTGACCATATTAGGCTGTTGAGCAGGGGAGAAGTAGCCTGAAATGCTTTTAGACCCTGTGGCTGCCACTGCTGCTGCATTTACTGCCCCTTGTTTCTTCCCTCTAGTATTGCTCCATGCTCCAACCACTTCCGCCGTGATTGTCTTAGTGCCTACCCCCCTGCTCTCACCGGGGGCACTGTTCACATCCTTGCCCTTCACGGACTCCTTCGGGGGTGCCGGATTCTTAACTGCGCTGGGTGTACCCGCACCTTGCTCAGCTTGTCCATTTGGCACAGTGCCTCCCAGCCTCCCCATCCTCCACGAGTGACTTTTGGAGCCATTATGAGTACTTGAATAGATACTTGTATGCAGCCACCAAGCCTTCCACTGCACTTATTCTCAGATAGATCTCTGATTAGTCCACTACTACTCCCTCCTCTACATCCAGTTCTCAAGGCACAGTCAATTAAGCTCATAGCGCAATTTCCAAGGGCCCCTCAAATCCCACGAACTCCACTAGCCCCAATGTCTTTCCGAACCCATATGAGATTCTACTGTGCTCGTGATTCAGCCCGTCTAGCAAAGTGCTTTATCTTTATATGGCGTCTGACCCAGTTCTTTACGTGCTTACCGCACTTGTCTGTGCCTGTGCCCGTGCAGCAATTACAGCTCCGACTCTTGCTCCAGCTTTATTTCCACCTTCCTGCACCATCCGTTTCCTTGCATCGAGTCCCCCAAGCTCCACTGATCAGCCTGCTTCCGCTTCTGTGCTCTCTGTGTTCCCTGCCGAGCACGCCGAACACGCTGACAGCCTCTCCTCCAGCTCGGCTGCTCCCACCCCTCACTGGTGTTCCGCTGGCTTGCCGCTCCCTCCGTACTGCTGCCTCCGCGAATGCCGCCGTTACAGCTGCCAGGAGCTCTGCAAGACTGCTCTGGAATACCACTATTGCCATAAGTATTACAATTTCTTAATATCTTCCAATAGCACGATTCTCATCCTTGTTATCCCCCGGCATCGGGAGCGCTCTCCTCAGCTGTTTGCCTGGCGCCATCTTGCTCCTCCAGCTCGTCGTCTTTTTCTAAGAAGTGCTGCAGGCGACCAGATGAAAAGTGTCCGGGTGGATCCAAGGGTGGATCAGAGATATGAAGAACCTGAAAGCAGAGGGGACAGAGTCTGGGTTACTAGCCAGTGACCAGGAAGGTACCAGGAAGGAACCAGGCGATGTCGGGTGCTTGAAGGTGAAGAAGGTGAGTTTGTCTCTTCAGCCACGAGGTCCAGGAGGCATTAATGATGACCAGGTGCTGGATTCAAGCTGTCCCACAATGGATCTAGATGACTGCGGTGTTGGTATCTAGATTGGACCCAACAAGCCTTGGCAACTGCAATCCATGCAGGATGTTGAGATTGGCTCTGTTGCAGACCATCAAGGTCTGTGACACTTCTTCTTTTCAGGGAAGCTGAAGCAAACCTGGAGCAACAAGGAAAGCAAGTTAAATTCAAAGGAAGGTCTTCAGGGGGCTCACAAGCCAACAGGCAAGGAACCAGGAAGACACGTTGAGCTTAAATGCAAAGGCGGGGCCCACGGGACACTCGCGGAGTGTGGGAGCCTGGGCTTCAGTGCAAAGGGTGCTTGGGGCTAGGGCTTCCCATACCCCAATGCACAATTTACTGAGGCTTCAGGAAAGGAGTCCAGGTAGCAAAATGCAGGATGTGCAAGATGTCCAGTCCCACGTCTCTCGTGTCCGCAACGGGTCTCAGCTTTGCTTTAGATGTGGGTCAGTGTCAGAGACGTATGGAAGTCCAGTTCTTGTGTTGCGGAGTCTTCGGAAACTGCAGACCGGCAAAGTTGCTATTGGCGCGTGTTTGCACAGGGTGGGCACTCCTTGACCACAAGGGATATGTCTTCCATCTTCTAGTCAGAATGGAATGTTGAAGGTCCAAGATATGTCTTTCAAAGATTCATCCAGTATAATCTAAGGTCCCAGGACACAGCTCCTATACTTATACTGAGAAAGGGGACTGGATTACCTGACTACGTCCCTCCTATGGGTGGACCTGAGAAGGGGGTGGTTACACCCCTTTCCCTTTGTCCAGTTCTGTGCCAGAGCGGGGCTGGGGTGCCCCAGCAACTGGTTTGAACCGGGCTATGCATTAAGCACGTTGTGTGCCCCAGGCAGTGTCTAGAAACATTCACTGAATGCAGCCCTCCCTGCCCCAATACACAAAACCCCTGTCTGGGGAGGTGCCAGCACCTCCCTGTACAGGAAACCTACTGTCCAGGCCTCCCCTGCTGAACTTTTGTCCAGCAGCAGGAGGTCAGACTCATGTCTGTGGCAGCAGCATCCATTTTGGGATGCTAAGGCTCTGTTTAACTTTAACCTGGTAAAGCAGTAACTACATGTCTTCTCCCTCTAGAAGGTTGGAATGCTACCCCCACCGCCAGAATGGGGGTGGTATTCCAAAGTGTTTGACACCTTACACAACGACATGTTTTGATAAAGCCAAACCAAAGTTAGCATTAACCGCGAGGATTATAATGCACTTAAGAGTATATGGTATGGCTATATCATAGAACAGCTATAAGGAGATGGTTCCGAAAGCTGCAGAGGGGCTCAGCTCATGCTAGGGCACCTTCTCACATAAAACCAAGCACTCTGCCTCCAGGATTGTAGAGGCCTACCTTAGGAGTGGCTTATAGGTGTTTATGTGTCTATATGTAAAGGCAGATGCATGTATACTATATCTAAGTAAGGGGTGATTACACCACCTTCCCAGGCTGTGTGAACAGACGTGTGATGTCAGTTTGGAAGGCAAACCAGGGGTGGCACAATACATGCTGCAGCCCCTGGTAGGCCTAGGTTACACCTATGCTCTGGGTACCTATGGTACACTATACAGGGGCTCACAAGAGTGACCCAGTAACCAATCTGGTATGTACCTAAAGTACATGGTATCAATTTAGAGAGAGAAGAGCTGGGCTGTGGGTTCTGATTAGCAGGCCCACAGCCACATTAAAGTCGAAAAACCAGAGAATCACAGCAAAAAGTGGGGGTGACCATAGGAAGCAGACCCTACTCTCCTACAGAACCCCTCCCCCCCCCCAACACAGGGACATTAAACTAACCTTGACCAGCTGAGTCTTCATGTTCTAAGTGGAAATATCTGGAGAGTCCATCTGCATTGGCATGGTCAGTCCCAGGTCTATGTTCCACTATTAAGTCCATCCCTTGTAGGGAAATGGACCACCTAAGCAGTTTGGGATTTTCACCCTTCATCTGTTTTAGCCACAAGAGGGGCTGATGGTCTGTCTGAATCTTGAAGTGAGTACCAAACAAGTATGGCCTCAGCTTCTTCAGGGCCCAAACCATAGCAAAGGCCTCCCTCTCAATAGCTGACCAAAGTTTCTCTCTAGGGGTCAGCCTTCTGCTAATAAAAGCTACTGGCTGCTCTTGACCATCTTTATTCAGTTGTGAAAGCACAGCACCTACCCCCAACTCAGAAGCATCTGTTTGGACAATGAATTCTTTGGAGTAGTCTGGACTTGGCAGAATAGGAGCAGTGCACATGGCCTGCTTCAGGTCATCACATGCCCTTTGACAGCTGACTGTCCACTGAACTTTCTTTGACATTTTCTTGGAAGTTAAGTCATTCAGGGGTGTCACTATGGAACCATACCCCTTGACAGATTTCCTGTAGTACCCAGCCAGGCCCAAGAAAGCTCTGACCTGAGTCTGGGTGGTTAGAGCAGTCCAGTCCATTATGGTCTAGATCTTGCTCTGCAATGGTTGAACCTGGCCTCCACCTACAAGGTGGCCCAGGTATACAGACTGACTCTGCCCTATCTGGCACTTAGTAGCCTTGATAGTTAGGCCTGCCTTTTGCAGGGCCTCTAATGCATTCTTCAGGTGGATCAGGTGATCTTCCCAAGTGGAGCTAAAGACAGTAATATCATCTAGTTAAGCTGCACAGTAGTCATCCAGACCTGAGAGGACTTGGTTCACCAACCTTTGGAATGTGGCAGATGCATTTTTCAGACCAAAGGGCATCACCACAAATTGATAATGCCCCCCAAGGGTTGAAAATGCTGTCTTTGGCTTTGCATCATCAGCTAGTCTGATCTGCCTGTAGCCAGCTGTCAGGTCAAATGTACTCAAAAACTTGGCAGAGGCCAATCTGTCAATGAGTTCATCTGCCCTGGGTATTGGATGGGCATCTGTCCTAGTGACAGCATTGAGGCCTCTTTAATCCACGCAAAACCTTATCTCTCTCTTACCATCTTGGGTGTGAGGTTTAGGCAACAGGACTACTGGACTGGCCCAAGGGCTCTCTGAGGGCTCAATGACTCCCAAATCCAACATCTTTTGGGCCTCTGTCCTGATACAGTCCCTGACTTGATCAGGTTGCCTGTAAATCTTACTTTTACCAGGCAGACTGTCCCCAGTGTCCACTTCATGAGTGCACCAGGTAGTCTGACTAGGAGTCAAAGAAAGCATATGTCTGTAGGACTGTAGAACTTGTCTGCAGTCCTGATGCTGTTGGTCAGTGAGACTGCCTGCCAAGGCTAAACCATCAACTGAGCCATCACCAGGGTTCCTGGAAATCAGGTCTGGGAGAGGGTCACTCTCTTCCTCCTGTCCCTCATCTTTAGCCATGAGCAAGCCCATGTCTGCCCTGTCAACATATGGTTTCAATCTGTTGACACGAAGCACCCTGTGGGGGCTCCTGGGAGTTCCAAGGCCAACCAAATAGGTGATGTCTCCCTTCTGTTCAACAATAGTGTGGGGTTCACTCCACTTGTCTTGGAGAGCTACTGGGGCCACAGGCTTCAACACCCACACTTTCTGTTCTGGCTGGTAAACAGTCAGCACAGCCTTTTGGTCATGCCAGGACTTTTGCAATTCCTGACTAGCCTCAAGGTTTTTGGATGCCCTTTTCATGTACTTGGCCATCCTGGAGTAGAGACCAAGTACATAATCCACAATGTCTTGTTTGGGAGGTTTGAGAGGTAACTCCCATCCCTCCTTCACCAGACACAGGGGTCCTCTTATAGGATGCCCAAGCAGAAGTTCAAAAGGGCTGTAGCCAACCCCCTTCTGTGGTACCCCTCTGTAAACAAACAAAAGGCAGGGCAACAGGATGTCCCATCAGTGTGGCTCACTGGTTAGAGGTGGCAGACCCGAGAGCAGAGGACGGCCCGGGACCAGGGTTCGATTCCCGGAGCGGCAGGTTTCTGGACCAAGGTCAGCGGACTCGATAATTCTCTCGCCTCGGTGCCCACTCTGATCAGCGATCACACTCGGCAACTCTGGGCATTAGCTTGCCTCATCTTCACTAACGGCCCCACCAGACCGCCGGGGATGCCTGGTCTCACCCTGGAAATACCCATTAAGGGACCATCTCTCAGGGAAGCCAGGAAGGGTTTCGCAGCGGTCGAAGCGCCTTGGGACCCTCCGGGTAAGTAGTGCGCTATATAAATGCCTATACATTTACATTTACATTTACATCTCCGCCTAAGCTTTTCAGGGAGACCCTTAATCATGCCCTTTTTAGGTCTTGTTGAATCTCTCAACTAGACCATTTCACTGTGGATGATAGGGTGTGGTAAACTTGTAGTTCACTCCACACTCCTTCCACATTGCAGTCAGATATCCAGACATAAAGTTTGCACATCTGTCTGAGACAACCTCCTTTGGAAAGCCCACTCTTGAGAAAACTCCCAGGAGGGCTCTTGCCACCACAGGTACTGTTGTGGTCCTTAGGGGAATTGCTTCTAGGTATCTTGTGGCATGATCCACTACCATCAGAATAAACCTGTGCCCAGAGGCTGTTTGGGGATCCATTGGTCCAACAATGTCAATCCCTACACATTCAAAGGGACCCCCCACCACAGGTAGTGGTATTAGGGGGACCTTTGTGGTGCCACCTGATTTGCCACTGGCTTGGCAGGTGACACAGGAGCGACAAAACTCCTTGGTATCCTCTAACATATGAGGCCAGTGAAAGTGAGGGACAAGCCTGTCCCAAGTCTTGTTCTGGCCATGAAGTCCTGCAAGGGGAATATCATGGGCTAGTGTGAGAAGGAAGCCCCTGAATGCCAAAGGTATGACCAACCTCCTGGAAGCTCCAGGCTTGGGGTATCCAACCTCTGAATGCAGGAAACCATCATCCCAATAAACTTTGTGGGTCCCACTAGCATTCCCTGCAGCCTCAGCAGCAGCTTGCTGTCTGAGAGGTTCAAGAGAAGGGCAGTCCAACTGCACCTGCCTCAGATCTGCCCTGGAGGGTCCCCCTGTCCCAAGAAACTCAACCTGATCAAGCTCTTCTAGGACAGTTTCCTCCTGGGTCTCACAATCAGCTTCCTAAGAAGACACTGCCTTAACCCTACTGCTTCTCCCGCTGGTAGGCAACTGGTCCATTGTTCCAGAATCCAGTGCCTGTTCAGTGTTGCAATTTCTGACCTGTGACCTAGTCACAGCAAGGACATGTGCTGATATCCCTAACATTTCTACATGGGTCCTATACTCCACTTCAGCCCAAGATAAAGTCTCCAGGTCATTTCTTAGCAAACATTCTAGAGGGAGGTCTGAGCTAACCACAACCTTTTTGAGGCCAGTTACCCCTCCCTAGCAGAAATTAACAATTGCCATACTGTGCGTGGTAGTGACATTGCTAGCATTGGTCACTAGGTAATTTTCACCTAATAATCTGTCCAGGGTCCACATAGCCAGGCGTCACCATTGTGACACTAGCACATGTGTCCCTGTAGGCCTGAGCCACTTTGTCATTATTTAAAGGAGTTTGTCTGTACTTTCCCAAGTTATTGGGTCTCACAATGGAGGACAGAATTGTGTCCCCATCACAGATCAAAACAGCTTGAGTTGGTATTCTGACTAGGCCAGAATCCATCTCAGTTCACATGGTTAACCCCACTACACCCTTCTGTTGAGAACCACCACTTTGAGCTGAACTAGGGGGAACAGTTGCCTTAGGGGCAATGGTGGCTGGAGCTGTCTACTTTATGGCACAATCACTGGTCCAGTTAATATTTACTTTACAAATCTTGCACCAAGGTTTCTTTGGGACTTCGTTCATCTTAGATTGTTGGGAACCCCCACCATTATAAGCTTTTTGGGGACATTGAGAAGACTTCTGGTCTTTTGCTTTCTCCCCACCCTTTTGGTCTTGCTTCTTCTGATCACCACCTTGGTTCTGTACCTTCTGCTTCACCCTGGTTCTGACCCATTTGTCTGCCTTCTTTCCCAATTCTTGGGGAGAGGTCAGATCAGAGTCAACCAAGTGCTGATGCAATAACTGGTTTTGACAGTTGTTATGAATTTGGTCTCTCATAGTCACTTACTTTACTGCCCAGTAACCAGCCTTCCAGAGCCTTAGTAGCACAATCTACAAAGTCAGTCCAGTCCTGAATCTGTGTCTTTTTGGTATCTCTAAACAGCAACCTATACTGTTCAGTGGTTAGGCCAAACCCATATATCAGAGCACTCTTCAGGACATAGTAGTTGTCATAATCCTCTTCTCTAACAGTGAGGGGCTTGTCTCTTCCTTTGTCTGCAAAGGAGAGCCACAAGATTGCTGCCCACTGACTTTGGGGTACCTGCTGTACTTTGCAAGCCCTCTCCAAAGCAGTTATCCTTTTGTGGATCCCCAATCTGATAGGGAGGGACACTCTTGTTCAGGTTTGTATGGTCATGAGACCTTCCCCTATCTCTAGGAATTATGCTGCCACAAGTGGGATCTAGCCCACTCAACTTTGTCTCTCTTTCAAGAGGTTGGGTCTCTTTTGCATGGGCAACTTCTTGCAGCTTGATCCTCAGCTTGACCTCTTTCATTCTAGCTTTGTGCTCTCTCCTTTGAGGAGAAGTCACCCCCCTGTGAACAGAGGCACTGGACCCTACTGAGGAATCAGAATGATCAGAACCACTCGAAAGTGATCTGCGCCTTCTGTTTCCACTGTTAGGCCTATTTGGAAGGTTAGAGGGGGGCTGCCATGGCCCTCTCCACCTCCTGTGTTGCCAAGGTCAATTTCATCAACCTCATCCTGGTCAGCATCCACTTCCTCATCAGAGACCACTGGATCATCCCCAGTATTATTCTCTTCTGTGGAAGGATGCCCCCCTCTCTACTACCTTGGTTACATCGGTCTTATGCATTCTCTACATCGTGAGCCACTAAGATAGCTACCAGGGGGTTAAAGGTTGGACTCTGTCCTTGTCTCAGTCTTCTGACTGAACACAAACTTCTCAGTTCTTGAAAAGTGAATGTGTCATACTTAGAAGGCAACCTTGGGTTGCATTCTGGCAGAGGCCCACTAGACCCTGCCTCCAAGGACATTTCTAGTGAGGTGTGGTGTGTGTACATACCTACACTATTTGGTTTCCAACTAGAACCTCTCTAGGAGTTGTAGTCAGGGTGTGCTAAGCCCTTACCACCTACAACTACTAGTAGAACTTATGTATATAAGACTTGATTTATATGTACCTACAGGTACCTTGATATGATCTTTCAGATGACATCTCACGATTATTTGGTAAAACAGATTGCAAGCTCTTATCCCAACCACTGCACACCAATGTGAGACGTTAGCCTGGCATATGATGTCCACTAGTTCCAGTGGGCACCTTGCACCAGTCTAATCAACCCTTATTGATGGTGGTTGTAAAGTCAACCTTATAGAAAGCTATCCTAGTGGTAGCATGAACCAGCAGTCTTCAGGCTAAGACTTCAGTAGGCGAGTTAAGCAAGTTGTTTTACCATATATAATCCCTTGAATACCAAATGAAAGGATACCACACAAGGTATATATCAAATATATATGTATTTAATCTAAACAAAACCCCTCTGCACTCTTTATGAGGTCAGAGTTAAAATACAATACAAGTCACACAGTTAATATACGATAAGTTGCACAGTATACGTTATGCCCTAGGGGCCTCACAAACCAAATACTAAGAAAGTGGTATAAGTACCACGTGAGAGTTAGAAAGCAGGCCTGGGGCCTGTGGAATCACTGGGGCTACACTAAACAATCAAGGGTTAGGAAGTAGGAGGCCCACGGGAAACGCGTGCAATGTCTAAAAACAGACGCTGGTTACCATTGACTTTCTATGGGAAACAAATAAGTTACAAATATACAATTTAGGGACACTTTCGGATGGACTAGGATGGAACCCTTTTAAACTAGGACACTTCGAGAGTCAAGACCCACGGGAGCACCAGAGTATTTGTGTTACCTCACCCAGGGAAGCCGGGTGCATAGGTGTCATTTCGTGTCGGGTTTCTTCGTCGTTTTCTATGGAGAGCTACAAAGAAATGCTGCAGGCGACCAGAGGAAATGTGTCCAGGTGGATCCAAGGGTGGATCGGAGATGTGAAGAACCTGAAAGCAGAGGGGACGGAGTCTGGGTCACTAGCCAGTGACCAGGAAGGTACCAGGAAGGAACCAGGCGATGTCAGGTGCTTAAAGGTGAAGAAGGTTAGTTTGTCTCTTCAGCCACGAGGTGCAGGAGGCATCGACGATGACCAGGTGCTGGATTTAAGCTGTCCCACAATGGATCTAGATGACTGCGGTGCCGGTATCGGGATTGGACCCAACAAGCCTTGGCAACCACAACCCACGCAGGATGTCAAGATTGGCTCTGTTGCAGACCAGCAAGGTCTGTGGCGCTTCTCCTTTTCAGGGAAGCTGGAGCAAGCCCGGTGCCTAGAGTACACCTATGCCCTCGGTACCTATGGTACACTATACAGGGACTCACAAGAGTGACCAAGTAACCCATCTGGTAAGTACCTAAAGTACATGGTATCAATTTAGAGAGAGAACAGCTGGGCTGTGGGTCTATTTAGCAGTCCCACAGCCACATTAAAGTCGAAAAACCAGAGAATCACAGCAAAGAGTGGGGGTGACCATGGGAAGCAGACCCTACTCTCCTACACAGAGTACTATTAGCTTTCAAGAGTTCTGGTTAAAAAGGCTTAAATAAAGGTTCTGTGAAAATAACAGAGTCTAGCAAATCCAGCGGACCGCGTCGGTACGGGCCCACTCAAATGTCGACAGACTCAGTTACAGTACCTTTTACTTGGGGTGGCCAGCATGGATGTGCCAGCCGGTTCCGGTGATCGTCACGGTGCAGAAACGAAGTGTTGCAGGACACGTTGTCCCTCGATGCTGTGCAGGCAGTGGCCCGTTGACAGAGTCGGTGGATCCAAGGCTTGCGTTGCAGGGCGAGACGGTGCTTCGATGCGGTCCTTGCAGCTTGCGGTGTCGCGAACGAGCCAGAGTTCGGGAGCTGGCATTGATCAGTCCGGACAGCGGTGCGAGTCGTACGGTGCATCGCGAAGCGGTGCCCAACTCAGACTAGTTCGATTCGGTGTAGCGCAGTGTTGTACGTCGTGGTGTCCTTCCAGTCGCGGTTCAGGCTACGACTGGTTGACAGAGTCGGTGAGCGCAGAGCTTTCGTTGTTCTAGGCGGATGTTGCTTGTTGCATTGCCTACAGGACACCGGGCCGGTCGGGAGAGTCGGTCACAGCTCCCTGCCTCTGTAGCCACTTGTTTCCAGCAACAATTCACAAAGACTGATGAAGTCCACTGGTCCTGGGACTTCGGTCAGGGGCAAGCTCTCTTCCAAGCCCTTGGAGATCTTAGCACAAGTTAAAAGAAATATCCACAAAGTCTTTCTCCTCCTTTTGGCAACAAGGCAACCACTGCAGGCCAATCCCCCAAGCAGCACTTCAGCTTGGAAATAGTCTCTCCTCAGTTTCTTCAGGTTCCTTTTCCTCAGCAGAGGTTTCGTCTTGTAAGTCCAGAAGTGATCTAATTTCTTGGGATCAGAGTCCCAATATTTATACCCCAAAATCCTGTGCCCAGTCCAAACCAGTTCTGAAGCACTCTGTTTACCAGACTTCTCCTTTCCTTTCACAGTGCAGGGCAGGAATATCAGACACCCCGCAGGGGGTGGAGCCAGCATTGTGGAAGGCAAGTACAGCCCTGGAGCACTTTGTTGGCAGTCTTCCTTCTCTTCTTTCAGTGTGAACGGCAGAGACATCAGACGCGCCACAGGGGGTGGAGCCAGCACTGTGGGGGGCAGGCACAGTCCTATTCAGGTCCCAGGTGCAACTCCTCCCTCCCATCTAGATGCAGATCTCTCTATTTACCACTGGGCTGACTCTTTCTGTCTCCTGGAATTCCCCAGCCCTGTCACTCAAACTCCAGACAAGGAATGCACAACCTCGCAGAGGCAGGCTTAAATGGTTAGGCAAGCAAATGCCTACTTTTTAAAAGTGGTATTTGCAAACACAGAATATTGAAATAAACTTCACTAAAAGATGTATTTTATTATTCTGAGTCCAGGCATACTAAACTCGAATTTCTACCATGTTCTCTGAGTCTGTTAGGATTATAAAATGTAACAATTCTAACAGACCATTCTGGCCTATGGAGAACAGACAGCCTTGCTAAAGTGAAAAACGAAAATGGCTGTAATTCACTATTAGGACATGCCATACACATCAGGGCTTGTCCTACCTTGTACTTACAATGCACTCTGCCCTTGGGCGTACCATAGGGGTGTCTGATATGAAGAAAAGGGAAGGTTCAGGGACTGGCAAGTGGATGTACTTGCCCTTTCAGCATGACAATACCAGACTGCACGCAGGCTCTGCAATGGCAGACCTTAGACACGTTTTTACAAGGCCGCTTCTGTGGGTGGCACAACCAGTGCTGCAAGCCCACTAGCAGAATTTGGATTTACACGCCCTGGGCACACTCAGTCCACTGTACTAGGGTCAGAGTAAACCAAAAAGTCAATCATGGAGTCACCAATTAATACATTCATTTACAGTAGGGAGAGCATATGCACTTAAGCACTGATCAGTAGTGGTAAAGTGCCCAGAGTCATAAAATAGCCAACAACAGGTCAGAAAAAAAATATATAGGAGAAAGGCAAAAAGTTCAGGGATGACCCTGCAAAAAGGAGCAAGTCCAACACTGTCCATTTAATTTTTGCTGTCACAGTGGATATGCAGCTTCATCACATCAGCTTGTTATGTGCAGAAATATGGAACGAATATTACAAAGCACTGTTAGCTACCTTGTTTTCCTGTAGCCAGTCACTTGGTGTGCACCTACTTGTTCTCTCATCAAGACTGACAATTACCAGTACAGCAACTATTCTTTGTACCAGCCAGTATCCTATTCAGAGATCTGTATACTGCATCTGTTACACTCTCAGCCTATTCTAGATTTTATATTAGCTGAGCATCAACTTACCCTCAAGTCAGTCTCTACATAGGAGGATGCCACAATCATCATAAGAACCTGCTGCTGCTCACACCAGCAGATACAATTTTAGATGGGGACATATTAATTTGGCATCCTATTTCTATCCGCCCAGTCAGCGCCTTCTTCTTTCCAAGGAAGCTTTGCAGCAGCATCTCTTCTAATCAGTAATGCAGTATCAAAATGACAACCAGTATATTCGATCATGTGAGTAAAATCAGCCCAAAGTTTCACCACAGTCTGTAAATTGATAATGCAGCTATAACGATCAATAAAAGTGTACAGTACCAATGAGTTGCATTTTTCTGTAAAAGAAATTAATGATTGTAAATTTGGAAAGGTTCGATGGTTCACCAGGTTTAGAAGTATATAAACCATATCACGGAAAGGAAGGTTGCTTGGAGAACTTGACCTGCAGTAAATAGCACTGTTTTCTACGTGCCAATACTTAGATTTATTTACTTGGTACTCTTAGTTTCTAAAGCAAATGATAAAGTAAACTTGTTTTGAACATTAAAGCACCATCACCCTTCCAATGTTATAAGTTATTTGATATTGATAATGAAGGATTTCTACCTGACTAGTGTGTTCTCCATTGTTGTTCACTATTTGATAGGTTCTTAATCAATGCTACATTATCTTAATTGTATATCTGAAGATACTTCCTGAAACAATGTATGTAGCTGCTTTTTTAAATTTTGGATTTGAAGTATTTCGCTTTATAGGGTACACCCTTTGTATCTATAGAGATATTCCAGCCTCTGTGTGTGATGTAGGCAACCAAAAGTTAGATGCTTCACTTCCTGTGATAGCACCAAGTCAAAGGTCATACAATGTTGCTTCCTTTGAATTTATAAGGGTCCAAAAGGCAGGTGATGTCACTTCCTGTGATGTCAGCAGGTCAACGTTTGTGTGATGTCACTTTTTGTGACATCATCAGGGGGTGAAAGAACAGGTGATGTTACTTCCTGTTATGTCATCAGGTCAAAGTTCATGTGATATCACTTCCTGTGAAATCAGGCAGTGGTTTACATGGCATTTGGTGTCACTTGTGCTACCCCTATCATTTTGATGAATCGACGTCCATGGTGCCACCATAAGGGGAATGGGACAAGAGAGAGAAACAAAGACACTATGTGTCTCAATCCAACCACAACAGAAGTAAGTTGCCTAAACCAACACAGTGACCAAAAATCCCAATGGATTGATGAGGATGCTGTCTACTGCAGGTCACATGGGGCCTTTCAGACCAAGGAGGCCCTCCTTAATGGAAGAGGATGCCTGACACACAATATTGTTTCATGCTTCATCATAGGCTTCCTCTCCCCACCCTGGTAAGATGTGACTGCCAGGGCGGACTCAACTTCTGCAAAGACTTGGCGGTAGGAGGGAGTTCTTACATAAAACTTACAGGATAAGGTCAGGATCCAGGTCAACTAAAAATACCTTCAGGTGCCAAAGTTGTCACCTTTATTAGTGAGGACCTGAGGTACAGTAAAATCAAATTAAGCGATGGAAAAATTAGAGAAGGATGACTCTAGCCCATCTTACAATCTGCCAACATGTTTCTGCTCATACGGATAGCCAACTAGATCTGGGGCAATCACCAGGGCTGTCGGATCCCTATTCCAACTATATCGGGTGTCCCCCTTTACCCTACATGTTCGTGTGAGGGAAAACACGTCAGATATAACCCAAGTGAGTCCTACTTGGGACGTGAAGGAGCGCAATTTATCTCAAACCCTAGGCTTTACCGGAAATTCAGTTAAAGGAGAGGTGGTTGCCTTCATAGTCACACATTGGTCAGAAGGCATGCCACATTGTAGCACCTACACCGATCCGCTTCCTGCCACTTGGTACTCTGCCTGTTTTTACTGAATGACTCAATCTGCACTACAGAAGCATTGTTATCCTACGATAGGAAAGAGTTCTTTATTATTTCATCATACCGATTCCAGTTTAGGATTCCTATTTAACTTTTGATACACCTTGTGAACATCACTGCATTTCTAACTCTCTATAGTTGGATGAAACTCTGTCACTTCCTAGAGCTGCAAGACAAACAGAACCTCTATAGTATGTGCAAGAAATAACATGAACTAAAATCACATTTCTATACAGTTAAGTAACTTCAGGGTTCCGTAAATAAAGTCTGCAGTCAGCGTGATTCTCATTGTAACAGATTCATAAACTTCAACATAATTAAGTATTCTTGTGACAATAAGCAATTCTCTTTCAGTACCATAATAACATATATGACTCAAAAAGAAATGTAAACAAAGTCCGCGCAAGATGAGTAGCCTTTCGTTCCTCTCGCAGAATAAAAACTATGAGCTACAGTTCATAATCACCGAAAGCATGCCTACACAATTGTTTTACAAATATCAAAGTCTCATGTATTGTTCCAGAATAATTCTGTGCTCAGTAAGTCTTAAGTCTTCAATACCTACAGGGGATGACGCTTTAAGTTCCAATTTCTGTCACCAAAGATCCTGCTGTAGCAACGAAGAATCTTGAATATTTAGCAAAGAATGCTCTGAAACATGAGGAACATATGCTGCATGATTCCACGATGCCTGCCACCATTGCAAGTCTCATGAGAGCTCTGCGGTGCACGGGGCTATCTAGTCTGTCATGACTCCACTTGTGTGTTGTGCATAGTGCAAGCATTGCAAATTGAAGCCTCAAATCAAGCACCTCTGCTGGCTGACTTGGACATCTTAGAAGTTCGGATGAGTGCATCTCCAAACATGCCTTGTGCACCTTTGTGAGTACAGGCCACGATTTATGACAGTAAAGTCCCCACATTTTGAAGACAGTGACCCAAGGGTGGTGGGGTGAAGAGTTAGAGCCATCTTGAGGCATATCACTACATTTTAGGACAGGTTACCATCAGTGCTGTGTCTCAGGGAAGATCATCTTAATTGTAAGTGCACCTGGAAGATTGATCTCTTGTAGATCACTTGATTTAATTATTACTTTACATCATGTGTTATAGTATTGTTAGCTATATCACCGGGAGGCCACTTGTGATGGCATAGCACACAAAAGGCGTTTTGCAACACAGAGGTTAATCTATTTACTATGTCGGACACTTCAGAAGGGGGTGTATGAAATATATCTCTGGCTCTACCCTGTTGTGATGGCCTTACTCCTCAAATATGAAGCATGGACATCAACACCGCAAGCCTGCATGGGCCAGAGTTGAGCACCAGGACTTGACAAAATCAAATTTGACAATTACAAGTAGGGAACAACATCACATCCAGGTAAAAAAATGTTTTGCTGAACATGAACGATGCTTCACAGAGCATGAGGACCGAAAGATATTAGTACAAGTGAGGATGGGCATGTACTGAGGATGATGGAGGTGTTAATTAATATGAGGTGTGCACGTGTAGGGGAAAACAAGGACAGTGCGGACGTCTCAAGGCTGACCTTAGGTGTGTAAGTAATGTACTTTAATAGAGATGCTCCTTTATAAAAACAAATCTTTGTGATACGAAACTTGTGAGAGTCTGCCTCTAAAACATTATAGGATCATATGATCCTATCATTTATTAAAAAGGTTTTGAGAGGGACATGGCCGATTCCATTCAAATACGTTGTTGGATGCCAGTAATATACACAGCCAAACTTTCATTCTGAGGTGAGGGTTAATGAGTCACAAATTAAATAGCTGTGTCTCTGGGCAGTGTGCCAACCAGGTGTGTGTGAAATTCCCGTAATTATCTGAAAGTCAGCAAAAATTGTGAAAAATGCAAAACCAGCAGTATATTTTAGCAAAAGTTTTGCAGTAAAGACAAAATAGCTTAAAACGTACAAGAGTCGCAAACAACAGCCGCTCACGTTCTGATCATTTGCGTGATTTCCATGCTAATATTTTGCCAGGAATGTGGCATAATTGCAGGGTCGGAATGGGACACAAAATAGGCCTGGGCACCAATATAAAAGTGGCCCCCATTAGCGAAGCATTTAGCTTAAAAAGAGGTAATATCAGGGAAATCAAGAGTAAAAAACAGCCCACCACTCCATTAGATGCGCCCACAACTCCTAAAAAAACTGCCCCACTCACCGATCTTTTAGACCAGCCCACCGAGCACTGCTGGTCTGCCCTACAGACCAGTCTAACCATGCGTAATGGAATGATTTCCAGATTTTTAGAAAAATCTTAAAGCAAAATTTGTGAAATGTCAAAAGTTTCACCGAGGCCTACTGCCAACTCCTGTTTATGTAACACCACAGGTGTGGTAACGCCTGAGCTCAAGACTCTCTAAAATTGGTAACACTTGAGGCATCTGATTATGTCTCACTGAACCTTTTAAATGTTTGCTTTTAAGATCCCCCAGTCCTCCACGCACATACAACAAGGCAGAGGAATCAAAATTGGACGAATAGTACATATTCAGACTCTCCTAATGAGCCATTAATGACGCCATGCGTAGTAACCATTTACATTTATAAAATTGTACTTCTTACCCTCTTATTTAATAATGATATGATCAGGTACCTGGAGGTTTAGAGAATCGCAGTGTCAAAACGCAATGTGTAGTAACCATTTACATTTGGAAAATTGTACTTCTTACCCTTTCATGTAATAATTATATGACCAGGTACCTGGAGGTTCAGAGAATCACAGTGTCAACACACCTTTGCTGTGACGCTGAAGCGACACTCGAGAGTAATATAAATACATGGTTCTCTGTGTTTAATGCAAGTTTAATGTTTTTTGGGGGGACCAGGAAGTTGGTTAAAGAACAAAAGAAAATCCCACATATTCCTTCCAGTATTTATCATTAATAGTCTGTATAGTGAAAAGCAGTAAATGTGCTTGATCTCAATATATCTGTTCTTACTTCGGAGCTCTGCTGCCAGTCATTAGCAACATATAACTGACTTTGTGTCCTACATATTAACGATTGTGCATTTTACTTCTTTCCTTGTCTTTAAAATCTATATTGACGAATCATGAAAGCAGACTTTTATGTATTGGAAAGGGGAGAGGGGAGCAGGTCGCATCCTTGCATCCTACCTCTTAATTCTAGGAAAAACATAAACTATCATATTTAATATATTAATTTTGAGCTGACAACCAGCTCGCTTGAATTAAATTATGATTATTCCAGTTTGTATTAGGTATGGGCGGAAAATCCGTTTCGCTCGCGGATTTTGCGGATTTTCGGGAAATCCGCAATCCGCGAGATTCGCGAATCTCCCGCAAAATCCGCAAATCCGCGAGCAGCGGATTTTGCTCGCACTGCTCGCACTGTTCGCGTGAGTTCGCGGCTTCCCAGTACAACTTCGCGCCCCGCGAATAAGTGCTAAATTGCAGAAATACGATCTTAGCAAAACTGAAACTACTTGCCAGGTTCAAAAGTTCAGGCTCATCATTAGTAGCCATTTCCTGTAGTGCTTCCTGAGGGGCCCCTCCAGAGTTCAGTTGCCAGTTGCAACTATTATGTGACCCTGCTCTGAACCTCAGAATAGTTACACATATGCCACAAAGGTCCTGAATTACAGCGAAGGGAGACAAGCAGGAGCCAGGCTGGAAGTTAAAATCCATTAATCAGCCCCTAATTCATTATTGTCAGTTGGGGCAGGGCAGGTGTTGTAACTAATTTTGCAACAATGAAAGCACTTAGCAAGTGCAAAAGATCACTAATCAGGGAGCACTAAGGAAGCAGGTGCCAGCTAAAAAAATATTCTGTGACACATTAATCAGCCCCAAATTAATTCAGGTCACTTGAGGCAGGGAAGGTGTGCTTTGCTTTGCCGAAAATAATGTACACTGGACAACCAGAGGGTGTGGTGATGAAACAGAGGGTGGCATGGGTGGGCCAGAGGGTGGCATGAGTAGTCAGAGAGTGGCAGTGGTGACAGAGAGTGGCAGTGATGAAGAAGAGTGTCCCAAACAGGCTGGACACGTAGAAACAACAAGTTCGCAAAACTTTCGACCCGACAGGTAAGTTCGCAAATTACGAAATTGTAAAAACCCTCGCGAACTGGCAGAAACACGGGCGAACACAAAAAAAAAAAAAATCCGGGAATTCGCGGATTTTGCGGATTGCGAGTTCGCAAATCCGCAAAATTCGCGAACGCGAGATCCGCAAAATTCGCCCATGCTTAGTTTGTATGTGAACAAAAATCATGGTAATTAGAAATACAGTGAAAAGTATCTTATGCCCATTTTGCATTATGCCACTGCTCTTGTGCAGTAACTGGACATTTGTGTTAAGGATAGTAACAAAATGCCTCATAGTTTATGAAAACAGTCCTTTACAGTTTTCCTTAATCCTGATTCCACCCACTCACTGCCGCCTCTCTGACCTCACATTTTTAGATTTTAGAGTATTTTTTCCATTTTCATTATTGATTTAACCGTTCTCTTCCTTCTAGTTACCATTGAACAGTATTGTAGCACATTGTCCCAGTGAAAGTTATAATCACGCATATTGCAAGAATATAAATCCCGGTGCTTTGGCTATGAGAGATACAGGAAGGGCTGGTTCAGATGCAGTAGCTACACATGCTTGCAAAGATAATGCATGCAGGCAACAATAGATAGCAATAGGGCTTCTCAGGTATGGCATTTAAGTGAATATGACAACAAATGTACCCCTATCAGAGTAACATGGTCTCAATGATGAAACTGTGAATTCTGATAGCAGGCATTCCAAATACGATGCATATAAAGTATTCATATCGAAATGTAAAATCCAATACTTCTCTAATAGAGAAAGTGGAAATGGGATTTGAAAGCAAACATAATTAATTTTAAAGCTAGCTAGAAATGAAAGATTGAACACAAACATCAAGCTCCTATGAAAGCATTGAACTATTCCACTTCTCTCCTAAGGCTGCAGCTCGCTGCAACCATCAATCTTCCTACCTGTCCGAGGCCTTTTGCCTACTCTTTAATTAGATTAAAAGTTGGCAGGATTTGCATTTCAACCAAGTGTGCTCGCATCTCTGCATCCTCTTTATCGACCTCTGCGTGTCCTCGCCAAACAGTGCAGCAAAGGGAGACAGTCTGAAGGGACTTTCAACAAGTGATCGTTTTCTTTTATTGATCAAAGCTGAGCGAGTGGTGGATGGTTTGATGACCCTGGCTGCCCTCCAGAATAAAATATCTTTACCAGCGAGGAAAAAGCTATTACTTTAAGTAGCACTGCGGCTTTATAAGAAGAGAGAATGAAATAGTGCTGCTTACCGCAGCTGTCTTTGGAACTGTATGAAGAAATATGAATTTTGCATTTTGCAAGAAACATATTTCATGGGACATTAAATTAAATACCCTTCAGCTAATTGCGAAGGGGATTTCAATGGGCAATTTCAATCCAAACCTTTTTATTGGTTTGTGAAAAACATCTACAAAGGTCAACCAAAAATTACATATACCGCTTCTTCTTCGAATTATTTGAGAAATCACTTAAACAATGTAAACATCTGTGACAATCAGTCTCTGTTGGTTGGCAATCTCTATTATCAATAGGTGTGTTATAAGCCCTGATATTGCATTCTTTGACCAATTATGACAATATTCAATATGGGCTTGATAAACAAACCTCTTTTGCACAAGTAGGTGTGATTTATGGTAATTTCAAAAGTAAGTCAGGAGTAAGCCACACCTACTCACAGGAACCTCTGCACGATTCAGACCCTTGGTATGTGTCAATGTCACACAGTGAATAATAACAGGTTCCAACATTGTCCCCAATGAAGGCCTCTCATTGTATTGCTAAGGAAGGACCCAAACCTGTGACCTTCGGGTTACACACAGATCTATGGGGCCAATGTTAAACCTACCAAGCAATCTTACGAGCTAGCTTAGCGGGCAATCATATTATTATAAGGAGCTATGTCTTCAATTTGCTAGTTTTCAATCTGTACATTTTCAGAAATCAAGATTACATGTCATATATGAGAGAGCAGAGTGGTCTTGTAAAATATGTGGGGATGGTTTTTAAGGTCTAAACGTTCTGTAACATGTTTGCAATGATACACCATCTCTCCAAATTCTATTGTGATACCTGGCTGGTGTGTGCACAAATCTAACCAGATTGTCAAATGGAGATTTATCTTTTATGTTACTGTTAGACCTGGCACCATTGTGTTTTGCTGGTGTTAGATGCTTTGGGCACTGTGCCACTGCTATCCTGTGCCACAGTGCAAGAACTCCCTATTTTAAATTGATCTATTAATCAGTTGTTCCATTTTTGGCTATTTGGTTTACTTGTCAGACCCTGGCCTAGTGCACTGAATGTGCCCAGGGCGTGTAAATCCAAATGCTGCTGGTTAGCTTGCAGCACTCTTTGTGCCACCCACAGAAGCAGCCTTGTAAAATGTGTCTATGGTCTGCCATTGAAGATCCTGGGTGCAGTCTGGTACTGTCATGCTGACTGGGCAAGTGCACCCACTTGCCAGTCCCTAAATCTTCCCTTTTCTTCACATCAGTCCCCCCTATTGTAGGCCTAAGAGCAGGGTGCATTGTAAGTATAAGGTAGGACAAGCCCTGATGTGTGTGGCATGTCCTAATTGTGAATTACAGCCATTTTCGTTTTTCACATTTGCAAGGCTACCTGTTCTCCATAGGCCAGAATGGGCTGTTAGAATATTACATGTTTATAATCCTAACTGTCTAAGAGAACATGGTAGAAATTCGAGTTTAGCAAGCCTTGAACTGTGGAGCTGTTGCTGGGCTCCTGTTTCCTTTTCTTCCCCCGGACTGCTGTGCCTGACGAGCGAGGACCGCAAAAATTACTGGGATTTCACCGCTGCCGAAGGGGCCGGGACTGCGAGACCCAGGGTGCACAGCGCTCCCCCACCATAGCGCACCTGGTGTCCCTTCCCGCCCCCAGCTCCCCCGCAGCTAGATAAGGCTCGTGGCCCCCGCTCCCAGGGTGCCGCTTGCAGCCTTGAACTGCGGAGCTGTTGCTGGGCTCCTGTTTCCTTTTCTTCCCCCGGACTGCTGTGCCTGACAAGCGAGGACCGCAAAAATTACCGGGATTTCACCGCTGCTGACGGGGCCGGGACTGTGAGACCCAGGGTGCACAGCGCCCCTCCTCCATAGCGCATCTGGTGTCTCTTCCCGCCCCCAGCTCCCTCTTATAGACACTCCCATTCCCGCACACGCGGGACGCGTGCGGGACTCAGCCCGGGACCCAGCCCGGGCATAGGGCGGGCCTTTTGAGGCCGTTTGAGGACGGTCAGGACCAGGACCGGGCCATAACCCCTACAGGTGTTATCCCGGCATACACTGCCCAACTCTGATTGACGATGACCACGATGGCGACAAGGAGTAAAAGCACGCTGGTAACAACCGGAGCTGCTAAAGGTACTCTGGATAATTATTTTGTAAAAGCTGGGTCTTTACTGATTGATGAAATTATAATCCTGGAGAGGCGTATCTCCCAAGAAATTGACTGGGTGAAAAGATCCTCTATGGGCCCCCTGGCACAGGCCAAGAGCCCAATCAATAGACCCACCTGTAATGAGCACACTGAGTCTAGTAATGGGGCAATTAGTGTTAGCGAGCACTCAGTGAACTTAGATCCGACCAATATCAGCTCGCACACCATCGCGAATGATCAAAGTGACTTTGCTGAATTGAGCTTGCTAAATCTCCCATTGGTCCAACCCCACCCCCCCTTAATCCCCAATTCTGATCAAGCTTCAGTAATGCCCACCAACAATGAGAGAGATATATCACAGGGGACAAGGGAAGGCGCAATATCCAAAGTGAAAAACGGGGCACATAAAAGAGGTGGGAGGAAGGCAAAAACCCCAAAGCTCAATCCTATCTTGAAGGTTAACAGCAATGGATCGAGCTTACAGGGGAATTTGTCTACCAACGTAGTTGAGACTGCACCAACTGAGATTCAGCCTACACTGACATTGGAACACATCAGCAATAAGCCCCCTGAGACTTTTGATGAAGATATTACCCTAGCCGATATAGGATCTCTCTTGAGAACCCTACTAAGCCCTCTAGAAGCGCGGTTAATCAAGATGGAAGCCAGGCTAGTGAACATAGAGAAATCCACAGTTCAACTAGTCGATAACCTCAAAATAGAGAGTAAAATAGTTAATAAGGGTGGTAGCGGGGGGGGCAGAGACAGAGAACAAGAGGGCCGCCCCAATTAACACCAAGGCAGGTACTTGCGCAGTGTCCCTAGTACACCAGGACAAATTAACCACCTCCCAAGTCATGCCCACACAGCCCAGGACTAATATGCCTATCCCCAACAAGCCACAAGCAATCCCTCCCCAAGCTACTCCCAAACATTCTAAGGCTAATACTGTTCTTAACCTGCCCCCAAAAGTAGTAGCGCCTATAGGTGAGGGTGACTGACTCCGGAATCTGGGGATCACGGTTCGATCCCCAGGGCCGGCAGGAGATTAGCCCAGCACCATGTGACTCTGGGCAATAGCTTGCTTAATCTTCCCGACGGCCCCCAGCGCCTAGAGACCCTTACGGGTGATTGTGTGCTTTACAAATGTGGATTATTATTATTATTATTATTATTATTATTATTATTATTATAGATGAGACCCTAGGAATCACTAAAAAACCAAGAGTAGTGAACCTGCCGCCCTCATCGAATCTGCCGCCTCTCTTAAGAACAAGGTGATGGATTGGCTATCAACATATAGACCTCTACCGCATGGTATAAAAAGTGAAGTTCTCATGGTAAGAAGGGTCCCGTGGGGTGGGCAGTTCAAGAAAAACCATCAAGGGCGACTGTGTCCTGATTAGTTTTAGAGACCCCATGACCGTCTCCCATATCTGTGGATGGTTGTATGATGACCAGGGGACTAGTATCCAGTCCCTACCCCTCTTTTTTTTCTACCCCCCGGCTGACATACTCATATGAGGAGGAGGGATGGGGCACCCTTCCTGAAAGGGCGGGAGGGAGTGGAGATTTTCACTACCCAAGCCGCCATCAACCAGTGTATTTTAAATCCAACACTGATGAGGAAGGCTGGGAAATCTGCCCCAGGATGGGTGGTGGCTGGAGGGGCAGAGAAATGGGTGACTATCGCCGCCCTAGACCTCAACCCCCCATATATTTCCCCTTGTCCAATAGGTATAGTCACTTGGACTGGGTAGATTGACAGTCCAGGTATAACGCCAAGGGCCATTACTCCTTCCCTAGAGAGGGTTTGGAGGGAGACTTTACATTCCCTGGACCCAAAATGGATCCAATGGTATTGTCTGGGCAGCCTGACCCCCGACTACAAAGCAATGAGGAAACTCAACCCACTGTGGATTTGCCCCTTATAAACATAGAGCCAGGCGAAATACTAGGAGATTTGACCCCAGAGGCAATCCCCCTGGAAAATGTACTTGACATCGTCCCCTCCCCTATAGCGGCCTCGAATCCAAAGTCGTCATCCCTGAAGATTATTTCATGGAACGTGACTGGCTTGGGCAACAAGCTGTATTTACAGGAATGGATTGCCTTTGTCGATAACAGGGATGTATGCCTGTTCCAAGAAACCTGGGCAAGGGTCGGATACTCTCGCCGGGGTTTCCAGGCATTTTCCGTTCCTGCACAATGGGGGGGAAGGGGCCGTCCTTCTGGAGGCCTCTCAACTTGGGTGGTGACGCATTTGGGTTGCCAAGCGGTACGTCTCCCCTCGGCTTCTTAGGACATATTAGCGGTATTGCTTGAATGGCCAAACTCCCGAAGACTTGCTGTGATAAATGTATATTCAAGGCCAGTAAATATAACACAACAATCACCTACCATTGAGGAATTATCAGCTTTCCTCAGAGAAATTCCCAAGGACACCCCATTTCTGGTTGGTGGGGACCTGAACTCACACTTTGAACCCCTACCAGGCCTCTTGGATGGTTCCTCCCTAGAAGAGGATGCAAGGTGGTCAGTTCCATCAATAGTGACCCCTGCTCCTAGAGCTTGGTAACCACTTGCCCTGCAGATTACTGCCCTAACTCTCAAATATGGTGTGAGAGCATGTAATGGTCGCATTAAATCTGACATACCCAGCAAATACACTTATAATTGAGTGGGCAGGGAGTCACGACTGGATTATATCCTCGTACAACTCTCCTCCTGGTCGAATATCATCGACTTTAGAGTGATAGAAAGAGCAGATCGCGACCACAATGCCCTAAAACTGGACTATGCTCTCCCTGGCAAGGAGGACAGGGATCACAATACGATGGGGGCAAATCGTGGGCTCCTCCTCGAAAATAACAGAAGAAGGATTAGGTGGGAAAAACTAGCTACAAGTAGAGAGGAGCTCCCCAAGCTTTATGCTGGGATTATTCCAATTTTGGAAAAAGTGGGTGCTCTAAGTGAGGAAATCTGCAGTCAGGAAACCCATAAATCACTCTATTGGGCACACAAGGATCTTATTAGGACCATGGCGGCAGACCTGTTTACCGAGGGTCAAAGCAGTGGTGGCGTGGTACGGCGTAAAACATGGTACAATGCTGCATGCCGCAAGGCGAAGGGAGTTCTCCTCTCATGCATTAAGGAGGGCAAAAGTAGACTCAAGATACAGGCCAGAAGATGTGAATACAAGAAACTGATTACCCAGGCAAAGGTCGAATGGGAGCAGGATAAGTGGGAGGAACTATCTAGCTCTCTAGCCACTAGGGACTACCGCAAGTTTTGGAGAATTGTCAATACGGGATCTGAGTATCTAGTATCGGCAATTGAACCAAATATTGCACCAGGGGTATGGCAGGAACACTTTCAGTCTCTCTATACACTGGAAGCTGGGGCTTTAGCCAAGCCATTACTAACCATAGATAGCCATTTTAAGGGCGACCTGTTTACAGAAAAGGATGTGCGAGCCGCTATTGCGGGACTGTCATCAGGCAAGGCGCCTGGGTTGGATTGCCTCCCAGGTGACCTGTTTAAACAAGAGCCTGATGTATGGGCCCCCTATCTGCTGACAATATTTAATGCCGTCTTGATGGGCATGGAGGTCCCTAGTACTTGGCTCGGGGCAGAGGTAGTTCCTATATTTAAGAAGGGCTCGCCTCTGCTCCCAGTCAACTACAGGCCCATCAGCCTAATAGACGTGTCCCAGAAGCTTTTTGGTAGGCTTATATTAGATCGCCTCCAGATCTGGTTAGAGGAAACTGCCACTCTGAGCCCATACCAGGCGGGATTTAGAAGGGGGGTGTCTACAACCGATCAGATTTTCCGTTTAAATCTGATCTACTGGAGGACTGCACTAATCGAAGGGGGTAGCTTGCACACGGTTTTCGTGGACTTGCGTGGCGCCTTCGATTTGGTGCCAAGATCCAGATTATGGGGCGTGCTCGATGAGATGGGGGCTCCAGCTGAAATTCTCGCTATTCTGATGAGATTGCACCGGAATAATTTTGCTCGTGTCAGGTGTGGCAGAAAATGTAAATTAACGGAAAGATTCCACGTTGACAGAGGGGTGAGACAGGGTTGCGTGCTTGCACCGACCCTGTTCTCCCTCTTTGTTAACGGGGTAATCGCCCACCTGAACAGGATCAATGATACTGATGCCCCTAAATTGAATGGCCTGGGAACAAGAGAGGGTTTGGCTTAAGCGCAGTAAGGCTGAATGAATAAGTGTGGTATGAGAGATGCCTTGTTAGTTTGATGAATAAGCGTTTGAAATATATGTAGTTTGTCCCCTTTCCACACCAAATTCTATCCATTCACTATAACTTTTTCTAAAGACTCAGATTCACTTTTGAGTGTTTTCCTAGAACTAATAAAATTGTTTCAAATTGTGATCCATGAACGCTTTATGTTGACAGAACAAAACGAAAAAAATCCTCCAAAAAATTGTTTGTAGAAAAGAAATAAATCTATTTTTTGTGATACACTGCAGGACTGAAAGAGTGGTCTTTCAAGTTGAGAATCATGAACTCAACGTGTTGATTCTATGACAAAATTGCGCGAGCAGTATTGGCAATTGTTTCGTCCTAAATTGAATGGCAGCAGGGTGCCCGCTAATATGTTTGCGGACGACACCCTGCTGCTGTCTAAAACCCCCATGGGAATTCAGCGGATACTTGATGTTTTTTTAATATTTTGCACAGAGAGGGGCTTAGAGATCAATGTCCTTAAAACAAAATACATGATCCTAAACCCCTTCCCTTCGACACGTCCTAATCCCTTGCTTGGTTCATCGCGATTAGAGAGGGTCTCCGCATTTGAGTACTTAGGAGTAACCCTAAATGAGAACATGACATGGGGGACCCATCAGATTAAGGCAAACATGAAATTGGTGCAGATAGTAGGTGGCATATCAAGGATGATGAACAATTAAATTTATCGCCCAATTGGCCCGGTCATCCAAATCTATAAATCACAGGAACTTGGGGCTGTTACCTACGGGGCTGAACTGTGGGGTCACACTTCTGCTCAAAATATGATGACAACGGAATACAATTTCATCAGACAGTTGGTTGCCCTTCCATCAATTACGCCGCTACTCCCTTTGAGACTAGATCTGGGAGTCAGACCAATTATAGAAGAACTGGGTCTTAAACCTTTAACTTTTTGGCAAAGACTATGGAGCAGTCAAGAACTTATCGCCTATAGGACTGAGCTCGAGGAGTTTCTAACCCTCCTAAAAGCCACTCACATCCAATGGCTAAACTACATAAAAAGGACATGTGAAAGTTTGGGCCTCTTAGAACTGTGGACTGATCCAGCAAATACATCTACCAGGATACCACGCAAAGCTCTCTCAAAAGCTTACTACGACCTAAAGCTTTCTATTGCACTAGACTGCAAGCGTGAGGGTTCCTTGACGAACCTATTTTCTCAAAGCAAAGACTTTTATTTCTTGGAACGTGTACTGGATGATATGTCCCCGGTGCTTACCAGGAAGTTATTTCTCCAGTGGAGATACAGCACAATACCATTAAGGTCTGTCACCAGTTCTTGGTCTTCGCTACCAACCACGGAGCAATGCCTGGCTTGTGCATATCCCCAAGAGAATGACTTACATGTGGTTCTATTCTGCAAAGCCTATCAACGTACTAGAAAATATTGGCTTGTCCCCCTGCTCAAAAACTTGGGGTTCAGACAGTTCCTCCCTGTCTACAGAATCTTAAAGACTGACTTGTCACCTCCAATTGTATTTGCACTGGCAAAATATCTCACGTCAATGTGGCTCATTAGCACCCGTATTTTGAAGGCGGAAGCGGCCTCATAACAATTTTATCCTACTAAAGATTTTAGCTTCTTGTTGATGAAATGTTTTAAATATTGTTAGTCAAACTTTTTAATTAATGATCTTTTTGTATAAAGTATTATGACTGTGATTATTTGTAAATCTTTGATGATCGAAACTGATCGAAATAGAGATTGAAATATATATATATATAAAATATATCTTTTAGTGAAGTTGGTTTTAACATTCTGTGTTTGCAAATACCACTTTTAGAAAGTAGGTATTTGCTTGTCTAATCCTTCAAGCCTGCCTCTGCAAGGTTGTGTATTCGTTTGTCTGGTATTGTGAGTGACAGGGCTGGGGGATTCCAAGAGACAGGATGAGACAGCCCAGTGGTGAATAGAGAGATCTGCATCTAGATGGGAGAGAAGAAATGCACCTGAACTTTGAATAGGGCTGTGCCTGCCTTCCACAATGGTGGCTCCACCTCCTGGGGAGCGGCTGATATCTCTGCCCTGCACACTGAAAGAAGAGAAGGAGTCCTGTAAACAAAGTGCTCCTGGACTGTACTTGCCTTCCACAATGCTGGCTCCATCTCCTGTGGGGCGTCTGGTGTGCCTGCCCTGCACTGTGAAAGGAAAGGAGAAGTCTGGTAAACAGACTGCTTCAGAACTGGTTTGTACTGGGCAAAGGCCCCTCTCCCCTCAGAGAACAAAGGCTTTTGGGGTATAAATATTGGGACCCTGATCCCATGAAATTAGATCACTTTTGGACTACAAGAAAAAACCTTTACTGAGGCGAGGAACCTGAAGAAACTGAGGGGAAACTATTCCCAAGCTGAAGTGCTGCTTTGGGGATTGGCCTGCAGTGGTTGCCTTACTGCCAAAGGAAGGAGAAAGGAACTTTGTGGACTTTGCTTTCAACTTGTGAAGGAAGTCCAAGGGCTTGGAAAATAGCTTGCCTCCTGCTGAAGTCTCAGGGACAACAGACTTCACCCCGCAGCTCCCCAGAGTACCTTGGAAGTGCCTGGTGCTGTTTTGGGCATTCTGAGGGACTGTGTGTGTCGCAAGGAGCTGGAAACCCGACTCATCGAATAAGAAGCATGTCGCCGTCGTTGGTCCTGCCGTCGCAACTCCGAAGGAGGGTGTCACCGCTGGAACTGTCGCACTGTACCGCATCAAGAGAAGTATGCCGAAACGAAGAGGAAGCATGAAGCCATCGCTGCTGCTGCCATCGCAACTCCCAAGGAGGTTGTCGCCGCTGTAGCTGTCGCATTGCACCACTTCGAGAGAAGAGTCTCACAACGAGGTTGGAGCGTGTCGTTGTGCCTGCCGTCGCAACTCCGAAGGAGGGGTTCGCCGCTGGAACTGTCGCACTGCACGGTATTGAAGAAAAGTGCCTCGCATCCCCTAGAAGCGCGCCGCCATCGGAGCTGCTGCTGTCGCTTCGCCGCTGTAGTTGTTGCATCGTGCGGAAGCTTCGCGCATCATGGGAGAAGAGTGTCACAAGTGGAGCTGCTGCCGTCACATTACGGAACAAGGATGTCACCGCTGCAGTCCACGCATCGAACCAAGAACGTCTCACATACCTGGAGAAGCATGCTGCATCTGGAAGATCTTCACATCTTTATTTCTTTGCACCTGAACTTTGCTGCATTTCCCTCGCTGCGACAATGCTTGTAGTGGAAGAGCAACGCAACCTAAGGTACATTGACGCAAATGGTCGCATCTTAAGAACTGAATTGAACTAAGGTAAATCTACCATCTTAAAGTAACATTATTGTGTATTTTTGTTGTTTATGGTATTGTGGTAAATCTATATAAAGTACACTTATTTTTTATATAAAACCTTGTGTGGTGTCCATCTGTTGTGTTGTCACTGGGTTACTGTATGTGGTCTTCAACTTCAAAGATCTTTATTCGGTTATTCATACAGAACAACCATAAAAGCACATTTGATAAAAACACAGATAAAATCAGAGAAATCTAAAACCACATATCTAAAAGTAACAGTCACAGTTAGTTAAGTACAGTATTAACAGCAGCTCTGAGCAATTAACCCTCCATACTATTTCTAAATTTTAGGGCTGATTTTAAAAAGCCAATTACAAATAAAGTGCATTCATGAGTTAGCAGCTGCAAGTAACAGAGTGCAGGTTTAACCTGGGTAAAATTCAGTTTTTTAAGAAGGGGCTTGAGATAAAACCTCCGAGGTATATCGTAAAAAGGACAAATAAATAAAAAGTGCACCAGATCCTGCGGAGACACATTGTCGCAGCCGCAGGGCGGTAGCACTTGACCTCAGTGGCTAACTTTTGGAACAGCTAACGATAGATGGAAGAGGTCCAAACAGAACCTGGTTAACAGGAAGCGGTCGAAGCCCGACATCGGCCAGGGCAAGTAAGATTCCATACTTAGTGTGGTTTTCAAGACAACATATTTCCGGACACTATATTTGTTTAATTCCACCTCCTCACGATACAAGTGTCGTGAGAGGGAGAAAGTTTTCCTCACAAACTCTACATCAGCTGTAGTAATAGAGTCTGGGCTTAAAAAGAGCTCTGGGTGCCCCAATCCGGTCAAACAGTCTTTCAGATACTTTAACCACGGGATTTTAAGCATATTATCCCAAGATAAGGCTTCTCTCAGAAGTTGGTGATTTAGAGGCAGGTCTTTATTTAGCCAGCATTTTAACCAGCAAGTAAATGGCCGTAGTGCTATAGTATCACTTAGAAAGGGAATGCCTAATTCTTCATTCACTATACAGCTGGCAGTTCCTCTCGGGACCCCCAGCAGCTGTTTCAGAAAATTATTTTCTGCCACCACCAGGTCATTAACTGCCATATGCCCCCATAACGCTTCTATAACAGCCTATCGCCACACTCTTGGCGTGATAAATTTTTAACAGTGCAGCAATTGGGCGTTTGCCCATTTTCCTGGCAAAGTTAAAAATGGCCGCATTTGCACGAGTTATCTCCCCCCTTTTTCTCTGGACTGCAGGGCCCCCTTTCAGCTGGTTATCGAAAAGAACACCCAGGTACGAAAAGGTTTTTGATGTAGGGATCTTCTCCTCATTAACATGAAATGAGAACGTCTTCTTGTTACCTTTCCCTACGTTCATTACAAAGGATTTTGTATTGTTAATGGTGAGATCTCGAGATTTCATAAAACTATAAAAGGTGTCAAGTAAAAATTGAAGCCCTTTTGCGGTCCTAGCCAACAAAACGGTGTCATCTGCCTAAAGTAAAACCGGTAACCCTTTGCGCCCGACATAGGGGTAGTCAGCACCAGTATTTAAAAGATTCTCCTCCAAATTATTAATGTATAAATTAAAAAGATACGGGGCCAAGATACAGCCCTGCCTGACTCCCCATTGTACTCCAAAATCCCTAGTTACTTTTAAGTCCTAGGAGCATCGTACATTAGCCCTGATGCAGGTCCGCCAACAGATTAACAAGATTTTCTTCCACACCCATGTTGCCCATGGACTCCCAAAGCTTAGCCCGATTGACGCAGTCAAAAGCTGAGGAGAGGTCTATAAATGCCATGTGAATGGCACCCTGGCGTGCTAAGGTGTATTTTCCCAGGACCATATATAAGTTAAGACACTGTGAGATGGTGGAGTGGCCTGGCCGGAAGCCATATTGAATTGGGGAGATTATGTTGTGCTCTTCCGCCCAGGCTGTTAGTCTATTCAGAATTACTCCACCCGCTACTTTGACCGTAGAGTCAATTAAAGATATTGGTCTATAACAGGAAGTGCTATTACGGTCCCCATTCTTTAATACCCGCACTATTGTGGAGACCCCCCACGACCTTGGGCATCCATGTTCAGCGGCTGCGTTAAGCACAGCAGTGAGAACAGGTGCCCACAGCGATACCCATGATTTAAAAAGGTCCGGGGGCAAGCCATCGGGCCCCGGGGCTTTATTACTCGATAAACCTTTTATTTACCTTTTCAACCTCACAAATGGAAAAGCATGGAGTGTTTTCTCCTAAAACACCTTTTTTGAATTCTGCCTGTGGCCTGTTACTATTAAAAATAGTTCTAAAATAAGAAACCCACTCATCTTCTGATATATTAGTACCCACTGAGGAATCGCCTGGTAATTCAAATAGAGGTTTGTTTATGATTCCCCAAAATTTTGCGCTATTTCCAAGAATTTTGGGGTCTAGCAAATTTTCCCAGATGGAGGCTTTCACTTCTGCTTTGCGCTCAGCCAAAAACCTTTTTATATCGGAGGTGTGATGCCCTGATCTGTAACAGATCCCTAGGTCTGGCCTTTAGAGCCGCCTTTCATTCACGGCTTGCCTTAGAGCATGAGTGATCAAACCACTTTGGATCACTACGAACCTGACCCGAAGATGGTACAGTTAACATTACACCAACTTTTGATACAATACCATCAAAAGCTGAGAGAATATCCTGGGGTGAGGGTGCTGAGGACACGCATAGTGACAACTCGGTACAACACGTATTAATAATCGTATCATACAGTCGGTCCGAGTTCACCATTGCCCACTTTAAACGTCGTTTTCCATCTGTACATTTTAGAGCCCCACAGTCTAACCTCTTCTCATGTGATTTTAAAATATTACCACCCAGTTGGATACAAACAGGATTGTGATCACTGTGTTGGTTCTCCTGAATTGTAAAACCTAATATGGATGTACCAAGGACACTGGAGAGAAAAATATGATCAATATAAGATCCCCCGTGTGGCCTTCATATGTAGGTACTTTATGAAGAGTATGATAATCCACCAAAGACATAGCCGGAGTTAGATCAAATTCATTTAAAAGTTCGTTCAACAAGTTGCCCCGGCGAAATGTGATCAAAATGGAAGCCTCTCAGTCTGTGACAACCCAGTGATCCGGTTACAGTATTCACTGGGTTCCCACAGGGGTGTACATTAAAGTCCCCTGCAATAAGGATACATTGTGAAAGGCTCTCCAGGTTATTCCTGAGAAAATTGCCTAGGTCAGCCAGTCTGCAATCCCCTTTTTGATTTACAGCGTCATAGAAGTTAATCAAGGATAGTGATTCTTTCCCTCTTTTGACCGTCAGCACTTGGATATCATTATTACAAAAAGAATACTTTTTGACAGTACAGGTCAATGCTAAATCGATGTACACAGCCAATCCCTCTTTAGCTCTGCCGCTTCGTGAAGGCTCCGCTGGTACAAAGAAACTTTTATACCCTTCTATAAATACGTCATTTCCTACCAGCCAGGTCTCTTGCAGGCATATCACCGAAAAGGATCTTATAAAAGGTAACCAGGTCGGGTCATTAATTTTACCCGCTAACCCAGCAATGTTCCAGGAAATTACATTATAACTCGAGACCGTAGATTCTGCTGGGACCAAAACTCGATCCCCTATTGCTTTTCCTAGGGGGGCTGCAAAGCTAACTTCAATGCTATCATCTGTGACTAAAGGTGGGGTGCTAGATAATCGAACACTTTCCTCCCCGGACAGATTCTCGGAGGGTATCATGCCCCTGCTGTCAGGAACACCAGGAGGGATGTTGTCCGGGTAGGACAGTCAATCAACCATCTCTAACCCGCTACACCTATTTTGTGTATGTATTTGGCTAAAACTGTATGGGTGATCATGCCAATCAACAGCTCCCCTCCCTCTCCCTCGACACCTTACTAGTGACCAATCCCCTTCCTTATCTGAGTTATGAGTCGGGGGATAAAAATGTGCCAGTGGGAGGGCATGAATTGAGGAACCATTACTGGGAGGTGCCCCATTGCATTGCTTATTTTTGGTATAAAACCTTGTGTGGTGTCCATCTGTAGTGTTGTCACTGGGTTACTGTATGTGGTCACAAATGCTTTACACACTGCCTCTGAGATAAGCCTGTCTGCTCGTGCCAAGCTACCAAGGGGGGGGGGGGAGAAGGGGTTATTTTAGGAGTGTAATCCCCTTATCCTGACTAGAGGCAAGGGTCCCTATTTGTCACAAGTACCTACCTGTGCTAACTAGAGACCCCAAATCTAACAGGTACATTTAGAACTAGATGCATTGCTAGCGCTTAATTTAAAGGTGGTCCTAGAACTGTATTACATTGTGTTCATCAGCCGTTTTTCAATACTTTCACTCTTGGTCCCATTATAATTTTATCCTATGACTGAGCACTGATGTTGAAAAACTAAATTTTGCATGTGATTCCCCAGCGATGGGCTCCTTACTCTACCCTCTGTCTTCTTCTTCCTTGCCTTGCCCTGCTCTGTATACATCAAATCCACACACTGTCGAGTAAATTCACAAAAGCAATTTTTCTGAGGGGCAACACTTTAGGAGTACTCTTTTACATAATCTTAGTTAACTTTTGGGAATCAGCCCCAACATATCAAATTGCTGTTTTGTAAAGTTTAGTAAAGTGCAAAAAGGGCACTGTCCTTTTTGTTTTTGTTAATAGTTTATGGATAGTCCTTGAATAGTTCTATGTTATTCTCATATTAGATACTCTGGGATGAATTCACGAAGACATGTAAGATTAGGTAAAATAATGCCATATGCTTTTGTAAACAGGCCCCTGTATGTCTAAACATGGTACCTTGACCTCTCTGAAGAGTAGCACCCTGAATAGTGGATAAGTATAAAGCTAAGCCTGCCAAGCATTGTGTACATGAACGAAATCTAGTGATTAACAGCTGGCGCAGAATAGCGAGGGCAAGTGTGAGTATACATAGAGTGTATATCGAAGGGTAGCAATAGAAGGTTGAATTTAAGTAGTGAATCAGTGGAGGATTTATACTCATAACAGTGTACATTGATGTGGATTTCATAGAAAGCAATAAGGGACTGGGGAAAATTTAGAGAACAGATGTTCCAGACTAGAAACTCAGATCCTGAGGAGTGGCGTCATAGGAAGAGAGATAATTTACTCTGATAAGATCATTGTTTACTTGTGATCATATTTTCATGTCAAATACACAATAAACAGGGGGTCTTGCTCAATGCCAACAAATGTCAAAGAGAAAAATGAAAAAAGTGAAAAACTGGGAGTATTATAAAGAAACAAAAAAGAGACCCTTAAACAGAGATTGGATTTCCATCAATTACCTTTAGTGACCAGTATCCTCCCAGACAACCAATACACCTCTCTCAAATGGGTGAAAAAGGGAGAGTCAGAAACAAGAGAAGAACAGTTTGTGTGTTCTACAAAAGTGATCACAGATAGATTCCTAAGGAATACGAGCCCCCGCTCTGTCTGTCGTTACCTCCACCCTCACTCAGCCACCGTCGGAGGTAACGACGGACAGAGCGGGGCCTCGTATTCCTGACTGAGGTACCAGGTGAGGTGAGGTCCATTCCCCGATCAAGACTTGTGCCATCTGCATCCCTTGAAGCGGAGGATTTGGAAAGTAAGGTTGTATTTATTCCACCCTAGTTAATTGATTACAAGTTTTTTTCTTTTTTCTCATTTTGACACTTGAGGTCACTTTTTATGGTTTTGATACGGTAGCAAACTATTAATAGAGACAGGTCCTGAAGAAAGCCTTGGGCATTTTTACCCTATTGGCTGAAACCTGTCGACCTTAATAGAAAGCAGTTATTTGTGAACACTGCTTTTTGCAGTGTTTTTATTTAGAATGTTAGGGGATATCTAGCATAAAGTTTATTTCTCTCCTAACAATTCTATTTTAACCTTGCACTCACTATTTTTTGCACTGCACGATTTCTCATGGTTACTTAGGAATCCATCTGTGATCACTTTCGTAGAACACACAAACTGTTCTTCTCTTGTTTCTGGCTCTCCCTTTTTGACCCATTCAAGAGAGTTTTCCCACAGAGATAACCTCTATGATCAAGAGGTATATCGGTTGTCTGGGAGGATAACCAGATGATGATACTGATCACTAAAGGTAATTGATGGAAATCCAAACTCTGTTTAAAGGTCTCTTTTTTGTTTCTTTATAATACTCCCAGTTTTTCACTTTTTTCATTTTTCACCTTGACATTTGTGGGCATTGAGCGAGACCCCCAGTTTATTGTGTATTTGATATGTATGTTTTGGGGAAGATAATGGTGGCAGGTCGTTAAAATATCCCTATGACCCTATTTCTCTGAGTGTTTATCATATTTTCATGGACAGAAATATATGAGGAAGTTATTGTACAATGCATTGTAGACATTCCTGCCATTTTGGACCTACACTTAGCTATATTTGGGTTTATAGGACTTTGGTGATATTTTCATAATATGGGGAACAGCAGGTGACGCATGCTTCTACATGTAATAATTCTTCTAGTAAGACATACCTAATGTTAGATCTGACTGAGCTATAAAAGGTTCCATGCTTCTGAGACATTTAAATTGGTATTGTCCCATATGCCATGGCCTAAATGTGCATTATCAAAGTAAAATTTACAGTCATGGCTAAACTTCCCACCGTTGTCTGTAACTAACATGATCCCTTCCCATAAAAATGCCTTTTTCATAAATCCAATTACAATGGGAGCAACCAGAAATCCCTCCACACAATGGTCTTGCCCTGGCCATTAATTTTTTTCTCAAAATCCCCTTGAGGTTATGCCTATATGACATGATGTCCATTAGGCTTTTCTCAATATTCTCTGGGAAGACATTGCACCAGAATGCCCATAGTGAGAAGTTCTGATAGGTTTGCCTTCAATCCTTCTTGCAATACAAATTTGCAGCAATTGAAAAGCTACTGTCCTTTGTGATTTTATACATCACTAATATTTTTTTTAAAAGTTGGACCTTTAATTCAAGCTGTTGTCTATTTGGCCAGCACTTAAAAACAGATTTGATATCAAGCGCCATCACTTTATTCTACCTGGAATCTTATCCTGTTCTTCACATTCAACACCTTCCAGCCAAATCATTATCTACAGCAACAACACATTCCTGATCATCAAAACATCAGAGCCTACAGGTTCTTTAAGAGGCCTGCAAGACAATTCTTTTCTTGCAATCGTTACAACACATGCTTTGTACGTCAATGAATAGCAACGATATATCAGCCATGAGGGAGGAGTAACATGCTATTGTGTCTAGATGTTTTTCGTACTTTACACTTGGTCTGCCTATCTGCCGTTTTCAATTATTTGAAAGCAATTTACACATAATTATTGTATGAAATGAACAGGAGAACTTCTTGTAAATCCCATTTCATTTTACATGTCTATTTCTATTTTGCTTAGTAAATATAACTATAACAATATGCACCATGTGCCTGAAAACCCTTCTGACACAGCAAAGGTGTGTTAATGGCAGGCAGGGTCAGCGGAGGGTCATATGTTTTCTCAGGGCTTCCATGCCATGGCCCCATGTAATGTGAGTTTCAGCCCTCATTGTCTCTAAGACAGCAAGTGTCAGAAATGCGGTGTGCCAATTTGTTGGGGGTGACCCTTACCACTTAATAAACCCAGTTGGGCTAGGCTAAAACACAGTTCTAAGAGAATCTCTGCACGGTGCTGGGTAGCTGTGGCACAACAGCAGGCAAACCTCAGAGATGTGTGTGTTTTGTTTAAGCAGTATCAACAACTTCAAAGCAAAGAACACAACACCAAACACATTTTGAAAAATAGAGAACTATTTAATGAGCAAATAAAACACCAATATCATTACAACCGACAAGGCAAACAGAGCTGTGACTGTGTAAGTTTTTAATGCTCTCAAGAACAAGGAAAACCTAAGAGTATTAAGGAAACAAGTATAGAAGCATTTTTAAAATAAAAAAGTTCCCTTGCTTGCAAAATAGCACAACATAGATACATAGAACTACATTGAGATCTATGTAAGGTGTCCAAACTGACATTACTTTTTTTTTTATTTAGATACAAAGTAACATCACATTAATAGAGTGGGAAAACAAACACAAAGGAAGTTTTAAAACTTCCAAACTTAGCCATTACTTCATGTGACTACAATAAAAACATAATAGTTATTTTATAAATAATCTCTACGTACCCATGCACTTGTGAACAAATACAAATCAACAATTTAAGTCATGGGACTGAGTTCGATTATGTTTCAATCCCCTGTAATGAATTAGGGATCATCATCAGAACATAAGCAGTTATGCCTGAGAGAATTTTGCATGCTAGGAAAGGAAAAAAGACGGGGGAGAGAGGAGGAGAGAGAAACACGAATTAAAGACCCTCTATACTGCACAAAGGATCAATCCACTCATACCGAGCATGTATGACAGGAGACAACATGCATCTATAACAGTGGCTGTTGTCTGCAGTAGCCATGTGTAGTGAAGGAGGTCCACTCAGGAAGGTTGTATTTCAAGATGCTTTATTCATAAAGACAACAGGTTGCAAGGTACAGGACATCATGTTGATAAGTAGTAGATCAGAGCCCCACCAGGAGCTGCCTGTCAGCTGCTCAGCCCATGATCAACTGTCACTCTGCCAGCCTCAGTCCCAACATTCCGAAGCCTCATCAGACTACAACATTCTAATGAGTCAGAGCACAGACACTGGCAGAGCAGGACTGGTAAAACACCTTACAGTATAATATGCAGGATACTACATATCCCCTTTCGTTCTAACAGAAGCATTAAACCACTACGTGAATACCAACTAGCGGGGAAGAACCAAGGAAGAGATAACAAGGAAGAATAGCAGAGGAACAGAAACAACGACACGGAAAGGTGTAAGCAAAGCAGCGTGAAGAGACAGGTGGAAGAATATGAGGAGGAAGCGAAGAGTAATGCGGAAACCGATAGAGACAACACAGACTCACGGACATAGAAAAGATGAACAAAAAACAAGTAATCAGAAAATGAAAACAACATGGAGCAGAAGAACTCACACGCACCAATGACTAACCCCCGAACGCACCCACTGGCCAGGCAGGCAGGAAGGGAAGAAAGAACAATGCACCACGGAGAATGGACACCAGTCTCTACATAGACACAGGAAAAAGGAGTAACAGATTCCCACCAGGACGGGGAGGAAAAGAATCAAAGAATGAACAAAAGAAGGCTGGAGATGAAAGACGACAACAAGAAGTGTAGATCCAGGAACCAGGGATGACAAAGAGAATGACATCACGAGGAAAGCTGGACGAATAGGGAAACGGAGAAGGGGCAAAGTAGATACATACAGTATGACTACAACTTCCCTCTGTTTCCAATAAACAGATAAATACAATGTAAATGTTGCATAGCATTATTCAAAACAGCAAAATAATGACTAAATGTAAATAGACAATATCAGTCAGGGGGCTAAAACCCATGACCGTCCTCTACTCCTGTGTAGGGGTGTGAGGAGCACTATAAATGGGACTGAAACCCATGTGACGCCCTATGTAGGGTGACTACGTAAATGTAAATGGGAATGTAACCCATAACATACCCTGTGTGAGGGTGAAAATATTAAATGGGACTGTGACCCATCATACGCCCAGTGTGAGGGAAAATATGTAAATGGGACTGTTACCCATAATAAGCCCAGTGTAAGGGTAAAAATGTAAATGGGACTGTTACCCATAATAAGGTTCTCAGTGTGAGGATACTCGTGTAAACGTAGAAGGGGATATGACCCTAACTACAGTGCCCGTGTAAGGCTAAAATTTGTATGTTACCTATGTAGGCAAATGTATATGGGCAAATGGGGCTATAACCCATTCCCATCCCTTTATAGGGTAAAATTGTAACCTATGTAGGCAAGTGTATATGGGCAAATGGGGCTAGTACCCATTCCCATCCCTGTGTAGGGTAAAATAATGTGAACAGGCACATATATGTGGGCTAATGGGGCTAATACCCATTCCCATCCCTGTGTGAGGGTGAAGACAGTATGTAACTGTGCCCTTTGTGAGGGTGAAAACCGTGAATGGCCTGTGTAGGCACGTATATGGGCAAATGGAGCTAGAACCCATTCCCATCCCTGTGTAGGGTAAAATAATGTGAACAGGCACATATATGTGGGCTAATGGGGCTAATACCCATTCCCATCCCTGTGTGAGGGTGAAGACAGTATGTAACTGTGCCCTTTGTGAGGGTGAATACCGTGAATGGCCTGTGTAGACACATATATGGGCAAATGGGGCTATAACCCATTCCCATCCCTGTGTAGGGTGTTAAATATAGTGTTTTTATACCTGAAAATAAGCAATAAGTCCTCCCTATGTAGGGAAGTGAAAAGTGTGTGGTATACACAAGTTAAATGAAAATTGAACCTCTAAAAATGTGTGCTCAAAATTCCTAAACACATTATGTCAGCAATGAAAAATAATGTGCCATCAAGTTTCACTAAACGATTTATAATCATTAAAGAAAATAGGTGTGTGTGTCACCATCGTCCTGTGACACTTACTGGAGTACGTATGTTACCCAGACTTGCAGATGTAAACAAAAAACAGCAGACATTTTAATATGAAAAGCTCTCCAAGTTGCAAAAGGAATCTGCCAGATTATGTGAGCTCAAAAATCACAGGCACAATAGAATGTAAGCATGTCTGCTAAACATCTTTTTCCTTGTTCCTTGAATGTGCCAGAGTAAGAACAGCACTCTTTGAAAAGTCCCCATGTTCAATAGATAATTGCGCAAAAATAAACAGCTCACCAATGCTCCTAAAGTGTGTCTGCAACTGAAATGAAGCATGAATAAAACGATGAGTTCCACGGTGATCTGCCAAAGTCCACTGCATGTAAAGATGATGCCACAGTAGAAGATAAATCCTTGCTCGATCTGTAGCTTGAAGTGCGCAAGGAAATAGGCTGTTATTTCTTTCCGGCAAGAGCTGACAAAGCCATTCCTCAGAAAAGTTAAAATGAGCTCCAGGACTTAAGGTGAAAGATTCTTCAAAGATGAAAATGGCGGCACGCACTGGACCTAGCACCGGATGGCTCGCAGCACGTTCCTGCTCTCAAACTGTGCCCTAGAACCTCGGAAGACGTCACAGAGGCTTCACAGAGAGGTAGAGAAATGCGCAGCTCTTCTGAAAGAGGTGAGATGCGCGCGAAAGAAAAACGAGCATTTTATGACAGTTAAACTGTCACAGAGCAGGCTGCAAAGAATGTCACTGATTAAAAATAAACTGTAGAGAGATTCACCTCGGCATATTTATTCTCTGTGGCAATGTGAGGAAAAGTGAATAGTGCGCACTGGGGGCATATGTGTAAAAAAAACTCATTTATTTTTTTGAAGAGGCAGTTAAACCGATGAAGGGACATTTCATGAAGCTGTAGGCAGTCCATCACAGCAAATGTCAAGAACAGATAACCTCAAACGTTGACCCTAACAGTATTTTACAGAGATGCCTTTACAAGCACAAGGCCAACACGATGGATGAGGTGAAAAGTTAATCTTTTAAATGTGGATGTAGCCACCCAGCGCTTCTATGTGCACAGGATCACACCATGCAGGAATAAGGTGCAGAGAATCACACAGCATAATGAATTGAAAAGGCATATAGTTCAGTAGCCACATCTTACCAATTTTGGTAAACAAAATGAAACAAAGAGGTGTCTGTCATTTTTAGGAAAGCGCGTAGTAGTGTAGCAGACTGATATGGTAAAGCCAAAGTACATGAAGAGTAAAGATGATAAGCACAGCACGCCTGGGCTAGGGCTGGCCGGTGGTGAGGCCACTGGTGGGGCTAAAAGGCGTAATATTTTGTGCTTACTTGTTTCTTGTTGTCTTCTTTTTCTTTTCTTTGAAGTTTTTGTTTCTTCCTTGCAGGGGACTTCATTGTACTGTATAGAAAACACATTTTTCTTCTTCGTAGTTAATTCCTTCTTGTGGTTACCTCTTCTTCTGTAAATTGTGGTAGTTTCCACTGTAGTTTCTTTATTTTGCGCAATCTCCAGGTCCACTTTTAAATCAGGTACCTGAGATTTGCTTGTAGCTGTAGCTGTAGCTGTAGGTTCTTCGTCACCACGTCGCCAAAATATGTAGTGAAGGAGGTCCACTCAGGAAGGTTGTATTTCAAGATGCTTTATTCATAAAGACAACAGGTTGCAAGGTACAGGACATCATGTTGATAAGTAGTAGATCAGAGCCCCACCAGGAGCTGCCTGTCAGCTGCTCAGCCCATGATCAACTGTCACTCTGCCAGCCTCAGTCCCAACATTCCGAAGCCTCATCAGACTACAACATTCTAATGAGTCAGAGCACAGACACTGGCAGAGCAGGACTGGTAAAACACCTTACAGTATAATATGCAGGATACTACACCATGGTTATGGCCGGCGCAGAGGAGTGGTAGGGAGGAGATAGGAGAGTTGAAAAACAACCCAGAAAGCTTACTAAAATACTTAATGTACTATTAACTAATACACCAGCCACGTTGAAGCAGAAGGAAAAGGTAATCATCAAAAATCAAAGGTTTTTCATTTGGGAAGTTCAATAGTAACCGGACCAACGGCCTTAGGTAAGCAGAGAAATCCAATCGAATTGAGGGTCACAGGGGACAACCCAGAAGAACATCAATATATTGACTAACTGCCAAAATTGGTCTGAAAACATAAAAACCAAAGTGAGTGTAAAGTCAAAGGGCCATGGGGCAGTGTGGTAGTGAAAGAAAGCTTGTGCTGTACCTGGGATAAAAAGGCAAGGTAACTAAACAAACCTGCCAAAACTCAACAGAGTCCGGTTACTATTGAGACAAGCATTGGCATAGCCATTAGGTCTAGCCTTTGGGACCTTATAAGTGTTTAGTTATCCAGCACAATATCCTTGGTGCAACAACATCAACTGTTGCATGGCTTAACACTTATAAGGTCCCAAAGGCGAGGCATATTGCCATGCCAATGCTTGTTCTCATGGTCATGCCTGGGAGTCTCCCCCGTACTGGCGCAGTCCACTCAGAAAAGCACACGCAAACCAGCCGGCAGCCACCAGCTGCTTCTTGTCTTGCTCAACTAGCCCTTCTTAGTTTCCAGAACTGCTGTCAACACTCCTCAGTGGCTGCAGCGCGGGGGCCAGGCTGCTCTGTGGCCTGCCCTGCTGTGTTTGATTTCTGCTCTCCACAGATCTTGTGGTGCCTGTAGCACCCCCGCCCTGCCGCTCACTGCTTAGGCCTGGCTCCTTGGTGGAGATCTCTTTAAACATCATGCCCCCCTTGGTTCAGCCACTTGTTTACATTGTCCACTCCACCTCGCGGCATCGCTGCTCTACCCCCTCCACCTTCATTACGGCTGCTGCTTGCTGGCATGCAGTCCGCCCTACTTAGCCTCTGCTGCCGCCTACCCCCGAAGCCCTGACCTTGAGGCACTCAGCTCTGGCACTCAGTTTAATGGGTGTGACTTGGGCTTGCAGATTTTGCGTGGCATGAAACACACCTCTTTGGTACCTTGTCTGCCTGACAGCTTGCTGGCTCGCTCGTTGTCATGTCACTTCCGTCCAATGCAGTTGGATTGTTAAACGCAACACAATTCTGTTTGTCTATGTTTTCATGTCACTGTCAGCTGGCCTTCTTTCCTTAGTCCATTGTGTTGCTTCAGTTGAACAAGTTAGTTCTCCTGAATGTAATACATTCAGCCCATACGCTTGTAAAGCTAAATTCATTGAGGAGTCGGTTCCTGAGGTGTGGTGGTGGGGGGGAGGGTTAGTTAAAGAATGTAGAGGATACCATACAATGTGTCTCTCCTTCTCTCAATAGAAGTGCTTCACTTTAAATAGATGTTGCTGTTCACCACACTTTCCCCTGTAGGGGAGTTTTGACCTCTATAGGGGTGCCAATTAGACTATGGGATACTGTGCAGTGTAAAATGTTTGTGTAGCACAATCATTTGAATTGTTAACGATTTCTAATCAGTTCACAGACTCTACATCCCTGTATACGTTGGTGCGTTTTAGGCTTCCCACTAGTTGCAGTCTGAGCTTCTGCATCCGCTTTTCAATTTTGCCAAATAATGTCTGTATGCCATGCCATCCGCTTCATCAATATGGGATTTAATGGTATTGATGCTTGTCCCTGCTGACACGTGTGAAGGAAATTGATCCACCAGGAGTGGATGAGGCGATCTTTAAAAAGTTACACCTCTTCATCACGACATGGCAGCTTTGGAGCAGGGCTGCAACATAAAATGACGATGTGGAGTTTATCAGAGAGCAAAAGGCAGGAATGAGCAGATGCAAGGATGAAGGCTGCGCTTATATCTCCAAATCGAAATGAATAGTCTCACTGCAATATTTTGGCAGCTTGGCACCAAATTAAATTACCCAAAAATGTTGAATGAATATAAAAAGAACATGAAGACTACTTATGTAAGAGAGGTTGGTGCAGATGATTCACGTGCCTCTTTTTATTGTCAGATTAGAATAAAATAAAGAATACAGTGGAAAAGAAGCCTTATCTGGAATAATTCAAGAAGGGTTTTCATAAAATAAGTTAAGTATTTAACCACAGCTACCATCACAAATTAAAACATATTACCACTTGTTTGAGGGGTTGTGGTCAGAGGGTAGAGAGATGGGGACCTGGGGGATTCCCTTGCGGGAGCGTGCAGCAAGGCGCGATAATTGCTACCATGTGGCATCACTGCTCGGTCTCGCAAGGGAATCGCCAAACGTGCACGTGTTGCCATTGGAAGCAATGCAACGCGTGCACGTTTTTGCCCGCAAAGCGGTGCCAATTACAAAAGGTCTTTTTCCGATGCAGCTTATGCGCGCTGCGTAGGCGAGACCAAAAAAAAAAGGCTTGCAAATGAAGGGGCATACATAGTTAATGGAAGTCTCGCTTGCTGGGTGAAATTGGAATATCTTTACAGGAGACCACAGGTTTCGGGGGGCTTACGGGTTGTGCCAGTGTTTAAACGCAAGCGTCTACCCAGTGAAGGAGACACAATGAGAGTCTGTGCATGCATGTATCCGATAGGGAGACATGTAAAAAGTAAAGAGGGCAGCTGCAGCATGTGCATCTAAGAGCGGTGGGGCCAGTCGGGCGGGATTTTGACGGATGATGACGAGGGAAAATTAATTATCTATTTAATTTTCCCTCATCATCGTCTGTCAAAATCCCCCCCACCCGACCCCACTGCTCTTACCTGCACGGGCCACGGCTGAAATCGTGTAGTTCTTAACTGTTATATGGACTATTTATGCAGTAAGGTGTCTGGTGATGCACTGATTACCAAACTATTGAATTTTTAAATAATTTGCAGCATTGATCTTAAAATGTGTAATTGCTTTTCGAATTAGCAATATCTGTATCCTGTGTACTGGGCATTCTGCTGGCACCCTTTACTCTAATAATATTCTTTGTTTACTCTAGTCGGGCGGACCACCACTCCAATATAGCGACCTCGCCTTCCGCTCACCCTCTCTTTACTTTCTACATGTCTCCCTACCGGATACAAGCACGTGCTGACTCTCTATGCGTCACCTTTACTGGGAAGACGCATGCATTTAAACACCTGCATGGCCCATATACCTTCCAAGTACCTGTGGTGTGCTGTATAGATATTCAGATTTCTCCCGGTAAGCGAGCCGTCCATTTACTATGTATGGCCCTCCATTTGCAGACCCTTTTTCTTGGTTGTAAATGGCCTCTGTTGTCTTTTCGCAGGCTCATTTATTTTTTGCCCGCTGCATACCTTGCTTTTTTATCCCAGGTACAGCGCAAGCTTTCTTTCACTACCACACGGCCCTCTGACTCTTTACATTGCACTCACCCCCAGTCAACTGATCTGGGTTTAATCCATCATCATTCTTTAGCTCACTCCTCCACCCCAGTTCAGACATGGCCATTTGCAAATCAGTCCGACCCTGTGCCTCATGGGAACAGTCCAGCCTGAACTGCCAAGCCATGTCTTTCCTGGACCGGAACAAGCATCCTGGGAGTGGTTTCTGGCTAATCAGCGGTCATCAGCCAGGCTAGCTTGAATCCAGTGAGCAAGGCACCCACGTCTGGGCATACCCTGCCAACTTAGGGCGAACAAAGCAAAATCAAAGGGGATGATGGACGGAGTGTTGAACATTGCAAGCACTCACTCCCAGCCCAGTCAACTGATCTGGGTTTAATCCATCATCATTCTTTAGCTCACTCCGCCACCCCTGTTCAGATATGGCCATTTGCAAATCAGTCTGACCCTGTACCTCATGGAAACAGTCCAGCCCGAACTGCTGAGGAATGTCTTCCCTGGACCGGAAACAAGCGTCCTGGGACCATTTTCTGGCTAATCAGCCGACATCAGCCAGGCTAGCTTGAATCCAGTGTCAAAGTGAGCAAGGGACCCACGTTCGGGCATACCTGGGGTGGCAGAGTGAGCTAAAGAATGATGATGGATTAAACCCAGATCAGTTGACTGGGGGTGAGTGCTTGCAATGTTCAACACTCCATCCATCATCCCCTTTGGTTTTTCTTTTTTCGCCCTAAGTTGGTAGGGTATGCCAGACGTGGGTCCCTTGCTCACCGATCCATGGGATACCCAGGGTTATTCAACTATCACCTTGGCACCATACTTAACTATCAGCCTGATTCATCAAGCCGAAATGGGCTCGCAAAGGGCCAGATTCTGAGAATCTGGCCCTTTGCAAGCGCTATTTTTGCATTTGGGATTCATCATCCCAAATGCAAAAATCGGTAATAGCGATTTTGCTATTTTGCGAGGAATTACATTTAAGGAATCTCTATTTGAGATTCCTTAAATGCAATTCATCATCCATTTTAAAATTGCGAATTCGCAATTTCGGCCCGCTATTTACCGCAAGGTCAAACCTCGTGGTAAATAGCGAAAACTTAGAAAAATGCTTTTAAAAGCATTTTTCTAAGTTGCATGTTGCACACACACATGTCCTTTGGACATGTGTGTGCGCAACACCTGTTCGTATTTACTTTTAAGGGGTGCTACAGGGTGTCCTTTGGACACCCCTGGCACCCTTTAAATCGCTATCTTATTTGCGATTAGCAAATTGCTAATCGCAAATAAGGAATACTCCCCATTCATTCCTATGGGCCTTTTGGCCCATAGGAATGAATGGGGAGTTCCTATGGGCCTTTTGGCCCATAGGAATGAATGGGGAGATATTCCTTATTTGCGATTAGCAATTTGCTAATCGCAAATAAGGAATATGTAGGAATCGCATTTGTTTTTGCGATTCCTACATGAATGCCGTTTTGCGAGTCTGGAATAGCGATTCCTTATCAATCGCTATTTCAAACTCGCAAAACGGCACTATGATGAATCAGGCTGTATGTTTGGTATGTTTTTCCTGTCTCCATTTCCAGGCCAACGGTTCCCCCTGGTGGGTGATTGCATTCACCTGAATCCGTCTGCTGTAAGCTTCAGCGCATCTCTATTGTACACCCCACCTATTTATTGTTCAGGTGAGAAATTAGACGGACTGTTGCTATCCCCAGCTTCTGCCCTACAGGATTGCGTTATTCTGATTGATTGATCAACTTGGCTCTTGTTGTTTGTATTTTATTACAGACTCGTTCTTCAGCGGAACCTCCTTGTTTTTTTCCACACATTCATATACGGATTTATCCATGTATGTTCGGTAGGTAAGCACTTTGGCTATCCTTTATGGCATTCGTATTAGAGTAGACTATTGTTACCGTTTTTGAGACCCTTTTATTTTTACGAGTAACTTTTGTTGAAACTGCTCTTCTTTAAGCCAGGGACTATTGATTAATTTTTCTTCAAGTTTTCCCATTGTCTATTTTTCTATTATGCTTTTCTGATGTCTATTATTTTGTTTTGATATGTGTGCAGCTGATATTTGTAGTTTTCAAATAGTTATCTTGATTAGACCAGTCTCTGCTTTAGACCATTACGCATATGAACTATATGAAACTATGTGGTTTTGAAAACAATCAATGTCTATAAATAATTTAGATTGTATTTTATTTCCCTATCGTATAATAGGTCCCATGGACTTTGGATTCGAATTATAATATGCGCCCTGAAGCAGGTGATACCACTAAAGGGGGTGTAACACCAAAATGTGTGTTGGCGCTGAGAACGTGTCCCCTATGTATATACCTCGTTGATCTAATTATGTGAAGACGAATAATTGTTTGTATAAAGAAAAGGTTTTTCTTCGTGTGAATATCCTACAGACAGTTATCATTATTGAACTGCATATTCGAATAGATATCACCAATCTGTTTTATTTATGAGTGAAACCTTCTGATGTTGTACATGCAGAGGGGATTTGAACTATACTGTTTATGATTTGCAATGAATGTTAGGTGTGTCTTTGTAGTTTGAATGAGTATATGTGTGTATGAGGATGTATGTATTTAATGAATGAAAGGTTGTCCATGGGAACCACTACAGTTTATGTTTGAGCATTTTCTGTATATATTTTATTGTACAAACATGCACGTATCTATCTTTTCTGAGAAGTAGGAAAACAAAAAATAAAATTATGTTTCAGTAATTTGAATTATGTAACTTTTTGAGCGCATGGTCTAGCAAGAGTGGCATATTAATGAAACAACAGTTTTGCGTTCTTTAAATGATAGAGGCAGAGCAGATTTTTCTCTTTGATACTTACCCATGAGGCACAGGGTCAGACTGATTTGCATACGGCTATGTCTGAACTGGGGTGGCAGAGTGGGCTAAAGAATGATGATGGATTAAACCCAGATCAGTTGACTGGGGGTGAGTGCTTGCAATGTTCAACACTTCGTCCATCATCCCATTTGGTTTTGCCTAGTTACCTTAATTCCATGAAACCCATCGGTGAAAGTGCGATCTAGAATTATCTGTAACATAACATAACATATGAAAAATCAATACTGAGATAGTAACAATAAAATACAAAATAATTTCTTGTAATGATTTCTTTATTCATTTAAGTAGTAAATTTCGTAATACCACCAACACATGTTTCATGCACTGCGCTTCTTTTGGGCTCATGGGCACGCCTTATCGTCTGATGTATCCTTCCCTTGTGTGTAGTTTGTTCCCCCAATCTTTTGTGAGACGGATTTTCAATCTCTTTATTGTTCTTTGATTTATATACCTTTTATATCACTTTATGAGCCATTTAGATTCTGTGCTATATACTGAAGTTATAATTGTCCACTCCATAAGTATATAAGCATAACTATTTTCTTATTATTAAGCTCCCTTTAGGCGAAGCAACTCAATAATGTAACGGTTAGATAGTCTCTTTCTTTCTCCTAGGTTCCCCATGTGCACTGAAAATGGACCGGAGGAAAGAGGCTAAGAGTGGAGATACAAGTCCCATATCATGGGGCACCTAGGAGAAAGAAGGAGACTCCTATGTTCCCCATGATATGATATTTAATTATTCACATGAATGAATAAAGAAATCATCACAAGGAATTCTGTTGTATGATATTCTTACCATCTCAGTATTGTTTTTTCATGCATTACACTTACCACACTGGCAGGTTACCAGTGTACTGAGAGTTTAGCGCTAGGCAATATTCCTGTTACCCACAATAACAGCCGGAACTATATGTTGATAACATAAATGCGACAGCTGCCACAGAACATGCTGCAGAGTAGCTGAATCACTAGCATCGCTCCATTAATGTTGCAGATCCAAGTATTAATTGTGCAGTGTACATGTGCCTTACTCATTAATGGCAGCTAATTAATTTAATAACATACATAAATCATTGTCTTTTCAGTTTCACCATTAAATTCTTCAAACTAGAATCATCTTTTGATTATGTTGGTGTTCTGGCTTAACTCGTTGCACTCAGTGCTATTGCAATATGTGATGCATGTGCTGGAAAAACTTGTCCCTGTGACTAATACTAACATCCAAATTAAATTCCTGTGCCCTAGGGGACCAGCAGTGTTTTGTTCCTGTGCCACTACAGACAGTATAAACAAATGTTTTCGCTGAGCATCACAATCTGTGTTTTAGTTTTTACCTTCTTGATATAGCTACTCCTGCTGCTGTAGTTGGCGAGCAACCATCCCAGCAGGAGATAACCACCCAGGTGCCGCACCAAAAGTTGGAAGCTGCGGCAGCTGATGAAGGAAGTAGCCCGATTAGTATCACGAGGTTCACTCACGACCATCTCTCAGCCTTCCATACCAAATGAAGAGTTGGTTAGATAGTAGAGAATACAAACCAATATCTAGTTACTCAGGTACACTCAGAGTGGAGCCCAGACTGTCCAGTCACTGAGTGCTGCAGAGGGACTGACATCAGACAGCATAAAGACACATTATGTACATTTCAGGACCAAGGAAGGCAAGCCCACAATGGAATTTTCCAAGAAGATGCAGCTGGACAGAGAAATACAGGGAGTAAGTTTTGATTCTGAAGTTGGGCAAACACTATCTATCAGTCAAGGCCATTCTTCCCATGCCTGTCACTAGACAAGTGGCACAAGACATATCTATTGATAGGGAAAGCTATGCACTAATAAGAACCATTCATTTATTAGTGTAGCAAAACTCATCTTTGAAGAAACATAACCTAGAAAAGGCTGTTTCTCCGAAATAGTAAAGGATTAGTTTCGATCATGATTCAAAATGGCACCCAAATGCAAAATGGTGCAGTGAATGCTAACTTACATAGAACAATACACAAACAAAATCATTTGTATTGTAACAGGCCCTCCTTTTAGCATGCACTAACCTCTTTGTATCGAAAGGAAGGAACAAATACATATATATATATATATATATATATACATATATATATATATATATATAAATAAATAAATATATATATATATATATATATATATATTTTTTTTTTTGCGAAACGCGTCTGTCGAGGGTGAAGGGGGTTTGAAATAAATAGTTTTACAACTGGATACCCGTGTGCTTGCTGTTTATCGACCGGACGGGTTGATTTGTGCTGCTATATATATATATATATATATATATATATATATATATATATATATCGTAGCTGGCGCACCACCTTAAGAATGCAGAGCAACAAGGGCAATATGGACAGGCACCTTCCTGGTTCGTGGCGCAGCAGGTAGCTTTGAAAAGAAAGGGAACATTGCAATCCGGAGCTCACTGGAGAGCTCTTCAACACACAGTGAAGGCAAGATAAATCACTGTGTCACTTTTAAAATTACATGACGAACTGTGGAACCCACTGTGGGTACAAAGACATTGTGTTACCTCACGCTGCATGGTGGTGCTACTAAAGCAACTACAAATCCCAAAAGACACCGGAACTGCTACCAAGCATAAATGGGATTGAACACACGTGGGGAGCATTTTTTCACATCAGTCATCACGCCCAGAAGAAAAAGCGGACAGCTTTGAAACGCGTCGGCGCAAGGTGATTAATGAGGATGAATATGTGACCCTTTAGCAATAAATAATTGAATTACCTGTTGCGGAGTGCGTCACTGAAGGGCAGAGCATTTGGAGGATACATTTTAAACGGCGGTTTCGGTCGTAGCTGGCGCACCACCTTAAGAATGCAGAGCAACAAGGGCAATATGGACAGGCACCTTCCTGGTTCGTGGCGCAGCAGGTAGCTTTGAAAAGAAAGGGAACATTGCAATCCGGAGCTCACTGGAGAGCTCTTCAACACACAGTGAAGGCAAGATAAATCACTGTGTCACTTTTAAAATTACATGACGAACTGTGGAACCCACTGTGGGTACAAAGACATTGTGTTACCTCACGCTGCATGGTGGTGCTACTAAAGCAACTACAAATCCCAAAAGACACCGGAACTGCTACCAAGCATAAATGGGATTGAACACACGTGGGGAGCATTTTTTCACATCAGTCATCACGCCCAGAAGAAAAAGCGGACAGCTTTGAAACGCGTCGGCGCAAGGTGATTAATGAGGATGAATATGTGACCCTTTAGCAATAAATAATTGAATTACCTGTTGCGGAGTGCGTCACTGAAGGGCAGAGCATTTGGAGGATATATATATATATATATATATTACCTACTGGCGGTCGCCAGTAGGTATATATAGTTAGGATTTTTTCTCTATGGGACTTTTGAAAATTCTATGTCTAATAACTTTGGCGTTTGTGGACGGAATCGGGTGAAATTTCCAGGAAAATGGCACATTTTGTTTCTGAGCAGCCCCTAAAAATTTGGGGGGGTTTCGTCCCAAAACGCGTTTTTCCCATCCATTTTTCCATAGGGCGTTTGGCCTCACTTTCAGCTCGAACGGCTGAATGGATTTGCACGAACTTGGCAAAATTGTAGGGACTGTTAGCCCGATGTGCCTTTGCTGGGTCTCAATATATGTGCTCCAGTGGATTTTGAGAAATTAACGTTTAAAAAAACAGATATATCTGTGACAGCGTCCCGGATAGCGCTCCAGATCGCGTACTTTTTGCGTAACGGAGCTTTGCGAAAAGGAGGTGATTGGCTCTCCGGTGTCTGTCAACATTCTAAACAGTCCGGTGCGGCCGCCATCTTGTCTCTCGGTAGGATCGAGAGACAAGAGGAGGAGAAAAAAGAAGGGGGAATTTAATGAAAGGGGGCAAGGTAGACCCCTCTTGACCCCCTAGGAATGATGTTGGGGTTATTAAAGGGTCCCGTGGGGCAAATAAAAAAAATTAAATTTTTCGCGGTAGAAGCGCTTCCCGGTTCGCGAACCGGGTCGCAAACTGGTAGCGAAACGGGAATTCGTCATTTTGTGTTTCGATTTAATTAAATTACAAGATGGAGGAAAAACAATGTGGGAAATGGGTATAAGGGGGTATGGGAGACGTATCCTGACCCCCTATGTTTTCTGAGGGTGGTTGAGGAGGCTCATATATGTTGATACTTGTCTTCCACCGGCTGCGCGTGAGCGTTTTTTTTTTTTTTTTTTGCTGCGTGACGTCTGTTGACGTTCGATTCGAAGGAAATCAGGAAGTGCTGACCGCCATTTTGACAGTGCGAGTAAATATATTGTTAAAAATAATTGTTATAAATTAATCCATATTGATAAACATTGTCTGCGCCATCTTGCTTTTTTAACAATGCCACACTTTTGTAGTGTATGGCAGCCATTTTAGATGCCTTGACCAGACCCACTCTCTGCACGCCGCCGATCCTCAGCATGGCTCCCCACCTTCGCAAGCATCTCCCCCATGCACTGGTCACCCACGCTCTCTCTCTCATGCATGGGCCATAAACCTCCTCCCATATGCGCTGCTCTTCCCTGAGAATCACACCCTGTGCCCGCCCGACACCTCCCTTTCACCTTATTCACTACCGCACCCTCTGACACTCCTCTTCCTCTGTGTCTGATTGTCCAGACCTTAAACATTGGCAACATTCCTAGTCCTCCAGACGGAGGGTACTTGGGTAAACCTCACCTCGGAATATTCCTTAAACTTTCCCTATTTAGTTAAACGTAGGAATTTATTCATTGGTGCACGTCATTCTTGGTTGTATTATTCGGGGTGCCAAGCGAAGTCATATTTTGTCATCCTGTAATAACCCGTCAAGTTTCTGCTTCAGGCTGCCCTCCCAAGCGCTGGGTTCAAAGAGAGACATAGTCATTGTTTGCTCGTCGTGTATAGGCACCATATTCAAACCCTTTTTCTCATCCCATCGGCCGTTAAGTCACCATTTTTCCGTACTTTAATCGACGTTCCGAAGTGACCTGCAGAAAAGAGGGAAAAAGAAGGGGCGGGGGCAGCGTTTAAAACACATCAGCGCGCATAAACCTGAAAAGGCTTTTACTTACTACATACTTGGCCTATCTCCACGGGATGCAGTCCCTACCATCTCGGCGTTTAAGCCCAGGGGGGACCGGTATTGTGGGAGAGATAATTATCGGAGGCCTGTGGATAGCATAGGTCGCCCAAGTGTGGCATTACGGATCGTGTGCAGGGGAGGGTCAAAACAAAGTGCAGTCGGTGTAAAGTGGGGGCGAGCTCGTGCTCTCCTTTGAGGAAGAGAGATAACCTACAGTGGTATGGGGTCGTTTTCGTTTGTACTAGGGGGGCCAGGTGACATTCCTTCGGGGTGGCTTAGGGGCATTTAAAACAACTTCCCTGATACAGGTAGCATATAAAGTAGAGGCTAAATACCAGGGGCCTCATTTATGAAAAGTGACGCATCGCTGTGTGAAAACAGCGATGCGTCACTTTTCACTGCGCACTCCTTGCGACACCAATGATGCGTCATATTTAATGTATGACGCATCATGTCGCAAGGACTTACAGATACGTCAGTATTTCTGACGCATCTGTAAGCGCAAAAGTGACGCATTGCTGGAGTGTGTCACAAAAGTGAACCAACTCCAGCAATGCGTCCTTTCACATGGGGAAAGCCCCATGTGAAAGGGCTTGCGTCAGTCTTACGCCTGCTGTGAGGCAGGCGCAAGATTTTGACGCAACAGCATCCTAAAAGTGACGCAGTGAAATCTCATAGATTTCACTGCGTCACTATTACGAGGCTTTTTGCGGGGGAACGCCCCATCTGCATACATTATACCTGACGCAGGTATAATGTGGCGCAGGGGTTTAAAAAGTGACGCATCTACCTAGATGCGTCACTTTTTAAATATGGCGCAACAAGGCGCATGTTTTACGCCGCCGATGCGTCACAAAAAGTGACGCACCGGCGGCGCGAAACTGACGCAAGGCCTCATAAATAAGGGCCCAGGATCTTTATCGATTGCTTTATGCTGTACAAAAATGAAAAACACATACAACAAACCTGGACCATTCATATTTGCAATGTTTCTGCGTACTATACTTTTTAACACTTAACTAATCGAGTGCTTCATTTCACCTGCTTTTTTTTTTTTTTTTTTTTTAAATCGGAAACAGTGGCCATTTATTCGAAACTTACCAATCTACGTGTTACAACTACGTTTGCTTTTTCAAAAACCTTTAATAAAAATGTTGGTGCACAAATACGGGCCTACAACCCTGTGGGCCGGCCACGGAGCAGGCTGGAACTGTAAATGGGTGGGGGGGTATTTATTTGTGGAAAACATAACAGAGTCAGTGGTCGTTGATTTCATAGTAAAAAGTGCGACAAGTGTAACAAAATCATATCGATAATTCATTGAGAGCAAGTACCAAAAGTGTCGACAATTCGAACCTTCAATAAATACAGTAATCAATGATGCATTAGAACTTAATAGCAATTCATTGTCCGAACGTGTAATCAGTACCCGTCCCATGTCAATTCATTGTTCGAACGTATAATCAATACCCATCCTGGATCAATTCATTGTCCGAACATATAATCAGTCTTATCCCATATCAATTCATGTGCTAAAAACTGCATACATATCTCATGATATCAAGGCTGAGCAATCGGGGCACAACAAGGAGTTGAGAGTTTCATTTGTACCAGCGCCATTTTGGGTGAGGTCAGGAAGGTCCAAGTATAGTCAAAATGTCTCCACCAACTCGTGGTTGGACCGGGACCTCTTTCGGCAGTCCAAAAGTTTTCGTTGAAGGGTAGCAGAGGGGACTGCCGACATGAACCATCAGTCAAAGTGGGGTGGGAGGCAACAATCTCTCCTACCGGGTCATACTGGTGTCCCACCGGAACTGATCAAGTTGGTAGTCTTGCAGGATTTTGGTCATTTCAAGACTGAGGCCGGCGCCGGCATGAGCGCGCCGACGTCCCGCAGCTACGTCGTGGTCGTTCCGTGGGTGATCATGGCAGTCATTCCCCATCGGGGGTGTCTGCGGGGGTCGGGGGCCCCCGTGGCTCTTATAGAATCTTCAAAGTTGAGGAGAACGTTTCTGGACGCAGGACTCATTTTCTAGTTGAACTCAGAAGCGCCGTTGCACAGCAACAGTGGACGAGACCCCCGCTGGGTGAGCGGAGCATCATTGCCTCGCAATAGTGGACGAGACCTTTTGTTGGGTGAGTGGAGCGTTGGGGGTGCAGCCGAGGGGCCCCCACCTGTGGGGGTGGGAGAGGCTCGTTCGCGCCGCCTCTCCCTCCCAGCGCACCCCACGCCGACACCTGGCGTTGATATCCGTGATGTCCGGACCAGGCGATAAGAGGGGGGGGGTCGGAGGCAGAGGCAAGACATCCCCCCCCGTGGCCTGCAGGGCGCCGCTTCAGGACCGAACGGGGAGCTCATACCAAGCCGGGCCAGACCAGGAGATACGAGGGGAGGGGGGGGTCGGTGGCATGTGCAAGACATCCCCCCCAGTGTTGTCGCAGCCATTATTGAAGAAAGAAGAAGATCCCGTCGGCCTCGGCTCCTCTCCTGGTGCACCTTACGCGACAACCCTTTTGTTGGGTGAGTGGAGCGTTGGGGGTGCAGCTGAGGGGCCCCCACCTGTGGGGGTGGGAGAGGCTCGTTCGCGCCGCCTCTCCCTCCCAGCGCACCCCACGCCGACACCTGGCGTTGATATCCGTGATGTCCGGACCAGGCGATAAGAGGGGGGGGGTCGGAGGCAGAGGCAAGACATCCCCCCCCCCCCGTGGCCTGCAAGGCGGCAGAAGAAGGGAATCGGGAGCCCAGTACATTTTGGGCCATCCACCCCACGGCTGATGGCGGTTAGCCGGGCCCCACCCGGCACGTGTCGAGGCCTCATCTTCCGGATGGGCGTAACCGTGGCCCTGTTGCACTTCGGGAGTTTCCGGAATGGGGGTAGGTATCTGCTGATTTGTATCTATTTCATGTTACCGTTAATGGGTGAGGCGGGCGGTGGGACAGACATGCTTGGAGCAGTGGGGGGGGGGGTGGCGGAGCCTAGCTACCTCGTGGCTGCCGTAACGTCAAGCTTGGCTTCTTTCACCACTTCCATGTTTCTTATTTCTAGCGAAGTCAAAAACTCATCAGTGGCCTACTGATTTTGTTTGATTTCTTTCCCTTCCTTTTCAAGTGTGTTTCATGCTAAAGTTTCTGTTTAACAGGATACAGTGATTACTTCGTATTTTACTTATGTCTTCTTTATTAGGGGTACTCTCCGGTTGAGCCAGATGATGTACCTCTAATAAATGGTCCGGGTGGAACTAGTTTCTCAATCAGTGGGGAGTAGATGGGCATGACAGATTACAACGGGGGACAAAGGTCCCCATTACCCACCCTTCACTACTTGCAAAGACTAGACAGAATATTTCTATTCCACGTTATTTGCAAACAGAGAATACCTCGAAAGAACTATTCCTTGAACAATAAATGTCCAGCAAATCAATCAATCAGTGGGGAGAAAAACAGGCATGACGGATTACAACGGGGGACAAAAGTCCGCATTACCTATCCTTCACTATCTGCAAAGGGAGTCAGAATATTCCTATTCTTCTCTGTTTGTAGACAGGGAATATCTCAAAAAGCAATAATCGATACAAAATTAGTAGGATTATAACACTTTAATAACTTATAAATATATACATCGCAACAAAAACAGTAAACACCTTAAAACATTTTTTATTAAAACAGAAGCAACAATGACAACTAACAGTAGTGATATCCTGGGCGGGTGATGGAACTGGGATTGTTAATGGAAAAAGATCTACAGAGAAAGCTATTGGTGAATTATACTTCTCCGGAAATTTAAAACTCACAAATGTTTTATTTGTGTAATCGTTTCAGGTCAAACGGATTGTGGAAAAATGTTCAGAATGGAAGAGGCTTTTTTGGATCGATATTGCAGCAGGCTGCCATGTAAATAGATATTTAATAAAACGTTTTACCCTGTTACTTTGCTGGTGTGTTCTATATATTTATAATATTTGCATAGGGTTTGTTGTTATTTTGGGTGGGGTGGGCGGCGGAGCCGAGCTGTCTTTCAGCCATCATGGTGTCGAGCTCAGTTCCTCTCACTAGTTTCGTATTTCTCATGAGGGGTTGTTCATAATGTTTCTATTTTAGCGAGGTCAAAAAGAGATCCCATTAGTGGCCTACTGATTTTGCTAGATTCCTTTTGTTTTTTAAAACGATTTTTCACTATCTGCAAAGACTAAACAGAGTATTGCGACTCTGTGCTTGTTTGTTATTAGAGAATGAAGCAAAGAGATCCAATTCTAAAACAGTAAATGCTTGGATAACAATCAATCAAATGGAGAGAGAAGCAGGCACGACGGATTACAACGGGGCAAAGGCCTGCGTTACCTACCCTTCACTATCTGCAAAGAGAGAATACTCCTAAAAGAAAAAAGGGGGGGGCAGCGTTCAAAGCACATCAGCGTGCATAGACACGAAAATGTTTTTACCTACCACGTACTTGACATTTTAAAGCTTTTCATATTTGCTATTAAAAAACCATTGAAATTCACTGAAAAAACCATAGGTTATAGACCATATATAGTTAGGAATTAGCATTTACAAAACCTTAATTTACTCGCACAAAACCATAGAAATTCGCATATATAGTTAGTTGCAATAACTATATATAGCGCACCCGCAATCCACTGCTGATGATGTCACATATTACATCATTCATGACATGGTCAGTGACATCACTGATGACATCACTGATGACATCTCAAATGACATCACTGATGACATCTCAAATGAGATCACTGATGACATCTCAAATGACATCACTGATGACATCACTGATGACATCTCATTTGACATTACTGATCACATCACTGATAATATCATTCATGTGATAATACGATGAACCTCTTCAGACTCTAATATAACCTTAGATACAATCAGTGTAAACAGACACTCACAGATTGTCACTCATCCATGGAGTTACTCATACATCTAGTCAGTCATGAAAAGAATCAATCACTCCATTTCCTCAACTATACAGTTATACACACCTTACTTATTCAAACATATACTAACACATATTTACTCTCTTATACAATCCCTGATACAAGTTCACAATGATCCATACAGCCACTCACACATTCACTGGCTCTTATGCACAGTTATTTATATATGTCAACTCTCACATGTACTGTGTTTTACATATGTACTTACTTTGGCATGTAGCACTGAGAAATCCATTCAATCACCAATACACTCATGCAAACAGTCAACCGCCCATACAGCTGTTTCCACATGCACTTTTGAGCCCATACATATAGTGAATCAACTACTCACACATCTATGCACAGAGTCACACACCTCCCAGCCACCCACACACACACTCAGTCTCCCATACAAATACTTGGGCAACCAATCAATAACCCATATAGTTACTCATATAGCTACTGATCAACACATGCAGCATCTTACACAACAACAGACATACTGATGCACACATTCAGACAGTTTAGTCACTAACCCATGCACTCAGTGAGACACATTTAATCATTTACTCATACAGTCAGTCATGCACCTACTAAATCCTTCATCCAGACACTTATACATCCACTCATTCTTCAATATGTAAGACATATTTTAACTTTACAGAAACTTACAGTCACTGGATGATGTCATCAGTGATGTCATCAGTGATGTCACTGACCATGTCATGAATGATGTAATATGTGACATCATCAGCAGTGGATTGCGGGTGCGCGATATATAGTTATATATGGTCTATAACCTATGGTTTTTTCAGTGAATATATATATATATATATATATATATATATATATATATATATATATATATATATATATATATATATATATATACATATATATATATACGTATTACCTACTGGCGGTCGCCAGTAGGTATATATAGTTTTAGGACCTAGTTTCCTTAGGAAATTCCCAACATTCTATTGAGAATAACTTTGGCGCCGATTGAGGAATCTGCGTGTAATTTTCCTTAATATTGCTTCGCTCTGCTCCGCTCCTTCCCTGAAAGTTTCGCGGGGATTCGTCAAGCGGGGGCTGAGAAAAAAGGGGGGTCCCAAAATGTGTTTTCCCATGTTAATTTCCATAGGGACCTTTAGACACGGCTACAGCCCGAACGGCTGAATGGAATTACACCAAACTTGGCAAAATGGTAGGGCCTGGTATGCAGATGTGCCTTTGCTATGTTTGGTGAAAATCCCTCCAGTAGTTCTTGAGAAAATTGAATTTGAAATTTTTCAAATGGCATTTTCTATGTGACCTTTAGACACGGCTACAGCCCGAACGGCTTAACAGAATTACACCAAACTTGGCAAAATGGTAGGGACAGGTATGAGGTAGTGCCTTTTCTATATTTGGTGAAAATCCCTCCAGTAGTTGTTGAGAAAATTGAAGTTTCGCAAATTATATATCTATATGCGCTCAACATTCTATTGGGAATAACTTTGGCGCCGATTGAGGAATCTGTGTGTAATTTTCCAGAATTTTGGCCAGGTCCGCTCCTTCCCTGATAGTTTCAGGGGGATTCGTCAAGCGGGGGCCGAAATGGAGGTCCCAAAACGTGTTGTCCCCATGTTAATTTCCATAGGGACCTTTAGACACGGCTACAGCCCGAACGGCTGAATGGAATTACACCAAACTTGGCAAAATGGTAAGGCCTGGTATGCAGACATGCCTTTGCTATGTTTGGTGAAAATCCCTCCAGTAGTTCTTGAGAAAATTGAATTTGAAATTTTTCAAATGGCATTTTCTATGTGACCTTTAGACACGGCTACAGCCCGAACGGCTTAACGGAATTACACCAAACTTGGCAAAATGGTAGGGACAGGTATGAGGTAGTGCCTTTTCTATATTTGGTGAAAATCCCTCCAGTAGTTGTTGAGAAAATTGAAGTTGAGCAAATTATATATCTATATGCGCTCAACATTCTATTGGGAATAACTTTGGCGCCGATTGAGGAATCTGTGTGTAATTTTCCAGAATTTTGGCCAGGTCCGCTCCTTCCCTGATAGTTTCAGGGGGATTCGTCAAGCGGGGGCCGAAATGGAGGTCCCAAAACGTGTTGTCCCCATGTTAATTTCCATAGGGACCTTTAGACACGGCTACAGCTCGAACGGCTGAATGGAATTACACCAAACTTGGCAAAATGGTAAGGCCTGGTATGCAGACATGCCTTTGCTATGTTTGGTGAAAATCCCTCCAGTAGTTCTTGAGAAAATTGAATTTGAACTTTTTCAAATGGCATTTTCTATGGAACCTTTAGACAAGGCTACAGCCCGAACGGCTGAACGGAATTACACCAAACTTGGCAAAATGGTAGGGACAGGTATGCAGTAGTGCCTTTTCTATATTTGGTGAAAATCCCTCCAGTAGTACAAGAGAGCCCAAAACAAGAGTAGAAAACACGAAAAGGGGGCAGGGTAGAGACCCCTCAACCCTCTAGCCCTTCTCAGGGGGTCCCAAAAGGACCCCCAAGGGCAAAAAAAAAAAATCAAAAAAATCGCGAGATACGCGCACCGTACCATGCGTGTACCCCCTATTTAAAAAATAAATGCATTTTTGTTTGCACTCGGTGGTCCTTCTGGGACCCCCTGAGAAGGGCTAGGGGGTCAGGGGGTCTCACCCCTGCCCCCTTTTCTCGTTTTCCACTCTTGTTTTGTGCTCTCTTGTGCCTCACTTCTCCTGAGAAACAAGATGGCTGCTCAGGTGGTCCCAGAAGGATAATACCATATATAAACTTTATCCGCTAATAGAATTAGCATTTACAAAACCTTTGAAATTTATTGAAAAAAAATATAGGTTTCACGCCTGATATAGTTAGGAATTAGCATTTAAAAAACCTTGCAAATTCACTGAAAAAGCCACAGGTTTCAAGCCTTATATAGTTAGGAATTAGCATTTAAAAAACCTTGCAAATCCACTTAAAAAAACATAGGTTTCAGGCCTTATATATTTAGGAATTAGCATTTAAAAAACCTTGCAAATTCACTTAAAAAACCATAGGTTTCAGGTCTTATATAGTTAGGAATTAGCATTTTAAAAACCATTGAAATTGCTCCTATATAGTTAGTTGTACTAACTATATTTCGCGCACCCGCAATCCACTGCTGATGATGTCACATATTACATCATTCATGACATGGTCAGTGACATCACTGATTACATCACTGATGACATCTCAAATGACATCACTGATGACATCTCATTTGACATCACTGATCACATCACTGATGATATCATTCATGTGATAATACGATGCACCTCCTCACACTCTAATATAACATTTGATACACCCAGTGTTAAATACAGACTACCATTCTTGAAACCATTGAGACACCAATACCAGTTACTAGATACGCACTCACTGATTCCTAGGTCTACACACACATTCACTCATTCACCCATAGAATCACTCATACATACAGTCACTCATCAATACAACACTATCATATGCACTCATACACCTATACAGACACTCACACACTGCCACTCATCCATGGAGTTACTCACACACCTAGTCAGTCATGCAAAGAATCAATCACACTTCCATTTCCTCAACTATACAGTTATACACACAACACCTTACTTATTCAAACATATACTAACACATACTTACTCTCTTATACAATCACTGATACAAGTACACTATGATCCATACAGCCACTCGCACATTCACTGGCTCTCATGTGTCATTTATATATGCTAACTCTCACATGCACTGTGTTTTACATATGTACTTACTTGGACATGCAGCACTGAGATATACATTCACTCACCAACACACCCATGCACACAGTCAACCGCCCATATAGCTGTTTCCACATGCACTCTTGAACTCATACACCTAGTGAATCAACTGCTCACACATCTATGCACAGAGTCACACACCTCCTAGCCACCCACACCCACACTCAGTCTCCCATTCAAATACTTGGGCAACCAATCAATAACCCATATAGCCACTCCTATAGCTACTGATCAACACATGCAGCAGCTTACACAACAACAGACATACTGATGCACACATTCAAACAGTTTAGTCACTAACCCATGCATTTAGTAAGACACATTTAATCACTCACTCATACAGTCAGTCACGCACCTACTAAATCCTTCATCCAGACACTTATACATCCACTCATTCTTCAATATGTAAAACATATTTAAACTTTACAGAAACACACAGTCACTGGATGGTGTCATCAGTGATGTCATCAGTGATGTCATTTGAGATGCCATCAGTGATGTCACTGACCATGTCATGAATGATGTAATATGTGACATCATCAGCAGTGGATTGCGGGTGCACGAAATATAGTTAGTACAACTAACTATATAGGAGCAATTTCAATGGTTTTTTAAATGCTAATTCCTAACTATATAAGGCCTGAAACCTATGTTTTTTTAAAGTGAATATATATATATATATATATATTCACAGAAAAAAACATAGGTTTCACACCAGTTATAGTTAGCTGGAAATTTTACTGACATAAAACCATTGAAATTCCCACGTTATAGTTAGTTGGACTCACTATAACTTGCGCGTGTAATGCACTGCTGATGACGTCACATATTACATCACTCATGACTTGGTCAGTGACATCACTCATGACATCACTGATGACACCATCCAGTGAATGTGTGTCTTTCTGAAAAATAAATATGTTTTTTATATGTATATGTAAAGGTCGATGGAAGAATAAATGTTTAAATAAGTGTTGTAATGAATGTTTTAAAAAAACAAACAAATTGATTGGTTAACTGGCTTATTAAGTGTATCTTAGTGAATACATATATTAGCGAGTAATGTTTAAATATTTAAATATATGTATCAGTGTTTCACTTTGTGTATATTTGGCTGCATGGGTTGGTGAGTAGCTACATGTGTGTGTATATGGGTTATTAGATGTTTTTTTAGTATCAGTATGAGTCTCTGTATGGTTTAGTGGGGGTATTACTTAGCACATAGATGCATCAATGACTGACTCACTGTTTGTATGTGTTTTGAAGACAGCATATGAGCAGGACTGTATGGGTGGATGAGTGTGTATATGTGTGTGTTAGTGAGTGAATGACTGTCTCACTAGTGTCTTTATCAGTAACTACATATGTTTTAATCTAGTATATGTGAGTATTGATGTTTATAAGTGAGTATATGTGAGATTGTAAGAGTTCCTGTTTAAATAAGTATGTTTTTCTATAAGTGATTGTTTAAGAGAGTAAGTGTGTGTAAGTTTTCTTAGAAGTAAGGTGGTAGTGTGTGTATAGTTGTATATGCAAATAAATGAATGTTCAATAGTTTATTTGCATGTGTGAGTATGTGTGTGAGTAACTTTTGGATGACTGTCGGTGTGTAACAAGATGTATAGGTGTATCACTATATATGATGAGTGAGTATATGTATGAGTGACTATATAGAACTGTTGGTGAATGAGTGGATGTATATATAGATGGTGGTATTACTGAATTGGTTGTTGTAACTGGTATGGATATCTCCATTTTTTTGAAAATGTTAATTTCTATTTTCGAATATGTGTTTTGAGGGTTACATTACACTGAAAGGAGGTCTCTCACTCTGTCACAAAGATGGTGTCATCAGTGATGTCATGAGTGATGTCACTGACCATGTCATGAGTGATGTAATATGTGACGTCATCAGCAGTGCATTACACGCGCAAGTTATAGTGAGTCCAACTAACTATAACGTGGGAATTTCAATGGTTTTATGTCAGTAAAATTTCCAGCTAACTATAACTGGTGTGAAACCTATGTTTTTTTCTGTGAATTTAATAGTTTTTTTTAAATGCTAATTCCTAACTATAACTGGTGTGAAACCTATGTTTTTTTCAGTGAATTTCATAGGTTTTTTAAATGCTAATTCCTAACTATATATAAGGCCCCAAACCTATGTTTTTTTCTTTGAATTTCAAAATTTGGTTAATAGCAAATGTCTATAGCTATGAAATGTAATATTTTTGAAAATGATTGAATCATATATTTTATTTGTATTTTAAACAATTTTTATTTTTGACCCTGGAGCGCTCCCGGGGCGTGCCCTGGTGAGCGCCCCGGAGAGCGTAGTCGTTTGGAGCACCTCGGTGAAACGGGAAGTGTCCCGTTAGCGCCAATGTCGCGAACGAAAACATGATCACGACGTATCGCGTAGCTGCATCCACGTGATACGCACGGCGTAAGCACACCCGGAAGCACTCGAGCGAAGCGCGTCGGTCATGTGACCTGAAAATAATACTTTTATTTTTTTTCCAAATGATGAAAGACCCCACCTTTTTTCCTTATTCTGACTTTGTCCTTTGACTGAGGAAGACCTGATTGTACCTCTCTGTACCTTTTTGATCTATATAATGGTTTCAGTAGCAGCAGCTGGTGCATCTGCACCACCACCACAACCACCAAGAGGACCTCCTCAAGATTACATTGGTGGTCAACAAGAGGAGGAAGAGGAGGAGGATGAGGAGGAGGGGAGGAGAAGATGGCTTGAAGAACACAGTACCCCATACCAGCCAAGACCACACATTATATGGGAGTTTTTTCGATCCCAGAGGGGAAGAAAAAAGTAAATGCAGCCAAGGTGACTTGCCTAATCTGTGGCATGGAACTTTCTAGGGGGAACCCGAATAAAAAATATTCATTCGGAAACAACACAATGATTAGACACATGTAGCGCAAGCATCCTATAAACTATTCTGCTGCAGAGATGAGGGAACTGGCCAGAAACCCTCCCCAAACTACAAGCACCACCTCGAAAAAAAAAGCAACGCATTCCGTCGGGACAAGAGGCAAGAGAGACGATGCCTTGCTTTCAGCCATGGTTTGCGGATTTCCGTATAACCTGTAAATATTGTGGGAAGACCATCTCCTATGGAGAACAGAGCGTAAAGCTCATCGTCCTTGCTGGGGACAACCACAAATGCCCCAATAAACCCTAATTATTTCTTGTCTTTTTTTTTGCTCCAGTTGAGCCATTTTCAATTCCCTGTTTTTTCGTTTCTGCCCATGAAAAATACAAAAAAAAAATAAAACTGTTCAGAAAACCCCAAAAAAGTTAAAAATGTTCAAAAAAACAAGAAAAAAATATAAAACAAGAAAAAGAAGAAAAAAACAGTTCTTTTTAGAACTACCTCAAATTTATAACAAAAAGGCTCCATTTTTTAAAACTCTGCCATACTTTTTTCCTCATGGTCCGCTCCCCGGTCCGCTCCCCGGTGCGCGTACCGGGCGCTCCCCCCGCGCAAATCCCCCCAATTTTTTTTTGCCCCGCTGGGCCCTTTTATGGCCCCCACATCAAACCTAGGGGGTCAGGGGGGTCTATCCCTGCCCCCTTATGGTCATTTCCCCCTTTTTTTTTCCACCTCTTGTGTCTCGATCCTACCGAGACACAAGATGGCGGCCGCTCCGGACTGTTTCGAATGTTTACAGACACCCGAGAGCCAATCAGCTTTCCGTGCGCAAGTCGCGTAGCGCGCTCGGTGCGCTCCTCGGTGCGCGTACCGGGGCGCTGCCATAGATATTTACATTTTTTTGAACCTAAATTACTCGAAATCCACTGGAGCACATATCTTGAGACATAGCAAAGGCACATCGGGCTACCAGTCCCTAAAATTTTGCCAAGTTTGGTGGTAATCCATTCAGCCGTTCGGGCTAAAAGTGAGTTCGACCGCCCTATGGAAATTAACATGGGGAAAACCCCCTTTTATCTCGGCCCCCGCTTGACGAATCCCCCCGAATCTTTAAAGGAAGGACCGGAGCTCCGTGAGGCAAATTTGAGAAAGTTTTCAGGCATATTCGTCAACCGGCGCCAAAGTTATTCCAAATAGAATTTTGAGATTTTGCATTGAAAAAAATCCTAACTATAACTACCTACTGGCGACCGCCAGTAGGTAATATATATATATATATATATATATATATATATATATATATATATATATATATATATATATATATATATATATATATATATATATATATATATATATATATATATATATATATATATATACATCGAACGATGTAGGTTCACCTTAGGAATGCCAGTTGTTGTTTCTTTCCCAAGAAGAAAAACCAACGAATCCCAAATTGCTGGCAAGAGGTACTTTATTCAAGTGAAGGTCACAGCAGCGCTAACAGATGACGCGTTTCGGGCGGGTGCCCTTGCTCACATAAAAAAATATTTTCCATAATGCGTCTTTTAAACCCCTTCATATACACCATGTGATGCACAAATCATAGATATAAAGAAAATACTTATAGGTCACATGTTACTACAATGTAAAGTGCCTTTGATTACGTATGTGTATAGTTGGAAGACATTATCCTTATTCCAATTAGTTGTTAACTTTTCATTTGATATCAGCATAAATGCTTGTTTTCATTCAATTTGTCAAAACCGCAATAAAGTGCAATGTGCATATATCCTTTTCGTATGTGCAAAAAAATGCCAATAAATATTTTTACACCATATTCTAAAAACATGATTTATACTATTTCTGATATAAATAGATATAAAATCCATTTCTTAAAACATACAGAAAAACCAATGCCTTTATCTACCAGAACCAGTTTAAAAGCATGTTAAAAACTGATATATTTAGGTAGAAAAATATATATGTAATTTCATTCATAATTTATATTTATCAAAGTGCAATGGCATGATGTAAACTGGACACTCTTCTGTGCAACTATATATATATATATATATATATATACACATACACAATATGATTATATACACATTCCATATTCTCAACATCAGGAAGCATTGGTGTCATGAATCGATATGCTTTTCTTAGGAATGAGAAAGGTGGTACAATAAGGACAACAGAAGGGAACACCATGAACAAGGACACAACAAGAGACAAAAACACCCTGTGGGTGCCCGATCTAATTCTTTATTATGGGGAAGGCAGGGGAAGACCTTCCTCTGCCTCCCCTGCCCCCGCCCGCGTCATCAATGCCGGCAGTGCGCGAGGCGCGCTGACGTCATTGGAGGTTCCCTTTCTCCTCCGACGCGCAGTGAAGCCATTTGCTTCCTGCGCGTTGGAGGAGAAACAGGTAAGTTTGGGGGCTGGGAAGGGGGGATTTAAACTAAAGAGGCATCGGGGGACAGGAAAGTGTTTTCCTTTCCTTCGATGCCTCTTTTGAGTATTCCTGCTGTACGATCGTGCGATCGTGCAGCAGGAATGCCCAATAGACACCAGGGATTTTTTTTTTTGCAAAGTTTGTTGATTTGGGAAGCGGCTCCTTGGATAAGGGTCGCTCCCCTTTAGGTGGCATAATTTTTTACGTTGTTGGCCACCCGGGAGGGGGCACAACATTATTGAAAAATTAGTAATGTCGGCAAAATCGGGCATTGTTTTTGGGAGTGGCCCCTTGGGCAAGGGCCACTCCCATGGGGGCCATTTTAGGCAATGCCTAATCAAATTTTTAGTCTTGGGGAGCGGCCCCTTGGACAAAGGTCGCTCCCCATTAGGGGGCATAATTTTTTACGTTGTTGGCCACCCGGGAGGGGGCACAACATTATTGAAAAATGTGTAATGTCGGCAAAATCGGGCATTGTTTTTGGGAGTGGCCCCTTGGGCTAGGGCCCCTCCCATGGGGGCCATTTTAGGCGATACCTAATGAAATATTTAGTCTTGGGGAGTGCCCCTTAGGCAAGGGTCGCTCTCCTTTTGGGGGCAATGTTGTTTGCTTTTTCTGCCCCCCTGGGGGGGCAGAATTTTAATTTTATAATATAATTATGCTATTGTGCTGGGAAGTGGCCCCTTGGGCAAGGGTCACTTCCATGGGGGCCATTTTAGGGAGCCCAGTTTTTAAAATGTAGTTTTGGGGAGCGACCCCTTATGCAAGGGTTGCTCCCTTTTTGGGGGCCTATAATTTTTCTGTTTTAAATGTATTGAGCTCAGGTGGTGAAGTGAGCTAAAGAATGATGATGATGAATTAAACCCAGATTAGTTGATGAGGGTGAGAGTTAGATTTGCTGAAGCGCTCCGTCCATCATCCCTTTTGATATCACCCTGAGGGGCAGTTCAGCATAATCCTCTTTGTTTTGTTTGTAGGGCCAGTAGCCCACCAAGTTTTTACTGGTGGTGTGTCACCTTTGGACATGGGTTACTCCTCTTTATGGGAGGATGATTGTGACCATTTCTGCCCTCTTTGGGTGGCAGAGTAGCAGTTTGTTTTTAGGCCCATCTGCTCCCAAGGGGGGCAGAAGCCTTTAGACACCAGAAGTTTTTTTAATTTTTTGTTTTGGGGCTAGCCTCAAGGGCAAGGGCTGCTCCCCTTTTACAGGGGTGAATATATAATTTATACTCTTAGGCCTACCTACCCCTTAGCTTGGATGGTGGTTTGGTGCATTGTTTGAATATGTGATTGTAATTTCTTTTCTCCTTTTTATTCTAGTGTAATTCTTTTGATTTCTCTCATTTTTTTAGTGGGTTATTGTAGATCTATACTGTGTCTGTGCAGAGTACGTGGTGTAACTGCTTCTTGCAAGTGAGTGGTATTGTTTTGCAGTGTAGCTATTTTTGATAAAGGTGAATTTTGTTCATTGCTTATTTTACATAGTATTTGTTGTTGTTGACTTGTGTGAGAAGTTACCTTTATCAGTAATCATTATGGCTAGCTGTAGAATGACTGCTCAGCAGGTGGTTGGTATGCTTCTTGAATCTTCCTCTGAGCCGGATTATGACACTGACAGTGCGTCTGAGGGAGAGGAGGGAGGGAAAGATTCTGACAGTGAGTTTTCTCTCCACATGGAATCATCGGATGATGAAGGTTCTCTCAGTGCAGATGAAGGGCCTGTTGTAGAGGACGATACTGCTGTGGTGATGGTGCAAGAGGTATTTGGATTGCAGCCTGAGGCTGCGAGTTTTCCTACTGGAAGTGCTGGGCTCTGAGTTGATCCTAACATGGTGCAACGGGTGCTGCCTAACTTTAGCGGTGATGCAGGGTGTAGAGTGGATTGTGATTTTTTTTGCCTACACAGTATTTTCAGTTATTTATGGATGATGTGTTTTTGGGTGAGATTGTTGAGCAGACTAATTTGTATGCTGAACAGTTTTTGAGGGACAACAGTGACAAACTTAGGCCCCACTCTAGAGCTACCCGATGGACTCTCACCAATCTGGAAGAGCTAAAGAAGTGTTTGGGTTTGACTTTATTGATGGGTTTGGTATGGAAGCCGAACCTGGCTTCTTCCAGTCCCTTGATGGCAACAGCCATATTTCCAACTGTTATGACTCGTGATTGGTATTTACTTTTGCTATGCATGTTGCATTTTGTGGATAATTCTTTGGCGTTGCCACATAGTCACCCTGACTGTGACTGTCTTTTTAAGATTCGGCCTGTTCTTGATCACTTTGTTGATCGTTTTTCAGAGATTAACATTCCAGGGAAAGAAATATCTATTGATGAGTCTTTGGTTTTGTTCAAGGGTCGTTTGGTTTTTAGGCAGTACATCCCTAGCAAGAGGGCATGCTATGGAATTAAACTGTATATGTTGTCTGAGAGTAAGACAGGATATGTTTTTAATTTTCGTGTGTACACTGGTAAAGATTCCACTATTGACCCCCCTGGTTGTCCGTCCACTTTTGGAGTTTCAGAGAAAATTGTGTGGGATCTTGCTAGAAGACTGTTCAACAGAGGCCACCATTTGTACCTTGATAACTCCTACACTGCTGTGCAATTGTTTAAGGAATTGTTTAAAGTGGACACTTTTTCATGTGGCACAATCCGCTCTAACTGCAAAGGTTTTCCGAAAGAGCTTCAGAGGGGTCTGTGCAATTCCTTGCGTAGTGAAGAACTACTAGCTGTGAAATTTGTGGACAGGAGGGATGTGTACATGCTGATTACCATCCATGATGAGAGTACTTCACCTGTGCCTGGTTGGGGTCAGGTTGCTGATGTGCACAAACCTGTATGCATTCTGGACTACAATAAGCACATGGGTGGTGTTGACAGAGTAGATCAGAGGTTGGAACCTTACACTGCTATTCGGAAGGCTTATGTTTGGTATAAAAAGTTGGCCATCCATTTTTTCAACTAAGCAACTTTCAATGCTTTTATTGTGTTCAAGGAGTGTTCTCCTGCGTCCAAGTTGACATTTCTTCAGTTTCAGCACTCTGTGATATCTAGCCTTGTTGTTGTGGAACAAGGAAGTGTTATTAGATTTGGAGTGGTGGAGGATGTGGCTCGATTGAAAGATCGCCACTTTCCTGATTACATTCCTCCCACATCTACAAAAGACTTTCCCACTAGGTGATGCAGAGTCTGTTGGTGAAAAGGTTTGCGGAATGAGACTTGTCTTTTCTGCCCTGGGTGTCCTTCTAACCCTGAGCTGTGTGTGCCTGCTTGTTATAGAGCTTACCAAACACAAAATAATTTTTGGGAGTATCCATGAGTGGTAGAATGAACTGCCTGGTCTGTATTTTTGGAAATTTGTATTCTGTTTTTAGGTTGGCTTTTGTGCAATGTATTTAGTTTCAGATTTTGTGTTACTAGTTTTGTATCTATTTGCAATTTGTTTGTGTTTGTTTTGTAAAAAAAAATCAAAATGTGAGGGCGGTGTGTGTAGGCTGGCGCTTGGCTGGTGGTGTGCGTGGACTGGCGATTGGCTGGAGGTGAGTGTATATTGGCGCTTGGCTGGTGGTGTGCGTGGATTGGCGTTTGACAGGTGGTGTGTATGGATTGGTGCTTCGCTGAGAGTGTGCGTGGAGTGGCGCTTGGCTGGCGGGGTGCGTGTAGTGGCGCTTGGCTGGCGGTGTGCGTGGAGTGGCGCTTGGCTGGTGGTGTGCGCGGAGTGGCGCTTGGCTAGTGGTGTGCATGGAGTGGCGCTTGGCTTGCGGTGTGTGTGGAATGGCGCTTGGCTGGTGGTGTGCGTGGAGTGGCGCTTGGTCGGTGGTATGCGTGGAGTGGCGCTTGGCTGGCAGTGTGCGTGGAATGGCGCTTGGCTGGTGGTGTGCGTGGAGTGGCGCTTGGCTGGCGGTGTGCGTGGAGTGGCGCTTGGCTGGCAGTGTGCGTGGAGTGGTGCTTGGCTTGCGGTGTGCTCGTAGTGGTGCTTGGCTGCCGGTGTGCATGGCCTGGTGCTTGAATGGTGCTGTGGGTGGACTGGCGCTCGGCTGGCAGTGTGTGAGTAGTTACTTTCTGTTGGTCACTACACACACTGCTAGCTGAGCTCCACTCCATGCAGTCCATCACTTTGTGTAGTTGCTGTGTCAGGAATGTGGGTGTGTGAAAGTGATGGGCCCTTGAAAGGCACTGTCTGCTGGTGTGAGTGTTGTAATGTGATGGGCCCGCAGCTGGCGGTGTGAATTTTTGTATGTGTCACACGTATGAAAGGTGTATGAATGGCCTGTAAAGCGGTTGGTGCCTTGACGTGGCTTTACAGCTCATGAGCTGTGAGTCAATGGTTCAGTTTCTCATCCTTTCAATTATTAACAATGCATTTCATTTTTGTGAAATGATTTGCTAATGCAATTGTATGTACTGAATCATCACTCACCCTCGTGCCAAATTCAACCAGTATGTGTGTGTGTGCTTGAGGTTTTGTTGGCTGTGCAGTAATATTTGTCTTTTTTCTCTTTCTGAAGCAGGGTGTACCATGTCCCTTTTTGTGAATGTTGTAAAGTGTTGCTTTTGTTCAAGATGGTGTGAATGGACTGGTGTGGGTCAGGTATGAAAGGTGTGTGAATGGCCTGTAAAACGGTTGGTGCCTTGTTGTGGCTTTACAGCTCATGAGTTGTGAGTCACTAGTACCGTTTTTATGCATTTAATTATTGACAGAGCATTTCATTTGTGTGAAATCTCTTGGTAATAACATTTTATGCACTGAACTATCACTCGCCCTCGTGCCACATCCAACCAGTATTTGTGTGTGTTTGAGGACTAGATAGCTGTGCTGAAATGTTTGACTTTTGAGTAACTTACATTACAGCTAAGAATAACTTACTAAACGTAGATATTATTGTTAAACCATGGGAGTATATGGTGATGTCTCTCTTGTGAATTCCATGTAATTTTTTTATCCACAATGTCCTGAAAACCAGAAAAGGTCTGTCACACTTTCCATGCAATATTGTCCCAAAAATCTCACGCTGTAGAACTGAACACATAATTTAGTAATAACAATTTGGTTTTGCAAGGGAGGTCAGCTGGGTTTTTGGTCCTGTGCTTGGCGGCCATCTAACCCACACACTTCTGAAAACTGTACACCCGGGGGCTTTCAAGGAGGTATGGATTGCATGGATCCCCCAATGTTCCCTTACCCATAATCCTTTTCAAACTTCAATTTTAGACGAAAGAAACTAGTTTTTTCACCCATTTTTGTGTGGGAAAGCGTGGCATCACTGGGCTCACACACATTTCCTACCACCAGCATTCCCCCAGGTCTTCCGATAAAAATTGTGTCTCACTTGTGTGGGAGGCCCAAGCACCTGCGACAGGCAAGGGCCCAATACATAGTGAGGCGACTTCAAAATCGCCTATGTCAAAACCACCTGCTTTTCCAAGGGGGAGTCACCTAGGTTTTGGCCCCGTGCTCAATGGCCATCTAGGGAAAGCCACACATTTCTGAAAAGTAGACACCCGGGGGCTTCCAAAGAGGTATGGCTTGTGTGGATCCCCCAACGTTCCGTTACCCAGAATCCCTTGCACACCTCAATTCCAGCTGAAACAATCGTTTTTTGCACACATTTTTGTGTAGGAAAGCGTGGCATCACTAGGCTCACACAAATTTCCTACCTATTGTTTCAACTTATAGGGGTCAAATGAATAGACACCTTTCTTTTTTGGAAAATAATTCCTATTCTTAATTAATTTGACACCATTGAATCTATGGTAGCGTCTAAGTCTGTATCGTTTAGTTTACTCCTACAATGTATTAGGTAAACTTACACATGCTGTCAAAGAAGTCATATAAAACAAGAAAAAAACTGAGAGGGTGTATATAGAAAAATAGATGATTTTATCTTGGTCAAATGAATTACAGGGTACAAATATAAACAATTTATACTAATGCAACAGATAGGTAACACTATTACTCAGGTGACCTCACTGTGATATTAAAAGACACCTTTCTTCAAATTATTAATTAAAAATAAATTGTAAAAGGGAAGGTGTAAGTCGACGTTTCGGTCTCTATGTTGTCATACACAAGACCATCTTCAGGACAGAAATAAATGTTACAGTTGACCCCTATCGAAATGTAGAAAAAGAGAATATTACTCCTTATTCACATTAGAATGAATTACTTGTGTAAAAAACAATTAAGCATATATAACACCCATCTTCAGAAATAAAAACAGCTTTTTTTGTCGATATTGTCTTTGGAACTATACACATGTAATGCAAAATTTCATCCAATCGAATTTGATATATACATAGACAATTTCATACTCACATTTCTAACACCAGAGAGACATGTACAAATTCAATCATATTATAATTCATCATTTGTTTTAACAGAATTAAAAATGTAGTATTTGGCTCTCTTATATTCGTACACATTTCCTTTTAGAGTTTCTGATAAATAAAGAACAGATCGAAGGACAACTTAACGTACATTTGTTTTGTAAGAAAACATTGTTTTAAACCCAAATCAAAGGACATTCATATAAAAACAAGCTTATTATGGTCTTATCCAGTTTTGAGTCGGCTTTCTTATATTATGGCTCTCTTATATTCGTATACATGCACTTTCATAATTTCAGGTCAATATGGAACGGATCTTACCTTGATGTGCAGTTAGGTGGCGTTAATAAGTTCCATCTGGGTAAGGAGAGGGAGGGCACCACCTTTATGTATCCGCCGATCTAGTTTAAAACATCTGTTAATATTTATAAATGTAAATAACTCAAAGGTTTCGCTCAACACCATGTAGGCAAAGCAAATGGAACTATTGTCCTTTCCTGAGTCAATAAAGTGGTATCTTTTTGAAATATATATATATATTTTTTTATTTTTATTTTTTTATTTAATTAAGTCTTTTAATCGACTATAAACTGGTTACAACACAATTTATTGCCAAGCGATTTGTCTATTAACTCATTTTAAACTCTAGTATTTACTTTAAAAGCGGGATTGTGAAAATTACCTCTTTTTTATCAAGCTGTATTGTGCCTTTCAAAAAGTAGACAAAACAGTTCTGTCTTGCGTTGCTTAAAAAACAACAAAGTAGTAGAGTTTAGGTTTTCGCTATCCTTTGTCAAAGATTAAAATAACTTAGGCAAAGCCCTAAACATTGTATTACCTGATGTAGTTCTATAAAGGGGCACAAGATGATAAATTTCTTGTGTAGGCACACCGGATATCTTCCTGGAATAGTTGTAAAGCTCTGCACGGGAACGGTGTTCTAATTTTAGAAGAATTTTTAATTCTAGGATAAAGAGTGGGAAACCAATTGTAGTCCAGATGCTGATCTTTCAGTTACTAAAGCTATGTGAGATTGGCCCCTTACATACCTTTATTTCTTTCTTGAATCACTCGAAGCGTAGCGTGCCATTCAGAGAATTGGCATGTGGCTGCCCCAAAGTTTGCATGACATTTTATAGGTCATTTGGAGATGGAAAGAGGACTTCAATATCGCATGGCGGCCATCTTAATGTGGCTATCTAATGCCTCGTCCATTATTAAGTGTAGTGAGATAACTGGTATAATACTAGATCTTTAGGACGGTTAGTTTCTGTCAGAGCAGACATTTTTAAGATTAGTTAGACAATGACTATTGAAAAAAGGGACAACCAGTTCGTGGCCTACAGAAAGAAATAGAAACATATTTATAAAAATGTTTCTTGTGTTTCAAACATTTTGTTGGTATACATTGTAGGAGTAAACTAAATGATACAGACTTAGACGCTACCTTAGATTCAATGGTGTCAAATTAATTAAGAATAGGAATTATTTTCTAAAAAAGAAAGGTGTCTATTCATTTGACCCCTATAAGTTGAAACTCTTTGGTAAAGAGACAAAATATTGTGAAATAAAATCCCTTGAAGGCATACATACCTGATCATTGATTTTTGCCCAAGCCCTCACGGGTTGTTTGGGTTGCCCATTCTTTGATATCATTTCGTATTGGGCCCTTGCCTGTTGCGGGTACTTGGGCCTCCCACACAAGTGAGGCACCATTTTGATCGGGAGACCTGGGGGAATGCTGGGTGTGAGGAAATTTGTGTGAGCCCAATGATGCCACACTTTCCCACACAAAAATGTGTGAAAAAACTGTTTGTTTTGTCTAAAATTGAGGTTTGCAAAGGATTCTGGGCAATGGAACATTGGGGGATCCATGCAAGCTATACCTCCTTGAAAGCCCCCTGGGTGTCTACTTTCCAGAAATGTGTGGATTTGCTAGGTTTCCCTAGGTGCCGGCAGAGCTAGGGTTAAAAAAAAAAAACAGTTATGCACTTTGCCCAAAAAGGGTCATTTTTCACTGCGAAATTTGAGGTGTAACCACATTGCGTTTGGTGCTGTTTCCTGTCGCAGGCACTAGGCCGACCAACACAAGTGGGTAACAATTTTTCTCAGAAGACTTTGGGGAACGCAGGGTGGAAGGAAATTTGTGGATACATGCAGATTCCAGAACTTTCCACCACAGAAATGTGGAGAAAATGTGTTTTGTTTGTCAATGTTTAAGGTTTGCAAGGGATTCGGGGTAACAAAACCTGGTGGGAGGCAGTCAAGTCACCCCATCCTGGATTCCCCTGGGTGTCTAGGTTTTAAAAATGTATAGGTTTGTTAGGTTTCCTTAGGTGCCGACAGAGCTAGGGTTCAAAAACTACAGCTAGGCACTTTGCCCAAAAAGGGTAATTTTTCACTGCGAAATTGAGGTGTGACCACGTTGCGTTTGGCACCATTTCCTGTCGCAGGCACAAGGCCGACCTACACAAGTGGGGAACCATTGTTCTCGGAAGACTTTGGGGAATACAGGGTGGAAGGAAATTTGTGGATACACGCAGATTCCAGAACTTTACACCACAGAAATGTGGAGAAAATGTGTTTTGTTTGTCAATGTTTTAGGTTTGCAAGGTATTCGGGGTAACAGAACCTAGTGGGAGGCAGTCAAGTCAACCCATACTGGATTTCCCTGAGTGTCTAGTTTCCAGAAAATGTATAGGTTTGCTATGTTTCCCTAAGTGCTGGCAGAGCTAGGGTTCAAAAACTACAGCGAGGCACTTTGCCAAGAAAGGGTCATTTTTCACTGCAAAATTGAGGTGTGACCACGTTGCGTTTTGCGCCGTTTCCGGTCGCAGGCACTAGGCCGACCCACACAAGTGGGGTACATTTTTTCTTGGAAGACTTTTGAGAATGTGAGGTGAAAGGAAATTTGTGGATCTTGCCAGATTCCAGAACTTTCCACCTCTGAAATGTGGAGAAAATGTGTTTTTTTTGTCCATTTTGTAGGTTTGCAAGGGATTCTGGGTAACAGAACCTGGTGGGAGGCCGTCAAATCACCCCTTCCTGGATTCCCCTGGGTGTATAGTTTTCAAAAAAGTTTAGGTTTGCTAGGTTTCCCTAGGTGCTGGCAGAGCTAGGGTTCAAAAACTACAGCTAGGCATTATGCCAAAAAAGGATGAAATGCTACTGCGAAATTGAGGCGTGACCATGTTGCGTTTTGTGCCATTTCCTGTCGCAGCCACTAGGCCGACCCACCCATTTTTCTTGGAAGACTTTGGGGAACGCAGGGAGGAAGGAAATTTGTGGATACACGCAGATTCCAGAACTTTACACCACAGAAATGTGGAGAAAATGTGTTTTGTTTGTCAATGTTTTAGGTTTGCAAGGTATTCGGGGTAACAGAACCTAGTGGAAAGGGGTGACCACTCTGTCCCCCCGAACGTATGGCAGGGTGCCCGGATCCCCCCGGGAAACCATTTTGGGCGGGGGGCGTGTCTCGGCTGGTATGCCTGAAGCGGCGTAGCCGGGGCGTGCCTTTTCCCGCCCAAGAAGGGTTGTCCTAGACACCTACACCGTTGGTCACGCCCCGTAGGCGTACCAGAGGAGGGTACACGCCCTCCCGAAGAGGAATAAAAGGAGCAACAATCCAAAGAAGCATCCTCTTGTTCCTGTGCTTGGAAGCTGCACCCTCTCGTTGCACGTGAGCCATAGACGGAACAAGGAGCAATTTTGACCCACCCACCAGCCCCTTATGGCAACGATAGTAATGCAATGAAGTTGATTTGCTTTGATAGTATCTTTTTTCCAGGGTTTTTAGTGTGTAATAAAGATGTCAATGTTTGAACTGCAATAAAGTGATTTGCTTCATAACAATTTTTCTCATCCAGTTGAGCGGAGTATCACAGTCTAATTAAATGTGTGGCATGTGTAGATAAGTGGATGAATAGTACAATGTTCATTTTAACCGCTTTATCGCTCTCTTCATTAGGTTCAAAAACGTCGTATTTATTTTGGTCGGGCGGTAAGGTCATGATCGGTGAGCAGTAATTTCAAGATCCCTAGAGGGGGCGCCACCCATTATGGATGGGAGCGCCCGGGGGGAGGCGGCCATTGGCCCCTCACACGGGGAGGCGGCACCCACTAAGTATGGGGCCGCCGAAGGGAAGGCGGTCATAGGCCCCTACCAGGGGAGGAGGCGGCTCGATGCCCCTCCTAGGAATTTCCCGGGGCCAGGATATCCGCGACGGCGGATGTGGTGAACAGTGTGGGGTGGGAGGGGGGTCCACGCTACCTTCTAGACACCTCACACGAGTCCTCGGACGACCATTAAGATGGCGTCGAGTTAAATAAGGGGCCCCCGCTTAGACAAGGGAAATTGGAAGTTGGCACAGAGGTACATTCCTCTGTGCGCCCGCCCCTCACACCGTGAGGGGGGAGTTCTGGTAGTAGGGATCTGACACCGGTTACGACCTTGCCGTTGGCCCGTAATGTTAGGATGTACAATTTTTATTTAGAAAGTATGCATTTGCAGGATGTTTAGACTCGGCTAGGAGAACCTTTGTATTAGAGATTTGTTAAGGTTAGCCAATAAACGTGACTGCAGTGAAATGTTTAAATGAAAAATTGTACATGATATGAAACTGTTATTTTAATGTTTTAATTTTGTTTCATATTTTTAATAAATACGGCCGGGAGGGTAACTCCCTCCCGCCTTCCAAAAGTTCAGAACTGCGTCCGTCTTCCCATCCTTGGGGATTGTGTTGGGAGGGGGTGATAGGCATCCCGGCCATATGGGAGGCAGTCAAGTCACCCCATCCTGGATTCCACTGAGTGTCTAGTTTCCAGAAAATGTATAGGTTTGCTATGTTTCCCTAAGTGCCGGCAGAGCTAGGGTTCAAAAACTACAGTGAGGCACTTTGCCAAGAAAGGGTCATTTTTCACTGCAAAATTGAGGTGTGACCACGTTGCGTTTTGCACCGTTTCCGGTCGCAGGCACTAGGCCGACCCACACAAGTGGGGTACATTTTTTCTTGGGAGACTTTTGGAAATGTGAGGTGAAAGGAAATTTGTGGATCTTGCCAGATTCCAGAACTTTCCACCTCAGAAATGTGGAGAAAATGTGTTTTTTTGTCCATTTTGTAGGTTTGCAAAGGATTCTGGGTAACGGAACCTGGTGGGAGGCCGTCAAATCACCCCTTCCTGGATTCCCCTGGGTGTATAGTTTTCAAAAATGTTTAGGTTTGCTAGGTTTCCCTAGGTGCTGGCAGAGCTAGGGTTCAAAAACTGCAGCTAGGCATTATGCCAAAAAAGGATTAAATGTTACTGCGAAATTGAGGCGTGACCATGTTGCGTTTTGTGCCATTTCCTGTCGCAGCCACTAGGCCGACCCACCCATTTTTCTCGAAAGACTTTGGGGGATGCAGGGAGGAAGGAAATTTGTGAATACACGCAGATTCCAGAACTTTACAACACAGAAGTGTGGAGAAAATGTGTTTTTTTTAAAACAAATTTCTAGGTTTGCAATGGTTTCTGGGTACCAGAACCTGATGGGAGGCAGTCAAATCACCCCATCCTAGATTTACCTGGGTGTCTGATTTTCAAAAATGTATAGGTTTGCTATGTTTCCCTGGGTGCCGGCAGAGCTAGGGCTCAAAAACTACAGCGAGGCACTTTGCCAAAAAAGGGTCATTTTTCACTGCGAAATTGAGGTGTGACCACGTTGCGTTTGACGCCGTTTCCTGATGCAGACATATGGCCTACCCACACAAGTGGGGTACCATTTTTCTCAGAAGACTTTGGGTAACACAGGGTGGAAGGAAATTTGTGGATACACACAGATTCCAGAACTTTCCACCACAGAAATGTGGAGAAAATGTGTTTTGTTTGTCAATGTTTTAGGTTTGCAAGGGATTCTGGGTAACAGAACCTGGTAGGAGTCAGTGAGGTTACCCCACCCTGGATTTCCCTGGGTGTCTAGTTTTGAAAAATGTATAGGTTTGCTAGTTTTCCCTGGGTGCCAGCAGAGCTAGGGTTCAAAAACTACAGCTAGGCACTTTGCCCAAAAAGGGTCATTTTTCACTGCAAATTGAGGTGTGACCATGTTACGTTTTGCGCCGTTTCCTGTCGCAGGCACTAGGCCAGCCCACACATGTGGGGTACATTTTTTCTTGGAAGACTTTCAGGAATGTGAGGTGAAAGGAAATTTGTGGATCCATGCAGATTCCAGAACTTTCCACCTCAGAAATGTGGAGAAAATGTGTTTTTTTTGTCCAGTTTTTAGGTTTGGGGATTCTGGGTAACAGAATCTGGTGGGAGGCAGTCAAGTCACCCCTTCCTGGATCCTCCTGGGTGAATAGTTGTCAAAAATGTATAGGTTTGCTAGATTTCCCTAGGTGTTGGCAGAGCTAGGGTTAAAAAACTACAGATAGGGGGGGGTGGCCGAACGTAATTGCTGCCTAGTTGAGGAGCTTCGGTCAAACCGCGGCCCTCTAAGCTATCTGTGCACTCATCCGTCATTATATCGACCTCCAGGGGCTGGGACCGATGTCTGTGGCCGGGCGGCAGCAGCTGAACGAAATCTGGAGCTGATCAGTAGCCGGGCAGTGCAGATCCGATCAAGTGCTCGGGAGCGGCCTATACGTCAGACGAAAGCCGGGGACTAAAGTGCAGCAGTAGAGCTGGCGACGGACCCGAGAGCGCCGGAAACGAAGCAGTGATGGGCCGGTGAGGAGGGGCAACAGAAGCCAGACCGCAGGTGAACTGGGGCAGCGCTTGCAGCGATAACGATGCTCGGGCCCCCCACCCCCCGCACCCACGGAACTGGATGATCCAGAAAGCGCCTGCAGGCGACTGCCACACTTGAAAGAGACAGTTGCTTAAGGGGCTGAAGGTGACGGCAAAGAACTCCCCAAAACCCTGAGGGCGACCCCGAAGACCCGTGCACAGCAAAACAGGCCCGGAGTACAAAAGCACCACATTAACATCAGGACAATAACCCCAGAGGGGATCTCCCACTACCGTTGCAACCACTGCAGGCGGAAGCGCCAAGAAACAGCGACGTGTAGGCACCTCATGAACCGCGACCGCCGCGAGACCCGCATAGCGCTCCATCTACCTCAGTCCTGAGAGCGTAGCAGGTGAGAACTTTAGTAACCCACCAGACCCAGCACAACCTTTTGCGCCTGGTGACACGGCTGTGCCTGCACCTCATACTTTCAATCCAGGGTGAGTGGGGCAAACCTCAACATTACAGTGATCGATAAGGTGTACAGACAAGAAGAAGCCCGGGGTAGGGGCTGATCAAACTCGCACCCGCCAAGGTACAGAAGGACCGTAGGGACACAGGATCCGTGACGCTCACGAGCAAGAGAGGGGCGAAATAACGAGACTCATACCGACCTTCGAAACAAGCACAATGATACTACGGTATTACAAGCAGTAGGGGATAACAGACCCCGCACGGAGTCCATCATGGCAGGTAGAGGACTCAGACACATCATCATGCAGGCTAAACTGGACAAATTTACTTTTGAAAAGAACGCGACTACTAACTCAGAAGGGCGCACATCTACAGGGAAAAGCCCAGAAGGAGATGGGGCTGGTGGGAAAAAAATCACTCTAGAGGACATCATGAAGGCACTGTCTGGCGTACAAACCACGGTGGGCAACATTTCAACCGACGTAGCACTGCTCCAAGCTGACCTGCATAAAATAACAGGCAGGGTAAAGGAAGTAGAGATCGTAACGAAATCGCTTGTAACGGACACATCTGAATTGCAATCCACAGTCGCTCAACTGCAAAAAGAAAATAAACTGCTAGCCGAAAAGCTGGATGATCAGGAAGAGCGTGATAGAAGGATTAACATACGCATAATTGGTATTCCGGAAACAGAGGGCAAGCAAGCGTTGGATCTTTACGTGGAAGAACTAGTGAAAACCAGGCTACAACCCAAGGGTCTCTCGAACTTCTTTTCGGTCAAACGAGCACACCGCGTGCCGGGTGGCAGGCCGAAACCAGGGGCCCCCCCAAGACAAGTACTCGCAAAGCTATTTAATTTCAGAGACAGGGACGCTATTCTTCAAGCAGCACGAGTCTCTCCGCAGATAAGGGTGCAAAACTCTCCGATATCCTTTTTTCCAGATTACACTGCAGCAGTCTCTAGATGCAGACGAAGCTTCCAGGATGTAAAGCAACTGTTCAGAGCCCGGGGACTGCAATACTCTATGATCTTCCCTGCAAAGCTGCGAGTGGTCGCAGATGAACGGACATGGTTTTTTGAAACGCCAGACGCGGTACAAGAATGGATTGAAGGATGGCGGACTGTGGGACACCCAAATCATGGAAACAGACAGCGCCGACGGTGTGAGGAGGAGGAAGACCCGGGATCGCAAGGGACAAGGCACTCAGATTCGGAACACACCCCGAACCAGGAGAAAGAGTAGCTGGATGAGCCCGGCAAATATTACTCGACGCATAAGCCCTCGGACTGGTCAACAAAGACAAACAATATGAAATGCTTGTAAGGCTGTGCCGGGCGTGCCGGCGGACTGAGGTGGGCCCCGGAGGAGAAGGAGGGCTGAGGTCACCACTGGACCTCTTACCCCGGACAAGCAAGTACTATGTTGTTGGGAGGGAAGAAGCACTCTGCTGAGTTGGGGTGGCGGGTAGTTAAAAGTCCGCTAAGCAGGGAGGCAAGGAAGGGGGGAAGGGAAGGGGGGTGTAGTTATTTTCGTTTGTACTTGGTTAACAATAGTCAGTTTAGGTAGAATGTTAGTAGCTGCAAAAGGCAACGCAATCAGAGAAGATCAGAGACCACCAGATAGGTTTTTAGCTCAAACATACGCTGCACGCCATAGACGCTGCTTGGTCAGTTCCACAACAGACAGCCATGACACACATACGCATACTGAAACATCCTTAGTGTTCCCATCGCTAAAATACCACATCTATGGCTCACAACCCACCGCCAGGAGATGACAACATAACGGTACAAGAGACCGCAGTCACCCCCCTTAAAATTCTAACTTGGACCGTAAGAGGCCTGGTCGACAAGATAAAGAGGAGGTTAGTCCTGCAGGCATTGAAGCGGCACAACCCAATACTTATACTCCTACAAGAAACACACCTCACAGGGATGGCGTGTAAGGCGATGGATAGGTGGGGCTATAAAACGGCGGCACATTCAGAATTCTCCATGGGCTCTAGAGGCACAGGCATCCTAATTAAGAAGACGTCATCCTTCATAATCCTACAGACTAAAATAGACGATCAGGGAAGATTTGCAGCGGTGCAGGGTCAATGGGAGGGCAAGCTCCTGAATGTAGTATCGGTTTACATACCACCTGCACTCCAAGCAGTGGCGCTGCCGGCGCTCGGTGAATTCCTACTGGGCCTACTGGAAGGGAATGTCATCATAGGAGGGGATTTTAATACCACACTAGATGCGACACTAGATAGATTCCCCGCCAGAACCCAAACACTTGGGCCTTCACGCTTCCGAGGGTTTCTAGAAGCTATGGGCCTTATAAATATATGGAGGCACACACATCCGGAGATGCAACAATACACATACCACTCTACGGTCCATAACAGTTTATCTCGTATAGACTATTTCCTCATGCTAGACTCTAGACTTCAAAACATTGAGGATGTAGATATAAAGCCCAGAGGCATATCGGACCATTCACCGATGTTACTTACACTCTCCTGTCGAGAAACAACCCGTAGACGACTATACCCAGGGTACCTCGCAGTCGCGGTTATAAAAAAGTCACTCCGTAAAGCAACCAAACTATACTTTGAAGAAAACGCGAACTCAGTAAACTCAGCAACTATATTCTGGGAGGATTATAAAGCAGTCTTTAGAGGGCAGGCAATAACGACTATCACTGGGTACAGACGGGAACGACACAAGAAATTGACAGAGCAGAAAGTGGCACTTCTAGCAGCCGACACAGCACACTCATCAGACCCAACCCAAGACAGGGCCCACACCCTGAAGTTGTGCCAGCAACAATATCGAGACTACCTGAAACTACGGACTGTTGAGAATATTACAGCAACCAGAGATAGGGTATATGACGTAGGGGACAAAGCGGGGAAAATGTTGGTATGGCTCGATAGAAAAGGGGAGGGGGTAAGAGGAATACAGCAGATACGAAGGAAGGGACGCTAGTATCACACCCAGTAGACATAGTAAACATCTTAGCGGAATACTTTAGAGATGTATATACTCCTACGGGATGCCTAGAGGATACGGACATACGAGAAGCTCTCAGACACATTGACACAAACACCCTAACACCGGAAGCGGCCGCGGAGTTGGAAGCGGATTTGACGCTTGAGGAACTCCAAACCGCAATTCATTCATTAAAATCAGGGAAAGCACTGGGCCCAAACGGAATTCCCGTAGAATGGTATAAATGAATGGCAGACACTGTGTGCTCGCCTCTCTTGGCTATGTATGAGGAGAGTTTGGACAAGGCTGAACTGGCAGTGGAACAACGGATTGCGACGATAGTGGCGATCCCAAAGCCTGGCAAACCGCCTACAGAATGTACATCATATCGCCCAATTTCACTACTGAATGCAGAGAGCAAAATCTTAGCAAAATTATTAGCAAATAGGTTAATTGCCCATTTACCACAGCTGATACACCCGGATCAGTCAGGGTTTATGCCCCACAGAAACACAGCACTCATCCTTAGACGAGTGCAAGGTGTCATAGCAAGAGCCCCAGACCTGGCAGAACCAGCGATATTATTGTCCCTGGATGCGAAATTGGCGTTTGTCATGGTGGAGTGGCAATACTTGTTTGAAGTCTTAACACATATGGGATTTGGCCCTAAATTCTGTGCGTGGGTGAGACTCCTGTATCAGAAACCGCTGGTTTGAGTGGCAGCCAATGGCCATATATCAGAGGAGATAGTCCTGGCACGGGGAACTCGGCAGGGATGCCCCCTATCACCACTATTATTTGCGCTAGTATTAGAACCCCTGGCGACGCTAATCAGAAAAACCCCATTGCTAAAAGGGATTACCTGGAGGGGGGATGGGAGGACCGGGTCTCGGTTTATTCTGACGATATGTTGGTATATCTCACAGAACCAGAAAGAGGCATACCAGAACTACCTAATATCTGCAATACCCAGGGTAAATTCTCAGGGTACACAATAAACTGGTCTAAATCGGTCATGTATATCCTCAAAGGACCGAAGCCAACTCTGTCGGAGGAGTGTCCTTTACTGACTACAGAAGATTCGTTCAAATACTTGGGGATACATATCACAGCATCCACAGCAGATTTCTTCTCTATGAACCTGACTCCCCCGCTGGAGAGACTAAAACGTGATGTGGCACACTGGGCGTCGCTGCCCCTCACACTTCCTGGCGGAGCAGCACTATACAAAATGAAGGCCCTCCCTAGATTTCTGTACGCCCTGGAAAACACGCCCGATCTGATATCGCCCCGGTACTTTCAACAAGTAGCGGCACAGGTCTCCATCCTACTCTGGGGCAATCGCCCGGCCTGTATAGCACAGGCAAAACTGCACAACAGCTGGTACGACGGAGGTATAGCACTCCCTAATCTCCAGCTGTACTACTGGGCAGCCCAACTCAAAGCTATAAATCAATGGTTACATGTACCCCATGATGACCCGGCCTATAGTGCGGATAGGGCACAATTGGGAACAAATAGCATGCTTGCAGCTCTATACAACAGAGGCCTGGCCACAAAACTAGTGGGACCCACTAAACACACAGCGCTGATATGGTATGCAGCCAACGCCAGGCTGGGATGGAAAGGGGTGATAACGAAACTAACCCCGCTCTGGGACACCAAGGCACTGGGGCAGCTGAGGCGGTATAAGGGATTTGCACAGTGGAACAACATAGGTATATCCAGGGTTGGTGACCTGTGGGACAAGGGAACGCTGATAACCTTTGCACAGCTACAACAGCAGTACAACCTAGGACAAAATGAAAAATTTAGATACATGCAAATACAACATGCTTTACTGACTGCACTCCCACCAGACACTGAGGTCCCTGAAGCTTTCCCGTTAGAAGACCGTTTACTGACGGCCCACATGTCCCAGAGTCACACTTCTTTCACATATTGAAAACTCCTTAATAACCTCCCAGACCCCAAAGGGACCTAACCATGATCACTGAACGTACGGTGTGTGCCTCCAGAAAATGTCAGCGGAAATGGAATAAGATATGGGCGGCTTGGAACACTTTTAGAGGGAACATCTGTGATCTGTTGCCAGAAACTGACGGAGATAGCTCGGATGAAGAGATAGATGGGGAATAGTAGGGGGATTGTGTTGAAAGGGGGACTGACACACAGTAGGGCATTTGTAACGTTAACGACTTGGGACATTATGAGAGAAATGCCTGATGTAATGTGATTTCTGGTTGTGACACTGATTTTGATTGCTATTGTAATATTGCCATTCTTACTGATCGTGTAATAAAAACAGTTTAAAAAAAAAAAACTACAGCTAGGCATTATGCCAAAAAAGGATCAAATGTCACTGCGAAATTAAGGTGTGACCATGTTGCGTTTTGTGCCGTTTCCTTCGCAGGCACTAGGCTGACCCACTCATTTTTCTCAGAAGACTTTGGGGAACGCAGGGAGGAAGGAAATTTGTGAATACAGGCAGATTCCAGAACTTTCCAACACAGAAGTGTGGAGAAAATGTGTTTTTTACAATTTTCTAGGTTTGCAAGGGTTTCTGGGTACCAGAACCTGATGGGAGGCAGTCAAGTCACCCCATCTTGGATTCCCCTGGGTGTCTAATTTTCAATAATGTATAGGTTTGCTAGGTTTCCCTAGGTGCCGCAGAGCTAGGGTTCAACAACTACAGCTAGGCACTTTGCCAAAAAAAGGGTCATTTTTTACTGCGCAATTGAGGTGTGACCACGTTGCGTTTTGCGCCGTTTCAAGTCGCAGGCACTAGGCCAACCCACACAAGTGGGGTACCATTTTTCTCGGAAGACTTTGGGAAATGTGGGGTGGGTAGAAATTTGTGGATCCACGCAGATTCCAGAACTTTCCACCACATAAATATAGGAAAAAATAGTTTTTTGGTCAATTTGTTAGGTTTGCAAGGAATTCTGGGTAACAGAACCTGGGGGGAGCCAGTCAAGTCACCCCATCCTGGATTTCCCAGGGCATCTACTTTTCAAAAATGTATAGGTTTGCTAGGTTTCCCTAGGTGCCAGCAGAGCTAGGGTGCAAAAAGTACAGCTAGGCACTTTGACAAAAAAGGGTAATTTTTCACTGCGAAAATTGAGATGTGACCTCTTTGTGTTTTGCGCCGTTTCCTGTCGCGGGCACAAGGCCGACCCATACAAGTGAGGTACCATTTTTATCAGGAGACTTAGGGTAATTCATATTTCTAAATAAACTGTTATTACCTATTCAGTTTGCATGCATTTCTCCCCTCCAAATGAAAGACATTGTGTAAAAAAGCAGTCATTTTGAAAAAATGACCTATAATTCTCATGCTAGTATGACTATTCACAATTTTGAAAATGTGCAAATATATACTATTTCTAAACTCTATAATTGGTACCCAATTCAGAAATACATAGGTGTCTTTCATACCGGTTTTCCCGGAATAATTGCTCTATACCCGGTACACGATAATATACCATTGCAAGTTGCTGCTCATTTTTTGGCTCTGGGTTCGTTGGGTACTTGGTGAACCTGCAAGTCCTATGTATCCCCACAACCAGGAAGGTCCAGCGCATGTAACGGTATATTGCTTTTAAAGAGCTGTCATAATTACAAGAAGTTACAGGTGAAAACGTTGAGACAAAAGGCTGTTTTTTTCAACTAATTTTTCCAATATTTAACTGTTAGTTTCTATAACGAAACCTTCATAGATTTAGACAAATGACAACTTTATGAATTCAGAATGTTGTCTACTTTTCTAAAATGTATAGATTTCCAGGATCCATTATTGCTTTCATACTCATTTTTACCATTAACTGGAAGGAGGTTGAAAGCAATAATAATAGCAAAAATAGACTGTGTCCCAGAAAAATGCCAAAACTGTGAGAAAAATGTTGGTTCTCTGACAAAAGACTGTTGTTCCCTAAAAGCTGGGAAAATTTTGATTTCAGCCCAATAAACCCTTTTTTGATAACATTTGCAGGGAAAACCAAGAGGCTTTCATTTGCAGCCCGCTTTTCCCATTTTTCAGAAAAAAACAAATGTTTTACTGCACTTTGCTCATTTTCTGGGACCCCTCCAAGGGAATCCACAAACCCTGGTTACCTTTACAATCCCCATTATGTTGGAAGAAAAGAACACAAAATTGCCGTGGATACCTTATGTGGTCAAAAAGTTACAAGGGCCTAAGCGCGCACTACCACAAATACTCAAAAAAAGGCTTAGCACAGGAGGGGAAAAGGCCTAGCAGTGAAGGTGTTAATAAAATTCTCAGTTACCTTCCACTTGGATAGGGATTTATAGGTAGAGGGCTCGGTCAAAAGGCGACTTAAACCGAGTGCAAATAATCCTGACTCCATGTATTTTATCCATCTAATCCTGCTGTGGTTAACTGACTTTAAAATAGTTGTTATTTAATTTTGCGTAAGGGGGACTGTGTCCCACCTCCAGATCAAATGCCACAGTAGGAGTGGTGCTATTTTAATAGAGTCCATGATATAAGGTAAAGCCAGTTTCATATGAAGCACATCATTTGAATACGACTGAGTTAGCAAGGTAAAAGACTTTAAAAAATGTATTCTCTATTACTTGTAATGAGACGCAGGGAGCCGTCTACCTCTTTTTGCAACATAATTGCAGCATTTGTGTCATGAATCGATATGCTTTTCTTAGGAATGAGAAAGGTGGTACAATAAGAATAACAGAAGGGAACACACTGAACAAGGACACAACAAGAGACAAAAATTATGATGAAATAAACCGCCCTTTCAAGGATCCAGCACCAACTGCCAAAAAGTGACCAACTCCAGTTCACACATTCCATTCCTTTAACATTTTCTAGAATGTCTAAAATGTATTGGGTAATATTCTTTTCAATATAGGTGATCCAAACTACACACTGATCTCCTACTACTACGCACACACCACCACTCCTAGCTAGGATGAAATCAACTGCAGATCTTGTCTGCTCAGAATATAATTGCATATTTTCCAATTGGGTGGTGATGTCACATAAAGCTGCTACTGTAGAGTTAGACAATATCTGCACCTTACATCAACAAATTCTCTAGCTCTCTCTCCCCTGACCATATCAGTACCACTAAATGTAATTATGGAGAGAATGTATCTGAAAGTGATACAATTACTATAATCTTTGACTTCAAGATCTGTCACTCCTTCACAACATTCCTTGGTTAGTGTCCTTTAACCCACTTTAGAATAGGCTTGACATGTTTGCAAGGCACACCCAAAGGTAGCACTATCCCAATTGCCACATTATCTGTTCCATTATACATATTAGAATAAGTTCCAGTAGACAAAAAGAAGAAACCTGGGTGTACATAAATTGGTCTATCATAATCTACAGCAGAATATCGAGTATTCATTCCGACAGTGCTTGGATCATCGACCCTTACCAAAGAGATCCTCTTCTAATGCATCACTAGTCCAGACCAATTTATATACAATAACAATTTATATACAATGACGTGTCAGTACTATTGATAACAGGACAACAAGCAGCATAATAACCAGCCTGCCAGGAGATTGTCAATTCTTTGTAATGCTTACCCATCAATGTAATGTTCTGTTCTTCCATATTAGAAATGATCACAATAGGTATTGTTATCACCGCCAAGATAGCCCTCCCCCAGGGGTTTTAGTTGATAGAGGCATGGTCCCGAATAACCAGATCCAAATACTCCTTTTATTTCTACAAAAATTAGGGGGTTTAGTATTTGTATAATTCACTAAAGACAATGGGTATGCAGTCCATAGACTGGTGACAGAATCAGTAGGGCAACAAGCAGTCCCTTCTTCCACAAACCTCTTGTGTATATCTATAAAGATATTACTTGGGCTGCCCTTTTTTCTAGAACTTGAGAGATAATCTTCTCATTAATGCCTGATGATATAGTCTGATCATTTTCCAAAACCTATGACACCCCACCCAAGATCAATAGCAACAAAACTACAAAAACAGCACATATAACTTTTTTCTATGGAGACTAATGTACATATGTGTGAACAGGGAGAATCACTGGCTAGTCTTTCTCAGCAACCATTCTGCGAAAGGATGCATATCAAAGGGTGAAATGGGAAAAAATTGCAAACAAGAGAAATACATATTCCCAGTGTCTGTCAGAGCCTCACTGGTACAGGCTCCTATTCATCAAAAATGTTGCCACGTTTGTGCACCGGCAGTGGAGCTTGCTCTGTCCTAAGTTTGTGTTCCCATGTCGATCAGGATAAAACACCCCCAAGGGGATTCGTTGGATCTATCCTGTCCAATGATCAAACAGTGCACACATATCTCATCACCCTAAACTAACTCTGTTGATACTATAGCAAAGTACACCCTGACTTACACAGTCCATCTCTAACTAATCTTTCTTCTCTTTTTGTGCACTGTACCCCATCCGAGGACGCAAATTGTACTTAGTAACTCCAGGCTCTGAAGGATCAATGAAAAGAGGCAAATGTCAGAAAATAAGTTCCCCTTTGGTAATTTTAAACCTAGGCATTCATTCAGCTCAATAATATCAGTACAAAACACTAATGCAACATTTTCAAACAGCACATAGGGAAATGCAGAATTAATCAAATGCGAAAAAATATAGTAAAAATATACAATTTATTTTAACAAGTTAAGACCAGCTCAGGCTTGTATAGGGCAATCCGTTAAAAATTATTCATTTGAAATCACAAATACATTGACAATATACACAGTTTATCATAAATGGCAAAAAACAATTCTAGGGACAGAAAAAGAAAGAGAATAAAAATTCCTGTTAACAACGGAAGAACTACAGAGGTAGATCTGTAGGCCTTAAACACTCTTTTCATTTCTGTTGTTTTTAATGGGATGGAACAATTTATTATCCTGAGGAAGATGTTGGCTACTAATTGACTGCCCACTGAAACGTGTTGATTTACAAGAAAGGGAGAACTACTTTGAGTTTTGGGAGACAACAAACCTAATGGAACATTTATAACAATAATCAGCATTGATCTCTGATCTACCTCTGTAGTTCTTCCGTTGTTAACAGGAATTTTTATTCTCTTTCTATTTCTGTCCCTAGAATTGGTTTTTGCCATTTATGATAAACTGTGTATATTGTCAATGTATTTGTGATTTCAAATGTATAATTTTTAACGGATTGCCCTATGCAAGCCTGAGCTGGTCTTAACTTGTTTAAATAAATGGTATATTTTTACTATATTTTTTCGCATTTGATTAATTCTGCATTTCCCTATGTGCTGTTTGAAAATGTTGCATTAGTGTTTTGTACTGATATTATTGAGCTGAATGAATGCCTAGGTTTACAATTAGCAAAGGGGAACTTATTTTCTGACTTTTGTCGCTTGGTACCAATACTCCTTTAGATTATTGGGTCCCTCTCTTTTAATAGAGTCAATAAAAAGAGGCTCCTGGATAGCTCGTATTTCCGGAGGAACTGCTGCATTTTTCACTTCATCATTTTCCTCATCCGTTCGTGTCCAGGTGAGCCTAGCATCACTGAAGGGGACAACCTGAGGCACCGTCTCACACTCAGAGTCCCCTATTCCATCCTTCGTCCATTGATCATACGGCAAAGGTAGAGGTCGCATGTACCCAGTTCTTACGGGCAGCGACCTTGACTGCTGTACGTGTAGCCAGGAGGACCTGCTCTGGTCTTTTCCAACGCAGCTCCAAACTCTTGTTCGCTGGAATTTCTATATGAGGCTGTAGTCCCCAAGTTGAAAGTTTTGTCCGGGCCCCTCAATGGCAGGGTTTCCCATACCTGTTGGTGAATAGAACGCAGACTTTCAGTTAGCGGGCAAAGATAGTCAATCAACAATGGCTACTCAATATCAGAGAATCCCAGACATTTGCCGGGAATCCAAAAATGATCTCGTACGGTGACAATCCTGTCCTGGAATGGGCTGTTGTTCTTGTTGACAAAAGAGCTAACGGTAAGGCACCTGGCCAATTTAACCCTGTGGTCTCCTGAATTTTTGCTAATTGAGTTTGAGAGTACCCTTGTACTTTTCAACCAAACCTGCTGCCTGTGGATGATAGGCAGCATGGAACTTCTGTTTAACCCCTTGTATGCTGGTGACGAACCCCAGCCGTCACGCTCCGCGGTGCTCGTGTGCTGATGACGGCTGGGGTTCGTCACGGCCCTGCCCTGTTCGTTTGTTTACCGCACAGCGGCGGAAACGGGCCAGCAGCGAAGGGGTTAATGGATAGACCATCACAAATCAATTAAATCACTTTTGCATTGAAAGATCAAACGGGGCAAGCCGAAACGAGGAAAGAACTCCTTCTGGAGTACCTTTGCAGTTGTGATGGCTGTATTGTCCTTAGTTGGATAAGCCTCAACCCATTTACTGAATGCACACACAACCACCAAAACATATTTCAAATTGTTGCACCTTACAAATTCCATATAATCCATCTTAAGAACCTCAAAAGGGAAAGTGGGTAGTACAAAATTGCCAGACGGTGTAGGGGTACCCTTTGCAGAATTGTGCATCATACACACCATACAGTACTTCACTAAAAGTGCAGCTGTCTTTGAAATATTATGATTTTGCCATACAAGGTATAACAACTTGCAAATACCGTTAGCACTAATATGGGCTGGGCCATGAGCCATCATGACTACAGGAAGAACATACGCATCACGCAACAGCCATCTCTGATTTCCTGTCTTATCAATCCAACATCCCTCATCATTCAGTTGTGCTGTACTGACTTGCCACACTGCTAAATCTTCTATTGTAGCCTCACTTTGTATATCTTTCACATTTTCAAGTGTGTCCTCAAACATGGCAACTTCAGGCACCAACCTAACAGGACCTGCTACAAACATTCTTTTCATTTTAGTCTGTGCCGTGTTCTTCTCTGTCTGATCTGCAAAAGCATTTCCCCTACCTACATCATCAGTCATTTGCTGATGGGCGCTACACTTTACTATGGCCAATTTCTTAGGGAGTGTAAAAGCGGGCAAGAGCCTCAATATAAGGGGCCCATGCTTAATTTTAGTGCCATGGGAAGTAAGAAACCCTCTCTCAGCCCAGAGCTGCCCAATATTGTGCTCAACTCCGAAGGAATACTGGCTGTTAGTATAAATATTGACAACCAGTGCCCTCACTTAATTCACAAGCTCGTATTAGGGCAACAAGCTCAGCAGCTTGAGCCGTCTGACATCTGGTAAATTAAAACAAGAGCCAAATATGATTTATCAATATGTAATCAAAACCTCCTATCTTCCCATTCAACTCCCTTTTCTTGTTTTTGTCTATCATATGCTACAGCTTTCTGAGTCAATGTCTGCATTTTCCCCAACTCGGGCCTCTTTCTAGGTCTTCAGTCATTTCTGCCTAGCTGCCTTCTGCCACGTTCTGAGAGAATCAAACTCTCTACTTCGTCTTTTAAATAACTGTTCCTGTAAATACCCAATCATTTGTTCATCGAAAGTGCCTGTTAACAGCCACTGCAACTCAGCATTGTCCCTCATATATTTGTGCCATAATGTACTAAGCATAATAGGGCCAAGACCATGCTTCACATCCACATCCACATTTATTTTGAGTGCCTTCTGGAGTCACCGGCTGAGCTTCTTCCAATCGAGCATCAACAGAACAACAACAATAGCACAACAGCACAACTGTTTACTGAACCTAGGCATTCTGAAAAGCAAACAAGTTCCCTATTTATGCCTGGCAAAGCAACTGCAAATGCTTTTATCTCCAAAACAATCTTTAGACTGTGTACCAAATACAAACCAAATTGGTACCATATCCACAAAGAACCAAAACAAACTCACCTGATATATGCAGGTCAAACAAACTAATTCTCCACTGTGACTCTTCAAACCAAATGGTCAGATCCAAGGGTTTCGTCGTTTAGGACCCCAGTCGAGATTACCGCGGGGAGAGGCAACGTCCACCAGGATGGAAGTGGCAGCTACGAACAATCAATGCTCCTCCTACAGGGATCCCTGAACCGTCAGTCCGACTCGACGATGGCCTTGACCTCCCGCCGTCCGCAGAAGGGGATGGGTCACTTAATAAAAGGAGTCCCTGTTTGTGCACCAACTGAAGGAAGTGGCCCGATTAGGGTCAACCGGGTCTCTTTAGCCTTCCATACCAAATGAAGAGTCGGTTAGACAGTAGAGAATACAAACCAATATCTATTTATTCAGGTACACTCAGAGTGGAGCCCAGTCTGCCCAGTCGCTTAGAATGCTGCAGAGTGACTGACATCAGCAAGCATAAAGATACATTATGTACATTTCAGAACCAATGAAGGAACGACAACAGTGGAATTTTCCAAGCAGATGCAGCTGGACAGAGGAACACACTATCTATCAGTCAAGGCCATTTTGCTCATGCCTGCCACTAGACAAGTGGGAGAAGACCTTTATCTAAAGGGAAAGGTATGCACTAATAGGAACAGTGCATTCATTAGTGCAGCAAAACTCAACTTTGAAGAAACATACCATAGAAAAGGCTGCTTCTCAGAAATAGTAAAAAATTTGTTTCGAACACGATTTAAAATGACATCCAAATACAAAATGGTGCTGCGAATGCTAACTTACATAGAACAGTACACAAACAAAATCATTTCTATTCTAACACTGAATAACGCCAACTGATGGCCTTGGAGGAGGAAGAGGAGAAGGCAAGGATTACTAGTTGGTGTAAGATGGTGGTTTAGTGACAAGAGCAAGACGCTGTCCTCAGAAATTGCCACACATTATACTACACAAAAAGTTTCCCCCCTAGCTTTTCCCTGCCTGAGGTCTCTTGCCATGTATTTATTATTCTTTGAAAAAAAGGGGAGGGCTGACCGTACAGGAAAAGTAATCTCCTTCTTTGGAGTGACAAATAGAGAAGATTTCAGAATTTGTCTGGTATTATTTATTTTATACCCTCTTACTTTTTGTTTTTTTAAAGATTTGAAGATTCAATTGTCCGAAAAAGACATACCATATACATACAGTTATTCAAAGAATATATACAAAACAACATTAAATATAAACAACAACAAAACACAAATTCAGCATTTCATATATACACATTTGCACGAATGTTTGTGCATCACCATAAATATTCATTGTTCGCACTATCTTCCTATAAAAGAAGTGTATTAACACTCAAATAAAGAAGGAATCAAATGGAGAGAGTGATAAATATTCAAAGCAGTTCTAGAGAGACTGGAGGACACAATCCCAAACTCAGTCACACAAAGAAAAACTTGTTGCTAGTTTTCATCAGATGCTTGTCTCCATTTTGGCCGACGCGTTTCGAACTCGCTATTTTACTTTGTGTGTTCTCGTCAGGGCTTTATCACTTTATCCTGCAAGGGGTGTGCAAAATATGAATAGAAGGGAAAATCAGTTCCTGTAAGTGTTGAATAGCCTCGATAAGTAGCTCTACTGTGTGCATTAATATGGTAAATGCATACCTTACAAATATCGTCACCAGTAGGTGGGGTTCAAAAATAATCTACGGAGGTCCACGTCGTAGTATCTATGAGGGAAGGAGACCCAATTGGTTTAATTATCTGTTCCAATATTAGACCAGGTTCCTGACGTTACAAAACACACACTCCTCAATCTTACTTTACTCTTTTGTTTCTTTCAGGTTCAGTGAAAGAGTTCACCCTTTGTTTATAAACGTCCCACGTATCCCGAATTCCTGCCCAGGGAGAAAGAGGTGGTTGATTGTCCCACATTGAATCAGTTCGTATGTAGTCATATGGCCCATGAGGTTTAAAGAAGTACCTGTGCTTCAAGCTTCAATTCTCGGCTGGGGCGGGTTATCCGCTTGGCATTTGTGAGCGCGGTCTGTTTCAGAAACCGAAGTTCTGGCAATTTGCAGCAGGACTCGGCTGATGTTTGGAAGCGCGTCCGTTCTAAAAATGACACGCGTTTGGTTACACGCTGTTTAACAGCACAGTTGCAGCTAAGCTGACGGTTCAAAGGACAGGGTGCAGACTTACCCGGTACCTCTGGTCAATCGGCGGTCTGTGCTCGCGGTGGCTAACCGTCAATGCGCCATGTTTAGGAGGGGCGTAGATATTTCAATGTGTCACATGTTTTTAGGGATTCTGGGATATGTAGTCCAAATGAAATGACTTTAGTGGGGGTGAACTCGACTTCATGTATTGACGTTTTGAATTGCTTGATGATGTTTTTCAGTATCCAGCCACCTATCAATGATACTATATACTAGTTAGTTACTGCCTTTATCCTACTCTCTGAACCATTGACCTTTAATTAGGTCTGACAACGACATACACAAATCTAAATCTTATCTATCTCTCTTTTCCAACTACAACTTCAGTACTAAGTTCTTAACTAATTCTTGCCGAAATAGATTAAGTGACGTCTGCTACCTCTCTCAATCTTCCCAAACCTTATTGCAGGGTTTCCCACAGGGCCTTCTTAATGCTGGTGGTAGTAATGGTATAGTGCTAACAGGGTAGACGTCACAAAGCAAGGTCTCACTCCCACCTATTACCAATGATGCTTGTGAGGTGAACCTTAACCTTTAGGATCATTAGAAGGATTAGCCATCACAGGCAACTAGACTGAAAGTAAACATAGAGTTAGTGGGTAAATCAAGACTGAGACCACACCTTCATGACAAAGAAGTAATATTAAAAACAACAACTAGCAGTAGTAACTCTTAAGTAATCTGGGGAGCTAGTAACTATTTATTTATTGAAAACATTAAAACAAAGTTTACAAAAACCTTGAGTCAAAAGTCAGGATTAAGGATTCAGGAGAAGGTTACTACATGTTGCATAGATTTTGGGCCAGATTTAGAGATTGGCACACAGGTTACTCCATCACAAATGCAACAGATTTCCCGTCCACCGTATTCTAAGTGCCATTGGATATAATGCCCTTGTAATACAGCGGATGGGATCTCCGTCATTTCTGTGATGGAGTAACCCGTCTGCTAAACTCTAAATCAGGCCCTTAGTAAGCTACACAAGGTCTGATTCACAGAGGGAAACGTTTATGACTAGTAACTTTTCTATCAGTAACTTTTCTTTATGATTAGTAACTTTGTGAGTAGTAAGTAACTCCTATGACTTTAAAAGGAGCTACTATTATTATTAGTTAGTTACTACTCATGAAATTATTATTCATAAAATTATTGGAGTACAGTTGCACTGCAAGAGTAAACTTACACAAAAGGTGTAACTATATTGTGAATCAGGCCACTTAGTGCATACTAGTACTACCTATCCTGGGACAGACATTGTTCTAACTAAGACTCACACTATGATGATGTTGATGTTCCTTTCATGTCAGGGTAGGTAGTGGGGCTGGTATGGGCTATTGTTTAGTTAAGAAGATCCTGTGTCAGTGAGTTAGCATTGTTTTCACCACATCTGTCCTTCTAAGTGTTTGATTCATTTATGGTGTGAATTATTAGGTGCACCCATTTGCCAGGCCTAAACCTTCCCTTTTAAGACATGTAAGGTACCCCTAAGGTAGGCCCATGGTATCCCCATTGGCAGGGTACAGTGTATTTAAATGATAAGCCATGTACTGTTGTGTTTTACATGTCCAGGTAGTGAAATACGGCTACTTTAGTTTTTTCACCACAGCAATGCCTATCTCTCCCATTGGTTAGCATTGGAACTGCCTGGTAACATCTTACAAGTATATTTGCTACTTGGAGATGATAGTTGCTTGGTGTCTGTGGAATCACAATTTAAAAATGTATATTTTAGTGGAGCTGGTTTTTAAAATGCAGTCTGAAAAAGCCACTTTTCTATTTCTTCTATTTTTACTTTTAGAAACTTGGACTTTTCCTTAACCATTATGTGCCTCTGCCTGTCTCTGAAAATATGTCTGGGTAAGAATGACAGTTGAGTTGTTTATGTATTCATTCACTCTAGACAGTCACATGAAGGGAGCTGAGGTGTGCCCTGCAAATTCTTATGGCCCATAACCGTAACGTAACTTGTGTTTGTAAAGCACACTGTTATGTTTCATATATGTACCCTAATATAGGCCCAGGGAACATCACACCCTTTCACCTACATCACCTCCTTACCTTACAACCTAACGAGCTTTTTAAGGACAAAACGCCTTATAAGAATTTAACGCCTTTTTTGGATAGAGGCTTTCATTCTATCAAAATAGTAAAACGCTTTTTTCTTTGCATCTTTCAGACACAAAGAATAAAAGCCCTGTTGAGAGCCCAGGGATGCTTGTCCTGGTCTAGAAACGCGTCGGCAGCTTTGGTGGAATAGAGCATTATTAACCAACAATACTAGGATTAGCCAGTCAAGATATTATCAATCTCGAGTCATTCAGTTGACCATATTACCCATTCTTTCGATTTGTTTCATTCAGTGATTCTATATGTATATGATATTGGTGTTTTGTTATGTATTAATTTATTTGTAGGATGTTTGATGTTTTATATATTATTTTGACATTGTTTGTTTCTATGTGTATCAAACCAATTGTGCAGTGATGTAAATATTGAATGTACAGTCTGTTTCATTTCTGCCTATCAATGTTAAAAAAGACATTTTAAAAGTTAAAATAATTGGCATTGAATAAGCATGCCTGGTTGGAATGTAATAAATATTTTTCTAATCTAAAAACGTTTTTTCGTTTAAGCAAGTGTGGTTTAGGCAATGTTTGTGCTTTATACTTAAAAAGGGTCTAGCCTTTACCACGTTTTCATAAACCTATCTCCTTTGGGTTCCACTACAGTAGTGACCCTTTTCTTGGCGTAACTGTGAACGACGTGGGAGCTTGCCTGTCCGTTTCCCTTGCTGACGACTGCTCGCCGCTCCCGCTGTGCGGGAGCCGCTTCGCCTGTGGGACGAACAATCGACCCACCAACGCGGTTTGCACCTGCCTGGAGCCTCTGAAAGATCCACTGCCTAACGGCGGAATACAACTGGCTGCCCCTCCAAAGCCTGCACCACGTAAAACAAAACAATCATCAAATACCACCACTCCTCAAACTTCGGTACCCACAAAACCAACTGATGGAATGGGACCTACAGCCAATAATAATAACATCAATGTTCAAACATCTGACTGTAGCACAGGATCACAGGTGCTAAGGAAGACCCCAAATGCACATCTTCCGCCAGGGTGCCAACCATATGTGGTAGTTCTCACCGGGGTTCCCCCACTGAAACCCAACAAAAGGGAGTCTTATGATGAATTAAAAAACAAGACTTTGTACTGGCTAAGGGAAAACAGACCCCTACCCTATACTATCAATTGTCAAGTTATTCAAGTCCGAAGAGTCAGTTGGCTGGGCACTAGGACTAAAGATATTGATGGGGATTGTATTTTGGTCAACTTCAAAGATCCCTCGGTAGCACAACTTGTATACAGCAAACAACCATGAAGAGGTAACCGTGGAATTGGAACCTGCGATCTCAGCTACTTCTACCCAATGCAATGGAAACAAGATAGCAGAGTTCCTCAACAGCCAGGTTCGATGGCCAATAGATATTCTTTTTTTGATCCCCAACCCCAATTGAAAGAATACACTCGATAAACAAGGGTTTGGACAATAACTGGTCATGGTGGGGTCACTGACAAACAAACGAAGACTATGAACTCAATGGATTATCCTTGCTTAATTTTAGAGCGCACCAGCATGAATCAAGCAAAACATCAAGGTCATGTATTGGGGTATTGACCTCTGAAATAGAAACGATCAAGACAAAACAGGCTGGGAAACTGCCCAGAAGAAAACTGGTAGGGGACGAAGAGCTGGACTCAATCATTGAGAGTAGCGTCCAGGCCCATGACTTATTACCATTGTCTATTAGAGTAGACCGGGACCAGGTGTGTGGAAAAGAACCCAAAGATTTACTATATGAGGGGGAAACATTGATCACAAGCAATAGCCACCCAGCTAACCAAGGCCATCGTAAGCCCAATCGAGATTTAAAAATAATGTCATGGAACATCGCAGGATTATCTAGAAACCTCTGTGATAGAAATTGGAGCTCCTTCATGGAGGAGCATGACATTATATTTCTGCAGGAAACATGGGCTATTAATATCGTACATAGACTTGGCTATAAATCATTTTACTGTGGGGCAATTGCATCAGTGAGAGGTAGACCCTCAGGGGGTCTAATAATTTGGATAAGTATATCCCTGGATGTTGTTGTATCGCCTCTGTACCTTGCTTCCAATGATTTACTTGGTGTTAAGTTAACCATGAAAGATCTAGGTGATGTCTATATGATAAATGTTTATAATAGACCTTCCCCGCAAAATAAGGAATCGATGGTCATAGAACAACTTAGCTCTTATTTGTGTAATCTAGAGCCCGATTCTAAAATATTCATAGGCGGGGCTTTCAACTGCCAGTTCGAGCCCAAAATGGGGCTCGAAAATCTATTGGAAAATGAAGACAGGGCGCTTGACATCCCTCCCCTATATAATGTAAAGCCGGTAAAATGCACTGTGGCTGCTATGCAGATATATGAATTGACTGTATCCCATGGTTTGAGGGCATGCAATGGGCGACTAGATCCGGATAAACCAGCGAATAGTACATTTAGTAAGGGGTTGTCTAAATCACTGATTGACTTTATGTTGATTTCAACCAACCTCTGGTATTTATTGCTGGCCCTTAAGGTCGTGAACAGACTAGAAAGTGACCACCTTCCGCTACAATTAGGGCTACTATCGGATCCTTTCTTGTCACATGACAGTATGGAGGAAAGTGAGAGGGAGGTGGCTGAGGTTGTTGTTTCCAACAACAGAAAAGCAATTAAATGGCCTCATATTCTAGCAAAAGAGGAGACGCTATTGGGAATTTATAATATCTTCTCAGATATCATCCCCTTATATGAAAACCTAAGGCTGGGATCCTCTGAGGTCCTGAAAATGCATTATCACTTAGTGGAATCACTAACTCCCCTCCTGAGCAAAAGTTGTACAAACAAAAAAAATAACACAAGGAGGCAATTGAAACTAGAGACACCTTGGTACAACAAACAGTGTCATCTAGCTAAAACTAATTTAATCACTGCCGTGAAATCTAAAGAACAGTTGAGGGTTAGAGAATGTAGACAAGAATACAAAATACTCCTGCATAATGCAAAAAGGGAATGGGATGACTCAATCTGGGAAGATCTCCTGAGTGCCGCTAGGAGGCACGACCAATGCACCTTCTGGAACCTGATAGCCAAAAATAATAAAACAGGCAGCTCCAACAGGGACTTCTTTTTGGATGAAAATGTCTGGTTTGATCACTTTGTGGTTTTGTTTGACCAGGCAGGGTCATCCTCTGATCAAGAAGGGTCAGCCTCTGAGTATAATGACCTCGATTTCTTAACCCAGCGCACTAACATAGTGCAATTCAGTACTAAAGAAACTTTGTGTGCAATAAAAGCAATAAAGGCAGGTAAGGATCCAGGCCCGGATAAATTACCTGGTGATTTGTTAACCCATAACATTGATGTATGGTGCCCCTATATAAACTATTTGTGCAACTCCATTCTGCTGGGTACCCCGATCCCAGAAACTTGGAAAGGGGCAGAAATAGTAACCATCTATAAAAAAGGGGACCGTTACAATCCAGGTAATTACAGACCTATTAGTTTAATAGACATTTTACAAAAAATCTTTGCCAGACATATTTTAAATCGGCTTTTAAATTGGATCGAGGAATCCGAAATTCTCTCTAAATTCCAAGCAGGTTTTAGAATTAAGACAAGCACTGTGGATCAGGTGTATAGATTTATGTGTATATGCTGGAAATACATTAAGATAAAGAATGGAAAGGGGCGACCATTCGGTCCCCCCGAACGTATGGCGGAGTACCACGATCCCCCCGGGAAGCCATCTTGGGCGGGAGGCGAGTCTCGGCTGGTATGCCCGAAGCGGCGTAGCCGAGGCGCGCTTTTTTCCCGCCCTGGAGTGGGCTGGCCTAGACACTGACGCGGCCGGCCACGCCCTTTGAGGCAGGCAGGGGCGGGTTTACGCCCGCCCTGAAGACGGATAAAAGGAGCAACAAGCCAAGAAAGCATCCTCTTGTTCCTGTGCTCTGAAGCTGCACCTCCTCGCTACACGTGAGCTCGAGACGGAACGAAGAGCCAATTTTGAGCATGGTAATCTTTCTTTTGTCTTACAGATACTCTGTCGGAGAATGCCTAAGAAAGTCGGAAAGCGAATGACTACCGACCAGATGCTGCGTATGCTCATGAAAGAAGTGACCGATCTGAAGAAGCGGATGGCGGATAGAGACGGGGAAGGGGGACCGAAACGACCTTTGGCAGGAGCAGCTCCTGGTGGAAAAGGCAAGAGGCCCAGAAGGGGAGCAGCTGGGGGGGGCATCCCGGTTCCCGGTGCCCCACTCAAAGAGCCAACTCCGGTGCCGGTAGAGGGGAATCCGATTCCCGTGGTGGTCACCCCCGTGTCTGGGGAGGATATGCCGCCCGAGCTGGCAGCACAATTAGCAGCGTGGTTGGGGAAAGATGGCGAGGGCGCCACGGCTGACGACGCACGGGTGTTGGTGAAGCAGCTGCGTGAAACGAGGGAGGCGGCGAAGGCATCATCGCCAGTTATCACGCCGGCTGCGGCAGTAGGAAAACCAACAGGAACAGGTCCAGCCGCAGATACAGCTTCCGGTTCAGGTAAGCGGCCATTGCCGATTGCGAGGGATGAGTCTGCACCTTCACGAAGGGAAAAGTTGGGTCAGCATGTCCCTCTGGCTATTAAGGAGAAGATATGGGCAGATGAGTATATAAACATCTTCTCGTTGCTTACTGATCATTATGAGATGGAGCATGTTAAGAGCCAAAAGGAGCTCATGCATCCGAGTGTTTGGCGCGCAAAGATGGCCGCCTTTAAAGTTGATGAAAACATTGGCACTTGGGGCAAGGCGTGGGGAATTTTTACCTCCATCATGGGCGAACGTAGGCCCGAGTTGCTGTCCGAATTGCCGATATATCAGACACGGATCATGGAATATTCCGTATCATATGGGGGCAATCAGTGGTTCTGTTACGATAATATTTTTAGAAAAGCAAAGGAACACGATAAGAACTTAACTTGGGATTGTTACGATTCTGTTTAATGGTCAAAAATGGAGAGTACTGGGGGCGTGGCTAGCAGCCGGCGATGGCGGCAGCCTAGAAGGAGAGCTCCGTGTTTGAGGCGGCTCCCGGATCAATCCGACCATCCATCCGTTTTTTAAAACTTCCCGGGCGGGAAGGCACAGACACCCAGGACCAAGCGGCAACGAACCGGACCAGCGGGACCTCAATCCGAGGTCGGGAAGTGCGGTTCCGACAAAATCCAGACGGGGCCTGTACGTGGCGTACAGACCGGGGACCACAGTGAGCGGCGGGCCCGGGAGGAAGTGGCCTGCTGTGGGCACCAAATCCGCCGGAAGTGCACGGCCGCGGAGGCCAGCGGCGACTGACAGACCGGAGCACCCAGCCGCCTTCACCGGACGTCGGGGGCCAGCGACTCCTGCAGCGGAAGGCATCGGAGGTGAGGGAGACACGAATGCGGGCACCCGATGAGGGAGGAGACAGGCGCAAGGAGTCGGCAACCGCCATCTTGGCCGGCGGCGGCCAGAGCGCTGGGGCAGTAGATCGGGAATCCACACCGGTCAGTAACTCCCCCCCCCCCCGCCGCCGAAAGCGCAGTGAGTGGCGAAGAACCCGCGGGCAGGATTAACGTCGAAACACCCCCACAGGGCCGGGGCCCTAACACCTGACGGACATCCACACGGGGCACTCGCCCTGTACCCGGTGGGGTCTGGCGCCCGGGACCCCCCACCTGCATCAGAGGTCCCGAGCAGTGGGTCCGACGGCAACGAGCGGAAGGTGGCACACGTGGACATTGCGGAGTGCAGGGACAGTTCCCTCAGGGCGACACCGATTGTCTGCCTACCACGCAATTTAGCCCGGAACCTTATTGGCAGCCGAACGTCTGATACACTGACCAGCCTGATACCCCTATGGGACGCAGCGCCTAACTTGGCCCTCAAAGCCCCGAAACAATCCGCGAATACCTGTCTGAGGAGATCAGGAAGGCACGGCCCCCCGTGGAACTTGGGGCGAAGCGACCGCACGACATCAGTCCGGCCCAAGGGACGCCGAAATGGCCGGCAAGGGGCCTAAAAACGGAGCGGCCCAATCACGCCTGGACCGGTTTGCGTATGAAAAACCCGGCTCTCCCTCGCAAGAAGCTAAATCGCAATCGAGCAAGGCGGCCGACGTGCCCAGTGGCAAGAAGGCGACAATTGACGACGTCATGCGGGCCCTCACACAGGTGCAAGCCACGGTGGGGTCGATCTCAGCTGAGATTACACTTATAAGGGCGGACTTTCACAAAATGACGGAGAAGGTGAATAATATGGAGGTGGTGACCAAATCCTTGGTTGAAGACGTGTCGGAACTGCAAATCAGCATGGAGCGCATCTCAAAAGAAAATAAAGAACTTCGCGACAAGCTGGATGACCAGGAAGGGCGCTCGAGGCGGAACAACATCCGTATCATAGGTGTGCCAGAATCGGAGGACACGAGGGCGATGGATCTATACGTGGAAAACCTGATCAAAGAGACTCTGAAGCCCAAAGGACTCTCAGCCTTCTTCACAGTGGAAAGGGCGCACCGGGTACCGGGAGGACGCCATAAGACGGGCGCCAACCCCAGGCCAATAATAGCCAGACTTTTCAATTTCAGGGATCGGGACGCCATCCTACAGGCGGCGAGGAACTCACCTCCCATTAAGATCCAAAACGCGACGCTGGCGTTCTTTCCTGACTATACGGCCGAGGTTGCACGGAGGAGGAGAACCTTCTTTGAAGTTAAAAAAGAACTGAGGGCCAGGGAAATCCCGTACTCCATGCTCTTCCCGGCCAAGCTCCGGGTCGTGGCTGACAACAAGACCTGGTTTTTTGAGTCCCCGGAGGTGGCGCAAGATTGGTTGGAGGGATGGAGAACGACAGGCCTCCCCCGTCGGTCCAACAGACAGAACAAGCACCGTACTGCTGGCTCTCGACAGGGCCCACACGCCAACGACGAAGACGCAGAAATACACTCTCCTTTGACCGATCATCATGAGGACAGTGCTGACGGAGGGCTATGAGCCGCGGCTGTTGTATGAAGGAATCGATGAATAACATGGACTGACACGGCCGCTTTGGACACTGGGTGGAAGGGCCTCCGCAGCTGAGGAAGGGGGCCGCCGCCCACGGAGACACCTTCACCCCAGCGAGCAAGTACTATGTTATGGGTTGGGATCAAGCACTCTGCTGAGTTGGGGGGGCGGGCAGTGTTGAGTCCGTCGAGCAGGGGGGCAGGGAGGGGGGGAGTTGGGGGTAGGATGGGGTTATGGTTCTTAGTTTTTACACGGGGTCAGGATTGCTACATAGGGGCACACGTACACAGAATGGTAATGTCACGACACTGCATGAGGAGTCAATACACAGACCTCCGGGTCCTCCACGAGCACGACTTCTTAGTCCGCATACCCGAACACGATGGGGGAGGGCACTGATGTAGGGCGGGCGTCCCCGTTGAGCCTTATGTCCTGGAATGTGAAGGGTCTGGGCGACAAAATTAAAAGAGGGCTGGTCCTGCACAGTATTAAAAGACTGAATCCCGCCCTGGTCCTACTACAAGAAACACACCTCACAGGCACGGCCACAAAGGCCCTAGACAGGAAGGGCTATAGCATGGTGGCCCACTCGGAGTTCACAAGGGGATCCCGGGGCACCGGGATACTAATTCACCGCTCATCCAGGTTTGTAGTCCAATCAGTAGCAATAGACACACAGGGCCGCTTCGCAGCGGTACATGGACAATGGGAGGGACAACCACTTAACGTGGTATCAGTATACATCCCGCCGGCACTACACACCATAGCCTTCCCGGACCTAGGTAAATTCCTATTAGACCTCCCGGAGGGGGCGCTCGTAATGGGAGGGGATTTTAATGCAGTGGCTCAAGACTCCCTAGACCGATACCCAATGCGTACACAAACACCGACACACTCCAAATTGCAAAACTTCATGGAAGCGCAGGGCTTAGTGGACATATGGAGACGGCTCCACCCAGTGGACCGGCAATACACATACTACTCAGCGGTCCACGACAGCATGTCGCGGATTGACTATTTCCTGACATTGGCAGGGGGTCACCTCACTTACACTGACTCTCAGATTAGACCGCGAGGGGTCTCCGACCACTCCCCACTAACGCTGACTCTCTCCAGTCAGGAACGGACCCGTAGGCGACTCTTCCCTATCTACCCGGGCTACCTTAGGGAGCCTGCCATAGCCAAGGCCTTGAAAAGAACTACACGGTCCTACCTCACCGAAAATGAGGGCTCAGTAGCGTCGCCTACGATCCTGTGGGAGGCCTATAAAACGGTACTCCGCGGACAGGCAATTTCAGTGATCACACGACACAAACACACACGGCGTCAGGAACTGATAGATCTGGAGGGACAACTCGACAAGGCGACACAGGACCACGAAGGGAACCCAACCGGGGACGCACAGCACGCGCTCCGAATGGCCCAGCAACGCCATACCGATTTTCTGCGCCGCCAGGTGAAGGAACACATGTCAGCAACCACGAGTAGAGTGTACGACATTGGCGACAAAGCAGGGAAGCTCCTGGCATGGCTGGAAAAAGCGAGGGGAGGCCAGAGGGCCATACTCCAGCTAAAGGACCCTATTGGCGAGATGCATACCAGTCCGGCAAGAATAGTGGAACTCCTGGCGGACCACTTCCACTCCGTGTACACCCCTGAGTATGAGGTCACACGGGAGATGGCAGAGAGCTCGCTCAATGGAGTGCCGACTCGCACTCTCGCCCCCGACCAGCGGGATGAGCTTGACTCAGACCTGACAGCGGATGAAATACAGTTAGCCATAGCAGCACTTCACCCGGGGAAAGCACTGGGCCCCAATGGTGTGCCGATAGAGTGGTACAAGACTATGTCTGAAACACTATCCACGCCACTGCTCGATATGTTCAAGGAGTGTAGGGAACAGGGGCGCCTGCCTCCTGATCAACGTACGGCCACAATTGTCGCGATACCCAAGCCCGGCAAACCCCCTGAGGACTGCGGATCATACCGTCCGATCTCCCTCCTTAACGCCGAGAGCAAAATCCTGGCGAAACTGTTGGCCACCAGACTCCAGCCTCACCTGACGTATTTGATACACCCGGACCAGTCGGGCTTCATGCCGCACCGGAGTACGGCGTTGAACCTGAGATGGCTGAATGGAGTGCTGGCCCGAGCCCCGCGGTTGGAGGAACCAGCGGCGGTACTGTCACTAGACGCCAAAATGGCGTTTGACATGGTGGAGTGGCGCTATCTCTTTGCGGTCCTGGAACACATGGGTATGGGCCCGAAGTTTATTTCGTGGGTCAGATTACTGTATGTTGAACCCATGGCGCGGGTTACCGCAAATGACCACATATCCAGGGAGTTCCCGCTGGCACGGGGCACGAGGCAAGGGTGCCCACTCTCGCCACTACTGTTCGCCCTGGTGTTGGAACCCCTAGCCACAATTATCAGAACCACCCAGCTGTTGAAAGGCATACAATGGGGAGGTGGCTGGGAAGATAGAGTATCCCTGTACGCCGACGACATGCTCGTCTACCTCATGGACCTCACGAACAGCATCCCGGTCCTACTGGCACTGTGCGAAACCCACGGTACAGCTTTGGGATACAAACTTAATTGGTCCAAGTCCATACTCTTCATGGTCCAGGGTGACCCCCCAGCATTGCCTGAGGATTGCCAATTACTCATAGAACACGTCTCCTTTAAGTACTTAGGGATACGGATCACGAGAGATCACTCGACCTTCCTCGACCTGAATCTTAAGCCCCAGCTAGACAGACTGAAGGCGGACGTGCGCCACTGGAAAAATCTCCCCTTAACTCTGTTAGGAAGAGCAGCGCTCTTCAAGATGATGGCGCTGCCTCGCTTTCTCTATGTCTTGGAAAACACGCCGGCGATGGTCCCCGTATCATTCTTCCGCCACGTGTCGGCACAATTGTCCGGCCTTCTGTGGGGTGACAAACCGGCTAGGGTTGCCCAATCGAAGTTAACCAGAGACTGGTACAGTGGGGGGATAGCCCTCCCCAACCTCGAGCTGTATTACTGGGCCGCTCACCTCAAGGTGATCAACCAATGGGTCCACGCGGCACACGACGACCCAGCGTATGAGGCGGATAGGCACCAGCTGGGCATGTCCACCCTTCTGGCCCCGCTCTACAATAAAGGAATAGTGAGACGGTTGGAGGGACCTACCAAACACACGGTAGCCATCTGGCACAAAGCGCAAAGGCGACTAGCCTGGGAGGGAGTGATCACCAAACTCACGCCACTGTGGGACGCCAAAGCCCTCGGCAGCCTGCGCAGCTCCAAGGGATTTGATCAATGGGACACCATTGGGATCTCCTCGGTGGGCGACCTATGGACAGGTGAGGGCGTGCTCTCCTTTGCGACCCTGAGGGAGCAGTATAACATGGAGGTGACCGAAACGTACAGATACATTCAAATTAGGCACGCACTCTTGTCAGTGTTGGAACCAGGTGTGGCGCTTCCGGAATCGGCCCCGTTAGAGGACCGTTTGCTTACGGACTACATGGAGTCCAGTGCAACCTCTCTCACTTACCGCAAGCTGATGAACAACCTGCCGGACCCCCTTGGAAAGCTGAAGGGCTACTGGGAGGACGAGATAGGAGACCTAGATGAGGCGGACTGGAACGCAGCCCTGGCGTCGCCCAGGGAGGCAGGTATTTCCACCCGATTTAGGCTGATCCAACTCAAAGTACTTCATAGGGTCTACTACACCCGCACCACACTATACAAAATACATAGAGCAGAACACCCGTATTGCCTGAGAAACTGCGGGGAGGAAGGTACACTGTTCCACACTATTTGGACCTGCCCAATCATACAGGACTACTGAGGAAAATTAAATTTTGGTCATGATGTGTTCCCTAGCGCGTACCCCACCGACTCCATGTACCAGCTTAAAGTACATGTAACTTCCCTCCTGTGCCAGCTATGAAGACGCAAATACATTTGCGTCCAACGTTAACTTGTCCTCTTTCAGATCCACCATGAATGGATTATATAGTCCGTTCCTAAGTATGCTATGCCACCGTCTTTTTATAGTACACTTTTCGTATTCTTCCTGCTCTAGCACGAGTAGGCCCTGAATTCCTGCCATCTGAACCTCTTTTGTGGCTCCTGACTCTGCCCAGGCTACCTCTGTACTCGTGAACTCTGTCCTATTTTCAGCGCGGCCCCTCGCGCTCAGCTCAAGCCTGTTTTCTGCCAAGACTGACTATAACCTTCGAGTTATCTGTTCCGTTCCCCGAGAAAACATTCCTGCCTACTAGATCCTGTAAACATCCTCTCCAGCTGCAGAGCCAAAGGGCCGACCTGTCTTAATGCAAGTAATTCATAGCCTCCGTTGCCATGCTTCCATGGAAGGCCCCGTGCCCCACGTTTCACATGTAGACACTTAGGCGCTCATACACGCATCCACAGTTAGCATAGAATAGTTTCTGCCCTAGAGACCTTTCCGCCCAGATAGTATAGTTCCTAAACATCAGATATCAGATATGATAGAAGTACAAGTTGATCTGACATGCCAGACTTCTGTCTCTTTCCGTCAGTGTAAATGTCAAGTCCCCTGCACCCCGTCAATCACGCGTCATGCAGCTGCGCGCGCATCCAAGCTTCCGATTTTCTGCTGACATTGCAACATTCTGTTAGCACCACCCCTTGGTGCCACCCACTTGCGTCACCTATCAGTGACGTATCAGTGACGTTTCTAGCACACACCTCTAGTTCACGCCTAGTTTACGCCTCTTGATGATGTACTAGTACCACGTGTATACTGTTATCTTGTCTTCTCTCAGCTGTTACGCCTCTTACATTGATTCCTATGTATAAATCAAGTATATAAGCTATGTATTGATAATAAACTTGAGCGCGCTCATCTATCCCTTCTGACACCCCTGTGGTGGTCAGAACATGATATCCTGATTCCTTTATGAGGAATAAAACCCTTAGAAACTCTAACACCACGGACTCTGTTTTCTTTCCTTCTGATTGAGTTATTATTGATTAAGTACTTGCCTGCATAGAAATTAAGAGAGTAAATTAATTATTTACGTCATTTTGGCGCCCGAATAGGGACCCCTCCCCCACCTCACGCGCCGGTTGGTGCGTTGCATACTGTGTCCCCTGCCATCAGTTAGATGGAACACACGTGTACTGGCAGGATTTCCTGCATCTCCCTCTGACCCACGGAGGTGACGAAGACTGCAATCAGTGCCCAGACGAGGCGGTGAGGAGTGCGGAGGATCCCGACCAGAGCCCAGCCGAAAGAAGCAAGGTCCGAGGTGTGAAGAGGCCCACCAGTTTTCCGAAGTTTTCCGAAGTTTTCCGAAGTTTTCCGAAGTTCTGAGTCGAGTCCAGTCGAGTTTTCCGAGGCCTTCTGTTTCCGTGCTTCCCGGTGAGTACCATTGCTGGGTCGTATCTAGACGGGTTTGGGTACGCAAGTCCGGTCTGCACTGTTTTTAGGCAGTGTATCTGTACTGTTTAGCAGTATATCAAGTATTCCGAATTTCTGCACTGTTACAGCAGTGTATCCGTACTGTTGAGCAGTACATCTAGTATAGGGGGGTAGTCATCTATGTCTACAATGTGTTATGTGATTAATGTTGTGGTATGAATGTGACTGTTCAAACGTGTATTATTGTGTTTCTTGTATCAACTAGCTGTAACTCGTATTAGGGAATAAAGATCTAGCGTTCAGTAATAAGTAAGCAGGATGCCGTTCTTTAACAAGTTAAAACAGATAGGAACTAGGAAAGGGTTACTGGAGGAAGAAATTCCTATTCCCCCTAGGGACACTCCAGGCAATTTTATGTATCAGAAACATGGCATAGATGCCATATTATACCTAGATTTATGGGCCGATTATACCAAACACCTAGACGAAAGACACAGATGGCCTGTCACTGGAACGTGGGATGCCGAGTGCATCATGAGGGTAGAAGAAGCATTATGGAAAAAGAAAGCCAGACAATCTCAGAAGGACGCCATAGAGTTTTGGCGTAAGGAATCACGTAAGCGTGCTGACAAAGCACTCCATAGAGAAGACAGACTTAAAGAATCAGATAAAGAGCAAGAAAACGAATTAGTTACTGAAGGAATCCGAGTAAAAACAGAACAAATAGACCGTGCCCGAAATAACCTTGTAAATGGTATGTATCTTGCAGCAGATGGCACATCTGAAACTGAATCAGAAATACCGACAAATTTACCGACACCATTAGTTCCAACTAAAGTAATGCATAAAACTACTAAGGACATATTCCTAAATTCATATCTAGAGGATGTAGTACCAGCTTATACCAATCTGCCTGTTCGTGCCCTGCCTACTGACAGGGATGGGGGTGGCACTACGCCCCCAGATCCGGTTCCGCCGGTACCGCGACAGACCTCCCCTGTTCCGCCAGCGCCGCCACTTCCCCCACTCAAAACGGATCTACCGAAACCAGTCCTACCTGATCTTACTAGACGACAAATTCAAGTTCAGATCCAGACTCCGCGAAGAGATAATGCCCAAGCATCCGCCTCGAGAGGTGCGACAGCGGGTCTTCAGACCCCGCCACCGACACACAGATTGCATTTAAGGGACACGCAGAATCCTTTCCAGTCTCCCTACTCATCCCGGCTTGACGCATTCAAAGATAGGATGTCAGTTTGTAGATATGATCCAGTACCTGGAAAGGACGATTTAATGATATTAGCATCACTTCGATTAAGATCTGCTACCGATAACTTGCTATGCTATGTAGGAATGCAGGAGATCCTCGACAGACTATATAAGTTCATACAGACAGGGAAAGACCCCGAAAGTGTCAAAGCTGCCCTGTATAAACAGAAAGTTGACATTCAAGCACAGATATTACGATTTTTCATAAATTGTGTGATAAGAGAACGAGACAGGCCTGAGACAGATCAAAGCGAATTAGACGCATTAAACAAGTGGGGTCAAAATATAGCAGACGCAAAGCATGATAAAGGGACTTGCATCGCCAGTATGTCCCAGAAAATAAGAAAGGCAGTATTGACAGCACACCAGGAAGAGAATGATAAAACTTCCTCTGAGGAGGAAGATGAACATGAAGCATCAGGAAAATCTACAGATACTATAGCATATGTAGGTAGGGGAGCCTACCTTAGGAAGGGTGTCCGTCCAGAAAGCAAGAGCATCTTTCTCTCTGAGTTAACAAATCCGAATTCTTCTGAACATCAGTTCCAGGAAACTGACAAAAGGCTTCGAGACCGAATGGGGTACCATGTACTCAATTCTATGGACGAACAGGAATTAGCCCGGTCAGCTGTATTATGGGCCGAGAACCCAGACATATATAATGATGACACGTTAGTACAGACATTCTTGAACCTTTCCCCGGAAGAACAGAAAATAGCAGGTGAATATATGATTCAGCACCTCCTCATCAAGTTCAGAAACAATCATTCTGATCCAGGTCCCTTACACGAAACATTAGAAGCACTACTCATGGATAGATGGAGAGGTTTCAGTACCAAACTAATACAAATAATTCTAGAACAACGACGTAAGTATTACACCTTCCTGAGCTCTGAACATGTCCCCGCCCCGCTTCCAGAAAGAAAAATGTACCACATGCAATGCGGTGGTGGCATTGAAAGTCAGAACCCCTTACGAGAAGTACACCCAGTTATGGGTGCGGACCAACGCTTGAAGCGTGTGTATGTTCACACACCACTGACTAAGTTAGAACTGTTAGAAATGAAGAAATTAGTTCCGTGCCATGATAAAGACCCTGCAGGTTTTCACAGAGAGCTCAAAGATATGTTACTGATGGGAGATTACACGTATGATGATATTACGAAAATGTTGAAAGTACTGTTGCCCACGGGCATTTACGAAAAATTAAAGGAGAAAGATTGGGAGGTGGGAGAGTCAAAGATAGCATGGGCGGAAATAGAAGACGAAGAAAGCAAACGAGTCCCAGGGTTAGGCCTTGGGGATCTGACTAAAGCATTACCAGGTTTAATAGTACAGGTTTTGCCAAGATTATTGACAACAAGAAAGGAAGATTGGGACGCAATCTCGTCCTGTAAACAGAAACAAGATGAAGATACTAGTGACTTTTATTCAAGATTCGAGAAATGTTTCATCATAAATAGTGGCCTAAAAACTAGTAGCGAGTCATATCCACACCTTTTTGTAACAAAATTAGTCGAGAACGCCCTACCATTAGTTAAAAATAGAGTGTACAAGGTTGAAAGTACTTGGCAAGCAAATACGCCATCCCAGATGTTACAAATGTTACAATATCACCAGAACAGAATAAGGGAAGAACAAGATCAGGAACAGAAACGTATGAAAGACACGAAAATGAAAATGTTAGTAGCTCAGACAATTCCAGCCGACGGTCATAGAAAAGGTGGGGCCCAGACCAATCATTCTGCCGCTCCCGTTAAAGGGACATGTAATTATTGCAAGCAGCCAGGTCACTACGTACATGAATGTTCAGTCCTGAAACATAACATCGCGACAGGTAAAACTAAAGAAAGACCGCATCCGCCTAGACATGAACAGGGTCATCAACAGACCTCACAGAACGAACAGCCAATGCAGAATACACAGCCTATGCATGATCAGTCCCATACAGTACAGACAGTAGCGGTACCACAGCCACAGCATGCTCAGACACAGCCCGCTGCCGCAACCCGGCAAGTCTCACAACAGATGTACCAGTATGCCCAGTCGGCATATCCAGATTATCAGCGATATACATGAAACAGCCTAGAGAGGGAAAGTGATTTGCCTCTTATTGAAATTCCTGTAGATCAAGAAGGTCCTTATGTACATAGCCACGTATTAGGAAAAGACAGAAAGTTTTTAATTGACACAGGGGCAAGTCGCACTACTATAAGTCATAATGAAGTTCCAGGGGCACCCCTCTCAGGCTCACAGAATGTTTCCCTTGGTTTTTCAGGACAGCCTATTGTAAATGAAGTGTCAGAACCAGTACCACTAGCTGTGGGTCCATTATCTCGAGTTACAGATTTGTTACTTACGAAATCATGTCCAGAAAATCTGTTAGGAATTAAAACACTGAAGGCTCTAGGAGCTATAATATGTTGCTCCCCAGAGGGAGTCAGACTTTTTCTACGGGATTTCAAGGGTCATTACGTTCTACGTGACTTTGATGTAAGATTGAAAAATGTACCAGATCATTTATGGGCAAAGGGCCCAGTTGATGTAGGTTGTATGCATATCACTCCATATCGTGTTACACTCAAGACAGGAGTTGTTCTACCCAGAATCAGACAATACAAGTTACCACCCGATGCTGTAGTGGCTTTACTGAAAATCATTGAAGAGCTCATTGCCCAAGGAGTGGTCGTAGAGACCGACTCCAATATCTGTAATTCACCCATCATTCCAATTCTTAAACGTACAGACCGCAATGCACCGCCAGTATATCGGCTGGTGATTGACCTTCGAGAACTGAACAAATGTATTGTACCGCAGTATCCTGTGGTCCCTGATATCTCCTCCCTATTAACTGCTATTGATTCAGAAGCAACGTTCTTCACTGTAATTGATCTCAAGAACGCCTTCTTCAGCGTGCCTATTGATCCAGAGAGCCAATATCTCTTCGGATTCAGTTTAAATGGACGCAGTTTCAAATTTTCACGCGCACCTCAAGGATTCACAGAAAGCCCCAGCATCTATAGTCAAGCACTGAAAAGACAACTAGATTGTATTCAAATGCCAGTTAATACCGCCTTACTACAGTACGTCGATGATCTACTGATCACCGCACGAAGTGAGCCCGAATGTGAACAAGCATCACTAACAGTTTTGCATTTCCTGGCCGACAAGGGACACAAGGTGTCCCCTTCAAAGCTCCAATTCTGTGTTCAGCAAGTTGTGTACCTGGGTCACTTGCTGTCCAAAGTGGGGAGACAGCTCACTCCCGATCGCATTCAGTTAATTGTAAACATGCCACAACCCCAGACACAAAAGGAAGTGCGGGCCTTCATAGGCCTCACCTCGTACTGCAGACAATGGATTCCTCAATATGCCTTTCTAGCTAAACCACTCATCCAGTTAACGACACAGGAGGCAGCGACTTCGACTGTCCTCCCTTGGACTCAGGAACACACACAAGCCTTTGAGGAATTAAAGAAAGCTTTATGCCAAGCACCAGTTTTAGCGACACCATGTTACAGCAAACCGTTTACACTTTTTGTTACAGAACGTGACGGTACAGCATTGTCTGTCCTCACTCAAGATCAAGCAGGTTCACATAAGCCTTGCGCTTATTTTTCAAGTACATTGGATTCAGTAGCCCAGGCACTCCCTGCATGTTTAAAGTCAGTAGCAGCAACAGCATTAGCAATCAGACAAAGCGACTCAATTGTTTTAGGTCATCAGTTAACAGTACAAGTTCCACATTCTGTAGAGGTTCTGTTAAACAGAACCCAGACTCAACACTTGACTATAGCACGACTGACAGGTTATGAATTGACATTATTCCAGCCACACATAGAAATCAGACGCTGCAGTATCTTGAACCCAGCGACATTGTTACCTACAGTTATGACAGATCCAGCTCCACATGATTGTATAGAGATCATTAATGCAGTAACAAAGCCCAGACGAGATTTAACAGATGTTCCACTGACAAATCCAGACCTGACACTTTATGTGGATGGTTCATGCATGAGAACAAGTACAGGAGAATTAGTGGCCGCGTATGCAGTGACCACTGAAACTGAAGTTAAAGAAACACACCGTATTGATACATTGTCTGCTCAAGCGGCAGAGCTCATCGCTCTAACTCGAGCCTGTATACTAGCCAAGAACAGAAATGTTAACATATACACTGATTCCCGTTATGCGTTTGGAGTCGTACACGACTTCGGCATGCTCTGGCAGGAACGAGGTTTCCTGACCTCTCATGGTACAAAGATACAACATGGTCCACTCATTCAAGCACTATTAGAGGCAATACATCTGCCTTCAGCCATATCCGTCATGAAGTGTAAAGCACATACTAAAGTCACAGATTCTGTTTCCCAGGGTAACGACCTGGCAGATCAGACAGCAAAACATACAGCACTGATTCACACTCAGACAACTGACACGACAAAGACAACAGATCCGACAAACTGTATGACAGTCAGGGATCCCACACTAGATGTTATTGACATTCAGACACATGCTACTGCAGACGAAATAAAGAAATGGATTGAACTAGGAGGGATCCAGACAGATCAAGGTTGGATGACGAAGGAAAAATCTATATGGTTTCTCCCTGACTCTATGGTTCAAGTCATGATAAATACAGCACATAGTCCTGCCCATCTAGGAGAAAAGGCAATGCTAGACAGTTTGCAAAATCTCTGGTACAATAAACACTTACGAGCAGCAGCGAAACAGAAAGTGCGTACTTGCATGATCTGTTGTCAGTTCAATCCAGGTAAAAGCGTCCCTGTAGAGCAAGGTGGATTCCATCCTCCCGATCACCCTTTTGAAGTCCTCCAGATGGATTATATCCAGATGGACCGTTGTCGAGGATTTAAATATGTTCTCGTAGTTGTCTGTGCTCTGTCCCGCTGGACCGAAGCATACCCAGTCCCAGATTACACTGCTCCGACCACTGCCAAACAGTTGGTTCGTGAATTCTTCCCACGATACGGTTTGCCTCGTGTCGTGTACTCAGATAACGGTCAGCCATTCTCGTCTGCCTTAATGAAAGAAGTTTCCTTGTTATTGGGATACCAGTGGAAGTTCCATTGTGTCCGACACCCAGAAGCCGCAGGCCTTGTTGAGAGGCATAATCAGACACTAAAGATTCGCCTTGCCAAAATATGTCAGGACAAAGGGGTCGACTGGATAGTCGCCCTGCCAGTGGCACTATTCTATATGAGAATGGTCGCCCATTCGAGATCAGGGCTATCCCCGTACGAGGTGGTCTTTGGCAGACCACCGAATATGTGGGGGACGCCCATTCCTAAAAAGATAACCGATGTTGATTCTAATATGTTGACAGATTACCTTGCCTCCTTGATGTCTGCACTCCAATCATGTCGTTCACAGGTTGCCGCAGCCTTCCCTGACAACACTGATGTCAAGCAGCACGACGTCCGCCCCGGCGATATTGTGCTCGTCCGAAATTTCGACAGAAAAAGTCCGCTGGAGCCCCGCTGGAAGTCTCCGAAGACCGTCCTTCTTACTACAAAGACCGCAGTCAAATTGGAAGGCAGAAAGGGGTGGGTCCACCTAAGCCATATCAAAACATTCCCAGGACTTAAACCGGAACAAGACACACCCACCCCCACCAAAGACTGTGTTAACAAAGACTTTGCCGAAGCCAAACGTGAAAAGACTCCTCAAGAACAATACCGCATGAAATTACGATCTAGCAAGTCAGACAGTTTAATTGTTTAAGTCCTCCCCTAGGTGAATCGGTTAAATAGTTTCTGACATGTATCCCCTAGATCGAGTTAGAGAGAGAGAAGAAAAGAAACGTACATATTGCAAGTCACTTCGTAGTCACTGCATAGTGACATTAATAATTATGTTTATTCTCAGTATTTTAATAATTGTTGCTAGCATCTTATTACCTATCTACTATCCTATTTTCAAGCGTGAACAATCTGCTTACAATGTCTCTGCTGAACACACTTTTAGTGAGTTACCTCCTCACGAGCTTTCCTACAGACTCGCGCTGCGCAACAATACATTCATTAGTATGTTACATCATTCTCATCAAACTAACAATGCTACAAATTGCTGGATATGTGGCCGACTCCCTCCCTACCAGAACTACAAGGGAGCACTGCCTCTCTTTCCGTACCCGTTTACTCACAATGGCTCCTGCGGAGCATGGTTTAAGATAATTAATTCTTTAGATCCCGACATCGTTGTTTTCGATGGGGGTTGGGTTTGGGGAAACCTGAACTTGGTCCTGCTCGATGTCTGTTACCCAGATAAGGAGGGACTTCCCATTAGAATAGGAACTGATCTAGAAAATGAAGTATATGGATTAGGTAATTACACAGTTAGCCTTATGATTCTTACTGTCGAATCCGAAGCCACCTACAGTAGCAGCTATACCTGACTGGGTATAGCTGTCCCCCCGGGCACCGATGTGTGCTGAATCAGCTCTAAGTTTATCTTATGTTTTTCTGCTTAAACGTTCATAACTTGTAATTCAAAATAAAGCAATTATTCCATTGGTTCTGGTCATTTCATTTATTTCTCATAAGTTTGTTTTCTTTGTCAAAACATTATTTCCGTTATTTTACGTCATACATCCAATGCATTTCGGCAGTGTGATCTGCCTTCATCAGGGAAATAATTGATCTACAAATCAAAAAAATACGCATTTTCAATTTAACATGCTGTGTTATATGTTACTTCTTACATCAACTTAACTCTATACATTTTCAAACAATGTCATATTAGCTTCATAGACAAGTTCTTATGAACCTTTGCTTTAGGGTTTGTCAAATATATAAAACTGGGTTTCCTTCTTCTTTCTCTGTTTATAACGTGCATTGCGCGCTGTTGTTGGCCGTGGTTAACTGCCTTTTCTAAATCGGGTTTCACCTTAAAAGTTATAGACCTCGCGTTACGCGCTGGTAATGGCATATTGTAAACGCGTTCGCGTCTATCCTGAATTTGCACTAGTGATTATTACTCCGATTGTAGGAAAGGGTGCTGCTCGTGTTTTACGCTCTTAACCTAAGCTAGACGCTATGCGGCTTACCTCGGCGTTTCTTCTCTCCGCGCCATTCTCCAGCGAACTGGTTCTGTTTCCTGTCGGTGTTACGCTTCTAGCGCATGCGCTTTGTTAAGTTCTCGCGAACCCGTTTTTTTTATTTGTTGTTATGCTAACTTTATTATTCTAAGCTAGGGGATCTAAGCCAGGGCACGTATAACTATGTGTGTGGGCTGCCTATACGCTAGCATGATGTTAATACAAATCGCTTTGGTTATGCGCAATAGTGTTGGCTATGACAACTGCTAGATTAACTCCAAAGATTATAAGTAGCAAAGAAACTCTGTCCTTTCATTGAGTCCCCCGGGCTTTAAGCTGCCCAACTTATAAATCCAATAGTTCTCTTGTTTTAGTAATTTGTTTTTGTTTGCGGAACCTTCCATTCTGGGTAGTATTTCCAATACACATACCCTTAGTTGGCCAACATTATGTTGCTTCTCAGTGAAATGTTCTGCCACACTCGTTTTTTTGGATTTGAGCCTGATGGTACTTTTGTGTTCGTTTATGCGAATTTTCAGTTTGCGTTCTGTGTGGCCTACATAAACGTCTCCACAGGGGCATTTGATCATATAGATTAAATTGCTTGAGTCACATGTTGCATTCACTTTTAAAGGTATGGGAAAACCCTTTTGTGGATGTGTTATATTTGGTCCTTTGATTATGTTGTTACATGTGTTACAATTATAACACGGAATAGTGCCTCGGAATGTGGTGACTATATGACTTTCATCCTGTGGTTTTAAAAAATCTGCTAGGTTTTTTGCACGAGTATGTGCAAAAATAGGTTCCTCAGTGAAAATTCCTTTGAAATCAGGTTCCATTGAGAGCATTGGCCAATGCTTCTTGATGATTTTTTTAAACTGAGTGCTAACTGTTGAAAATTTACTCACGCATGTGATGCGATCACTGGGTGTGGTAGTTTTCCGAACTAATAGATCTTGTCTGGATTTTTGTTGGGCTCGTGTCAGTGCCGTTTCAGTAATTTCTGGAGGGTACCCTCTTTCAATGAATCTCTGTTTCATTTCATTCATTTGTTCTTTGCATTTTGAGGTCTCTGAGACCACTCTCTTTACCCTTAACATCTGGGAATACGGGAGATGTTTCTTGAGTGCTGGCGGATGGTGACTGTTGTATAACAACAGATTGTTCCTGTCTGTTTGTTTGCGGTATAAGTTCGTGGAAAATTTTTCTGCTTCCTTGGTTATTTCCACATCAAGATATTGGATGGTGAGTTCTTGGATATTCCATGTGAATCCGATTTGATCTATTTTAGAATCTAGAGTTTGTAATTGTTGTTCTAGTTGGTTTTTTGGGCCCTTCCATATCAAAAAGATATCATCTATGAATCTTACATACATGACTGTGTTGTTAATCCAGATTGTGTCTTGGAATACATGATTTTCCTCAAAGGCTGCCATGAACAAATTTGCATACGCCGGTGCGGCGCAATTTCCCATTGACGTTCCACTCTGTTGCATGTACCATTTGTTATTCTGTTCAAAATAACTATGTTGTAAAGTGAACTGCATTAATTCCAGAAGGAATATTTGTAGATCTTGGGGGTACTCGCTTTCCAAAAGGGCGCTTTCAATAGCTTCCAGACCTTGTTGATGTGGGATCGAGGTATAAAGAGCTTTAACGTCAACTGTGACCATAATCATGTTTTCTTCAGGTTGGATGGTAGACAATTTTAAAAGAAAATCTGTAGTGTCTTTTAAATAAGATCTGGTTTTCAGGACTAGTGGTTGCAGGTATCTATCCAGATACTTCCCTACTGGTTCGTGAATGCTTTGTTTGGTGGACACAATTGGTCTGCATGGAGGTTTCCATAGATCTTTGTGGACTTTAGGAACTAAATACATAGTTGGAGTTCTTTGTTGTTCCTGTGTTAAGTATTTAAATGTTTTTTCCGTGATCGTCCCTTGGTCATGGGCTTTCTGAGTGATACTCTGTAGTACTTTCTTGATTTCTGTTGTGGGGTTTGTTCCAATTTCCATGTATAGGTTCAAATCTCTGAGGTGTTCAGACATGGTTTCTTGATAATATGTTTTATTTAGGATAACTATGGCACCTCCCTTGTCTGCCTTTTGGCATATGATCTTCTGATTTCCAGCTATTGATTTGAGAATTCCAAATTCTTTTTTAGTCATGTTCATTCTGTGTGGGTTTTGTTTGGTGTTCAGTTGTTTGAGGTCTTTGCTGCACAGTTGTTCATATAGGTCTATGGTTTTGTGGCTTATTGGAGGCATGTAGGTGCTTCTGGTTTTTAAACCTCTTAATTCATCCGTTTCTGTTGTGATCTGTTTTTCCACTACGTTTTCAAAAAAATGTCTGAGCCTTAATTTTCTGGTGAGTTTGAATAAACTTACTTCCAACTCTAAGGTATTGGTATGGGCTGTAGGAATAAAAGATAATCCTTTTTGTAGGGTTGCTATTTGAATTTTGCTGAAGGTATAATCAGATATGTTCAACACTAGGCTTTGCTGGTTTGTTGTTGTTTCTTCTTCTCTTTCTTGGTTAATGTGGACCGGGTTTGTGGTTGGTTGGATCCTGTTTCTTTTTCTGCGTCCCCTCCGGAGTCTTCTCCGGAGGGGACGCAGAACAAGCAACCACATCAACAGTGGTATCTTTTTTAGAGGAAGGCCGGATAGAAACAGAAGACTCCGTATGCTATGCCACCGTCTTTTTATAGTACACTTTTCGTATTCTTCCTGCTCTAGCACGAGTAGGCCCTGAATTCCTGCCATCTGAACCTCTTTTGTGGCTCCTGACTCTGCCCAGGCTACCTCTGTACTCGTGAACTCTGTCCTATTTTCAGCGCGGCCCCTCGCGCTCAGCTCAAGCCTGTTTTCTGCCAAGACTGACTATAACCTTCGAGTTATCTGTTCCGTTCCCCGAGAAAACATTCCTGCCTACTAGATCCTGTAAACATCCTCTCCAGCTGCAGAGCCAAAGGGCCGACCTGTCTTAATGCAAGTAATTCATAGCCTCCGTTGCCATGCTTCCATGGAAGGCCCCGTGCCCCACGTTTCACATGTAGACACTTAGGCGCTCATACACGCATCCACAGTTAGCATAGAATAGTTTCTGCCCTAGAGACCTTTCCGCCCAGATAGTATAGTTCCTAAACATCAGATATCAGATATGATAGAAGTACAAGTTGATCTGACATGCCAGACTTCTGTCTCTTTCCGTCAGTGTAAATGTCAAGTCCCCTGCACCCCGTCAATCACGCGTCATGCAGCTGCGCGCGCATCCAAGCTTCCGATTTTCTGCTGACATTGCAACATTCTGTTAGCACCACCCCTTGGTGCCACCCACTTGCGTCACCTATCAGTGACGTATCGGTGACGTTTCTAGCACACACCTCTAGTTCACGCCTAGTTTACGCCTCTTGATGATGTACTAGTACCACGTGTATACTGTTATCTTGTCTTCTCTCAGCTGTTACGCCTCTTACATTGATTCCTATGTATAAATCAAGTATATAAGCTATGTATTGATAATAAACTTGAGCGCGCTCATCTATCCCTTCTGACACCCCTGTGGTGGTCAGAACATGATATCCTGATTCCTTTATGAGGAATAAAACCCTTAGAAACTCTAACACCACGGACTCTGTTTTCTTTCCTTCTGATTGAGTTATTATTGATTAAGTACTTGCCTGCATAGAAATTAAGAGAGTAAATTAATTATTTACGTCACTACTGGAGGCGTGTCACACGCACGATCAGTCAGGCCCTCCAGAACCCGTTCACGCCGGACCCCAGAACATGTCTACTAAATATATGGGGCCCAACAGATTTGTCATTGCATGCAAAGGGCTGGGTGACCATTGGCGTAATGATGGCAAAACGTGATGTCGCAAAAAACTGGGGGGCACGAGAGGCACCGACGCTAGCGCAGTGGTGTAGGAATAGGGATGTGCTCATGGTGACAGAAAGGGGGGTGTATCAACAGAGACATAATCCACGTAAATGGAACAGAATTTGGACTCCATGGAACACATACAGAGGGGACATTTGTGAGCCTTTGCCCGAAGAGGAGGATGGGGATAGCTCAGGGGACGACGAGGACCTAGAGTAACGAGAGGGGTAGCGGGGGGAGGCCCAGTTGCGCAGTTTGACCCGGGACCTGGGGGACATGAACGATGGGGAGAGTGTAATCACCAGAGACTGTCTTTAGGGCCGCTGAACGCCTAGATACATATCGATGTTGCATTAGAATACTGCCCATGAACATGCATTGCAACCCTTGAAGTAGCAAGTTTTATGTTGGGGGGGGGGAAAATATAAAAAAGTTGCTCTATTGATTGTAGACAGCTGAATGTTGACGCTGCTCTACAGAACGACTACTTGCATTGTATACCATGTGATAGCAACGACAAAAATAAAAATTTAAAAAATAATAAAAATAAAAAAATGGAGAGTACTGGTATGTTAAAATTGCCATTAGTAGGGAGTAGCGGGGGTGAATCCTCCCGCCAATATGCCGGGACCCCCTTTCGATCAGGTACAGGTAACGAATACCACTCGAGGCCGAACGGCAACGCAGGTAAAAAGGGGATTTGTTGGAACTTCAACAGGGGTAAATGTACGAGGCCCCAGGGGTCATGCAAATTCCGTCACGAATGTGGAGGGTGTGGGCAGCCATCCCATCCGGAGTCCATGTGCAGAGCCAAAACGGGTGATAACGGTGGTAGAGGAGGCACCAAACAGGTCTGAAATAGTCCGAGGGGTGCCTTTACCTACTACGATTGATACCATGGCAATGATTCCTTGGCTCAGCGAATACCCGGATCATGCTTCCGCTGGGGTGTTGCGGAACGGGTTTTCATATGGTTTCCGCATCCCAGTGGGGGAGTTTCAGGGTTTAGCAAAATGTAAAAACCAAATGTCGGTCCTGCAACATACGACCGTGGTACAGGAAAAGATTGGGAAGGAGGTTACTCGAGGTCGAGTCGCCGGTCCATTTGATGAGCCACCGTGTGCTAACTTTGTTTGTTCTCCTTTGGGGGTGGTCCCGAAGAAGGACCCGGGTGAGTTCCGACTGATACATAATTTATCAGCCCCACGTGGTCTTTCCGTGAATGATGCGATAGACCCGGAAGTGTGTTCGGTGCGGTACGCATCTTTCGATGAGGCCGTCGCCATGTTGAATCGCCTAGGGCCCGGGGCGCTGATGGCGAAGTCAGATATTGAGTCAGCGTTCCGGTTGCTCCCGGTACACCCAGACGATCCGCGTCTCCTTGGTTTCATGTTTCAGGGTCACTATTACATGGATAGATGTATGCCGATGGGATGCTCTATATCTTGTGCCTATTTTGAAAAGTTCAGTTGTTTTCTGCAATGGGTCTTCACAAAGAGGACGGGTTTTCAACATGTCATGCATTATCTCGATGACTTTTTGTTTCTGGGGGCGGCCGGGGATCCTGAATGTGGACAGGCTTTGAATGAATTTTGTGTCTTAATGAAGCATTTTGGTGTGCCACTGGCACCAGGTAAGACTGTGGGTCCCTCGACCTGCCTCGAGTTCATGGGGATCGAGCTCGATTCAGGGGAAGGTTGTTTTCGATTACCAGGGGAAAAGGTGTTAAGATTCAGGGCTTCCCTGAAAACATGTATTAGTGAGTCTAAAGTCAGACTGCATCAATTACAACAATTGGTGGGCCAGCTGAATTTTGCCCTGAGAGTAATGCCGATGGCCCGCCCCTTTTCCCGCTCGATCGCTCAAGCCATGGTCGGGCTGAAGGAGGGTCATCATCGCACAAGGCTATCGGCAGAGGTTCGCCTGGACATGCGCATTTGGTTGGCATTTCTGGCGGAGTTCAATGGTCGAATTGTCTGGAATAAACCGGCGGTGTCCTCCGAAGAGCTGGGGCTGTGGACAGATTCGGCTGGGAGCATTGGTTTTGGTGTAGGCATGGGCGGAAAATCCGTTCCGCTCGCGGATTTTGCGGATTTTCAGGAAATTCGCAATCCGCGAGATTCGCGAATCTCCCGCAAAATCCGCAAATCCGCGAGCAGCGGATTTTGCTCGCACTGCTCGCACTGTTCGCGTGAGTTCGCGCCCCGCGAATAAGTGCAAAATTGCAGAAATACGATCTTAGCAAAACTGAAAGTAACTACTTACCAGGTTCAAAAGTTCAGGCTCATCATTAGTAGCCATTTCCTGTAGTGCTTCCTGAGGGGCCCCTCCAGAGTTCAGTTGCCAGTTGAAACTATTATGTGACCCTGCTCTGAACCTCAGAATAGTTACACATATGCCACAAAGGTCCTGAATTACAGCTAAGGGAGACAAGCAGGAGCCAGGCTGGAAGTTAAAATCCATTAATCAGCCCCTAATTCATTATTGTCAGTTGGGGCAGGGCAGGTGTTGTAACTAATTTTGCAACAATGAAAGCACTTAGCAAGTGCAAAAGATCACTAATCAGGGCGCACTAAGGAAGCAGGTGCCAGCTAAAAAAATATTCTGTGACACATTAATCAGCCCCAAATTAATTCAGGTCACTTGAGGCAGGGAAGGTGTGCTTTGCTTTGCCGAAAATAATGTACACTGGACAACCAGAGGGTGTGGTGATGAAACAGAGGGTGGCATGGGTGGGCCAGAGGGTGGCATGAGTAGTCAGAGAGTGGCAGTGGTGACAGAGAGTGGCAGTGATGAAGAAGAGTGTCCCAAACAGGCTGGACACGTAGAAACAACAAGTTCGCAAAACTTGCGACCCGACAGGTAAGTTCGCAAATTGCGAAATTGTAAAAACCCTCGCGAACTGGCAGAAACACGGGCGAACACAAAAAAAAAAAAATCCGCAAATTCGCGGGAATTCGCGGATTTTGCGGATTGCGAATCCGCAAATCCGCAAAATTCGCGAACGCGAGATCCGCAAAATTCGCTCATGCTTATTTTGGTGCCATATTCGGCACACAATGGTCGGCTCAAAAATGGCCGTTATGGTGGCATGAGTGTGGGCTGACAAGTAACATTGCCTTTCTTGAACTTTTTCCCATTCTGGTGGCCCTAAAAACTTGGCCTGAGGGATTCAGAGATCACTCTGTTGTGTTTTGGTCTGATAACATGACCGTGGTTGAGTGTATCAATAGCCAGGCAGCACGATGCAGATGGATTCTGAGATTGCTCAAAGAAATTGTGTTATTGTGTATGCAATTGAACGTGCTATTTAGGGCAAGACATGTGCCGGGGGTAATGAATCAAGCGGGTGATGCGCTTTCTCGTTTTCGTATGCAGGCCTTCTGGGGTTTTCTGCCCGCAGCGGACCCGGTGGCGGCACCCTTTCCCGAAGCTCTCTGGTCTCTCGGTGCCCCGAACTACAGAACCTCGTGGGAGAGAGTTTAGCACCCAGGACAAGGAAGGCATATGAAGGGGCGTTCCGAGCCTATTGGGCCTTTTTGGGGACTGCTAGGGGAGAGCTTTGGGGCCAGGAAGAGCTAGTAGTAAAATTTCTGCTGTCTTTACATCAGGCAGGCAAATCAGTGGCTACGGCCCAGAGGCATCGGGCCGCCATTTCCTTCATGGCAAGGGCTCATGGGATCCAGGACCCGACTGCATCTTTTGTTGTGCAAAAAGCGCTACGTGGGTGGCAACGCCTTGAGGGTCGCAGAGTAGATGAGAGGCGCCCGATAGGTTTAGATAGGTTGGCTCTTTTGTTATCTGTACTTCCCGCAACATGTTCATCCCGGTACGAAACGGGGTTATTCCGAGCCGCTTTTGTGCTGGCATTCCATGGGGCTATGCGGGTAAGCGAATTAGTGGCAAAGAACAAGCAGGATACCATGGCGGGACTGTGCCGAGAGCACGTTCAGGTCAGGGGGAGACAATGACTGTCTCGTTTGTCAGGTCCAAGACCGATCAGGGTGCGATTGGGGACTGCATAATCATACGAAGGATTCCCGGGTCTCCCATGTGCCCTGTGGTGTGCGTGGAGGAATACTTAGCACAAAGGGTGGCATCATGGGGGGGGACCTTGTTGAGACACGCTGACGCCACCCCACTGACGAGGTTTCAGTTTCAGCGGGTGCTTGCGATGTCAATTTCGGCCGCGGGCTTGAACCCCGGCGAGTTTGGGACCCATTCCTTTCGGATAGGGGCTGCTACAGAGGCTACAGCCAGGGGTCTGAATGTTGAACAAGTAAAACGTGTGGGGCGTTGGTCCTCGAACTGTTATAAGAGGTATGTGCGGTTGCACATGTTGTGAAGCTGTAATGATGTACTCACGCTTCTTGTTTTTGTTTGGTTTTCAGTTGCGCAAGCCTACGAGGCGGGGCGGACTGTGCAGTCGACCCGACACCGGGGGGCCAGCGGTCAGACATCACCGGCTGTGAAAAAGGAGGTGTGGGTCGTGGGCCACTCATACGTGAGGCGTGCCGCGGACGTATTCAAAGCAGGTGACATGATTCACGTGGCTGGGGAATACGGGTACAGTGTGTCCTTCTACGGAAAGGGCGGGCTCTGTATTGACCAGTTTCGATCATTTTTTGAGGGTTTGTTAGGGCGGACGAGGTCACCGCCGTCTGTAGTCATAGTACATCTTGGGGGCAATGATTTGGTGACCACTGGTAGACGACTTCTTCTTGAGGCAATGCTTTCCACAGTAAGTTGGTTGGCAAGAAGAGTTCCAGGGTGCACAATTGCATGGTCCCATATGATCCCACGGAAAGTGTGGCGGGGGGCTATTTCGGTTTCTGCTCTGAATCATTCAGTAAGGAAAATTAATAATAAAATGGGTAGATTGTTCCGTTCAAGTACACTGCATTCTATTTCGCATGGTTGTATTACAGGGGACAGTATGTATTTGGGGGATGGTGTTCATTTGTCCCGGATGGGGAACAAATTACTCATAGGAGACCTGATAGCTTGGCTAAAGACTTTATGACATGACCTTTAGGCAGGAGTGTTGTGGGGGGTCCGGATAGACGGTCAACTATCCGGCCTGTGGCGGTAAGGTCATGATCGGTGAGCAGTAATTGGAAGATCCCTATGGGTGGGCGTCACCCATTACGGATGGGAGCGCACGAGGGAGGACAGCAAGTGGTTTTGAATAAAGTTTGATGTGGTAACACTAATTTTTTGCAGGTTGTGATGACTATCGTGATAACTTTGAATATGCAATAAAGAATGGTCGAATTATAATATGTTTTGCAAATAAAGTGATTATGCACTAGTGTTGATCAGTAATCATGCCTTTTAATAAAGTTGTAATTGTTACTGTCTTTTAGTAATTTAGTCATTTAGTAATTTAGTTAGAATTGTCGTATTTATTTTGGTCGGGCGGTAAGGTCATGATCGGTGAGCAGTAATTGGAAGATCCCTATGGGTGGGCGTCACCCATTACGGATGGGAGCGCTCGAGGGAGGTGGCCATTGGCCCCTCAACGGGGAGGCGGTCCCTTCTAAGGATGGGCCACCAAAAGGAAAGGAAAGGCGGTCAAGGCCCCTTCCTGGGTAGGAGGGGCTACAGCCCCCTCCTGGGGAATTTCCCGGGGCCTGGACATCTGCGACGGCAGATGTGGTAAGTTGTGTGGGGTTTGGGAGGGGGTCTACGCTACCTTCTAGATACCTCACACGAGTCCTCGGACGACCTTTAAATGGCGTCGAGTTTATTGGGGCCCCCGTCAAGTAAAGGGAAATTGGTAAATGCACTTGAGGTACACCTCTGTGCGGTCTCCCCTCACAAGTGAGGGGGATATGTCTGGTTTAGGGATCTTGACACCGGTTACGACCTTGCCGTTGGCCCTTAAACGTTAGGATGTACAATTTCAAGTTAAACGTTTTGTAGGATGTTAGTTCGGCTAGGAGAACCTTTGTATTAGAGAATATGTTAAGGTTAGCCAAACATCGCAATGTGGAAATGAAATTGTACATTAATATGAAACTGTTATTTTAATGTTTTAATTTTGTTTCATATTTTAATAAATACGGCCGGGAGGGTCACTCCCTCCCGTCTTCCAAAAAGTTCAGAACCGTTTCCGGTTTCCCATTCTTGGGGATTGTGTTGAGAGGGGGTGGCGGGTATCTCAGCCATATGGAAAGGGGCGACCATTCGGTCCCCCCGAACGTATGGCGGAGTACCACGATCCCCCCGGGAAGCCATCTTGGGCGGGAGGCGAGTCTCGGCTGGTATGCCCGAAGCGGCGTAGCCGGGGCGCGCTTTTTTCCCGCCCTGGAGTGGGCTGGCCTAGACACTGACGCGGCCGGCCACGCCCTTTGAGGCAGGCAGGGGCGGGTTTACGCCCGCCCTGAAGACGGATAAAAGGAGCAACAAGCCAAGAAAGCATCCTCTTGTTCCTGTGCTCTGAAGCTGCACCTCCTCGCTACACGTGAGCTCGAGACGGAACGAAGAGCCAATTTTGACCCACCCACCAGCCCCTGAGGACAGCAAGTGGTTTTGAATAAAGTTTGATGTGGTAACACTAATTTTTTGCAGGTTGTGATGACTATCGTGATAACTTTGAATATGCAATAAAGAATGGTCGAATTATAATATGTTTTGCAAATAAAGTGATTATGCACTAGTGTTGATCAGTAATCATGCCTTTTAATAAAGTTGTAATCGTTACTTGCTTTTAGTAATTTAGTCATTTAGTAATTTAGTTAGAATTGTCGTATTTATTTTGGTCGGGCAGTAAGGTCATGATCGGTGAGCAGTAATTGGAAGATCCCTATGGGTGGGCGTCACCCATTACGGATGGGAGCGCTCGAGGGAGGTGGCCATTGGCCCCTCAACGGGGAGGCGGTCCCTTCTAAGGATGGGCCACCAAAAGGAAAGGAAAGGCGGTCAAGGCCCCTTCCTGGGTAGGAGGGGCTACAGCCCCCTCCTGGGGAATTTCCCGGGGCCTGGACATCTGCGACGGCAGATGTGGTAAGTTGTGTGGGGTTTGGGAGGGGGTCTACGCTACCTTCTAGATACCTCACACGAGTCCTCGGACGACCTTTAAATGGCGTCGAGTTTATTGGGGCCCCCGTCAAGTCAAGGGAAATTGGTAAATGCACTTGAGGTACACCTCTGTGCGGTCTCCCCTCACAAGTGAGGGGGATATGTCTGGTTTAGGGATCTTGACACCGGTTACGACCTTGCCGTTGGCCCTTAAACGTTAGGATGTACAATTTCAAGTTAAACGTTTTGTAGGATGTTAGTTCGGCTAGGAGAACCTTTGTATTAGAGAATATGTTAAGGTTAGCCAAACATCGCAATGTGGAAATGAAATTGTACATTAATATGAAACTGTTATTTTAATGTTTTAATTTTGTTTCATATTTTAATAAATACGGCCGGGAGGGTCACTCCCTCCCGTCTTCCAAAAAGTTCAGAACCGTTTCCGGTTTCCCATTCTTGGGGATTGTGTTGAGAGGGGGTGGCGGGTATCTCAGCCATAGTGTAGTATATATGTTGCATTTGTGGATTTACGCTCAGCGTTTGATCTTGTTCCCCGCCATTTGTTATGGGAATGCTTGAGGAAGATGGGTGTCCCGAATGAACTGTTGGTCAACCTTATTAGACTCCATACTGATAACTTTGCCAAGGTAGGGTGGGGAAGAAACGGTGAACTTACCCGAGCCATTCCAGTAAAAAGGGGGGTAAGACAAGGGTGTGTACTGGCCCCAACCCTTTTTTCCCTATTTGTAAACGATATTCCCCATTACCTAGCACAATGTAATCACGATTCTCCTAAATTGTGCAATGAGGCAGTCACAGCATTGTTATTTGCGGATGACACCATCCTAATATCCCAAACACCAAAAGGCTTGCAAAACCTAATAAATAAATTCAACAGTTATTGCGAGTCAAAGGGGTTAGAAATTAATTCATCTAAAACCAAGTATATGGCCATGAATCCCCCTAAAACATTTAAGAAGAACTTGGCCCTAAATAATACCAAACTTGACTATGTGGACTCCTTTGATTATCTTGGTCTCAGGCTGGACAGTAGAATGTCTTGGACAAATCAATTAGAGAAAAGCAGGTTAATACTAAAACAGAACTCCCTGCCTATTCTAAAAATTCATGGTGGGAGTACATCAAAAGCAATAACCCCTGCGATTGAGGTGTTCAAAGCTAAAGCTCAATCTGCCACCCTGTATGGGGCTGAGATCTGGGGGCCCTACACAAAAAAATCATTTGACACCGGTGAAAATATGTTTTTTAGACGTCTATTAAGACTGCCAGTAAGAACACCTTTAGTGCCGGTCTATTTAGACATTAATCTAAAACGCACAGATTATTTGTGTTGGTTGAGGCCCTTGCTTTATTGGGTGAGATTATGGTCAACCCCGGAACTTGCTGATTATAGAGCAGGATTATTGGAAGTTAGGGAGCTGGACTCTTTTAATTCAATCAAGTGGCTGAGACATGTATCCAAATGGTTTAAAAAAGTAGGCTTAACACACTTCTGGGAAACACCAGCATTGTCAATCACCTCGCCAAACATTTGTAAGGAACAAGTAAAATCTGCCTATTGGAACTATGTGAATATTAATGTATATGAACGTGCTACTGGTACCTTAACGCATACATTTCTGCAATTTAAGGATCATCCCTCGTTTGAACACTTCATGGACGAAATTGAGCCACCACTGGCCAAATCTGTTTACCTCCAATTTAGATACGGGGTTTTACAGATAAATGCTAATACCTGCCGGTGGGGAGGGGCAAACAAAGACCCAAATTGTAAATTATGTAAATCATGTGACCTAAAATTCAAAGAAGATGAGGCACATATCCTCTTTTTCTGCCCGTCATATGAATCTTTGCGTAAGAAATGGATCATACCCCTTTGTAAAAACTTGGGCACACGATCATTCAAAGAGGCAGAGCGTATACTTAGATCTTCAACTACCAAGCTAGTAACATTTGGTTTGAGCAGGTATCTCCATGGTGTTTGTATAACTAGAAAGAAACTTGGAATGCTAATGTAAGATAAAATAGTTTTTAATGCTGGCATTTTTAACTATTTATAACTGTACTCACTCGTTTTTAAATATTTGGTCCTGTAAGATAGCCGGATTGTAGATTCTGTACTAATGTTTGAGTGGCAAATCACTTCACAGCTTTTGTAATGATGGTCCTGGACCTGTACCCCATGCACTTTGCACTGTTGCATTCGCACATTATGAATGTTTATCATTGTCATATTAATTTTAACCACATTTTTAATGATGATTATGTTGTATGTATTTTATGTGTGTGTTGGCTTTATGACAAAGTGTCGAATAAAAGCTTTTACAAACAAACAGTAGTATTGAGCACCGAAGTCCGTGGTGCAACGCTCCTACACCCGTGGCCGGGTTCAACATCACCGGTTCGAAACAGAAGCTTCACAACTTGACTTTCAACACCTCATCGATGCCCCTCCACAGTAATGAACCGAGGTATCACACCTACAACCACTGCATCACCTACCCTGTAGCAGTAAGGAACTTGTAGTGTAGTTCCTATATCCCTAATAGGCTCTGCGCATTGGAATAACATACACTATAGTTTTGACATAGGACTGAGGTCAGTATGTCTCTATCGAGTATAATAAACTTAGTTGTGTGTGTGCCAGCTAACTCAGAGGTCACTAGAAACTTTCTTGAATTAACAAGAAGGGATTAGTCTCTGACAACTGCATAAACATGACAACTTTGATACCCTTAGAGTCGAAACAATATCTTCAGAATCGTGGAAACAATAGATAACTATTTTACTCAGTCAATCATGCATGCTTCTTTTCTACAGAGTTGCATAGAAATGGAGAGACGGGTATTACAATAAAAAGGGGTTTATTGAACAGTCTTCCTTCTCATTCAAGAGATATGAACTGCTACAATCGTTAGACAGAGTGCGAAGTATAATGCGTACAGCGTAAACAGTAATATAAAATAATACTGTAATAGCATGGTCTGTTGCTATGACATATATAAAAATACATACATAAATAACACAGGCTAAAATACTTAACTGGTGCTTCTAAAATACGCCTACCCCAGTGTACCTAACCTAGTTCTAGCATGAGGGAAGAAGTAGGTGCTGCCTTAGCATAAGATTTAGTTTTGCAAAGAATTACCAAAGGTTTCTCTAGACTCTGATCAGCTCCATACCTTAGAATGAGAGAGGTTGGTATCTCTTTCCCGGGCCTTGATTTCCCAACACCCCGCGAGGGGAGTCAGAAACACTGGAGCTGGATTCTCAGCAGGAGGATGACAGCGTCTAGTCAGTGCGTCAGCTTGGGAGATAACTTCCTTTGGGACTTGCTGTGGCGACCTGCTCCATGCAAGTAGGTAGTCGAGTTCACCAAACCACACCATGCTTTGCCATAACAAGTGAAGGTATATTTATACCTTGAAGGTGTTTTGGAATGCCAGTATTGACGTACAAGTCGGGCATATGAACGTCATGAATGAACCCCTAAGGAATAGATGTTCATGCCTGATAAATGAGTTCTTGGAGAAATCAATATTTAAGCAAGGGGAAGTCCCTGAGAGATTAAGAGTCTGATTTTCCAGGAACTCGTTGTGACGTAGATGAACGGATGTAAGTAGCCATGCCTGTTTTTGGGTAGCATGGACTATGACTAAATAAGGACTGAATTTCTATGTCTATAAAAGGGCAATGTAAACTGTACCTATAAAAGGGCATGAATCTGGAAATTCATACCGAATCTAAATCGATACACAACACCCACTCCACTTTCATATGTATGACATTACTAAATTCTAAACATGTTAAACATATCTAAATCATATCTACACATGAAGCCCTAAAAGCATGTTTCAAATACATTGTAAATGATGTATTCAAACTAAAGCATTGGTGCACTTTAAAGCAAGTATTCATTCTTAGCACATGATGACATTTTAAATGCTAATTGAATGAATCACAACAATAAACATTTATGAAATGGCTCGTTAATATATCAGCTGCAATGGCTCGTGAATACATAAGAAAAAGTGGCACAACCATTTCATGTCAGAATACATAAAACTGTGTGTATGTGGACAAGGTCATATATTGTCTCTGGAAGTATTCAAAGAATTTGTGTTCTCTATGAATAGTTCAACCATAAGCAGATTACTTGTGCCAAAAAATAAAAATCACTAATTTGGAGAAAAAAATTAATCATTGGAAAAAGTTCCAAAGTTTGTACCTAGTTTTGAAAAATGAAGGTAAAATTCAGAGTCTCGCAGAACATTGTGTGCCAAAATCAAAAGTCAGTGTTAGGGCTTGAAGAAAACATGAAATCTTCTATGTCTGTAGACAAAAAGTCATCTACCATTGTAGGTGAATGTTGGATTACCTCGGTTAGAATATTAACCGCACATAAATGTGAACTATCGCCTTCAGCATTGGCCACATCAGCAATGTTTGTATTGGATCGTACCTGCGCGTCTGTTTCCTCTCGTACCTTAGCAGTTGCAATTTGCATATGTGAGTTCTCAATGAATGCCGTTATCAAATTGGTAGCCACTGGGGACAATACAGAGCATGGGCCGTTACGGGTTCCAGCAAAGTATCAACATCCATTGGCATGACTGATGGGAGTGTCAGACGGGTGTCTAGCATGCATTCTTCTCCGCATAGCAGGCAGCGTAGAACAGGTAAGATGCAATCTTGCAAAATTGGTCTGAATGACAGAAACCATGTGGTATTCTTTTTTTTTTTTTTTTAAATCTTTATTTCGATCATAAAAGATCATAAAAGATGTACAGGTGATTTCCATCAATAAAAACTTTGTAAAATATGCTATACATTAAAAAAAATTCCCCAAACACATAATTTCAATCTGGTTTCTACAAATGGATATTAGTTAAAAAGAGGAGGGATCTGCAACAAGACAAATATGGAAGGTAATAGTAAGGAAAAGTATTCATGCAGCTATAGTGTCCTTAATAATTTTTGTGCGTAATCGCCACATTGCCGTCAGAAATTTTGCCATTGCAAACACTGTTGGTGCCGATAAGTCTGTCTTGAGGACTCTGTAGGCCGGAGCATACGTTCGAAAGCCCAAGTTCCTCAGATAAGGGACCAACCAATAACTCCTGATTCTACTGTAGGCTCTGCAGAACAGGACCACGTGGAGATCACTTTCCAGTTTATAGTTGCATGCTGGGAACACCCCTGAGTCCAGATTGCCTTCCCAAGATTTGGTAAGGGACCTCAAGGGAAGAGAGCCGTACCTCCATTGCATGTAGATCTTCCGTACGAACACAGGTGTCATGCCATCTAGTACATATTCAGGGCTATAAAAGTCTTTTGCCTTGATGAATGTGTCTGTTAGGGATCCTTCTCGGATAGAATTCAAAGACTTCTGAAGCATTACGCTGTGGAATAGATTTGAGAGTTCTTTTCTAGAGAGCCTTACGGACACTATTTCCGGGTTGGACCATAGCTCTGGGACTCCGAGGATCGTGCACATGTCCCTGATGTACTTTATCCACGGGATTTTGATGGTATAGGTTGATCTAAGAAGTTCCTGCAATTCCTTTCTATAGTGTACCAGATCCTGGCTGCTCCACAAACGCCTCCAGTAGGTCAAGGGTTTAAGGCCCAGTTCCTCCGTGATTGGTCGTAATGCCAAGTCCATTCTTAGGGGGAGAAGAGGAGTGCTCGGGGGAAGTGCAGCTAGTTGTCTTATAAAATTATTTTCTGCAACCTGTAAGGTGTGTAGCGGGATATGTCCCCATAGCTCACCCCCATAGGTAATACCCCCCCCGGGCTTGCGCTTTGTAAATGTGGATGGCGGGTGCCAGTGGACGAAGAGGGGATTTTTTGGCAATTCTTGTAATGGCACCTGCCCTCTGAACTAATTTTGTGGTTGCTTTTGTTTTGTGTGGCAACCATGTCAGGTTCTGATTGAGGGTTATGCCAAGATATTCTATTACAAGAACTCTTTCCAGGGTTGTGGATCCTAGGCGGGGATTTGGGCAGCTTTTGGGTTTGGGGCTGAGAATCATACATTTTGTCTTAGAGGGGTTTATTTCTAGGCCCCTTTCGTTGCAAAACCCCAAAAACCCATTCAGGACCCTCTGGAGCCCCATTGGCGTTTTGGACAGCAGCAGGGTGTCATCCGCGAACATAATCGCTGGCACCCTGCTGCTGTTCAATTGTGGCGCATCAATGTTAGGGATCCTGCTCAGGTGCTCTATCACCCCGTTCACGAATAAGCAAAACAGGGTCTGCGCCAATACGCAGCCCTGCCTTACCCCTCTACGAACAGGGAATCTGTCTGTCAGCCTGCCGCCCTTTCCATATCTAACTCGGGCATAGTTGTCAGTATGCAACCTGATTAAGATATGGAGAATATCTCCTGGGACACCCAATTCAGCCAGCACCACCCACAGTTTAGCCCGCGGGACTAAATCGAAGGCGGCACGGAGGTCCACAAAGACTGCATACAATGTCCCGCCTTCGATAAGCACCGTCTTCCAGTAGATGATATTCAGTCTGAGTATTTGGTCGACTGTGGAGACTCCTTTTCTGAATCCCGCCTGGAGAGGGCTTAGAATGTCAGTCTCCCTAATCCAACTCAGAAGCCTGTTGAGTATTAATCTACCAAACAGCTTCTGAGATACATCAATGAGGCTGATTGGGCGATAGTTGGCTGGGAGCAGGGGCGACCACTTTTTAAATATCGGAACCACCTCCGCCCTCAGCCAAGTATCCGGTATTTTCATTCCCCCCAGCACTGCATTGAATAACACCATGAGGTAGGGTGCCCAGATTTCAGGTTCATGCTTGAATAGGTCACCCGGCACCCCGTCCAGGCCTGGTACCTTTCCAGAGGACAGCCCCGCTATCGCCGGCCTAATCTCTTTTACAGTAAAGGGATCAGAGGTCTGTCTATCAAGGATAGTGGGTGATGGTTGTTCTGTCCCCCCGTTTTCAAGGGAGTATAACAGCTGGAAATGTTTTTGCCAGACATTTGCGGCAATGTTCGGTTCAATTGCCGTGGGAAGATCTCCACATCCGTGATTAATTATTCTCCAGAATCTACGGGAGTCTCTTATTGCTAAGGACTCCGATAGATTCTCCCAATGCTGCACATCCCACTCTATCTTGGCGTTGGCTACAAGTATTTTATAAGCCCTCCTTCTGGAACAAATCTCTTCCCTCTGGCCTCCTGCTTTTATGACCGATAGGAGGTCACTTTTTGCAACTTGGCATGCAGTGTTGAACCAAGTGCTTTTGTTCATTCCCTGGGTTCTAGGTGGTCTGGTGCAGAAGAGGTCAGCTTCAAGCTTTCTGATTAAATACTCGTGTACCTGTGCGAGATCCTCACTATTTTCCTTCGTTGAGTCCGAGTTCCATAAATCAAAGGCTTCCTCTAGGATTGGGGTGATTCCAGTGTAGAGGGTGGCTAGCTTTTCTTCGCTGGAGGCAAGATTTTCCCATCTTATCCTCCTTCTATTGTTGTCTAGGAGGTGTCCCTCTCTAGGATTTTGCTCATTTAACGCACTCTCCTCCACGCAGGGGATGACATAATCTAATTCTAAAACGTTATGATCACTGTCCTGTCTAGGTGTTACTCTAAAGTCCACCACCCTTTTCCAGGCATGCAATTGTACCAAGAAGTAATCTAATCTAGATTCCCTCCCGACTTTATTATACATACATTTGCTCGGGATATCAGACCTAACGCGGCCGTTACAAGCTCTCAGACCGTGGGTGAGATTTAGTGTATTTATTTGTACGGCCAGCGGTGTCCATGCTTTAGGAGGGGGAGCCTCTGTTGGGGGAACCTGCCAACTTGAATCCTCCTCCAGGGAGGGTCCATCAAGTAATCCAGGTAACGGTCCGAAATGCGAATTAAAGTCCCCTCCTATAAGGTATGGTATGCCTTCTGGGATAGTTTCTAGAAACCCGGACAGTGCCTCAATGGTTTTGGAGGTGGCAGCTATTGAGACTGGCCTAGAGTAAATATTTATTGCAAGTAGTTTGTGAAGTCCCGGCCATTCGAGAAGAACAGCCAGTATGTCTTCCGAATCCACGGTATATCGTGAAGCTAAACAGCCTAGATCAGAAGCCACCCAAATTGCCAAACCTCCAGATGGTCGGCCTCTCCCTCCCCATGTAGCTTGTATCGAGAATGTTTCAAAGCCCCTATACATGGACTCCTCCCTTGCCCAGGTCTCTTGGAAGAGACAGGCACTTTTAGAATCAATTAGTTCGGCCCATGAATCCGAGTCTATTTTATTGGTCAGGCCTGCCAGGTTCCATGAGAGCAGTTTTAATGTTTGGGGGACATGATGCCCTATACCCTTCATGGTTTGAATCAACCCTTGTCCCATGCATGAGCCCTCTAAGTTAGTTCCCCTTTCTTCTCTCTGTTGGAAAGAACCTAGGTTTATATTAGGAGAGTTCTGCTCCCCGTGGATAGAGTTAGGGGTATTTTGAGTCCCATCGTCATGCCTTGTTGTGTGCCTAGGTGCCCTTTCTTCAGTGGCCAACTGTCAGTCCACCATTTCAAGGCAGTCGTATCGGTTAAAGGTCAGTAGAAACGGTGGATGGTAGTGTCTAGGGGGCCAAGGTACTTCTCTTTCAAATCCACCCCTTCCCATTCCTCTTCTATTTACAGTCTTACATCCTTGGGGGTCATCATAAGTTGGCAAGTAGTCAAAAGATGTTCGCATTTGGTTATAGGGGATTCTCCTCCCTCCCTGGTTACCCCCCCAATTTCCCAGTGAGTCGTGATGGTGTCCCCGTCTCTGGTCATTGGGTATATGAGTGTTTGTTGGGTAAAAGAATGAAAGAGGGAGTGGGTGGATATTATTTCCCTCATCCTCTAGAAAGGAGCCACAGATATATGAGACTGTTCCTGGTTCTTTGAAGCTCACCAATATGCAGTCGCCACTGATCGTTTTAGGTCTCTCCTACCCACGAGACTCTTCTTACCATGCAAATGTCGCTGGTCATACCTCTGGGAAGTGGTCTATGCGTGGATAACCAGTTGATTACTTTGTTTTTTAGTGAGGCCCCTGTCTTGCTTGCCGCCGGTTTTAGTTCAGGTGCCCCAGCTAAAATAACGGTATATAGAGCGACCTCTGGCGGGAGGTTAACAGTAACTGTTTTTTGTGATTTTGGCACTGTGTTATCGAAATTCTGGGAATTGTGATTGGTAGTTGTTAAAGATTTTGAAGCGTTTGTGTGTTGTGGCTGGGAGTGCGTGGTATCAGTGACTGCAGGTGTTTGCTGTGCACCAGGGAGTTGCTTGTGGGAGGCACCTGCTGGGGTCGCTGGTATAGATGGTTTGACTTTTAGGTTGGGTGGTTGGTAACTGGCAGGTTTAGAGTTTTTAATACCAGTTGATGTTGTTGCGACCTCGTTGCTTTTGGCAGGTTTCTGGGTGTCAGGGTTCTTTTTATGTTTCGGGTCTGTATTGGAGGCTATAGGGCAAGGGACCCCAGGTTTCCGGATCTCCATAAGCTGTGAAGCGGTTTTCTCAATTTTGATTAGTCTTGCTTCTATTTTAATCAGGCGGGCTTCTAGGGGACTTATGATTGACTTAAGGAGATTTCCTATGTCTGCTAGTGTTATGACCTCTTCAGCTGACTCGGTGTTATGTTCTAGTGCAAGAGGTGAAAATTGCAAAAAACACAGTTGATGGACAGAATGTGGAACAATGTCATACATTCACCCCAGTACAAGGATCTGGGCCTAAATCCATCGTTTTTTTGCACTCCACACCACCCTGGGTTAGACAATGGCTATATGCAAATCAGCTCTGACCCTGTGCCTCATAGGAACAGTCCAGTCGGAACTACCAAGCCATGTCTTTCCCAGACCGGAATCAAGCATCCAAGGACCGGTTTCTGGCTATCAGCCTTCTTCAACCTGGATAGCTTGACTCCAGTGGTGTGGAGATCCTGGGACTCACGTCTGAGTATACCCAGCACACTTGGGGTGAAAATTGCAAAAAACACAGTTGATGGACAGAATGTAGAACAATGTCATACATTCACCCCAGTACAAGGATCTTGGCCTAAATCCATCGTTTTTTTTGCACTCCACACCACCCTGGGTTAGACAATGGCTATATGCAAATCAGCTCTGACCCTGTGCCTCATGGGAACAGTCCAGTCCGAACTACCAAGCGATGTCTTTCCCAGACCGGAATCAAGCATCCAAGGACCGGTTTCTGGCTATCAGCCTTCTTCAGCCTGGATAGCTTGACTCCAGTGGTGTGGAGAGCCTGGGACTCACGTCTGAGTATACCCAGCACACTTGGGGTGAAAATTGCAAAAAACACAGTTGATGGACAGAATGTAGAACAATGTCATACATTCACCCCAGTACAAGGATCTGGGCCTAAATCCATCGTTTTTTTGCACTCCACACCACCCTGGGTTAGACAATGGCTATATGCAAATCAGCTCTGACCCTGTGCCTCATGGGAACAGTCCAGTCCGAACTACCAAGCCATGTCTTTCCCAGACCGAAATCAATCATCCAAGGACCGGTTTCTGGCTATCAGCCTTCTTCAGCCTGGATAGCTTGATTCCAGTGGTGTGGAGAGCCTGGGACTCACGTCTGAGTATACCCAGCACACTTGGGGTGAAAATTGCAAAAAACACAGTTGATGGACAGAATGTAGAACAATGTCATACATTCACCCCAGTAGAAGGATCTGGGCCTAAATCCATCGTTTTTTTGCACTCCACACCACCCTGGGTTAGACAATGGCTATATGCAAATCAGCTCTGACCCTGTGCCTCATGGGAACAGTCCAGTCCGAACTACCAAGCCATGTCTTTCCCAGACCGGAATCAAGCATCCAAGGACCGGTTTCTGGCTATCAGCCTTCTTCAGCCTGGATAGCTTGACTCCAGTGGTGTCGAGAGCCTGGGACTCACGTCTGAGTATACCCAGCACACTTGGGGTGAAAATTGTAAAAAACACAGTTGATGGACAGAATGTAGAACAATGTCATACATTCACCCCAGTACAAGGATCTTGGCCTAAATCCATCGTTTTTTTGCACTCCACACCACCCTGGGTTAGACAATGGCTATATGCAAATCAGCTCTGACCCTGTGCCTCATGGAACAGTCCAGTCCGAACTACCAAGCCATGTCTTTCCCAGACCGGAATCAAGCATCCAAGCACCGGTTTCTGGCTATCAGCCTTCTTCAGCCTGGATAGCTTGACTCCAGTGGTGTGGAGAGCCTGGGACTCACGTCTGAGTATACCCAGCACTCTTGGGGTGAAAATTGCAAAAAACACAGTTGATGGACAGAATGTAGAACAATGTCATACATTCACCCCAGTACAAGCATCTGGGCCTAAATCCATCGTTTTTTGCACTCCACACCACCCTGGGTTAGACAATGGCTATATGCAAATCAGCTCTGACCCTGTGCCTCATGGGAACAGTCCAGTCCGAACTACCAAGCCATGTCTTTCCCAGACCGGAATCAAGCATCCAAGGACCGGTTTCTGGCTATCAGCCTTCTTCAGCCTGGATAGCTTGACTCCAGTGGTGTGGAGAGCCTGGGACTCATGTCCGAGTATACCCAGCACACTTGGGGTGAAAAGTGCAAAAAACACAGTTGATGGACAGAATGTAGAACAATGTCATACATTCACCCCAGTACAAGGATCTGGGCCTAAATCCATCGTTTTTTTGCACTCCACACCACCCTGGGTTAGACAATGGCTATATGCAAATCAGCTCTGACCCTGTGCCTCATGGGAACAGTCCAGTCCGAACTACCAAGCCATGTCTTTCCCAGACCGGAATCAAGCATCCAAGGACCAGTTTCTGGCTATCAGCCTTCTTCAGCCTAGATAGCTAGACTCCAGTGGTGTGGAGAGCCTGGGACTCACGTCTGAGTATACCCAGCACACTTGGGGTGAAAATTGCAAAAAACACAGTTGATGGACAGAATGTAGAACAATGTCATACATTCACCCCAGTACAAGGATCTGGGCCTAAATCCATCGTTTTTTTGCACTCCACACCACCCTGGGTTAGACAATGGCTATATGCAAATCAGCTCTGACCCTGTGCCTCATAGGAACAGTCCAGTCCGAACTACCAAGTCATGTCTTTCCCAGACCGGAATCAAGCATCAGAGGACCGGTTTCAGGCTATCAGCCTTCTTCAGCCTGGATAGCTTGACTCCAGTGGTGTGGAGAGCCTGGGACTCACGTCTGGAAATACCCAGCACACGCTGGGTGAAAATTGCATAAAACACAGTTGATGGACAGAATGTAGAACAATGTCATACATTCACCCGATTACAATGATCTGGGCCTAAATCCATCGTTTTTTTGCACTCCACACCACCCTGGGTTAGACAATGGCTATATGCTAATCAGATCTGACCCTGTGCCTCATGGGAACAGTCAAGTCCGAACTACCAAGCCATGTCTTTCCCAGACCAGAATCAAGCATCCAAGGACCGGTTTCTGGCTATCAGCCTTCTTCAGCCTGGATAGCTTGACTCCAGTGGTGTGGAGAGCCTGGGACTCACGTCTGAGTATACCCAGCACACTTGGGGTGAAAATTGCAAAAAACACAGTTGATGGACAGAATGTAGAACAGTGTCATACATTCACCCCAGTACAAGGATCTGGGCCTAAATCCATCATTTTTTTGCACTCCACACCACCCTGGGTTAGACAATGGCTATATGCAAATCAGCTCTGACCCTGTGCCTCATGGGAACAGTCCAGTCCGAACTACCAAGCCATGTCTTTCCCAGACCGGAATCAAGCATCCAAGGACCAGTTTCTGGCTATCAGCCTTCTTCAGCCTGGATAGCTTGACTCCAGTGGTGTGGAGAGCCTGGGACTCACATCTGAGTATACCCAGCACACGTGGGGTGAAAATTGCAAAAAACACAGTTGATGTACAGAATGTAGAACAATGTCATACATTCACCCCAGTACAAGGATCTGGGCCTAAATCCATCGTTTTTTTGCACTCCACACCACCCTGGGTTAGACAATGGCTATATGCAAATCAGCTCTGACCCTGTGCCTCATGGGAACAGTCCAGTCCGAACTACCAAGCCATGTCCTTCCCAGACCGGAATCAAGCATCCAAGGACCGGTTTCTGGCTATCAGCCTTCTTCAGCCTGGATAGCTTGACTCCAGTGGTGTGGAGAGCCTGGGACTCACGTCTGAGTATACCCAGAACACTTGGGGTGAAAATTGCAAAAAACACAGTTGATGGACAGAATGTAGACCAATGTCATACATTCACCCCAGTACAAGGATCTGGGCCTAAATCCGTCGTTTTTTTGCACTCCACACCACCCTGGGTTAGACAATGGCTATATGCAAATCAGCTCTGACCCTGTGCCTCATGGGAACAGTCCAGTCCAAACTACCAAGCCATGTCTTTCCCAGACCGGAATCAAGCATCCAAGGACCGGTTTCTGGCTATCAGCCTTCTTCAGCCTGGATAGCTTGACTCCAGTGGTGTGGAGAGCCTGGGACTCACGTCTGAGTATACCCAGCACACTTGGGGTGAAAATTGCAAAAAACACAGTTGATGGACAGAATGTAGAACAATGTCATACATTCACCCCAGTACAAGGATCTGGGCCTAAATCCATCGTTTTTTTGCACTCCACACCACCCTGGGTTAGACAATGGCTATATGCAAATCAGCTCTGACCCTGTGCCTCATGGGAACAGTCCAGTCCGAACTACCAAGCCATGTCTTTCCCAGACCGGAATCAAGCATCCAAGGACCGGTTTCTGGCTATCAGCCTTCTTCAGCCTGGATAGCTTGACTCCAGTGGTGTGGAGAGCCTGGGACTCACGTCTGAGTATACCCAGCACACTTGGGGTGAAAATTGCAAAAAACACAGTTGATGGACAGAATGTAGAACAATGTCATACATTCACCCCAGTACAAGGATCTGGGCCTAAATCCATCGTTTTTTTGCACTCCACACCACCCTGGGTTAGACAATGGCTATATGCAAATCAGCTCTGACCCTGTGCCTCATGGGAACAGTCCAGTCCGAACTACCAAGCCATGTCTTTCCCAGACCGGAATCAAGCATACAAGGACCGGTTTCTGGCTATCAGCCTTCTTCAGCCTGGATAGCTTGACTCCAGTGGTGTGGAGAGCCTGGGACTCACGTCTGAGTATACCCAGCACACTTGGGGTGAAAATTGCAAAAAACACAGTTGATGGGCAGAATGTAGAACAATGTCATACGTTCACCCCAGTACAAGGATCTGGGCCTAAATCCATCGTTTTATTGCACTCCACACCACCCTGGGTTAGACAATGGCTATATGCAAATCAGCTCTGACCCTGTGCCTCATGGGAACAGTCCAGTCCGAACTACGAAGCCATGTCTTTCCCAGACCGGAATCAAGCATTCCCGGTCTGGGAAAGACATGGCTTGGCAGTTCGGACTGGACTGTTCCCATGAGGCACAGGGTCAGAGCTGATTTGCATATAGCCAGTGTCTAACCCAGGGTGGTGTGGAGTGCAAAAAAACGATGGATTTAGGCCCAGATCCTTGTACTGGGGTGAATGTATGACATTGTTCCACATTCTGTCCATCAACTGTGTTTTTTGCAATTTTCACCCCGAGTGGGCTGGGTATACTCAGACGTGAATCCCAGGCTCTCCACACCACTGGAGTCAAGCTATCCAGGCTGAATGAAGGCTGATAGCCAGAAACTGGTCCTTGGATGCTTGACTCCGGTCTGGGAAAGACATGGCTTGGTAGTTCGGACTGGACTGTTCCCATGAGGCACAGGGTCAGAGCTGATTTGCATATAGCCATTGTCTAACCCAGGGTGGTGTGGAGTGCAAAAAAACGATGGATTTAGGCCCAGATCCTTGTACTGGGGTGAATGTATGACATTGTTCTACATTCTGTCCATCAACTGTGTTTTTTGCTAGTGCAAGAGGTGGCAGTTTAGTGGTAGTGTTACTGGGTGGTTCCAGGAGAGGGCCCTTCGTTGTCACTAGTGGAGAACTATCCTGTATAGTATTGTCGATGCTGAGAGTATTATGTGTTGCCCCTGACTTTGGTTTTTTTGTCTTCCTTTCCTTGTTGCTCTGTTGCTCTGTTTCCCTATTTTCCTTTTTTGAATTGCACCCTCCCTTAGGCCCCGATCTGTATTTGACAACCCTGTTAGATTTGGGGTGTTTGTTGTAGGTGGAGATTCTTCCCTCGGTGGAATGGGGCTTTGTACAGTTAATTCAGTATCTTCTCCCGTGTTTGTAGAGTTAGGCGGTTGCGTGATTTGTGTCAATGGCAGTGAGAGAAGACTCATGTCTTCAAGGTCGCTTAGGGTTCCTTCAGAGAGATCTATGCTGATAGGTGGCTGGACCCCTCCACAAGCTCCAAGCTGCGAGCTGTCTATATTCCGCCCATCCTCAGGGGTTTTTGCCATCGCTAGGATACCCATCGATGATCTCCGGACCCACTCGATTTCTTGCGAAATGCGTCTTTCTAAGAGAGTGATGTCGTCGATCAACAAAGATCCCGCCTTTAAAAAATAATTATCAATTTTACCTTGGGTAGGAGCGGGCGTCGTGGGTCCGGTGACAGTCAAATTTGATTTGCTCCTCGTTTCCATTTTACTCATGATAAGCAATATGTCTTGAGGAAGCAGGGAGGGGCCAATTAATCAGATGAGGGAGAGAGGCAGAGAGGGGGACAATAAAGATATAAAGGGGGATGGCCCGGTCCGGTCTCTAACGTTCTCGAACGGCCTCAAACGGCCCACTCTTTGCCCGGTCTTTGCCCCGAGCTCCGCCCCGCACGCGTCCCGCGTAGACGAGGTAACCCCAAAATTTGGACGATGCGCTCTCGACACTTCATCGCCAGTAGAGTTGTCTCCATGGATAACACTGGGTGTCGCTGGTGATTTGGCTTGCCATATCGTAGCAGAAGGAGCAAAAATAGTATCCATGCAACGAGTACCAAAAGGAGGGGCAGCCCTCCAAACACAGAGTGAACGGAGTTTGGAATGATTCCTAGGACTGCTTGAAAAGGTGCTAACAGTCCGGAAAGCATGGTCTTAAATACATTTACAATACCGCTCATATCAGACATGTTTAAGATACGACTTAACATTTCTGAGAAATGTATAGGGCAGTTTGTATTCAGAAGGGCATGCATCTCGGCAGAAGTCCTTGGGACTTGCAGAACATAGGTCTCTTTGGCTGAGGTCAGTGGCACAGTTTTTGCAAAAGAATGGCTTTCATTCTGCTTATCAATTCGTATAGAAGAGATGTTCAGTGAAGGCCATAGAGGTGACTGCCTGACTGTCTTGTAGTTTAGAAACAATACTTGCATACAGCAAGTGACCCTGGCTGACACAGTTACTAGATATGGAATACCTGGCACATGCCACAGCAGTTGTGATCGTTCAACATTAGGTAACTTCCATTTGAAAGTTGTCCAAAAATTGGATCAATCACTGCAGCTGGTGAACCTTGCAGGTGACAGGATAAGTTGTTAGAGGAACCATCGCATGCCCCGTGTAAATTAATACCCTGGCAAAGGAGAGAACCGCTTAGTGCATTTTCACAGTTTGAAACGCTAAGAAACACTTCATGTCCCCCACTCCATCTGAGTGTGTATGGTAAATCCCAGGATATCTTGATGTATTCTTTACCCAACCTTTCATATGTGCCTGCTGGTATGTGTTTTAGGCAATAATGAAAATGGAAAATTGTAACAGGCAGAGTGATTGTTCCATGTATTATCCATTCAGTAGCTGGTTTTTCTGCTACTGTGAATGGTATTCTTTCCAGCTTTTCAATGCTCAGCACCGTAAAGTCTGCCCCCCTTTGTGCCAATTTGATCTGTTTATCAGTGAGATTGAATTCTGAAAACAGTGACGTAGTATTGATTAAACTCCAAGGCACATAGCCTGAATGAAGGTTTTGTAACGTCCAGCCTAATAACATGATAGAACGTAGTTGAGACTGACCATGTTGCAACATGACCAAGTCTTGTTCCATTATGTCTATGGCAGAAGACACTATGCTGTCCAATGAATATATCCTGGATGACAGAGTCGTTAACCCATTGTGAACCACAGAGAGAGATTTCTCTAATTTAATACGATCAAGTTCTCGTATTCAGTCTGCAGTCTCTGCTTGTGTAATCTTCCATATTTCGTTATATTCAGCATATATACCGGCAATATATGAAATGTTTTTGACGCGGTTTTCTTGGTCCTAGCAAGAATTCCCTAAGGTCTGTGCCATCTTTAAGTGAAGATAAGTGTTGCTTCACATCCTTAAGTGTAGATCTTTGTAGCCAATCAAGATAGAGCTTCCTTACACTGTATGTTGTTACTATTCCAGGATGCTGTCTTTGAACATATCTTGTGTCTGGCCTGTGGATTTTAAACCCTTGTGTTTTGTTTAAGGGTGGGCGTAAAATCAGTTTCGCGGGCGAATTTGCGGATTTTCAGCGATTTCGCGATCCGCGAATCTCGCGAAATCGCGGTAAAATCCGCGAATCAGCGGGGACGAATTTTCAGCCAAGCAAGGGTTACAGCAGCAGGTGCAAAAGTTGAACCTAATTTCTTTGTAACCTTTTACAAAAGGGTTACAAACAAATTAACTTCAACTTGGACACCTGCTGCTAATTGCTTCCTGGCGCCTCGTTGCCTACTTGCAACTATTCTCTGACCCTGCTCTGACCCTTAAAGCAGGGTCAGAGAATAGTTACAAGTAGGCAACGAGGCACCTGTCCAAGGAATTAAACCTCATCAGGAAGCACTTACAGATATAAAAAACAGGAAGAAGGGAGAGGATGGCAAATACACCCATTTTGAGTTGTCAGGAGGGGTTAAACTAAAAAAGACCTTTACAGCACAATTTTCATATGCATTTTGCTAAAAATAAAAAGCTGTATGTTCTGTAGGGGCAACTCAGGAATCTGGCCCTTAAGAGATCCGGCCTCTCTTTCTTTCTCTCGTTCTCTCTCTCCCTCTCTCTTTCCCTCTCTTTCTCTCTATCTATCTATCTATCTATCTATCTATCTATCTATCTATCTATCTATCTATCTATCTATCTATCTATCTATCTATCTATCTCTCCCTCTCCCATAAACAACTTCATGGGTAACTTCGCTATGCAAGCGGCTTGCGAAGACGCAAAAATCCCCGCGAACACGCAAAAAACCCCGCGAACACGCAAAAAACCAAAAATCCGCAAATTCGCGAATTTTGCAGATCGCGAATTTGCAAATCCGCAAATTCGTGGATCGCGAATTTGCAAAATTCGCCCATGCATAGTTTTGTTCTGTAATCTATCTTGACAGTTGTTTGTGTGTGTAGGCCAGAATAACCATTAATTCCAATCTGGATCTGTTCTGTTGTGATGAAAAATAGTATATACGTCGACCTCCCCCTCAGAAGTGTTATCACTCTCAGGTGTAGGTATAGGTATGGATGGATTGTTCATGTCTTTGATCTTGGCTAGTGTTGGACAGTGTCATTCAAAAACATAATCTGCTCGGGATGATACAGGCTCTAAACAAAGCTTCTATCCCCTTGACTTGCCAATGTTTTGAACCCCAGACAGTTTTTGTCTCAATGTTGTCTTTCCAAAAGTCGAAACCTAGTCAAGACAGTTGGGCATAAAAGGCTACAGAATAAATCTGTTTTTTATTGGTTAACATACTTTTCATTCCTGTTCTGTTCACATTTTTAAAGTAAAATGTTTCTGCATTTGATACATTGAACCCTGAAAAGAATGGAAATTTCATAGTAAATGTTTTTGAGCTACCCTTTTGAGGAGTAGAACAATGTTCCCATTGGTTATACATATATACATTTCTAGGGCTTGTAGATTTGTGCAAGAAATGATGACTATAATGATTAAAACAATACATGTGTTCATAATCTGTAGAACCCTCTAAATATTCATGATTTGCGAATACTGCAGACATTTCTGGATCTGACATCATATTATTAACAGTGTTGAAGTCTCAATCATCACAAAAGGTACTAGATGAAACAAAGTCACTTAATGAAATCTTGAATAAGTGTGGAATCTTCACCAGCTCTGATGGGCCAATAATGTATTACTCTGTTTTGTCCCAAACTATACCATCGGGTATAGGAACTGCTGTGATGTTCACTGCTGACAAGTCTCTTTGTTCACAATGAGATGATTTGTGAGGCTTGAGGAGAAAGTTGACTTTCTTACTTGCTGTGTCCATTTTGACACATCTTCCATTCATCAGCATACCCAGAGTTATTACCAGTGTTAACCAGAGTAGAAGAAAAATTATTCCCAACACAATCCATAGTTCAATCCATGATGAAACCAGATACGTTTTTTCCAAGTGATGAAAAAGGTCAGTTGCTTGTTCTTTGAAAGTTCTTTTTGCTGGCGTCTTTTCAGGTTCTCTGGGATCCTCGGAAAACGTATCAAAGTTAATGAAATAGCCAGAGGCAGTTCTGTCAATGGTGGGGATTGCATATGGATTTGTTGAAATTGCTGGAACCACTTGATCACTTGTTACTTCGTTGTAGACAGGTGTTACTTCGTTGTAGACAGGTGTTTCATGACAAACTGTTATTTGGGTCTCAAGAGGTACAAGTTCCATAGCTTTGTTGCATAGTCCTTCTTTCACTGCAGATTCCTTAATGGTGATGAGTCTCTCAGTTTGAACATCTTGGATTGTAGCTAGAGGACTGTGTCTGCTACATTGTCCACTTGTCCTACTGCTTAGTATTGGCCCCAAAGTGTGGTTTGATCAGGTCGATGGACACAAATCTGTTCTCCTTTTTACCAGCAAGGGGCAGCAGTAAAACTATTCTTGATCCGTGGATTGCTAGGACAGGGACTGGTTGTCTGTAAGAAGGCCCATATTCCTTCTTATCCTCGATCTTTTCTCTGACTAGATCACCAACCTTTGGGATCCAGACAGGCCTTGCTAGGATGGTTGTTTTTTCCCCAGTGGTGATTGGCTTCAGCAACACGTTGCTTTGTTCATTTAAGTCTTGTAAAACAGCCAAACGATCTTTGAGATCAAATTTCTTTTGTTCCACCACTGATGTGTGATAATCAAGGTCCAAGACCAACATTCTTGTCTCAAAGCGGACCTCATATGGAGTGATACCCCCTAGAGAACTCCTTGGCAAGTAGTTAAGACTATGTTGGACATTTATTAGATGTTTGACCCGCCTATCACCCAAAACTAATACCATAGCTGTTATAGATTTATGTCCCGTTTTTTTCTCTCCACTACCGAATTTCCCTCAGGATAGAATGGACTAGAATACCACAATGTAACACACAAACTGGCCATGGCCTCTTTGTAAGCTCGAGAGCTAAACGCAGGACCCTGGTCAGAATTTAGCGTGCCAATTGCGTGTGTGCCGATAAAGACTCGCAAATCTTTTACAACAGTTCAAGCATCAGCCGAGCGCTGAGGCCACATCCAAAGGAACCTAGAACACAAATCCACTGTGACCATGATATATTTATAGTTACCATCCCTTTGTAAGGGACCGCAGTGGTCCAGGTAAACGCAGGCTAATGGTTTATCTGAGATTAGCAGGGGCATCTACGCAGGATGTTTCACACTAGAGACCTTCATCTTCTGTCATATTTCACATTCCAAAACATAGTTCCGGGTTTGTTTCCTAATACCTGGCCACCAGTACTTCTGTTTTAAGAGTGATACTGTTGCGGAAACACCTGCATGAGCAGAGGCAAGCTCTTCATGTGCTGCTAGGATTAGTCCCAATCTATGTTCCATGTTTGGAATCACCCTATGCCCCACTACAGGGATTCGAGCAAACAGAACATTATTTGTATCAGTTATATATGAGTGGAAACCCTTTAGGTAACACTGCACCGCTGCCATTGTTTGTTGCATTTACAGCCAGCAATATTTCACTGACTATTTTCATTTTTGAACAAGTGATTGTAGCTACAGAAGCCGATTGTACAGCTGCTTTTGTGGCTTCATAAGCCAATAAATTACCTTCAACGTGAAGGCCATCACAATCATGACTCAGCGTGTGTATCACATGAGTGTTTGTAGTCCTTCTCATAACTGAACTACTTGTTCCCAAAGCGTCTTATGCTTGATTGTGCCACCTTTTGCATCTTTGAACCCGTTTGAAGCCAATTCTGTAAATATTCATTGTAAGATTGGACACATTAGAAAGAATTGCTCACACTATGAGTGTGGGGAATTCGCGATCCGTATTTTCAAGTGCCATTTTGAATGCTTGTAGTTCAGCTGGCTGAGCTGTACAATCTCCTAGAGATTGTGGTTTTGTGACCCTAGGTCTGAATTTTCCATTGTGCATACGACCTTTAACCATCGTGCATGCAGCACTATAAGCTTTTTAGCCTCTTGTAGCAGGTTGTACTGATCCGTCAGTATAAATTATACATTCATACTGGTCTAGAGGTAGAATTTCAGTAGGCAGATGACATTCTTGTTCGTATTGTAGAAATGCTTGTGTTTTCAAATAAGGATCAAAAACGTATTCAACATCAGTTGCAGTAAGGTATTTAACCCATTGTATCCATCTTGGATGTAATTCTTTGGCTTTTGGAATGCTCGCTTTAGTCACTACTTCTAAGACAGGTATTTGAGTTACGATCATAATGCGTTACCCTGTGCTAGGGCTCTTTCTTGTGCTACAGCTGTTAAAACAGTTGTCAGAATTTTTTGTTTAGAAGTGAATTTCATTTCTGATTGTTTGTACAAATGTGATTTGTATGCTATTGGTACTTTTTCACCTTCGTTAAAAGTTAAGTAGGTGAATCTGCATCGACCCGGAATGATTCGGGATCACTAAGTTGCGTACATTTATGCGTGCTTGTAAATGTTTGATTGGTAACATGTCAGTTTGGAGTGAAAGCTAAATTTCTGTGTGTTCTTTTTTCTAATTTACTGTTTTAAAATCAGATTTTATTAATTCGTAGAGAGGTTTAACCCTTTCAGCGTAGTTTAGAATGTAAGTTTTTCCGAAGTTCAGGAAACCTAAAATCGACTATAAGTTCTTCAGCGTTTTTGGAGGCTGGAGCAGCTCACATTTTTCTAAAAAGTTCGCTGCCAGGCATTTGCCTTCGCTTGATCATTCTTATCCTAGATAAAGGACGTTGAGATGGGCAGTTCTCAATTTCTTAAAGTTGAATTTGTACCCTTCAGAGGTGAAGCCCAGTATAATAGTGTTCACCTTGTTCAAGTACCTATCCAAGTCATCGTCTGTCAGATAGATATCATTGACGTATGACAATGCCTTGTTATCATAAGTTTGTAGTAACTCTGTTACTCTTGCTGAGAATAGCCCAGGACTATTCTTGAATCCCTGAGGGAGACGACAGAAGTGACGCTGTGTACCCATTTATTGAGAAAGTGGCAAATACCTACTTTCTGGTGCAATGTTTTGACAAAAGAAACCATTTGAAATGTCTAATGTGGATTTAATTTTTTTACGCACAATGCTATTCATTAATGCTGTACAGTGTGCATTTTGCACTGCAAATGTTTTGCAACAAAAGTATAGATGTCTGTAATCCAATACTAGACAATAGTCTAGTATTAGTTTGCCCGCCATCCTATTGGTTAGTGGGACCGCCCGCCATAAGGGCGGGGGTCCCATGGGGGGTATTAGGATGTGCCCGCCACTGTGGCGGGTGCATCCTGCATTTTTAGCATTGTGGCGGGCAGCGCTGTCAGCAGCGCCCGCCACAATGCTAAAAATGCACGTATGCATTTGCATAAACAAAGCGGCAGGCACCGCGTGGTGCCTGCCACTTTGTATATGTAAATGCAGGGGGGTACCACAGGTACCCCCGTGTGCACCCCCACCTCTCCTTCACTCTGGGGGCCCACAAGAAGCCCCCAAAGTGAAGACCGCATGCCTTTTCATGGCGGCATCGCCGCCACGGAAAGGCATCTAAAAAAGCTCTATTAGACACTGCCACCATATTGGACCTTTTCCGCCCACTGCGGTCCCCCGCCATCCTAATATGGCGGGTCTCCTTTAGGTGACGATGGCAGGCGGATTGCCCCCGCCAGGCCGCCGGTGGCTACCGCCAGCCTGGCAGGGGCAATCCACCCGAAATCCTAATGGGCCCCTAGATATTGTCTGGTTTGGAGAAAGGAAACAAAGGATTGTTCATTGATGAGGTGCATGTTTCAATCACCCCTTGGTATTCAAGTTGATCTTAGATCTCCCTGACCTGTTTTTTAGCTTCTTGCTTAACTGGGTACTGCCTTTGTGCAGTTGGTAGATTTTTCAACTGGATTTTATGGTGAGCTGTCCTTATCCCATCCTACATGATTTTTGTATAATGAAGGGACTTGGGCGACTGCCCATTTCCTGGCATAAGTATATTTTAAAAGTACTGGTATATGGTTAGAGAAGGCTGGCATAATGATGTATTCGCCATGTGGGCACTCCCACACAAATTCTGGTAGACAGTCTTGTTCAGCCAGAAGTATATCATACCCTTTAGAAAGACGCTCCCCAAAGAGTGCTTTCACTTTTCTTGGTATGTCTCCCTCCATACGGAATGTTATTTCATATAACCTATGTGGAGAACTATCCCTGGTGTCTGTAGTTTCAACTTCAATGTCATCATTCAAGTCCACTGTCTCCAGAAGTCCCTTCAGGTTCTGGCGAGCTATTGTTACTTCTGCTGCGCTGTCTAGAATTGTCTGAGCCCATTCTCCGTTCTTGAGTTGTGTCCTCAAGATTCTCGGCACGTCTGATTTTTAGACCTGCTACCTTCTTTTTGGTGAATTAAGGATTTTTGTTTTTCTGAACTTGTTGATCGTCTTTGGACTTCACGCGTTCTTCCTTGTTTTCTGACCGTCCTCTTCTTTTGGATTTATGTGACAAATTTTGAAAGGTACGAGAGGAACGTGTATCAGTATCCTGTTATCTGTCAGGTTTTCTCAAATTATCCCTATTCCTGAGGTTATACCTCCTCTCACAGGGCTCCTTTTGAGAGGACCTACCTCTGGAATGAGAACGCTTCTCTTTGGAAGTTTGTTTGCTATTTTCCCACTTCTTTTCAGAAGATGTAGGAGTGTTTTTAGTAAAGACCTTTTCAGGACTTTCAGACAGTTGTGGTTTCACTGGTTTCCCACCCCAACTGTCTCTTACTAATGCTTCATAGGATTTTTCAATTATTCTGGCTAGTTCTTGTGGTTTTTCTGTTACTTCAAATTCCCTCATCTTCTGGCGGTTCGCCACAGATGCTGATTCTCCTTTAATATTAGATTATATTATTGTAGAGACCTGTTTGAAATCTTTCAGTAATTTCATACCTAAATTTAGAGCAGGATCTGACCCGTATTCGTTTTGAATCTGTTTCAGGACATCAGGTATTACGGCCATAGACGGAACACCGTGTGTTTTAGTGTAGATTGCAGCGAAGACTGTACCCCAAGGGGTACAGTCCTCCAGATGTGGTGTGATCCCCATTCGTAAACAGATTGTTAAAATTCTGTGTTTCTCATGAGGGCTAGTATTAGAAAATACTGCTTCGATCTGAGTAATTTTCTGACCTATCCAGAACAGAATTTGTTCACGTTTTGTGGGTAATTTACCCATGACTGCGTGTAAAGTCTGTAGTGTAATTTTTAGTGTATTCCCCTGGTGAGAGGTTTGTTGTGGAATAACTATTGTAGGTTGGACTGTAAGAGCCCGCATGACATATTGGACCAATTGTCTGTTGATTTTGATTAACTCTTTGAGTTGAGCAAGTAGCTCTACATCTGTCATCTCTTCGATTTCAGGATGAGATGTGTAACCTGCTAAAATCAGCCATGTTGCTCCTGGTCTACCTAGAAGACCGAGCCTGGTAATGTGATTTAATTGTTTTAGGGTGCCGGTAAACCAGAGCTCATGCTCCTGGTATGTGAGTGGAATTTCAATATCCTCAAAAGGAATATATTTATCAGGTGGATCATCTTCTTTGTAGAAGTGAAACATACGTGTTACTGGATTTGCTTCTGGAAAGACTATCCATGAATAGAAGACCTCTGCCTGGTGACATTCATGTGCCTCTCTCACAAAAACTGCCCTACCACCTCTCGATGATAGGCCATGTTTTATAAGTTTTATAGTGATGGCTTTCCTTAAATTTTGAGGAATTATTACAGCAGTTGCATCGGTTTCTTGAAAACCTGTAAAGTTTAAAACACTGTTGGCGTTGTCACCTGTAGCTGCAATCGAGGCGTTATCCTCGTCAGCCATTTTAATGAAAGTTGAGGAGTAAGTTTCAAGGGAACAAAGATAAGGTGCACAATATTTTGGAACACTGTATCCTTCAACATTGAACAAACCAAAAAGCTAATACATAGGATTTTTCGTCCTACTCACCTATGGCAGATATTATCCCTTACCCACTACAGATGTCTATTGGAGTATTATGAGTACAGGGTCTTTGAGAAAAGCACGACTGAGTTACTTTAGTATCTAGCGTTAAATTAGTGCCTTATCAAACGTTGGGCAGCATGTAGTGTAGTTCCTATATCCCTAATGGGCTCTGTGCATTGGAATAACATACACTATAGTTTTGAGTCAGGACTGAGGTCAGTAATTCTATATCGAGTATATTAAACTTAATTGTGAGTGTGTCAGCTAACTCAGAGGTCACTAGAAACTTTCTCGAATGAACAAGAAGGGATTAGTCTCTGACAACCGCATAAACATGACAACTTTCTTTCCCTTAGAGTCGGAACAATATCTTCAGAGTTGTGAAAACAATAGATAACTATTTCACTCAGTCAATTGTGCATGCTTCGTTTCTACAGAGTTGAATAGATATAGAGAGAGGGGCGTTTCAATAAAAAGGGGTTTATTGAACAGTCTTCTTTCTCATGCAAGACAAATGAACAGCTACAATCGTTAGACAGAATGAGAAGTATAATGCATACAGCATAAACAGTAATATAAAATAATACTGTAAAAGTATGGTTTGTTGCTATAACATATATAAAAATACACAAGACATATGATAAGGAATCCAGGAGCAACTCAGGAGACGAATCTGTCCGGGTGGAATCTTGAAGACCAGATCATTTTTAATTAGCTCTGACGGTGTGGAGGGCCATAGCTCCAGTAGTCAAAACAATTTGGACCGGTATAACAGTGTAACCAATGAGACAGTGGTCCTTGGTTGATGGTTTTCTTGGTGCTGGTCAAAGATTCAAATAGGACTTTTAAGAAGACCTTTACGGTAGGGCTGTTTGGCCCCTATACTGAGCACATACCTGGAGGTTTACTGAAGAAGGTGACCAGCCTAGTGATTAGAAGAAACACACATCCTCCCATAGCTCACCAAGTAATGGATTAACTATTGGGGAGATTCAAGGAAAGCATTTGTTAGCCTGATGAAGGTGGTGAAGTTTTAGATACCACAGAAACGTGTTGCTTCTGTTTCATAATGAACACCCTAACAACACTTGGTCTGAATAAAGCTGGCATGTTTTAATATCTTGAAATAACATCTGGCTTGGATAAAGGAAAAGATATATTACGTATACATCAAATGTGATACATTAGTACTAAATCCTATGCATCTGAAGTGTCCTTAAAGTGCAGCAGGTTGTTGGTTTTGGGGCTTATTCAACACTTTGTAGTTCTACCTTTTTTGCAAATGAACTGTTTTTTTACATGTGTTTTTAATATTGTGTATTGAGTATATACTGGAATTTCTTTTTTTTTTAAAGGTGTATCATTTTTGATATATAGCTAATACAATTACATGACTTTTCTACATTGCGCTCTGGGTTTGGTGCTGGTGAAAGATTTATGAGTGGAAGCTGTGTGACTGTGGTGTATGTTTTCAAAAAAAGAGCCCAAAGGGGTCATTTTACTTGACTATAATATATAAAAATACATACATAAATAACACAGGCTAAAATACTCAACTGGTACTTCTAAAATACGCCTACCCCAGTGTACCTGACCTAGGTCTAGTATGAGGGAAGAAGTAGGTGCTGCCTTAGCATAAGTTTTAGTTCTGCCAAGAATTGCCAAAGGTTTCTCTAGGTTCTAATCAGCTCCATACCTTAGAATGAGAGAGGTTGGTATCTCTTTCCCAGGACTTGATTTCCCAACACCCCGCAAGGCGAGTCAGAAACACTGGAGCTGGATTCTCTGCAGGAGGAGGACAGCGTCTAGTCAGTGAGTCAGCTTGGGAGATGTCTTCCTTTGGGACTTGCTGTGGCGAGCTGCGTCGTGCAAGTAGGTAGTCGAGTTGCACCGAACTACGCTGTGCTTTGCAATAGCAAGTGAAGGTATATTTATACCTTGAAGGTGTTTAGTAATGCCAGTTTTGACGTAAAAGTCGGGCATATGAATGTCATGAATGAACCCCTAAGGGACAGATGTTCGAGCACAATAATGAGTTCTTTGAGAAATCAATATTCAAGCAAGGGGAAGTCCCTAAGAGCTTATGGGTCTGGTTTTCCAGGTACTCGTTGTGACGTGGATGAACGGATGTAAGTAGCCCCGACTGTTTTTGGGTAGCATGGACTATGCCTAAATAAGGACTAGATTTCTATTTCTATATAAGGGCAGTGTGAATTGTACCTATATAAGGGCATGAAACGGGAAATTCATACGGAATCTAAACCGATACACAACTGACACACCCCTTGGTTAAGGAACCAACTCATCACCTTCTCTGCAACAATAAGGAATTGACGCCTCATAAACCTCCCCAATGCCTAACGTCCCCTGTATTTTGCATCATCTTTCTTTTTCAGGACACCTCCATGGTACTATGCAATGAGAAGGCTTCTTCTGTGCACCCTGGTTGAACTCAACTCCATACATGTGAATAAATGGGTATGCATAAGTCAGACACCAAATATATAATTGTTCTTCTATATCTCTTTTTTGCAAAGCAGTTTGACAATAATGTCTAAAAGTACTGAGGGGGCCTTAGTCAGAGAAGTAGAGTTTGCCCTCAAACTCAGGGGGTTCTCCTAGAAGTTGGTCAGCTAACACACTTGAGTCTGGCCAATCACCCTCATCCTCTTTCTGTGCTGTTTCAGCACAAGTGTAATTTATGATATGAAGTGTTAGTCCACTTTTAACATGGTCTTTCTCTCCACATTTTGAGGTTATGGACTGATGCTTCTGACTGTGACAACTGTGTCTACTGCACTGAACACATGATCAGAAAACACACTGGCTAATGGAAAAGACACATACTTTATTGCCAGACTGCTGAGCTCTGGGTTTTGATCCAGGTAGACCTCTTTTGGGTCATCCAGAAAATCCTGAACCATCCTCTGAATGGTCATTGCTACTGGCACTTGCTCAGCCTTGGAAGCCTTCACCTCTGCAGTTGACTTTTTTATGTAGTGCGAGTTTGACCCGACGCTATTGGGTATTAGAGCGCTTTACACGAGCACCAGTTGCGTTACATGAGGAATAAGGACACATCACGGCCCTGATCCTACTCGACCTCTCTGCAGCGTATGACACTGTCACTCACTGCACTTTACCACCAGACTCTGTGATGCTGGCATACAGGCAACGGCCCTCGACTGGATCCGCTCCTTCATCACCGGCAGAACCCAAAAAATCAGACTGTCACCCTCCCTATCCAAATCCACAGAAATCAACTGCGGAGTACCACAAGGATCATCACTCAGCCCCACGCTCTTCAACATCTACATGGCCCCCCTCTCCACCATCATCAGACAGTACAGATAGTATCCTAAGCTGACAAAACCCAGCTCATCCTCTCCCTCACCAAAGACCCCATCATCACCAGACTCAGCTTCCAGGAAGGAATGAAGGACGTCATATCATGGATGAGCAGCAGCTGTCTGAAACTCAACTAAGAAAAGACAGAGGTCTTCAAACCCTCCCCCTCTGCATGGGACAACAAATGGTGGCCTACCGTCCTCGGCATCCCCGACCCCCACAGACCACGTCTGAAACCTCTGCATCAAACTTGGCTCCTCCCTCTCCATGACCCAACATGTCAATGCCGTCACCTCTAGCTGCTTTAAAACCCTCTGCATCCTCCAAAAGACCTTCAAATGGATCCCCCCTGAATCAAGGAAGACCATCACCCACACACTCATAACCAGCAGACTGGACTATGGAAACGCCCTCTATGCCGGAATCAGCAAGTCTCTGCTCTGCAAACTCCAGACCATACAGAACACCACAGCCAGACTCATCCCCGGCATCGCTCAACACAAACACAACACCCAACACCTGTGGAACCTCCACTGGCTCTCCGTTGAGAAGAGAGTAACCTTCAAGATTCTCATCCACACCTACAAATGCATCCACAACACCGGACCCCAATCCCTAAACAAGAGAATCTCCTCCCACATACCCAAGAAGAACTTCGGATCCACCGACCTCGCCGAAACCCTGTGCATCCGCTGAGCCAGAATAGGTGGAAGAGCCTTCTCCTACATAGTGGCCAAGACCATGAATGAGCTCCCAATCAACATTAGACGCGCCCCCTCCCTGAACATCTTCAGGAAGACACTCAAGACGTGGCTCTTCGACTGAACAGAGCTACAAAATAGGTCTGGTCGGGAACCTTCCATTATAAACAGATGACCACCACACATTCAAAACATCCCACTCCTTCCACAAATAAAGGGTGCAGTGCTAATACTTTAGCTAGATTTGCATAGTACAAACGTGTGGTGCCACTAACACATGCGACTCCAGGAAAGAATCAGGAGGTGAAAACTCATTGTGCACCTTGGTGGAATCACTGGATGTGGAACAAGTGTCTGCATCTTAGTCTTGTGCCATTTGGAGTTTGCTAATGCAGGTGATGCTGGCACACTACAGGGGACAGGGCTGCTTTGTGTAATGCTGTCATCTTCTTTTTCTTCATGATCACCTTCTTCTATCACTTTTAACTAAGCTGCTTCCCTTCTCTCATTACCGCCACCATCAGCACACATCTTTTTAAGGTGCTCCTCCCACGAAATTGTGTGATGCATTATATTCCCAGCTGGGATGCTTGGCCTCCAGTGCCGTAGTGTGAACCTGGCTTAGCTCGACAAACACTCATGTGGCAAATGGAGCATATTCCAATGTGATCCTCCTGCTTGCTAATCGTAAAGATGTTCCAAACTGGGGAGGATAACTTTTTAAATGTGCTACTCTCAATGCTGGAAGAACTAGAGGTAGGTGACTGTTATTTGCCACTCTGCAGGGTGTACTTCGACTGTGCTAATGGTGAATGCAGGTCTCAGCTTGGGCCTTATAAATATGAAGGCTGGTAGTGGTGGTGGTGAAACCAGCGCCACATCCCTCTAAGCAGGATGAATAGGATATGCCATGTCAGTGTCCTCTGAGCTGCCTTCCAAACTGACAATCACTGGCTGATCATCATCACAGTCACTTTCCATAATTCTAAAGCCTTCAGGAACTTTCATTTTCCCTTGTCTCTCGCGGGGTCTTGGCCTCAATCAGTATCCAATCCTAGTCCAGATCAACAGAAGGTGCCTTGGAGAAGATGATTGAGTACCTTTGTGCTGGAGCTCATACAGCCAAAGGTTGTAGAGCAACATCTTGCTCAGCAGGAAGCTCAATCTCCTGTTCTGCTTTTCGCTAAGAATTGTTGTTGGCTGTGGCTTCTGTTATCTACTTTCCAATGATTGGGTACTTTGCAGCTGAGACAAATCCAGTTCAGACTCACTGCTTGTCACTGGTTGTAGTGGCTGCATGGCTGAGAGATGTGGGCTTGGGCATGGCCCTAGGTTGGGGTGGTGTTGTTGATGATGATGTGATGTGGGAGTGCTGCTCCCAGCCTTTTGTTGCCCAGAGGTGGGTGCAGCAGGTACACCTCGTTTCCTGAAAAAGGTGGAGGGTGGCATGCCAGTGGTGGCAATGCCCTTCTTCTTATCCTTCTCATTGTCCACTTTCTTAGCAGGGACACCCTTCTTTTTGTTTTTTTAAACAATCTTTTTATTAACCACGCTCATGAGCCCATACAGGACAAAGTAGTTCCAACATTCCACATTTGGAGATACCCTAGGAATAAGCAGTAAAATAATCATGAGGGAACAACAAGGACAATCAGCAATCCCCATCATCCCTACCCCTCTATGTCTACCCTAGATACTCTGTAGTTCCACCTGGGCGCCCACACTTTCTTCCATTTTTTAGCACACCCCCTACTTTTTTACACAGTTTCTTCGGCCCTTTGGCACCAGTCAAGGTCTCGCCTCCATTCCTCCAGTTGCAGGGACAAGAAAATGAAATCTGTGAAATGTGGCATTTGCAGTTTAAAGCAAAAGACACTATAATTTAGTGAGGTAAAATCACAAATAATTAACAATAGTGTATCCATTCAAACAAAACCATAATATTTCACTAATATACAGATTGAAAACTTTACTTTATGAGCCTCTAAGACCTTTGAGTTGTCTGTGGCTGGCAGAAGGTGTAGAGGGAAATGGAATAAAGAAATATTGCTGGTGTGCACCTATGAGATGTCTGTGGTAGGCCATGGATGCAGGCGGAAAATGCAATAATCATTAAAGAAATTATTGCTGGTGTGCGCCTCTGATGAGACATCCACGGCAAGCATGGTGTGCAGGGAAAAATGTAACTATCCTTAAAAATGTATTGCTGGTGTTCACCCACGGAAGGCAAAGGGTACATGGAAAACCAAATATGTCTCCCTAGGGACTATGAGAAATCCTAAGGAAGGCAAGGAGGTGCAGGAAAAATTGGAAAAAATATATATTAAAAAGATATTGCAGCTATACAAAACAATAATTCTCAAGCAAATTAAACTCACATCAGGAACAAAAGAAACATTTCACAAAAAGTCATAGGCTTCCTCTAGCAATGTCCCTAGAAAATGGCTTTGAACAGAGGATGAAAATGAGCACACTGGCCACACAAAATGGCTGCCCTGACACATGGCCACCTAGGGTGAATGCATTGACCACAAGGAGCATGGCGGCCTATGGCAAAAGCAAAGCACACTGATCACAAAATGGCCGCCAGCTACATATACACCAAAGGCAAAGGCATGGATGACAAAGAACACATTCAGACCTATGGCAAAAAGTACACTGACTACACAAAACAAAATGGCCACCCAGGCACATGGTATGGAGAACAAGGACAAGATGGTGGCCTTTGGCAAACACACACACTGGCCACACAAAAAATAACCACTTGGCCTGCTAAGAAGGGAGACATGGTAAACAAAAAAGAAAACACTACCAATAAATGAGCAATGCCATAAATGAAAATGATGTCACCTTTAAAAATTCACAAACCACAAACACCCCAAGGCATAAAAAATGACCCCACCAAAATACTTTAACACTTCTGGAAAAAAAATAAAACACATTTTGCATTTAATCCAAGGCCATCCCTAAATCTGTAGATTTATAAAGAAAATAACACGGAAACAGTTTCTTAATACATACCCAATGCATAGTAATGGCTGGCTGGCTGAGGTCCACCAGGAGACTAGGCCCCTCTGTAAAATGAGCAAAACAATAGTGCAAAATACACAAAAACACACAAGAAAATTGTGGAAAGTACTTTAAAAGTTTTAAAACCCGGCCCCCCAAACCTGTGCAGGTGTTTTCCTTTACAGAAAACTAAAAGGGTTAATGCAAAATAGGCCCCTACAGCAACTTCAGGCCACCTACAATCAATTTTAAAACTGGAAGAGAAAACAAACAAGGTACAAATATTCTGGTACACTCTCCTCATCAAAAAACAAAGTTATCCAAAAGTTCTTTAATTTACTTGATTTCTCACAAACATTCCTTAAAAACATAATGGTATATGTATAAGGAATTGCACACAAAGGAGAGAGTGATACTTTCCCCTCAAAATCCAAATGAAAAGTGGCCAAGGAATGGACAAAGCACTGAGAGTAGCCTTCTGGACAGAAAATGGAAGTTGGAGTGTCTGTGCACTTCCTTCCTGTTAAAAGAAAATTAAAGCAAAAAAAAATGTGTTGTGTGCGAAAAGCTGCCTGAACTATTCATTCTGGTAGAATAGTTTGACGAAAATCCAACTTAGTGTTGATTTTACGGCTTTAAATTTACTAGCAAAGCAACCCTCTGAATGTGACCACTCACAATAGAAAATGGTGCCAGAGGGCTTCCTAGTGATCACAAATCGCGCAAGGGGACACCAAACTCTTCTTTACCAGCTTGCTTGCTAGAGCCTTATGTTGTTCCTGTTGTCATTGCATTGCCATGAACAGGAGTAAGTAAGTCATTGTTTATTTCATGATTATTTAAAATCATTACACAATTGCATACAACAAGTTCCACAATAAAACAGTTGTATCACATAAAAAGCATCATTGGTACATAATTCCATTTTAAATACCATTCTAAATACAAGGTGCTTTGACTAAGGTAAAAAAAAAACTTCTAATTTAAACCAACCCGTCGGCTAAAATGGCTTCAAAGTGCCTAGTGCTTTATAACCTGTGATGTTCGGACGGCCTATATTCATGTTATATATATATATATATATATATATATATATATATATATATATATATATATATATATATATATATATTATATATATATATATATATATATATACATATATATATATACATATATATATTACGGTTCACAATGCACAGTACAAACTGTGCCGATGCACTCCACTTCAGGTGGCACATGAATCACTCGGACAGTCGGGTGTGCTCGTCAAAATGGTATTTTAATTCATATTGGTTCCACACACAGGCACATGAAAACAGCCCAACGCGTTTCAGCGAACCAGTCGCCTTGATCACGGGTAGTTGAGTGTTGTTTCAAACAAACATAAATAAAGTTTCAAAAAAACAAAGTTTCAAAAAAACATAATATTGCACACGTGAATACTGAGTAAGACATCAACAAAGGACAAAAGTCAAAGTATAGCAGACATCTTGTAGTGGTGTTTGTGCACAATGTAGCATAATAAAACACATATAAGGAGAAGCTTATCCATTATACTGTGTTTGCTATTCACAAATTAACTGTTTCAATTAATGTCATATTTGTACCTTATTACCTGCTGGGCCTGTTGACACCAGAAGTAGTGTCTATGGATTCAAATTCCACTCACTATGTATATCAATATATTTAGTTGCTCATAATGTTCAAAATAAATTACCAAATAAACGCAAATTGTATGATCTCTTGGAATGCTTCATATTTCAAATGATATGTATAACGCAAGTGCATAATATACCAAGTATGTAAATTCCCAGTGGATTTTAAATGCCAAGCAAACATTATTTATAAATTGCTGCTATAAACAAGGAACATTTGAGCAAACCCGAAGGTCATATATTAGAGAACATCCTAACACCCCAGTGGGTAATATCAAGGCCCGTGTCCAATTTAATAAAGTTATAAGAGTCTTTCTCAGCAACCATAATCTTCCACAGCTTCCTGCAGGAAAAAAGGGAAAAGACAAAGCAAATTCGCCTGTCAATGTTGATGTTTCATACATCACACCATTACATTCTACTACAATGACGTTCTAACAGTGCCCTCATCACCACCAAAGAAAATTAATTGTGAGATATAATAAGTCAATTAATAAATGGTTAAAAACAAGTTCTCGCAGAAATCCTCAGGTAATCTATATACATGATGTGGTATATTGTAGAAAACATATATATAAATAAATATAAACAGACAATGCTACAAACATCCCACATGGTCGGGGCTAGCCTACGTGTCTCCTAGATGCCATATCATCTCCTCTTCAGAATTGAGGCCCCCAGGGATCGAGGTGTCTAAATTGATGATATATCTATTTTCTAGCTGTCTCAATTTACGAATGGTGTCTCCCCCCCTTGGCATTGGTGGAAGTTTGTCAATGACAAAAACAAATTGAGGAGATCTCGATTACTTTTGTGATGCTCCTCAAAATGACGAGCCACAGGGGAAGTTTGGTCTTTATTTTGGATAGCCCTCATATGCTGAAGGACTCGTACTTTGGGTGGGAACATGGTGCTTCCCACATACTTCTTAGAGCAGGGGCATACCAAAATGTATACACAATATTCAGAGAGACAAGCTAGATGTTTCCCGATGTTCTTTACTTTTTCTTTTACTGGGAAAAATACCTTTTTCACGTTTGAGCTATATTTGCACGCTTTACATTTCATACATGTAAAGAAACCTTGGATGTTACTGGTTTTGGATCTTATCGTGCTGATTTCATTATGACTCACTTTCGCTCTTAACGAGTCTGCCTTCCGATATGTCATGTTGGGATTATCATCTAAAACGCCAGACAATGCTGATTCAGTTTTAAGTACTTTCCAATGTCTAGCAAGGCTTTTCTGTATCTTCCAAGATTTGGAATGGTAAGTTGAAATGTACCTGATGACTTCCTTACATATATATATATATATATATATATATATATATATATATATATATATATATATATATATATATATATATATATATATATATATATATATATATATATATACATATTAAGTCATTTGGTTCCGCTAGCGCTGAAACGCCGCCTTGACCCAACCTCTCACGATGGGGGCTCGTGCTGGGTGGCGAGCCCTGCAATTATTTTCGTATTTCCACACACTCCTCCAGGTATGAAAAACACGAGCCCAAGTGCATCCAAAGGTTTTATTTTAGCAAAAACTGCAACAGATTAACTCAACGCGTTTCGGGATAGTCTCCCTTGCTCACGAGTCAAGTTGTGTGAATTTCATTGGAGTAATTTAAACAACATGTGACAAATAAACATAAACAAAAGACTGCCGCGATTTATGTAAACAAAGCGGTAGCTAGGGAATGTTTCCTCTAAACACAATTCATTATTCGTAAACATGGTTAAATTTAAATTAAGGTAAATGGCATTTCGCTATGAATTCAAGTGTGTAACGCTATATTTACAAAAAAGGCACAACTTGTTCGTAATCAGCTGGTATATACCGCGCAAAAACGATAGGCAGAAGAACTTTTAAATTAACACTCATAACTTGTCGTGCAAGTTTAAACAGGTAGCGCCCCTGTGGGCAGTCCTATTATACATATAAGCTCCGTTCTTCCATTTATGTCATACACATCGCGCAAACCATCATCAAATAAGAATATAGCCCATGTGGGCGCCTTCCAGAATTCATTACTAATCAGTGTCTCCCCTTCGGGCAAACATTACATTATTGCTTAGCGCACACGTTGTGAAATTTCAGCGGTTACCAAGCGACTAGAATTGAGCCCCAGTGGGCATATTTTCTTGTTTAACCATTACTGTTTGGTGAGTTGTATAAATTGTCTCCTTCACAAGGATTTTCACATTCCCTGAAAAATAATAAAAGAACTAAATTAAAAAAACACACTAACAAGATATTTGTACAATTCTTAAAAGAGTTGTATCTGCGAGCACATATATATACATCAACTCCTGGGATTGTATCAAGACAGACCATGGGGCACCTAGGTACAGCAAACAGAAATCTAACTAATTTCATAATGAGTATAAAAGGTCACCCCAAGTGTACTTCCATCTCTTCGTCATTATTGTGTCCAAGAGGTACCATGGTCTAATATCTGATTATAAACTTTGACTCAAGTCTCCGTAAACACTGTTGTCTGTTTCCACCTCTTTCGTTATATTTCACTGTGTCTAAGACACAGAAACTCAACAGGTCTGAATTTTGGTTGTGGTGACTTTGGAAATGCCTTGCTATAGGGTATGTTTTATCCATGTTTTTAATTGCACGCCAATGCTCTAGAACACGCAGCTTAGCCTTTTTGATTGTGCTGCCAATATAAGCTTTTTTGCATGGGCAGAACAGTGCATATACAGCATAATCAGTGTTGCACGATGTATGTTCATGAATTACAAATGGTTCTGCTGCAGAAGACAAAATTGCTACTTTTACATTTCGACTGTTCTTGCAGGCTTTGCAATTTCTACATGTAAAAAACCCCTGTACACTTGGTGATGTCGTTTTGTTGGGTTCAATTGCCTTGCACAATTGGTCTTTCAATGATTTCGCTCTCCTGAAAGTTACCTGCGGAGACATTTCTACGCAGGTTGCTATATCTGGATCAGAATGTAACATGGGCCAGAATTTATTTAAGCTTTTCCGCAATAAAAAAGCTTTGCTGCTATAAGTTGTGATGAACCTGGTCTTAGTTTCCTGCTCTGTTGTCTCAGGCTGCTTAGTGAGCAATGACTCTCTGCTCCTACCCGCCACCACCTTCTGTGCATTCACAATTGTTTTCCACGGGTACCCTCTTGCTGCAAATCTCTCACACATTATCTTTTCTTCTGCGGAGTATGCGCTGCTGGTACTACAGTTGCGTTTAGCTCTTAGTAATTCCCCTACCGGGATGCTCTGAATGAGGGAATTAGGATGGCAACTGCGCGCATGCAACAAGCTATTGCCTGATGTTGTTTTCCTGAATAGTTCACTTTCCAACTTATTATCTTTAACTCGCAGTTTCAGATCTAAAAATTCAAGCGAATCTTTAGACCAATGATGTGTGAATTGCAAGTTGAATGTGTTTTCGTTCAATGTACACACAAAGTCAATTGCTTGTTCTTCATTGCCCTCCCAAATTACAAAAATGTCATCTATGTATCGCATCCATCTAATGGCATGCTTTTTGTACATAGATGGTCTGTACGCAATTTTCTCCTCCCAGTACCCCATGAAGAGACCCGCAAAGCAGGGAGCAAAACAAGTCCCCATGGAAGTACCGAGAGTTTGTTTGAACACTTTATTGTCAAACAAAAAATATGTCTGGGTTAGGCATGTGTGCATCATTTTTATGAGCATCTGTGTGTGATGCAAGTATGACACTGATCTCCTCGCCAAAAAATATCTACAAGCATCTAAGCCTTGTTGGTGGGGGATGCTTGTATAAAGGCTTACTACGTCTAATGACAGTAGTGAGTAGCTCTCTTTCCACTCTATAGTTGCAATTTGTCCCAGAAAATCTCCCGAATCCCTGACATACGATGGTAACCCTTGCACTGTATACTGTAAAAAATGGTCTACGTATTTGGATGTATTTTCGAAACAACTTCCATTAGAGGAAATTATTGGTCTACCCGGAGGATTTGTTTCACTCTTATGTATCTTAGGTAAAAGATACATCGCAGGTAACTTGGGGAACTTACATTCTGAAAATCTAAATTCCTCCTCTTCAATAACTTCAGCCAACCTCCATTGTGAAAGCTGTGTGTTGTAAGTTCTTACAGAATTTTCGTACTCCATTCTGTTACTTCTGCAGTAAGTGGTGGTATCTGATAACTGTCTCAGCCCTTCTGCTATGTAATCTGACCTTGATTGTATCACTACGTTCCCACCCTTGTCTGATTTTTTAATGACTATTTGTGGGTCATTCTTTAGATTTTCTAGTGCTTTCTTTTCACTCTGTGTGATATTTTTCCAGCCTTTATGTTTTCTATTATTGGCTATATGTTGCAATTCTAAACACATGCTCTTTTCAAACACATCTACAACGTCATTTTTAATCGGTGGCAAAAACACCGATTTGGGCTTAAACCCACTTTTTACACTCAAGTCCAATGGGATTCCTTCTGCTTTGAGGTTTTCAAAGGGATCACTATTTGGTTCAGCTTCATTAGATAACACATTCAAACAATGTTCCAATTCCACCTCTGCTATACTCAGGTGACTAGGTTTTACCTCAGCTGTTACTGTTTTGTCCGACACTTTTGTCTGCAAGAACAGTCGAAATGTAAAAGTAGCAATTTTGTCTTCTGCAGCAGAACCATTTGTAATTCATGAACATACATCGTGCAACACTAATTATGCTGTATATGCACTGTTCTGCCCATGCAAAAAAGCTTATATTGGCAGCACAATCAAAAAGGCTAAGCTGCGTGTTCTAGAGCATTTGCGTGCAATTAAAACATGGATAAAACATACCCTATAGCAAGGCATTTCCAAAGTCACCACAACCAAAATTCAGACCTGTTGAGTTTCTGTGTCTTAGACACAGTGAAATATAACGAAAGAGGTGGAAACAGACAACAGTGTTTACGGAGACTTGAGTCAAAGTTTATAATCAGATATAAGACCATGGTACCTCTTGGACACAATAATGATGAAGAGATGGAAGTACACTTGGGGTGACCTTTTATACTCATTATGAAATTAGTTAGATTTGTGTTTGCTGTACCTAGGTGCCCCATGGTCTGTCTTGATACAATCCCAGGAGTTGATGTATATATATGTGCTCGCAGATACAACTCTTTTAAGAATTGTACAAATATCTTGTTAGTGTGTTTTTTTAATTTAGTTCTTTTATTATTTTTCAGGGAATGTGAAAATCCTTGTGAAGGAGACAATTTATACAACTCACCAAACAGTAATGGTTAAACAAGAAAATATGCCCACTGGGGCTCAATTCTAGTCGCTTGGTAACCGCTGAAATTTCACAACGTGTGCGCTAAGCAATAATGTAATGTTTGCCCGAAGGGGAGACACTGATTAGTAATGAATTCTGGAAGGCGCCCACATGGGCTATATTCTTATTTGATGATGGTTTGTGCGATGTGTATGACATAAATGGAAGAACGGAGCTTATATGTATAATAGGACTGCGCACAGGGGCGCTACCTGTTTAAACTTGCACGACAAGCTATGAGTGTTAATTTAAAAGTTCTTCCGCCTATCGTTTTTGCACGGTATATACCAGCTGATTACGAACAAGTTGTGCCTTTTTTGTAAATATAGCGTTACACACTTGAATTCATAGCGAAATGCCATTTACCTTAATTTAAATTTAACCATGTTTACGAATAATGAATTGTGTTTAGAGGAAACATTCCCTAGCTACCGCTTTGTTTACATAAATCGCAGCAGTCTTTTGTTTATGTTTATTTGTCACATGTTGTTTAAATTACTCCAATGAAATTCACACAACTTGACTCGTGAGCAAGGGAGACTATCCCGAAACGCGTTGAGTTAATCTGTTGCCGTTTTTGCTAAAATAAAACCTTTGGATGCACTTGGGCTCGTGTTTTTCATACCTGGAGGAGTGTGTGGAAATACGAAAATAATATATATATATATATATATATATATATATATATATATATATATATATATATATATATATATATATATATATATATTACCTACTGGCGGTCGCCAGTAGGTAGTTATAGTTTAGTTAGGATCTACTTTCCATAGGAAATCCGCAACATTCTATTGGAAATAACTTTGGCGCCGGTGGACGAATCTTCGCGAATTTCTCAAAGTTCGTGGCCCGCTCTGCTCCGCTCCTTCCCTGAAAATGTGGGGGGGATTCGTCAAGCGGGGGCCGATATAAAAGGGGGGGCCCCAAAACGTGTTTTCTCCATGTTAATTTCCATAGGGCGGTCGAACTCACTTTTAGCCCGAACGGCTGAATGGATTTCCACCAAACTTGGCAAAATTGTTGGGACTGGTAGCCCGATGTGCCTTTGCTATGTCTCAAGATATGTGCTCTAGTGGATTTTGAGTAATTTAGGTTCAAAAAAATATATATATCTATGGCAGCGCCCCGGTACGCGCACCAGGGAGCGCTCTGAGCGCGCCACGCGAGGTGCGCACGGAAAGCTGATTTATTTATTTATTTATTTGTTTTTTATATTTCTAAAGCGCAAACAAAGGCCCGTGGGCATCTCGGCGCTAAGTATCTGAAGTATTTACCCTAAGAGGAAGGAGCGGGATCTATTGATTAAAAAGCCAGGTCTTGAGTTGCTTACGAAAAGACCAGAGCGAAGGGCTGGCTTTGATCAAGTGGGGCAAAGTATTCCACAGCTTTTGAGCTGACACCAGGAATCTTCTGTCTCCCCAGGAAACAGTTTTAGTGCGGGGAACCACAAGATCAATTAGACGTGAGGAACGTAGTGTTCTAGACGGGCGATAGGGAATCAGATTGTGGACGAGGTAGGCTGGTCCTAGATTATGCAGTGCCTTATACACAATGCATAGAGTCTTAATCTTTATTCTGTTTCTGATGGATAGCCAGTGTAACTCTCTGATGGTATTCGAGGCAGATTGATGTTTGGGAATTTTTCCCAAAAGCCTGGCAGCTGAGTTCTGTATTATTTGCAGTTTGTTTAAGACTCCTTCTTGTGCATTGAGGAATAAAGCATTGCAATAGTCCAGAGTGGACAGCACAAGGGAAGTGACCAGAGTTTTACCAGCTTTGTCTGGAAGAAAAGGGAGGATTTTTTTAATGAGTTTCAATTTGTAGAAGGCTGAGGAAGTGATCTGGTTGGCATGTGGGTGAAAGGTGAGGCGGTCATCAAAAATGACACCCAAATTCCTCACCTTGCTAACAGGCTCGGGAGGGGGGCCTAGTGAAGATGGCCACCAATTGGACGACCACTCAGGAGTTAGCGGTCCAAAGATGACTACTTCCATCTTATCGGAGTTTAACTTTAGACAATTGGAGGCCATCCAACTCCCAATTGCTACCATGCCTAATTTGAGATCGTCCGCTATTTTATGGCCATTGTTCTTGATGGCTAGGACCAGCTGTGTGTCATCTGCATAGGATGTAAGGCTCATCCCATAAGCCCGAATGACATTGGCTAAGTCCGACACGTAGATGTTAAAAAGTGTCGGACTTAGGGATGAGCCTTGAGGTACTCCACATGGCAGAGACAAGGTGGACGAGTGGAAGGGTCCCATTGTGACTACCTGGGTTCTGTCTGGCAGAAAGGAAGCCAGAAGTTTGCTGGCATTCCTTTGAACACCCATGTTTTCGACACGGTCGATCAGAGTAATGTGATCGACCGTGTCGAAGGCCGCTGATAAATCAAGCAGTATCAAGACTGCTGTGCCCCCAGCGTCACGGATGGATCTGATGTCATCCGCTGCTTTAATCAGAGCCGTCTCCATCCCATGGAATTGGCGGAAGCCAAACTGGGTTTCATCAAGTAAATGATGTTGCTCTAAAAAGGCGGAGAGCTGTTTATTCAGAGCTTTTTCTGCTATTTTAGCCAAAACTGGTAGGCTGGCAATAGGCCGGTAGCTCTTAGGTTCGTCCATTTCAAGGTGTGGTTTCTTTAGGAGTGGTTTGATAAGGGTTTTTTTAAGCTATCAGGGTAGATACCTGTGCTAAAAAGCATTGCATATGGAAGAAATAGCAGGAAGAACCACTTCAATGACCGGTAGTAGAACTTTGAATGGACATGGGTCAAGTGCCGAACCTGATCTGATGGTGGATATAATATCCATGACCTGAGAACTGGAAATTTCTGCGAATTGAGAGAGAATAGGTCCAGTATGTATGTCGGTCAAGATGTTAGAGGGACTTTTGGCTTTTTTGGAAAAGGCAGAATAAATATCGTTGACTTTACTAAAGAAGAAACTGGCTAGTGCATCACAGAGGGGTTGTGAGGGGGGTGGAGTCAGAATGGGGGAGTAGCCGGCTAACTGCTTAGCGGTTTCATACAGGGCTTTATTGGAGTTTTTGGCTATCTCAATTCTATGACTAAAGAATATTTTCTTGGCCTCATCAATCATGGTTTTATATTTGGCAACCGTTTCTTTATATTTTATTTTAGCCTCCTCTGAGTAGTCTTTCCGCCAGTGCCTCTCCCTATTCCTGCACTGTTGTTTTTGTTTTCTTAAGGCTGCGGAATACCAAGGGGCCGATGGAGTGGATCTATTACGCGATCGTTGTTTAACCGGGACCAGCGAAGATGCCGCCGAACCCACCCACTCATAGAATTGAGTGGTAGCGATATTAGGGTTGGTTGATAGAGAAGGGGTAGAAGTGATTAAAGAAGTTTCCAGGCTGGAGCTATCAATGTCGTACCACGCCTGGAATGCCTGATGGGTGTTGAGGGGGAGTAAGGAAGCAGCTGTATGATGAGTGGTTAGTGACGCCATGATAACATGGTGGTCTGACCAAGTGACAGGGAGAATTTGAGAGACATGTAAATTTTGTGAATTGGTGAAAATACCGTTCAGTGTATGGCCCCCATCATGCGTGGATGATTTGACCAGTAAAGGTAGACCGAAGGTGGTCATATCCCCTAGGAGCACGGTAGTGTCTTTGTCCTCCATTTTATCAAAATGAAAATTAAAATCACCGAGGACAGTGAAGGAACTGTCGAGAGCGGATGATTCCAAAATGGACCTAAGGTCAGAGATAAATCCAGTTCTTGATTCCGGTGGACGATACAAAAGGATCCCTTTAAAATTATAGGAGGGGGTCAACTTGACAGAGAATTGCAGGGCTTCACAGGATGGTAGAGGGATCGTGTTGGTTCTGACAGTGAAAGTATCACGTACAATGAAGGCGATCCCACCACCTTTCCTGCGTTGTCTATCCAGTCTGTGGATGGAGAAGCCTTTTGGGACTGCAATTACTATATCTTGCTCGGACGAACTGTCCATCCAGGTTTCTGTCATAAATAGCATATCTAAGTTGTTATCCTTCATCAGGTCAGCTATGTCCTGTCGGTGTTTCCCGAACGAACGGACATTTATGAGGGCAAGTGAGAAGGATTTGGGTGAGTAGGACTTGGACTTGGTGGGAGGGGAGGAGTTGAGGTTAGAGGGAATCTGTGTTTGACAACAGGGACAGATTCGGGGAGAATCCACAGCAAGCAACAGCGGATCCAGTACAAGACATGACTGATGTTGAGGGGGTCGTAAAAGCCTGAGCATGTTGGACGTATATGGTCTAGATGAATCTGGGCCAGGGGGACTCGAGAGACCAGGGGGACTGGCCCTCGGCCCGGTCCAGGCGCGGACGGGCGCAGACGGCTCTCGGGTGTCTGTAAACATTCGAAGCAGTCCGTACTGGCCGCCATCTTGTGTCTCGGTAGGATAGAGACACAAGAGGTGGGAAAAAAAGGGGAAAATGACCATAAGGGGGCAGGGTTGGTCCCCCCTGAACCCCTAGGTTTGATGTGGGGGGTATAAAAGGGCCCCACGGGGCAAAATATATATATATTTTTTTTTTTGATTTGCGCGGGGGAGCGCCCGGTACGCGCACCAGGGAGCGAACCGGGGAGCGGCCCATGGGGAAAGAAGAATGACAGAGTTTTAAAAAAATGTAGCCTTTGTTTATAAATTTGAGGTAGTTCTAAAAAGAACTGTTTTTTTTTTCTTCTTTTTGTTGTTTTATATATATATTTTTTTTAAACATTGTTTACTTTTTTTGGGTTTTCTGAACAGTTTTATATTTTTTTTGTATTTTTCATGGGGAGAAACGAAAAAACAGGGAATTGAAAATGGTTCAACTGGAGCAAAAAAAAAAAAAAAGAAACAATTAGGCTTTATTGGGGCATTTGTGGTTGTCCCCAGCAAGGACTATGAGCTTTATGCTCAGTTCACCATAAGAGATGGTCTTCCCACAATGAATACAAGTAATTCGGAAATCCGCAAACCGTGGCTGAATGCAAGGGATTGTCTCCCTTGCCTCTGGTCCCGACGGAGTGGGTTGCTTTCTTTTGGAGGTGGTGCTTGTAGATTGGGGAGGGTTACTGGCCAGTTCCCTCATCTCTGCAGCAGAATAGTTCATCGGATGCTTGCGCTGCATGTGTCTAATCATGGTGTTGTTTCCGAATGAATATTTTTCCCCCTAGAAAGTTCCATGCCACAGATTAGACAAGTCACCTTGGCCGCATTGACTTTTTTCTTCCCCTCTGGGATCGAAAAAAACTCCCATACAATGTGTGGTCTTGGCTGGTATGGGGTATTGTGTTCTTCAAGCCATCTTCTCCTCCCCTCCTCCTCCTCCTTCTCCTCTTCCTCCTCTTGTTGACCACCAATGTAATCTTGTGGTGGTCCTCTTGGTGGTTGTGGTGGTGGTGGTGGTGCAGATGCTCCAGCTGCTGCTGCTACTGAAGCCATTTTATAGTTTAAAAAGGTACAGAGAGGTACAAACAGGTCTTCCTCAGTCAAAGGACAAAGTCAGAATAAGGAAAAAAGGTGGGGTCTTTCATCATTTAGAAAAAAAAAGGCCTGAACCAATGAGAAGTGTTATTTTCAGGTCACAAGACCAGGGATTTCATCATTATGAAACCAAAACTGTTCTGCACCAATAAAAATTGTTATTTTCAGGTCACATGACCGACGCGCTTACGCGACGCGCCCCCGGACACGCCCGGGGGCGCGCCCCGGGTCGCGTCGCGTAAGCGCGTCGGATGTTTACGTTGCGCGATCGTATTCGCTCGAGTGCTTCCGGGTGCGCTTACGCCGTGCGTATCACGCGGACGCGGCTACGCGATACGTCACGATCATGTTTTCGTTCGCGACATTGGCGCTAACGGGACGCTTCCCGGTTCGCGCACCGGGGCGCTTCAAAAGACTACGCTCTCCGGGGCGCTCACCGGGGCGCGCCCCGGGAGCGCTCCAGGGTCCCAAAAAAAAAAATGGCTTTAAATACAAATAAAATATAGGATTCATTCATTTTAAAAAATATTACATTTCATAGCTATAGACATTTGCTATTAACAAAATTTTGAAATTCAAAGAAAAAAACATAGGTTTGGGGCCTTATATATAGTTAGGAATTAGCATTTAAAAAACCTATGAAATTCACTGAAAAAACCATAGGTTTCAAATCAGGTATAGATAGGAATCAGCATTTAAAAAACCTATGAAATTCACTGAAAAAACCATAGGTTTCACATCCGTTATAGTTAGGAATTAGCATTTAAAAAACCTATTAAATTCACTGAAAAAAACATAGGTTTCACACCAGTTATAGTTAACTGGAAATTTTACTGACATAAAACCATTGAAATTCCACGTTATAGTTAGTTGGACTCACTATAACTTGCGCGCCTGCAATGCACTGCTGATGATGTCACATATTACATCACTCATGACATGGTCAGTGACATCACTCAGGACATCACTGATGACACCATCCTTGTGACAGAGTGACAGACCTCCTTTCAGTGTAATGTAACCCTTAAAACACATATTCGAAAATAGAAATTAACATTTTCAAAAAAATGGAGATATCCATACCAGTTACAACAACTAATTCAGTAATTCCACCATCTATATACACATTCTCTCATTCACCAACAGTTCTATATAGTCACTCATACATATACTCACTCATCATATGTAGTGATACACCTATACATCCTGTTACACACCGACAAAAGTTACTCACACACATACTCACACATACTCACACATGCAAATAAACTATTGAACATCCATTTATTTGCATATACAACTATGCACACACTACCACCTTACTTCTAAGGAAACTTACACATACTTACTCTCTTAAACAATCACTTATAGAAACACATACTTATTTAAATAGGAACTCTTACAATCTCACATATACTCACTTATATACATCAATACTCACATATACTAGATTAAAACATGTTGTTACTGATAAAGATACTAGTGAGACAGTCATTCACTCACTAACACACACATATACACACTCATCCACCCATACAGTCCTGCACATATGCTGTCTTCAAAACACATACAAACAGTGAGTCAGTCAGTGATGCATCTATGTGCTAAGTAATACCCCCACTAAACCATACTGACACTCATACTGATACTAAAAAAACATCTAATAACCCATATACACACACATGTAGCTACTCACCAACCCATGCAGCCACTTATACACAAAGTGAAACACTAATACATATATTTAAATATTTAAACATTACTCACTAATATTTATTTTTCAGAAAGACACACATTCACTGGATGGTGTCATCAGTGATGTCATGAGTGATGTCACTGACCATGTTTGTATATATATATTTTTTTTCTCCGAGCCCTTCGAGCTGTTGAAAGTTTTCTGGATGACGAGAACAATTTAAATACAATTTGAATGGTAGCAGGATTTAACTTGGATGAAGCGGCTGCCGTGGAACATTAGCCATACATGGAACTTTCTCCTATTAAAGGCGTCTCTGTGAACTGGCTGCCAGCTAATACAAAAGGAATGTTTTAGCCAAAACGTGGATTGAAAGACGAAACCGGCAAAGAGAAGCAATGAGGGTGCATTCTGGGAACTGTGGTTGCCTAACACAGCTAAAGAGAGGCAACGAAATCACAGTGTCGTGACACAGGTGTCATGCTATGCTGTCTCCATTAAAAAGATCTTAAATACAGCACGATTGGAGTGGTCGTTGGTGAGTTTTAATAACTTACTGTTGCTGATGTAAGTAAGGTGTCTGACACACCTTGGGAAAACGACCCCGGCTCGCTTGGGAGAGGCGCTTCATTGTCAGGTCCCTGCGAAGATGGAGAGAATCCAATTTAGGAAGCGCCCACCGGCTATGAAGCAGTGACTCTGCTGCAAGAGAATGGAAGTGGCCCTCATGAAGGACCCGCCTCGATTGAAGTAATGAACACGGTTAAACAGCTAGAGCTGGCAGAGAAGATTTCTCCGAGCCCTTCGAGCTGTGGAAAGTTTTCTGGATGACGAGAACAATTGGATTACAATTTGGATGGTAGCAGGATTTAACTTGGACGAAGCGGCTGCCGTGGAACATTAGCAATACATGGAACTTTCTCCTATTAAAGAAGTCTCTGTGAAATGGCTGCCAGCTAATCCAAAAGGAATGTTTTTGCCAAGACCTGCATTGAAAGATGAAACCGGCAAAGAGAAGCAATGAGGGTGCATTCTAGGAACTGTGGTTCGCCTAACATAGCTAAGGAGAGGCAACGAAATCACAGTGTCGTGACACAGGTATAAAGGAAATACTTCATTTCCTCAGAACTGTCCACAATTGACTGCCAAGTACTTACAGACACTGAATGCAACAATATGAATTAAGGATACCTTGCTGCCACTTTAAGTTCGAACTGTCGGGCATTAGTCCCTTTTCAATGTTTAAATTCACGTTTGATTTAAAAAGCAAACTAACCCATCCGTTGTGAATTTGCATATGATTAAGCCTTGAGAAGGCGAAACGCGTCATGCTATGCTGTCTCCATTAAAAGATCTTAAATACAGCACGATTGGAGTGGTCGTTGGTGAGTTTTATTAACTTACTGTTGCTGATGTAAGTAAGGTGTCTGACACACCTTGGGAAAACGACCCCGGCTCGCTTGGGAGAGGCGCTTCATTGTCAGGTCCCTGCGCCGATGGAGAGAATCCAATTTAGGAAGCGCCCACCGGCTGTGAAGCAGTGACTCTGCTGCAAGAGAATGGAAGTGGCCCTCGTGAAGGACCCGCCTCGATTGAAGTAATGAACACGGTTAAACAGCTAGAGCTGGTGGAGGAGATTTCTCCGAGCCCTTCGAGCTGCGGAAAGTTTTCTGGATGACGAGAATAATTGGATAACAATTTGGATGGTAGCAGGATTTAACTTGGACGAAGCGGCTGCCGTGGAACATTAGCCATACATGGAAATTTCTCCTATTAAAGGCGTCTCTGTGAACTGGCTGCCAGCTAATCCAAAAGGAATGTTTTTGCCAAGACCTGCATTGAAAGACGAAACCGGCAAAGAGAAGCAATGAGGGTGCATTCTGGGAACTGTGGTTCGCCTAACACAGCTAAAGAGAGGCAACGAAATCACAGTGTTGTGACACAGTTATAAAGGAAATACTTCATTTCCTCGGAACTGTCCACAATTGACTGCCAGTAAAGTTAGTTCTCCATTAAAAAGATCTTAAATACAGCACAATTGAAGTGGTCGTTGGTGAGTTTTAATAACTTACTGTTGCTGATATATATATATATATATATATATATATATATATATATATATATATATATATACATACATATATATATATATATATATATATATATATATATATATATATATATATATATATGTATATATATATATATATATATATATATATATATATATATATATATATATATATATATATATATATATATATATATATATATTCACTGAAAAAACCATAGGTTTCACACCAGTTATAGTTAGGAATTAGTATTTAAAAAACCTATTAAATTCACTGAAAAAACCATAGGTTTCACACCAGTTATAGTTAGCAGGAAGTTTTATCAGTAACAAACAAACATTTATTCTGTCATCAACTTTTACATATACATATATAAAACAAATTTATTTTTCAGAAAGACACACATTTACTGGATGGTGTCATCAGTGATGTCATGAGTGATGCCACTGACCATGTCATGAGTGATGTAGTATGTGACGTCATCAGCAGTGCATTGCACGTGCAAGTTATAGTGAGTCCAACTATCTATAACGTGGGAATTTCAATGGTTTTATGCGAGTAAAATTTCCTGCTAACTATAACTGGTGTGAAACCTATGGTTTTTTCAGTGAATTTAATAGGTTTTTTAAATGCTAATTCCTAACTATAACTGGTGTGAAACCTATGTTTTTTTTCAGTGAATTTCATAGGTTTTTTAAATTCTAATTCCTAACTATATATAGGGCCTCAAACCTATGAAATGTAATATTTTTTATAATGAATCCTATATTGTACATTTATATAATAATTTTTTTTTTTTTTTGCCTTGGTGCGCTCCTGGTGCGCGCCCCGGTGTGCGCACCGGAAAGCGCACTTTTCCGGCGCGTCCCGGGGCGCGCACCGGTGAGCGTCCCGTTAGCGCTATTGCCGCGAACAAAAACATCATTGTGAAGTATCGCGTAGCCGCGTCCGCGTGATACACAAGGCGTAAGCGCACCCGGAAGCACTCGAGCGAATACCCCGGGGCGCGTAGCGTAAGCGCGTCGGGTCATGTGACCTAGAAATAACACTTTTTATTGGCTCAGGACAGTTTTGGTTTCCAAATGATGAAAGCCCTGGTCATGTGACCTTAAAATAACTCTTTTCATTGGTTGTTATCAGTTTTTTTTTACAACTAATGAAAACCCCACCCAATTCCTTCATTTCCTCTTTCACTTTGGAGACAGCAAGACCTGTTTTTTTCTGTCCTACTATTTTGTGGAAAGAATGGCAGCTAGACCATCCAGCAGTAGTGAGGACTCAGATGGCTTCATTCAGGAAGAGCCTCCTCAGCCCAAGATCAAGGAACATTTTATTTGGACATTTTTTTCAATACCTGAAGGATTAAAAAAGGTGAATGCTCCCAAAGTAGAATGCTAAATCTGCCAAACTGTGCTTTCCCGAGGAGACCCAAAAAGGAAGTACAGTTTTGGCAATTCGACAATGATTCGCCACGTCCAACGCAGGCACCCCCAGAACTATGCCCGGGAGAGTGTCCGAGACCAGGCACGTAATCCCCCAAGGGATGGTGCCTCTACATCTACAGGAGGAGCCACAACATCAGGGAGAGGACGTGCAGCGGAATTGGAGATGATTCCGAACATTCAACCTGTTTTTAGTGACTTTACTATTAAGTGCAAGCAATGCGATTAACTGCTTTGCTATGGTGAGCAGAGCATCAAGCTCGTTGCATGCAAGAGGCAAGAACACCGCTGCCTTCCCCAGCCCTAATTTGTCCCCTTTTTTTTTTACCTGTTAAGCAGTTTTGCATTCCCTGTTTTTGTTCTGAAAAAAACATAAAAAAAGAAGAAAAAAAACCAGTTATTTTTAGAACTACCTCCAGTTCTCAAAAAAGAGCTATATTCTTATCAAATTCAAAATGAGTAACTGAAGTGGAGTGCAGTGAGAGAGGAGAGGAAATGAAAATGAGTGGGAAAGCAAAGAAAGGGACGAGAGGGGAAGGGAAGTGAAGTAGGGGGACTGAAAGAAGGTGAGTGTGGGGAACGAGAGTGAGGAGAAGTAGAGTGAATATGGGGAATGTGGATAAGTGAAGAAAATGTAGTAAAAGAACGGTGGTGTGGAAGGGTAAGAAAAGACTGACGCAAGCCCTTTCACATTATTCCTGCGCCAGGTGTAATGTATGCAAAGGGGGCGTATTGACGCAAGAAAGGGTCGTAGAAGTGACGCAGTGAAATCTATGAGATTTCACTGCGTCACTTTTAGGACACCATTGCATCAAAATCTTGCACATCGGGCTGGCCCCATGTGAAAGGATGCATTGCTGGAGTTGCATCACTTTTGTGACACACTCCAGCAATGCATCACTACCTCTAAGCACTTTAAATCATTATTTTACTGTTTCACTGGGTTTTTAACATGGTACGCTCCCCGGTCTGCTCCCCGGTGCGCATACCGGGCGCTCCCCCCGCGAAAATCGGAAAAAAAACCTTTTTTTTTGCCCCGCGGGGCCCTTTTATGGCCCCCACATCAAACCTAGGGGATCAGGGGAGGTCTACTCTGCCCCCTTACGGTCATTTCCCCCTTTGTTTTTGCCTCCTCTTGTGTCTCAATCTTACCGAGACACAAGATGGCGGCCGCTCCGGACTGTTTCGAATGTTTACAGACACCCGAGAGCCAATCAGCTTTCCGTGCGCAAGTCGCGTAGCGTGCTCGGTGCGCTCCCCGGTGCACGTACCGGGCCGCTGCCATAGATATTTAAATTTTTTTGAACCTAAATTACTCAAAAACCACTGGAGCACATATCTTGAGACATAGCAAAGGCACATCGGGCTACCAGTCCCTACAATTTTGCCAAGTTTGGTGGAAATTCATTCAGCCATTCGGGCTAAAAGTGAGTTTGACCGCCCTATGGAAATTAACATGGGGAATACACGTTTTGGTACCCCCCTTTTATCTCGGCCCCCGCTTGACGAATCCCCCCCAAACTTTTAAGGAAAGACCGGAGCTCCGCAAGGCAAATTTGAGGACATTTTCAGGCAGATTCGTCAACCGGTGCCAAAGTTATTCCAAATAGAATTTTGAGATTTTGCATTGAAAATAATCCTAACTATAACGACCTACTGACCTATTCACTGAAAAAACCATAGGTTTCAGGCCTTATATAGTTAGGAATTAGCTTTAAAATAAACTTTGAAATTCACTCAAAAAAAGTTTTAGGGGTGTTATAGTTTGCTGGACATTTCACTCATACAAATCCATTGAAATTGCTCCTATATAGTTAGTTGGACCAACTATATTTCGCGCACCCGCAATGCACTGCTGATGATGTCACATATTAGATCATTCATGACATGGTCAGTGACATCACTGATGACATCTCAAATGACATCACTGATGACATCACTGATGACATCATCCATGTGACAATCACATACACCTTTTCATACACAAGTAAAATCTTTCATCACTCTTTGTAAAATAGGTAGGTAGTTATTGTTAGGACCTCTTTTCCATAGGAAATCCGCAACATTCTATTTGGAATCACTTTGGCGCCGGTCGACAAATCTTCGCGAATTTATCCAAGAAAATAACCTGCTCTGCCCAGCTCCTTCCCTTTTTGGCCGTGATTCGTCAAGTGGGGGCTGAGAAAAAGGAGGGTCCCAAAACGTGTTTCCTCCATGCAATTTTCCATAGGAACCTTTAGCCAGTTCTACAGCCCGAGCGGCTGAACAGAATTACACCACATTTGGCAGAGAGGTAGAGTTCGGTTCGCAGATTGTGCTTTTTGTTAAATGGTGTAAATCCATTCAGTAGTTCCTGAGAAAATCAAAAGTAAACTCTTAGTGATATCTAGAGACGAAGTACTGCACGCGCACGGAAATCCATACAATTACAAGCACGAGCTGCATGCTGATTGGATGTCAACTGTCTGTCAACACTCCAAACCAGGAAGTGTTGGCAGCCATCTTGTGCTTCGGTAGAACCGAGTCACAAGAAAACAGTAAAACAAAGTTGAAAAATAAGGAAATGGGGCAGTGTAGAAACATCCTGACCTTCTAGGTCTGCTCAGGGGGTCCCACATGGATTTTTAGGCCCGCAATGTAATTATTTTTTTTAAATAAGAAATCGAGGGGTACGGTGGAAAAGGCAAAATAAACTAGAAGTCCGTTTTATTCTTAAGTAGCCTCAGAGGGGCCAAATCTCTGGGGCAATTTTTTTCCATAATGGGGGGGCTTGTAAGGCCCCACGCAGCCCTGGGGACTGCCACCCCCTCTGGGTTAAAAAAAAAAGTATGTTTTCAGCCCCCCTCTCCCCGTACACACCCCGGGGACTGCCACCTTCCTGGGGCAGTAATATGTAAAATGACCTTTCAGCCCCAGGTACCTGCACCCCCGGGGTTTTTTATTGTTGGGAGGGGATCGTACGGCCCCCTCCTGGAGCCCTTGATGGCCAATGGGACAACTGCCTCCCATGGCCGGCTCCTGTAGTGTCTCGGGGTGCCTACCCCCGGGGCACTGCTGTTTGCTATGGTAGGGCGGGAGCGTCGCTGTTCCCATTTTACCACAGCAAACCGCTTTCCTATTTGAAAGAGAGAGCAAGTTAATCGGCTCTCTCTTTCAAGTAGGAAAGCAGATTGCTTTTCGATAGAGAGAGCAGCATGTAAGCTGCTCTCTCTGACAAAGCAATGCCGGCTCTCAAAGGACGCGGGGAGGATCGTAGGGGCATTGGAGCTAAAGAAAAACAGTTCTTTTTGAGAACTAACTTTACTGGTGAAAAAAAGAGCTATATTTCTATGAAAGTATGTGAAACTTTCCGTTTTTTTTGTGCACCAGTTGTACTCTCTATGCATGAGCAGCCTTGTTTCCAAGCCCATGTTTCTTTCTTTTTCTTTAAGTTCACCAAGCAAAGTTGTCTTCATTTCAGGTACTAAATTTGCCACTTTCTTTTCCCGGGCCGTGTGTGTCATCCGCTGCTATACTTTTGTAATATATTAATAATCACATTGCCGAGGCACCAAACGTTGATTACATACTCCGTCCTCCACCATTTTAGTAGATTTCCTCCGTTATTTTTATTATACCTGTTACTTTCATTTTACCCTCCGCCTATCTTCTCTGTGATCGATGAGATTTCCTGCCACAGACACCACGGTGTTTGTCCTTGGCCTCCGGTGTTATTAGACTTGGTCACACGCATACCTAAAAACTAATTTGAAGCACGTAAGCCACAGCCATTACAACGCGTGTCCGTCACCAGAAAGCCATTATCATGCTTATGCCTTTATCATGGTGGTAAATGTATATGGCTAACGACATACTCGTGCTCCCATCATTATCATCGCAGGTTCTTCACCCGCTCAGTGCTTTGGGCACCACGAACTCAGTGACCAAAGAGGCCAAGTATGTAGTAGTGGGCCCCCTTGTTCGGTAGTTTGGGAACAACTCTAAAATGGCATAGAACACATGCGCCCCGTCTTTTTTATACACAGGGTCACGTGTGTAGTGACGGATGTGCTGGATGGGTGTGTTGTGGGTGTATACCAGCCATGAGAGAGTGTGTGTCGATCTGACAACTAGACCTGCAACTAAGATATCACTACAATGGAAATCTGGGCCTTGTGCTGTTGTTGTGTTTTCCTGGTAGCGTAAGCACAGTAGGCGGTAATAACTTATTCAGTCTCGATTAATTTACCACCTTCCCCAGGGGATTTTAAATGTTGGGAGAGGGGTCAATAATTGTGCTGACTTTTCTCCTTTTACTTCACAAAGAAATGCCCCCTCTCCAAAATCAATTATTCAAAATTATGGACCAAACACACTTATTTTAGTCCGGTCCGGTATATTTATTTATACCCTTCGCTCATATTTTTTGGAATAATTTTTAAAATGGCAGGGAAAGATAACTCTATACAAACAAATAACCACAAAAAACCTTATAGAGCTATTTGACAAAAACAAGAATTCACAATTATACGAAATTATCAAACAATGAACATAAACGATACATCCAACATTAGATTGCAATATTTAGGCAATGTAGAAAATCAATTGGAATGCAATTACTGACATTCAAAATACAATTGCAAAGTTAAGCAATGTATAAAACACATTCATCAAATTTTCTTTATGTGAACAAGAATGCGATCACTACATTCAAAGAGCAAAAAAGATATGTATCACTATTCTTCAGAGACCGCTCTGGTTGTTATAGTTCGCTCTTGCTGAAATAGCCGACGCGTTTCAAGTTTGGACCCTTAGTTTCCAAACCATCTTCAGGGCTTTGTATTACTCTGTGTGATACTGAGTTGTTATAGCTTTTTATCACTGGGCACAACTCTGTCCTTTAACTGTACAGCTAAATCGCATTCTTGTTCACATAAAGAAAATTTGATGAATGTGTTTTATACATTGCTTAACTTTGCAATTGTATTTTGAATGTCAGTAATTGCATTCCAATTGATTTTCTACATTGCCTAAATATTGCAATCTAATGTTTGATGTATCGTTTATGTTCATTGTTTGATAATTTCGTATAATTGTGAATTCTTGTTTTTGTCAAATAGCTCTATAAGGTTTTTTGTGGTTATTTGTTTGTATAGAGTTATCTTTCCCTGCCATTTTAAAAATTATTCCAAAAAATATGAGCGAAGGGTATAAATAAATATACCGGACCGGACTAAAATAAGTGTGTTTGGTCCATAATTTTGAATAATTGATTTTGGAGAGGGGGCATTTCTTTGTGAAGTACAAGTTTATATGACCCAGCCCTCCTTCAGCCCCACCAAGGGTCTACCTCCTTTTTGTGCTTGACTTTTCTCCTTTAGCGTGCAGTACTATATTGTTTTATAAAATGTATAAGTCTTCAAACTATCTTTGCTCTTACAACGTACGCCCGCTATTTCCGTAATTGATTTTTAAAAGTAATATACGCTTTTTTAAGTTTAAAAAAAACTATTTTCATGATTATCCCAGATAATGTCTTACCTTAATATGTACTTTAAATACATAAATATATGTTTTTGAACAATTAGAATCTTTCGCGCCATACGCGTACGGGGAGCCGTATATGACATCAAGCAGGATATTTATTATTATTTTTTTTAAACGCGGGGTATATATTTTGGGCCAAAAAGAAAAAAAACGTGAAGCCTGCTTTATTGTTATTAGCCTCCGGGGAGGGGGGGGGGGGCAAATCCCTGGGGTAATTTGTTTTTCATAATGGGGGCCCAGAGGGTCTCCCCTGCGTGGGTATCGCTATCCCCCAGATCTTTAACTATATGTATGCGGGGGGCTCATGGCCCCCCGGAGTTCCAGGGACTGCCCTTTCCCACTCGAACCCCCCACCCCGGGCCTCCTTTTATTAAAATAAATTGTGCAAAGGGGTTGTAAATGTGGTATTTTGCTTTCGTTTCTGTCTTGTAGAGGATCCAGGGTAAATATAACGTTTTTTTGTACAGCCACTACCTTTCTGCCTGTTACCGTGGTAACAGTTCATGGATCACTTGCATGAGTACAGACGTTAGAAGTTCACCATAATATGTTGCTAATTGAAATAGCTAGTGTGCTGGAGATTTATATTTATTTTTCTCATAGGAACCGTTAGTCGTAGAAGTAGTCAGTGGAAAAGTTTTGTTAGGGATTCCTTCCTGTTCGGGGGTAACGTGCTACAAGCGGAACTTTACGAAGTTTAATGTTCATTGGCTGTGATATATTAAAAGTAGAAGGTTTAGCAGTCATTCCTTGCTCATCTGTGGAACAACATGGATATTTTATTGGCTAAAATGTTCCGAGCACAAGTTTGCTCCTTATTGGGTGGGAACGGTTCACTGTTGTCAGTGACATTGTGATGCCTTTTCCAAAGGAGTATGGGGAAAGAAAGTAGTAGAGGGAAGGTTAGGAATACTATTAACTCTGCACAGTGCCCATAAGGTGATGGAGAGGAATTATGAAGGATTTCTTTTTTAATATGTTTCAAGGGCCATTTATATAATTGCCGTGTGGTATATAAATCACGGCGGAAAACTGACAGTGTCTTGCACTGTTTTCTTTTATCAAGTTTGTAGGTGACATACTTCTGAGGAGTACTATTTACTTATAATGTGGTGTTTCCTTTCCTGATAGGGGGGTGTGGTTGCGCAGCAAAAATTCAGTCTAGGTTTGAAATTGTTTTTATTAAGCAAGTACAAATAAACTTTCTTCAGAAACTGTTGCTGTATATATGAAAGGGGTGACAATTAAAAATGGAATTTCATAAAATATCAGTTAAGCGTGGCTATATACTTCTTTTTTGTGCTACAGTTTGTAAAGGTTTTGTCCCACATTCTTGTTGATGTAAGAGGGCATCAGTTACTTTTAGATAAAGTAGAATAGAAGTGCTACAACAAACACTCCCGCACTACATTATCTCAGCTCAAGTAAAACAGTTAAATACAAATTATTTCATATTACATAGAAATGCATGCATTGTTATTTTTCAAATTTGTATTCTGTACAATTCAGAAACATGCTGTCATAGTGCTTACAGGTTGCAGACTGTTCCGCTAATAAATCACATACTCACTAAATAATATATAGAATGGTACTCTTATAATCTATAGTACAGGTCCTATATAGTCTTTAGGAAGAAGGTGAATAGGAATCGCAAATAAGAATAGAAATTAGAAAATAACATTCAGAAATGTAGGGTTTATTAAATATTTAAAGTAACAAAGTATGCCTGATAGCTATATTTTAATATATATAAAAATATCTGATCAAGTACTTCTTAATATTTGATAATTATATTACAGATGGCGCTGAAAAATTTCCCATTCCTCTTCTGTAGCAATAGGACAATCTATTACAATATAACAATTAAAACCATTCTTACAGTAACAAGAAAAGGAAAATAAAGTTATGTATTTAACAGAACATCCATAATGAAATACTGTTGAGCAGTAATTATTTACTGAACTTCTTTTCTCTGGGAGGTGAAAAAGTTTGATCTTTGTGGCGACGGGTCATAACCTCCTCTGAGATCATGACGGTGAGAATAATAATATGTACATATTCTGACAGCACATGATCACAAGGGGAAAATAGACTGAAAGCCGCAAGCCGGTAATGTTGCTTACTTATCGTTACTGTTTGTGACGACGGATTGTGAATTCCACTAAGATCGCCAAGACTGTTAATGTTATAATATCCATATTAACAGTATGTGATCTCTAGGGGAAAACACAATAACAAGTGTAAAATTGTGAACTTGATTGTAAATGTTTAGGGTTTGCGTTGACGGGTCAGCAATAAGTCTCGAGCGAAGTACAGTATCAACAATATAATATAAAAAATCACTATATATAAGGTGAAAGGAGCCAGAAAAGGAGCAATGTTTGTTGTAATCTATCTGTTTCTAAAAACAAGCTGCTTCCATTACAGAGAAAAAGCAAAAAACATGCAATAACATTTTTTTCTACATAGAAATGTTTAAATATTGACAAATAGCCACAAATTATAACTAAATACTATGCCTATGCCATATTGAAACAACTTACAACTCCGGAATATGTTTGTTGACGTAAAAAGAGCATCCGATGCAAGAAAACGGAACCTGCAATAGAGATTGGCGATTCAGAAATAACTCGCGAAAACGAAACTAATTGCACAGTAGGTGTGGTTTATATAGTTTTTGGTTGTTTGGTAGTCTATGGAAGGAAGATGTGGCTCCGCCTATTTAGATGGCACGTTTTGCAGTTTACACATGCTCACGTTTTAACTGTTTTTCTTCTGCACATGTTCGGAAAAGTTACAAACTGTGAAGCTGTAGAGGTTTCGATTTCGATAGCAACACGTTTAAGGTATTATTATCTACATACGTTGGAGAGTTTAAAAAGTGTTAGTTGGTAAACTGTGTTCTTTGCATTTTCATGATTAAAAGCATCTAAATAAAAGACGTATAAAAAAATATCGTTATGATTAGAAGAGAAAAAAAATGATTAATATTTGTTATTTTTGTGGTTCTTAATTTAAAAAATGCTAGCATTTGTAAATCGTAATCCTACCTTCAGAAAGGTGTGCTGGCGCTTGGGGCTTTGGGAAGGTTAATAAATAATAAATGCCCTTTTCTATGCACCTTCAAACCTGACTTTTAAACTTTCAATTGCCTAGTCTGTATCTTTACACTTCCTCCAAACATTTTGGTACTGCTATTTAAGTATTGTAGTGAGCCATTCAGCAGTATACACTGTTCTAAAAGTGAAGCTGCTATACATTCTGCCAGACACTCTCCTTGCAGAATTGTAATAACTAAGCCAGTACCCAAGTAGTCATGGTGCAGAGTGTGCCTTAGGGCATGGACTGCTTCAAACTCCTATACACTATGCAGGCACTCTTCTATGGAAAGGCAAACTTGTCTTTTATAGCTTTTATTACCCAGTCTATATTCTTACACTTCCAGCAAACTCTTTGTGATTACTGATTAAGTATTGTAGTGAGCTATTCAGCAGAATGCCCTTATGTATGCACTGTGCTAAAAATTAAGCTGCTATACATTCAGCCAGACAGTTTCCTTGCAGAATTGCAATCATTCAGCCAGTACCGAAGTACTCATGGGGTAAAGTGGGCCTTAGAACATGGATTGCCTAAAACCCCTTTTGACTATGCATGCACTGTTCTATGCACCGGCAAACTTGTGTTGTATACCTTCAATGCCACAATCTCTATCCTTACACTTCCAGCAAACACTCTGTGATTACTGATTCAGTATTGTACTGAGGTATTCAGCAGAATGTCCTTATCTATGCACTGTGCTACAAATGAAGCTCTTATGAATTCAGTCATGCACTCTCTTTGCAGAACTGTAATCATGCAGTCAGTACCCAAGTAATTATGGAGCAAAATAGGCATTTGTATATGGACTGCTTCAAACTCCTATTTACTATGCATGTACTGTTCTATGCACCTCCAAATTTACCTTTTATATTTTGAATTCCTCACTCTTTATCTTTACACGTCCACCAAGCACTCTGTCATTCCTGTTATAGTTTGTAGTGATTCATTGATCAGTATGTAGTAATCCATTCACTACATTCACACAGTAATCAGCAGATGTACAATAAGTGGTACATCGCCAGAGATATGCCAGTTATTGTGCACTGTGACATCACCACAATGGATGCACCGTATTTACAATGTGGTGTATTATAGAGCAATAACGGCACAGATATGTGATGTATTTGTGTTGTGAAGGTGGTGCATTGATTGACTTGCGTTCCAAGCGCAACACAGCTCCAGCAATGCTCTTGGGGCTCTATGCTTACAATGCTGTGTCAATCCTTACACCTGCTTCAAGCAGGTGCAGGGTTTTAATGTAGCATAGGCCTAAAAGTGACTGAAATAAATCTTATAGACGGAAAAGATGTGTAAAAGAGGCACAAGGGGGTTGTAAATCCGCTCCTAACACATACAAATTCACCCAGGCAGTTTTACCAGCAGTGCAAATTGAAGCACAGACTTGTAACATATTTATATGGATATGTTACATTGAAGTGCTTCGGAGGTACTACAGTATACTATAGGTAAACACCTTATACATTTATGCTGTAGCACTCCCTTATAGTTTTGCACTTTCACATTCACCATACACTACTAATTCATTCATTCAATTATGCACTACACATTCATTCTGACAAACTTTTACACACTAATATAGAAATATAGTTCTTTCTTAAGCCAGTGGAGGTAGTTCTGAAAAGAACCGATTTTTTTCTTTTTAGTTTTCTATTTTTTTGTATTTTTTCAACAAGTTTTTAGTTGTTTTTTTTTTAAAACCCCAAAAATTAAACTGGAAACAAAAAAACTGTGGAACAGGAACAAAAAAGAAAAAAATATATTATTGTTTTGGGCAACGGTGCTCTTCTTTCCTCTTCACAATGAGGTCAATAGACTGCTCACCGTTACAAAGAAGTTCTCTGCAAAATTTACAATTGTAAGATCCCCAAACTGAGGTACAATAATAGGATGCAGACTGCTCGGAGGAGGTGGTGATGCAGTTGAGGTAGAAGGAACTGCAGGTTGAGGATGCTCCTGGAACCTTTGTGTTGCCATCCTTGCATAATTATTTGGATGCAAATTTTTGACATGGCGAACCATTGAAGCAGTCCCGAAAGAGTACTTTTTAGTGGGGTCACCCCTGGAAATTGTAACCTCACAAATCTTGCACGTTACTTTCGGCACATTCACCTTTTTCTGTCCCTCTGGATATGAAAAAACCTTCAAAATTAAAGCTTCTTTTCTCTTTTCTGAGATGGCTCAGCAACAAAATCTTCCTCAGAGGAATGTACTGATGAAGTCTCAAAAAGAGCAGATATTGTAGAGTTTGGTTCTAAAAGAATCACAGAATAGATGTTTCTCCTGGGAAAGTCTAAGTAGGATGATCAAAATGAGAGGGGTCTTTCAACAGTTGGAAAAGGAAGTATTATGAACCAATCAAAACTCTCCTTTTATGGTCACATGACTTAGCGTACGCTTACTGTACTCTTACGGTGCTCTTACGGTGCTCTTAAGATGCGAGTATGTATGACGTACTTCTGCGATTTGCGTAATTGCTTTTAAAAGTAATAATGGCTTACTAAAAAATTTAAAAAACTATTTTCATGATTGTCCCAGATAATGTCTTCCCTTAATATGTACATTAAATACATAAATATATGTTTTTGAACAATTAGAAATTTTCACGTTGTACGCTTACGGGGCGCCGTAAATGACGTCACGCAGCAGCGTTGATGCGACGCGCAAAGTCAAAGCGTATCTGTAACAAGTGCGCGGCTACGCGAGGGGACGATTTACTGAACAAAGTGTGGTGTGATCACTGTACGCGTCCATGTGATTACCAAAAGAAAAATGAAAAAGGAATTATACAGCTTTTAATTGTAATATATTGAAAAAAAATTTTTTATAAATAATGTTTGGGGGATTTAGTTTTGTTATTATTTTACATTAAGAATATGAAATATAATTTAAAAAATAAAATAAATATAAATATTTATAATGAAAATGTAAGAAATTAGTATAAAAAGAAAGAAATATAATAATTTATACATTTAAAAATTATCATTTACAAAACCTTTGAAATTTACTGAAAAAACCATAGGTTTCAGCCATGTCACTGATGTCATTTGAGATGTCATCAGTGATGTCATGAGTGATATCACTGACCATGTCACGTGTGATGTAATATGTGATGTCATCAGCAGTGCATTGGGGGTGCGCGAGCTATAGTTAGCTGAACTAACTATCGGGGGAATTTCAATGCTTTTGTATGAGTGAAATTTCCAGCTAACTCGGAGGAGGTGGTGATGCAGTTGAGGTAGAAGGAACTGCAGGTTGAGGATGCTCCTGTAACCTTTGTGTTGCCATCCTTGCATAATTATTTGGATGCAAATTTTTGACATGGCGAACCATTGAGGCTGTCCCGAAAGAGTACTTTTTAGTGGGGTCACCCCTGGAAATTGTAACCTCACAAATCTTAAACGTTACTTTCGGCACATTCACCTTTTTCTGTCCCTCTGGATATGAAAAAAACTTCCAAATAAAGCTTCTTTTCTCTTTTTCTGAGATCGCTCAGCAACAAAATCTTCCTCAGAGGAATGTACTGATGAAGTCTCAAAAAGAGCAGCTATTGTAGAGTTTGGTTCTAAAAGAACCACAGAATAGATGTTTCTCCTGGGAAAGTCTAAGTAGGATGATCAAAATGAGAGGGGTCTTTCAACAGTTGGAAAAGGAAGTATTATGAACCAATCAAAACTCTCCTTTTATGGTCACATGACTTAGCGTACGCTTACTGTACTCTTACGGTGCTCTTACGGTGCTCTTAAGATGCGAGTATGTATGACGTACTTCTGCGATTTGCGTAATTGCTTTTAAAAGTAATAATCGCTTACTAAAAGTTTTAAAAAACTATTTTCATGATTGTCCCAGATAATGTCTTCCCTTAATATGTACATTAAATACATAAATATATGTTTTTGAACAATTAGAAATTTTCACGTTGTACGCCTACCGGGCGCCGTAAATGACGTCACGCAGCAGCTTTGATGCGACGCGCAAGGTCAAAGCGTATCTGTAACAAGTGCGCGGATAGGCGAGGGGACGATTTACTGAACAAAGTGTGGTGTGATCACTGTAAGCGTCAATGTGATTACCAAAAGAAAAATGAAAAAGGAATTATACAGCTTTTAATTGTAATATATTGAAAACATTTTTTTATAAAAAATGTTTGGGGGATTTAGTTTTGTTATTATTTTACATTAAGAATATAAAATATAATTTAAAAAATAAAATAAATATAAATATTTATAATGAAAATGTAAGAAATTAGTATAAAAAGAAAGAAATATAATAATTTATACATTTAAAAATTATCATTTACAAAACCTTTGAAATTTACTGAAAAAAACCATAGGTTTCAGCCATGTCACTGATGTCATTTGAGATGTCATCAGTGATGTCATGAGTGATATCACTGACCATGTCACGAGTGATGTAATATGTGATGTCATCAGCAGTGCATTGGGGGTGCGCGAGCTATAGTTAGATGAACTAACTATCGGGGGAATTTCAATGCTTTTGTATGAGTGAAATGTCCAGCTAACTATAACATGTGTGAAAACTATGGTTTTTTTCAGTGAAATTCTAAGGTTTTTTAAATGCTAATTCCTAACTATAACGTGGCTGAAACTTATGGTTTTTTCAGTGAATATATATGACACTATTCCGCATGTTATGTTCCCGCATACCAATACAACGCATTTTCATTTCCACAAATACCATTACTCCGCATTTTTTTATGGCGATACCAAGATAACTAAAAAACGTTTTAGCAATAGAAAAGGACATTTATAACGCATCCTTTTAGCACGAATGCTTTTACAACGAAAATAAATATGTAAATATGCTCCATTTTAATAAAATACACAATAAACTGTCACTGATGTTTTTAAAATGTATGTGTTTTAGATATGCAATTATTAAAAGAAAGTACTCGAGTACTGGGACGGGATAGTGGAAAAAATAGGGGTTTTGGGTGGGGAAGTAATTTAAAATAATACTCGAGTAATGGGACGGACAGTGAAAAAAATAGGGGTTTTGGGTGGGGAAGTAATTTAAATTAATACTCGAGTACTGGGACGGGCAGTGAGAGAAATAGGGGTTATGGGCGAGGAAGTAATTTAAAGTAATACTCGAGTACTGGGACGGGACAGTGAGAGAAATAGGGGTTTTGGGTGGGGAAGTAATTTAAATTAATACTCAAGTACTGGGACGGGACAGTGGAAAAAATAGGGGTTTTGGTTTGGGAAGTAATTTACATTAATACTAGAGTACTGGGACGGGACAGTTGAAAAAATAGGGGTTTGGGGTGGGGAAGTAATTTAAATTAATACTCTAGTACTGGGACGGGACAGAGAGAGAAATAGGGGTTATGGGTGGGGAAGTAATTGAAATTAATACTCTAGTACTGGGACGGGACAGTGAGAGGAATAGGGGGTTTGGATGGGGAAGTAACTTAAATTAATACTCGAGTACTGGGACGGGACAGTGAGAGAAATAGGGGTTATGGTTGGGGAAATAATTTCAATTAATACTAGAGTACTGGGACGGGTCAGTGAGAGAAATAGAGGTTTTGGGAGGAGGAGTAATTTAAATTAACACTCAAGCAGTGTGTTATTTTGAGGGATGTAAAACAAAATTATTTAATTAGGACAGGATAGACACAGTTGATCACAGACACTGCCCTGGAAAATGCAGATTTGAAAAGCGGATCACAGACTCTGCTCCATAATATGCAGATTGAGACAGTGGGTCAGACAACGCTCTGGAATACACATATAGGGACAGTGTGTCAGACATCGCTCTGGGGTATACAGATAGGGACACTGGCTCACAGACACCAAATGAGGTACGCATATAAGGGCACTGGTATACAGACACTGATCCAGAATATGCAGAAACGGACAGTTGGTCACCAAAAAAATAAACAAAATAGTACTACAGGACAGAAGTAAATGTACCTAAAAAAAATGTTTTAATATACTGTAATGTCATTATTATTAAAATTATCTTTTTATTATATTATAGTCAATGAAAATTATTATTTTAAAAAAGTCAATTTAAATTGACATAAATATATTAAAATATTTTTGATTTACTAAATGATTTATGAACGAAAAACGTGAGGAACAATTAAATGATCCATGAACATTAATAATGAGTCCTTCAACTATGTACACTTAAATTGATGTCATAGTAAGATGACAAAATGGCGACTAGAAACGGAACAGAAATATATTATTAATGTAGTATAATTAATCAATAAAATAAGTTATAAGTTTAGTCATGAAATGATGATTCTAGAATTACAGTGGTAGGCAAATAAACTTTTATAATTTAAAACAGTACAACCATGTTCATCATATAAATATCGGTGTCATCCATTTTGAGTTCATCACACAAAAACTTCCGAGCTGACAAGACGTGCTCTCCAGTCAGGAGTTGAAAGTGTATGGAAAGTGGAGCGACAGTGTCATCTAGTGACATAAGTAAGTACATGATTTAACAATTATTTACTTGTTATTAAAATGGTACATGATTTAAGGAAAAAAGAATTATTAACATGTACATTTTAATTACTTGTCATTTAAAAATAAGAAAATATGAAAGGAATTGTCTGCTAAAAGACGAAACACAATCATATAAAAATAAGATCATTTAAAATAGATTAATACTATTTTATGAATCAAAAAATGAATTTTTGAATCTCTAATATTATACAATTGTCTCAAAAAATTTTATTTCCATAATTGGTTTTGACAAGTAAACGACAAATAGAACATCTCCTTTGAATAAATTGAGCCAACATAATTACATAGAAAAGGGTATTCATTTTCATTTCTTTCATAAAAAGAATGCAGCTTTAAATTAAATATAATCATATTAAAAAGTTTCATATTCAAGAAAATAAACAAAGTATGCCCTGTAATTTTTAAATGGAATATATAAATATATTTGTAAATACATGTTTTAATTAATAGAAGTTTGGAATCAATTATTAAATAAATTAGACAATCGAAAATGAAATAATGTTTTTCACTAAATACATCTGCTTAAATAGAAATGTCTGAAAAAAAACGAATACATTTTTTTAAAATAACTTGGAAACCTTTTTAAAACCATGGAAGAGTCTAAACATACTGGGACTACTAAGACTTGGAAGTTGAAAAAGAAAAGTAAAAAAAAAAAAGAAGCACTTCTCTTTGAAGAGGTAAGTTTATAAGCAAACAGTACATTTATATTTTCAAAAATAGAAATCAAATGTGTAGATTACTGTAGCAGAAAATAATATTCTAAATCATAAGAATCAAATGTGAAAGCTTTGGTGAATGTAGTGCTGCAAGAGAAATGTACCATATTCAGACTGTGTTTAAAGTAAAGAAAGTGTTGGTATATTTATTTTGTAAAATATGGTCTGTGTAGTAGTGTCAAAAAGATACGTTCAGTGGTGAAAGTGTTGATCAGTGAAGCAGTGCAATTAACTATTCCAACTCTAGAGGGTGTGTTCTGTTTGGGAAAGAATTGGACAGTGTAGCTGTGCCACATAACTGTTCTAACTACAGAGAGTGCGTTCAGTAGGGAAAGTGTAGGACAGTGTAGTTTTGCCTGATTACTATTCTTACTCCACAAGGTATTTTGAGTAGGGAAAGTGTTGGTCAGTGTAGCAGTGCCAAATAAGTATTCAAACTCAGGAGTGTGTTGTCAGTAGGCAAAATATTAATCAGTGTAGCGGTGCCAAATAAAAATTCCAACTACAGAGGGTGCATTCACTAGGGAAAGTGTTTTTCAGGGTTGTAGAGTGAGTAAACTAAACATACTCCTGGGTTTGCGTTCGGTAGGGATAGTGAAGGTCAGTGTAGTAGCGCAACATGTTTTAAGAAAATTCAAAATAACATATTTTTTCCACTTCTCCAGAGACATTCACAAAAACAGCAGTGAAATATTGACAAATCTGAATTTTACAGCAACATCAAAACAGCCTAGGACTTGCCTCACAACTAATCCAAAATAAAAAGAACAATTCAGAGGTGAGAAATGTACCTATAAATTGATATACTGAAAAATTGTTTTAGAAAAGAATAAATGTTGCTTATGGTTATGAAACAAGTTTGGTATGGATAGAAGTGCAAGATAAGTATTACAAATCTAGAGGGTTTCAACAGTAGGGAAAGTGTAGGCCAGTGTAGCTGTGTCAGTTAACTATTCTAACTCCAGAGGGTGCATTCAGTAGGGAAGGTGTTGGCCAGTGTAGCTGTGTCAGTTAACTGTTCTAACTCCAGAGGGTGCATTCAGTAGGGAAAGTGTTGGTCAGTGTAGCGGTGCCAGATAAATACTCTAACACCAGAGGGTGCATTCAGTAGGGAAAGTGTTTGTCAGTGTAGTGGTGCCAGATAACTATTCTAACTCTAGAGGGTGCATTCAGTAGGGAAAGTGTTGGTCAGTGTAGCTGTGCCAGATAACTATTCTAACTCCAGAGGGTGCATTCAGTAGGAAAAGTGTTGGTCAGTTTAGTGGTGCCAGATAACTATTCTAACTCCAGAGGGTGCATTCAGTAGGGAAAGTGTTGGTCAGTGTAGCGATGCCAGATAACTATTCTAACTCCAGAGGGTGCATTCCATAGAGAAAGTGTTGGTCAGTGTAGCAGTGCCAGATAACTATTCTAACTCCAGAGAGTGCTTTCACTAGGGAAAGTGTTGGTCAGCGTAGCTGTGCCAGATAACTATTCTAACTCAAGAGGGTGCATTCAGTAGGGAAAGTGTTGGTCAGTATAGCAGTGCCAGATAACTATTCTAACCCCAGAGGGTGCATTCAGCAGGGAAAGTGTTGGTCAGTGTAGCGGTGTCAGATAACTATTCTAACTTCAGAGAATGCTTTCACTAGGAAAAGTGTTGGTCAGTGTAGCTTTGCCAGATGACTATTCTAACTCCAGAGGGTGCATTCAGTAGTGAAAGTGTTGGTCAGTATAGCGGTTTAAGATAACTATTCTAAGTCCAGAGGGTGCATTCAGTAGGAAAAGTTTTGGTCATTTTAGCTGTGCCAGATAACTATTCTAACTCCAGAGGGAGCATTCAGTAGAACAAGTGTTGGTCAGTGTAGCGGTGCCAGATATCTATTCTAACTCCAGAGGCTGCATTCAGTAGGGAAAGTGTTGGTCAGTGTAGCGGTGCCAAATAACTATTCTAACTCCAGAGGGTGCATTCACTAGGGAAAGTGTTTTTCAGTGTGGTAGAGAGAGTAAACTAAACATACTCCTGAGTTTGCGTTCAGTAGGGATAGTGAAGGTCAGTGTAGTAGCGCAACATGTTTCAAGATAATTCAAAATAACGTATTGTTTTCAGTTCTCCACAGACATCCACAAAAACAGCAGTGAAATATCAACAAATCTGAATTTTACAGCAACATCTAAACAGCTTAAAACTTGCATCACAACTATTCCAAAATAAAAAGAACAATTCAGAGGTGAGAAATGTACCTATAAAAAATAAATATACTGAAAGATTGTTTTAGAAAAGAATAAATGTGGCTTATGGTTATGAAACAAGTTTGGGTATGGATAGAAGTGCAAGATAAGTCTTACAAATCTAGGGGGTTTCAACAGTAGGGAAAGTGTTGGCCAGTGTAACTGTGTTAGTTAAATATTCTAACTCCAGAGGGTTCATACAGTAGGGAAAGTGTTGGTCAGTGTAGCGGTGCCAGATAACTATTCTAACTCCAGAGGGTGCATTCAGTAGGGAAAGTGTTGGTCAGTGTAGCGGTGCCAGATAACTATTCTAACTCCAGAGGGTGCATTCAGTATGGAAAGTGTTGGTCAGCGTAGCGGTGCCAGATAACTATTCTAACTCCAGCGGGTGCATTCAATAGGGAAAGTGTTGGTCAGTGTAGCGGTGCCAGATAACTATTCTAACTCCAGAGGGTGCATTCAGTAGGGAAAGTGTTGGTCAGTGTAGCGGTGCCAGATAACTATTCTAACTCCAGAGGGTGCATTCCATAGGGAAAGTGTTTGTCAGTGTAGCTGTGCCAGATAACTATTCTAACTCCAGAGAGTGCTTTCACTAGGGAAAGTGTTGGTCAGCGTAGCTGTGCCAGATAACTATTCTAACTCAAGAGGGTGCATTCAGTAGGGAAAGTGTTGGTCAGTATAGCAGTGCCAGATAACTATTCTAACCCCAGAGGGTGCATTCAGCAGGGAAAGTGTTGGTCAGTGTAGCGGTGTCAGATAACTATTCTAACTTCAGAGAATGCTTTCACTAGGAAAAGTGTTGGTCAGTGTAGCTTTGCCAGATAACTATTCTAACTCCAGAGGGTGCATTCAGTAGTGAAAGTGTTGGTCAGTATAGCGGTTTTAGATAACTATTCTAAGTCCAGATGGTGCATTCAGTAGGAAAAGTTTTGGTCATTTTAGCTGTGCCAGATAACTATTCTAACTCCAGAGGGAGCATTCAGTAGAACAAGTGTTGGTCAGTGTAGCGGTGCCAGATATCTATTCTAACTCTAGAGGCTGCATTCAGTAGGGAAAGTGTTGGTTAGTGTAGCGGTGCCAAATAACTATTCTAACTCCAGAGGGTGCATTCACTAGGGAAAGTGTTTTTCAGTGTGGTAGAGAGAGTAAACTAAACATACTCCTGTGTTTGCGTTCAGTAGGGATAGTGAATGTCAGTGTAGTAGCGCAACATGTTTCAAGATAATTCAAAATAACGTATTGTTTTCAGTTCTCCACAGACATCCACAAAAACAGCAGTGAAATATCAACAAATCTGAATTTTACAGCAACATCTAAACAGCTTAAAACTTGCATCACAACTATTCCAAAATAAAAAGAACAATGCAGAGGTGAGAAATGTACCTATAAAAAATAAATATACTGAAAGATTGTTTTAGAAAAGAATAAATGTGGCTTATGGTTATGAAACAAGTTTGGGTATGGATAGAAGTGCAAGATAAGTCTTACAAATCTAGGGGGTTTCAACAGTAGGGAAAGTGTTGGCCAGTGTAACTGTGTTAGTTAAATATTCTAACTCCAGAGGGTTCATACAGTAGGGAAAGTGTTGGTCAGTGTAGCGGTGCCAGATAACTATTCTAACTCCAGAGGGTGCATTCAGTAGGGAAAGTGTTGGTCAGTGTAGCGGTGCCAGATAACTATTCTAACTCCAGAGGGTGCATTCAGTATGGAAAGTGTTGGTCAGCGTAGCGGTGCCAGATAACTATTCTAAATCCAGCGGGTGCATTCAATAGGGAAAGTGTTGGTCAGTGTAGCGGTGCCAGATAACTATTCTAACTCCAGAGGGTGCATTCAGTAGGGAAAGTGTTGGTCAGTGTAGCGGTGCCAGATAACTATTCTAACTCCAGAGGGTGCATTCCATAGGGAAAGTGTTTGTCAGTGTAGCTGTGCCAGATAACTATTCTAACTCCAGAGAGTGCTTTCACTAGGGAAAGTGTTGTTCAGCGTAGCTGTGCCAGATAACTATTCTAACTCCATAGGGTCCATTCAGTAGGAAAAGTGTTTGTCAGTATAGCGTTGCCAGATAACTATTCTATCTCCAGAGGGTGCATTCAGTAGGGAAAGTGATGGTCAGCATAGCTGTGCCAGATACCTATTCTAACTCCAGAGGGTGCATTCAGTAGGGAAAGTGTTGGTCAGTATAGCGGTGCCAGATAACTATTCCAACTCCAGAGAGTGCATTCAGTAAGGAAACCGTTAGTCATTTTAGCTGTGCCGGATAACTATTCTAACTCCAGAGGGTGCATTCAGTAGGAAAAGTGTTGGTCAGTTTAGTGGTGCCATATAACTATTCTAACTCCTTAGGGTGCATTCAATAGGGAAAGTGTTGGTCAGTGTAGAGCAGCCAGATAACTATTCGAACTCCAGAGGGTGCTTTCACAGGGAATGTGATGGTCAGCGTAGCTGTGCCAGATAACTATTCTAACTCCAGAGGGTGCATTCACTAGGGATAGTGAAGGTCAGTGTAGTAGCGCAACATGTTTCAAAAAAATTCAAAATAACGTATTTTTTCCATTTCTCCACAGACATCCACAAAAACAGCAGTGAAAAATCAACAAATCTGAATTTTACAGCAACATCAAAACAGCCTAAGACTTGCATCACAACTAATCCAAAATAAAAAGAACAATTCAGAGGTGAGAAATGTACCAATAAAAAACTTAATATACTGAAAAATTGTTTTAGAAAAGAATAAATGTGGCTTATGGTTATGAAACAAGTTTGCCATGGATAGAAGTGCAAGGTAAGTATTACAAATCTAGAGGGTTTCAACAGTAGGGAAAGTGTTGGCCAGTGTAGCTGTGTTAGTTAACTATTCTAACTCCAGAGGGTGCATTCAGTAGGGAAAGTGTTGGTCAGTGTAGCAGTGCCAGATAACTATTCTAACTCCAGACGGTGCATTCAGTAGGGATAGTGTTGATCAGTGTAGCGGTGCCATATAACTATTCTAACTCCAGAGGGTGCATTCAGTAGGAAAAGTGATGGCCAGTGTAGCTGTGTCAGATAACTATTCTAACTCCAGAGGGTGCATTTAGTAGGGAAAGTGTTGGTCAGCGTAGCGGTGCCAGATATTTATTCTTACTCCAGAGGGTGCATTCAGTAGGGAAAGTGTTGGTCAGCGTAGCGGTGCCAGATAACTATTCTAACTCCAGAGCGTGCATTCAGTAGGGAAAGTGTTGGCTGGTGTAACAGTGCCAGATAACTATTCTAACTCCAGAGGGTGCATTCAGTAGGGAAAGTGTTGGTCAGTGTAGCGGTGCCAGATCACTATTCTAACTCCAGAGGGTGTATTCAGAAGGGAAAGTGTTCGTCAGTGTAGCGGTGCCATATAACTATTCTAACTCTGGAGAGTGCTTTCACTAGGGAAAGTGTTGGTCAGCGTAGCTGTGCCAGAAAACTATTCTAACTCCAGAGGGTGCATTCTGTAGGGAAAGTGTTGGTCATTGTAGCGGTGCCAGATAATTATTCTAACTCCAGAGAGTACTTTAACTAGGGAAAGTTATGGTCAGCGTGGCTGTGCCAGATAACTATTCTAACTCCAGAGGGTGCATTCAGTAGGGAAAGTGTTGGTCAGTATAGCGGTGCCAGATAACTATTCTAACTCCAGAGGGTGCATTTATTAGGGAAAGTGTTGGTCATTTTAGCTGTGCCAGATACCTATTCTAACTCCAGAGGGTGCATTCAGTAGGGAAAGTGTTGGTCAGTTTAGTGGTGCCAGATAACTATTCTAACTCCAGAGGGTGCATTCAGTAGGGAAAGTGTTGGTCAGTGTAACTGGTCCAGATAACTTTTCTAACCCCAGAGGGTGCTTTCACTAGGGAAAGTGATGGTCAGCGTAGCTGTTCCTGATAACTATTCTAACTCCAGAGGGTGCATTCACTAGGGATAGTGAAGGTCAGTGTAGTAGTGCAACATGTTTCAAGAAAGTTCAAAATAACGTATTTTTTCCATTTCTCCACAGACATCCACAAAAACAGCAGTGAAAAATTGACAAATCTGAATTTTACAGCAACATCAAAACAGCCTAAGACTTGCATCACAACTAATCCAAAATAAAAAGAACTATTCAGAGGTGAGAAATGTACCTATAAAAAATGTATATACTGAACAATTGTTTTAGAAAAGAATGAATGTGGCTTATGGTTATAAAACAAGTTCGGTATGGATAGAAGTGCAAGGTAAGTATTACAAATCTAGAGGGTTTCAACAGTAGGAAAAGTGTTGGCCAGTGTAGCTGTGTCAGTTCACTATTCTAACTCCAGATGGTGCATTCAGTAGGGAAAGTGTTGGTCAGTGCAGCGGTGCCAGATAACTATTCTGACTCCAAAGGGTGCATTCAGTAGGAAGAGTGTTGGTCAGTGTAGCGGTGCCGGATAACTATTCTAACTCCAGAGAGTGCATTCAGTAGGGAAAGTTTTGATCAGTGTAGCATTGCCAGATAACTATTCTAACTCCAGAGGGTGCATTCAGTAGGGAAAGTGTTGGTCAGTGTGGCGGTGCCAGACAACTATTCTAACTCCAGAGGGTGCATTCAGTAGGGAAAGTGATGGTCAGTGTAGCGTTTCCAGATCACTATTTTAACTCCAGAGGGTGAATTCAGAAGGGAAAGTGTTGGTCAGTGTAGCGGTGCCAGATAACCATTCTAACTCCAGAAGGTGCATTCAGTAGGGAAAGTGTTGGTCAGTGTAGCTGTGCCAGATAACTATTCTAACTCCAAAGGGTGCATTCAGTAGGAAAAGTGTTGGTCAGTTTAGTGGTGCCAGATAACTATTCTAACTCCAGAGGGTGCATTCAGTAGGGAAAGTGTTGGTCAGTGTAGCGATGCCAGATAACTATTCTAACTCCAGAGGGTGCATTCCATAGAGAAAGTGTTGGTCAGTGTAGCAGTGCCAGATAACTATTCTAACTCCAGAGAGTGCTTTCACTAGGGAAAGTGTTGGTCAGCGTAGCTGTGCCAGATAACTATTCTAACTCAAGAGGGTGCATTCAGTAGGGAAAGTGTTGGTCAGTATAGCAGTGCCAGATAACTATTCTAACCCCAGAGGGTGCATTCAGCAGGGAAAGTGTTGGTCAGTGTAGCGGTGTCAGATAACTATTCTAACTTCAGAGAATGCTTTCACTAGGAAAAGTGTTGGTCAGTGTAGCTTTGCCAGATAACTATTCTAACTCCAGAGGGTGCATTCAGTAGTGAAAGTGTTGGTCAGTATAGCGGTTTAAGATAACTATTCTAAGTCCAGAGGGTGCATTCAGTAGGAAAAGTTTTGGTCATTTTAGCTGTGCCAGATAACTATTCTAACTCCAGAGGGAGCATTCAGTAGAACAAGTGTTGGTCAGTGTAGCGGTGCCAGATATCTATTCTAACTCCAGAGGCTGCATTCAGTAGGGAAAGTGTTGGTCAGTGTAGCGGTGCCAAATAACTATTCTAACTCTAGAGGGTGCATTCACTAGGGAAAGTGTTTTTCAGTGTGGTAGAGAGAGTAAACTAAACATACTCCTGAGTTTGCGTTCAGTAGGGATAGTGAAGGTCAGTGTAGTAGCGCAACATGTTTCAAGATAATTCAAAATAACGTATTGTTTTCAGTTCTCCACAGACATCCACAAAAACAGCAGTGAAATATCAACAAATCTGAATTTTACAGCAACATCTAAACAGCTTAAAACTTGCATCACAACTATTCCAAAATAAAAAGAACAATTCAGAGGTGAGAAATGTACCTATAAAAAATAAATATACTGAAAGATTGTTTTAGAAAAGAATAAATGTGGCTTATGGTTATGAAACAAGTTTGGGTATGGATAGAAGTGCAAGATAAGTCTTACAAATCTAGGGGGTTTCAACAGTAGGGAAAGTGTTGGCCAGTGTAACTGTGTTAGTTAAATATTCTAACTCCAGAGGGTTCATACAGTAGGGAAAGTGTTGGTCAGTGTAGCGGTGCCAGATAACTATTCTAACTCCAGAGGGTGCATTCAGTAGGGAAAGTGTTGGTCAGTGTAGCGGTGCCAGATAACTATTCTAACTCCAGAGGGTGCATTCAGTATGGAAAGTGTTGGTCAGCGTAGCGGTGCCAGATAACTATTCTAACTCCAGCGGGTGCATTCAATAGGGAAAGTGTTGGTCAGTGTAGCGGTGCCAGATAACTATTCTAACTCCAGAGGGTGCATTCAGTAGGGAAAGTGTTGGTCAGTGTAGCGGTGCCAGATAACTATTCTAACTCCAGAGGGTGCATTCCATAGGGAAAGTGTTTGTCAGTGTAGCTGTGCCAGATAACTATTCTAACTCCAGAGAGTGCTTTCACTAGGGAAAGTGTTGGTCAGCGTAGCTGTGCCAGATAACTATTCTAACTCAAGAGGGTGCATTCAGTAGGGAAAGTGTTGGTCAGTATAGCAGTGCCAGATAACTATTCTAACCCCAGAGGGTGCATTCAGCAGGGAAAGTGTTGGTCAGTGTAGCGGTGTCAGATAACTATTCTAACTTCAGAGAATGCTTTCACTAGGAAAAGTGTTGGTCAGTGTAGCTTTGCCAGATAACTATTCTAACTCCAGAGGGTGCATTCAGTAGTGAAAGTGTTGGTCAGTATAGCGGTTTTAGATAACTATTCTAAGTCCAGATGGTGCATTCAGTAGGAAAAGTTTTGGTCATTTTAGCTGTGCCAGATAACTATTTTAACTCCAGAGGGAGCATTCAGTAGAACAAGTGTTGGTCAGTGTAGCGGTGCCAGATATCTATTCTAACTCTAGAGGCTGCATTCAGTAGGGAAAGTGTTGGTTAGTGTAGCGGTGCCAAATAACTATTCTAACTCCAGAGGGTGCATTCACTAGGGAAAGTGTTTTTCAGTGTGGTAGAGAGAGTAAACTAAACATACTCCTGTGTTTGCGTTCAGTAGGGATAGTGAATGTCAGTGTAGTAGCGCAACATGTTTCAAGATAATTCAAAATAACGTATTGTTTTCAGTTCTCCACAGACATCCACAAAAACAGCAGTGAAATATCAACAAATCTGAATTTTACAGCAACATCTAAACAGCTTAAAACTTGCATCACAACTATTCCAAAATAAAAAGAACAATGCAGAGGTGAGAAATGTACCTATAAAAAATAAATATACTGAAAGATTGTTTTAGAAAAGAATAAATGTGGCTTATGGTTATGAAACAAGTTTGGGTATGGATAGAAGTGCAAGATAAGTCTTACAAATCTAGGGGGTTTCAACAGTAGGGAAAGTGTTGGCCAGTGTAACTGTGTTAGTTAAATATTCTAACTCCAGAGGGTTCATACAGTAGGGAAAGTGTTGGTCAGTGTAGCGGTGCCAGATAACTATTCTAACTCCAGAGGGTGCATTCAGTAGGGAAAGTGTTGGTCAGTGTAGCGGTGCCAGATAACTATTCTAACTCCAGAGGGTGCATTCAGTATGGAAAGTGTTGGTCAGCGTAGCGGTGCCAGATAACTATTCTAAATCCAGCGGGTGCATTCAATAGGGAAAGTGTTGGTCAGTGTAGCGGTGCCAGATAACTATTCTAACTCCAGAGGGTGCATTCAGTAGGGAAAGTGTTGGTCAGTGTAGCGGTGCCAGATAACTATTCTAACTCCAGAGGGTGCATTCCATAGGGAAAGTGTTTGTCAGTGTAGCTGTGCCAGATAACTATTCTAACTCCAGAGAGTGCTTTCACTAGGGAAAGTGTTGTTCAGCGTAGCTGTGCCAGATAACTATTCTAACTCCATAGGGTCCATTCAGTAGGAAAAGTGTTTGTCAGTATAGCGTTGCCAGATAACTATTCTATCTCCAGAGGGTGCATTCAGTAGGGAAAGTGATGGTCAGCATAGCTGTGCCAGATACCTATTCTAACTCCAGAGGGTGCATTCAGTAGGGAAAGTGTTGGTCAGTATAGCGGTGCCAGATAACTATTCCAACTCCAGAGAGTGCATTCAGTAAGGAAACCTTTAGTCATTTTAGCTGTGCCGGATAACTATTCTAACTCCAGAGGGTGCATTCAGTAGGAAAAGTGTTGGTCAGTTTAGTGGTGCCATATAACTATTCTAACTCCTTAGGGTGCATTCAGTAGGGAAAGTGTTGGTCAGTGTAGAGCAGCCAGATAACTATTCGAACTCCAGAGGGTGCTTTCACAGGGAATGTGATGGTCAGCGTAGCTGTGCCAGATAACTATTCTAACTCCAGAGGGTGCATTCACTAGGGATAGTGAAGGTCAGTGTAGTAGCGCAACATGTTTCAAAAAAATTCAAAATAACGTATTTTTTCCATTTCTCCACAGACATCCACAAAAACAGCAGTGAAAAATCAACAAATCTGAATTTTACAGCAACATCAAAACAGCCTAAGACTTGCATCACAACTAATCCAAAATAAAAAGAACAATTCAGAGGTGAGAAATGTACCAATAAAAAACTTAATATACTGAAAAATTGTTTTAGAAAAGAATAAATGTGGCTTATGGTTATGAAACAAGTTTGCCATGGATAGAAGTGCAAGGTAAGTATTACAAATCTAGAGGGTTTCAACAGTAGGGAAAGTGTTGGCCAGTGTAGCTGTGTTAGTTAACTATTCTAACTCCAGAGGGTGCATTCAGTAGGGAAAGTGTTGGTCAGTGTAGCAGTGCCAGATAACTATTCTAACTCCAGAGGGTGCATTCAGTAGGGATAGTGTTGATCAGTGTAGCGGTGCCATATAACTATTCTAACTCCAGAGGGTGCATTCAGTAGGAAAAGTGATGGCCAGTGTAGCTGTGTCAGATAACTATTCTAACTCCAGAGGGTGCACTTAGTAGGGAAAGTGTTGGTCAGCGTAGCGGTGCCAGATATTTATTCTTACTCCAGAGGGTGCATTCAGTAGGGAAAGTGTTGGTCAGCGTAGCGGTGCCAGATAACTATTCTAACTCCAGAGCGTGCATTCAGTAGGGAAAGTGTTGGCTGGTGTAACAGTGCCAGATAACTATTCTAACTCCAGAGGGTGCATTCAGTAGGGAAAGTGTTGGTCAGTGTAGCGGTGCCAGATCACTATTCTAACTCCAGAGGGTGTATTCAGAAGGGAAAGTGTTCGTCAGTGTAGCGGTGCCATATAACTATTCTAACTCTGGAGAGTGCTTTCACTAGGGAAAGTGTTGGTCAGCGTAGCTGTGCCAGATAACTATTCTAACTCCAGAGGGTGCATTCTGTAGGGAAAGTGTTGGTCATTGTAGCGGTGCCAGATAATTATTCTAACTCCAGAGAGTACTTTAACTAGGGAAAGTTATGGTCAGCGTGGCTGTGCCAGATAACTATTCTAACTCCAGAGGGTGCATTCAGTAGGGAAAGTGTTGGTCAGTATAGCGGTGCCAGATAACTATTCTAACTCCAGAGGGTGCATTTATTAGGGAAAGTGTTGGTCATTTTAGCTGTGCCAGATACCTATTCTAACTCCAGAGGGTGCATTCAGTAGGGAAAGTGTTGGTCAGTTTAGTGGTGCCAGATAACTATTCTAACTCCAGAGGGTGCATTCAGTAGGGAAAGTGTTGGTCAGTGTAACTGGTCCAGATAACTTTTCTAACCCCAGAGGGTGCTTTCACTAGGGAAATTGATGGTCAGCGTAGCTGTTCCTGATAACTATTCTAACTCCAGAGGGTGCATTCACTAGGGATAGTGAAGGTCAGTGTAGTAGTGCAACATGTTTCAAGAAAGTTCAAAATAACGTATTTTTTCCATTTCTCCACAGACATCCACAAAAACAGCAGTGAAAAATTGACAAATCTGAATTTTACAGCAACATCAAAACAGCCTAAGACTTGCATCACAACTAATCCAAAATAAAAAGAACTATTCAGAGGTGAGAAATGTACCTATAAAAAATGTATATACTGAACAATTGTTTTAGAAAAGAATGAATGTGGCTTATGGTTATAAAACAAGTTCGGTATGGATAGAAGTGCAAGGTAAGTATTACAAATCTAGAGGGTTTCAACAGTAGGAAAAGTGTTGGCCAGTGTAGCTGTGTCAGTTCACTATTCTAACTCCAGATGGTGCATTCAGTAGGGAAAGTGTTGGTCAGTGCAGCGGTGCCAGATAACTATTCTGACTCCAAAGGGTGCATTCAGTAGGAAGAGTGTTGGTCAGTGTAGCGGTGCCGGATAACTATTCTAACTCCAGAGAGTGCATTCAGTAGGGAAAGTTTTGATCAGTGTAGCATTGCCAGATAACTATTCTAACTCCAGAGGGTGCATTCAGTAGGGAAAGTGTTGGTCAGTGTGGCGGTGCCAGACAACTATTCTAACTCCAGAGGGTGCATTCAGTAGGGAAAGTGATGGTCAGTGTAGCGTTTCCAGATCACTATTTTAACTCCAGAGGGTGAATTCAGAAGGGAAAGTGTTGGTCAGTGTAGCGGTGCCAGATAACCATTCTAACTCCAGAAGGTGCATTCAGTAGGGAAAGTGTTGGTCAGTGTAGCGGTGCCAGATAACTATTCTAACTCCAGAGGGTGCTTTCACTAGGAAAAGTGTTGGTCAGTGTAGCTTTGCCAGATAACTATTCTAACTCCAGAGGGTGCATTCAGTAGTGAAAGTGTTGGTCAGTATAGCGGTTTTAGATAACTATTCTAAGTCCAGATGGTGCATTCAGTAGGAAAAGTTTTGGTCATTTTAGCTGTGCCAGATAACTATTCTAACTCCAGAGGGAGCATTCAGTAGAACAAGTGTTGGTCAGTGTAGCGGTGCCAGATATCTATTCTAACTCTAGAGGCTGCATTCAGTAGGGAAAGTGTTGGTTAGTGTAGCGGTGCCAAATAACTATTCTAACTCCAGAGGGTGCATTCACTAGGGAAAGTGTTTTTCAGTGTGGTAGAGAGAGTAAACTAAACATACTCCTGTGTTTGCGTTCAGTAGGGATAGTGAATGTCAGTGTAGTAGCGCAACATGTTTCAAGATAATTCAAAATAACGTATTGTTTTCAGTTCTCCACAGACATCCACAAAAACAGCAGTGAAATATCAACAAATCTGAATTTTACAGCAACATCTAAACAGCTTAAAACTTGCATCACAACTATTCCAAAATAAAAAGAACAATGCAGAGGTGAGAAATGTACCTATAAAAAATAAATATACTGAAAGATTGTTTTAGAAAAGAATAAATGTTGCTTATGGTTATGAAACAAGTTTGGTATGGATAGAAGTGCAAGATAAGTATTACAAATCTAGAGGGTTTCAACAGTAGGGAAAGTGTAGGCCAGTGTAGCTGTGTCAGTTAACTATTCTAACTCCAGAGGGTGCATTCAGTAGGGAAGGTGTTGGCCAGTGTAGCTGTGTCAGTTAACTGTTCTAACTCCAGAGGGTGCATTCAGTAGGGAAAGTGTTGGTCAGTGTAGCGGTGCCAGATAAATACTCTAACACCAGAGGGTGCATTCAGTAGGGAAAGTGTTTGTCAGTGTAGTGGTGCCAGATAACTATTCTAACTCTAGAGGGTGCATTCAGTAGGGAAAGTGTTGGTCAGTGTAGCTGTGCCAGATAACTATTCTAACTCCAGAGGGTGCATTCAGTAGGAAAAGTGTTGGTCAGTTTAGTGGTGCCAGATAACTATTCTAACTCCAGAGGGTGCATTCAGTAGGGAAAGTGTTGGTCAGTGTAGCGATGCCAGATAACTATTCTAACTCCAGAGGGTGCATTCCATAGAGAAAGTGTTGGTCAGTGTAGCAGTGCCAGATAACTATTCTAACTCCAGAGAGTGCTTTCACTAGGGAAAGTGTTGGTCAGCGTAGCTGTGCCAGATAACTATTCTAACTCAAGAGGGTGCATTCAGTAGGGAAAGTGTTGGTCAGTATAGCAGTGCCAGATAACTATTCTAACCCCAGAGGGTGCATTCAGCAGGGAAAGTGTTGGTCAGTGTAGCGGTGTCAGATAACTATTCTAACTTCAGAGAATGCTTTCACTAGGAAAAGTGTTGGTCAGTGTAGCTTTGCCAGATGACTATTCTAACTCCAGAGGGTGCATTCAGTAGTGAAAGTGTTGGTCAGTATAGCGGTTTAAGATAACTATTCTAAGTCCAGAGGGTGCATTCAGTAGGAAAAGTTTTGGTCATTTTAGCTGTGCCAGATAACTATTCTAACTCCAGAGGGAGCATTCAGTAGAACAAGTGTTGGTCAGTGTAGCGGTGCCAGATATCTATTCTAACTCCAGAGGCTGCATTCAGTAGGGAAAGTGTTGGTCAGTGTAGCGGTGCCAAATAACTATTCTAACTCCAGAGGGTGCATTCACTAGGGAAAGTGTTTTTCAGTGTGGTAGAGAGAGTAAACTAAACATACTCCTGAGTTTGCGTTCAGTAGGGATAGTGAAGGTCAGTGTAGTAGCGCAACATGTTTCAAGATAATTCAAAATAACGTATTGTTTTCAGTTCTCCACAGACATCCACAAAAACAGCAGTGAAATATCAACAAATCTGAATTTTACAGCAACATCTAAACAGCTTAAAACTTGCATCACAACTATTCCAAAATAAAAAGAACAATTCAGAGGTGAGAAATGTACCTATAAAAAATAAATATACTGAAAGATTGTTTTAGAAAAGAATAAATGTGGCTTATGGTTATGAAACAAGTTTGGGTATGGATAGAAGTGCAAGATAAGTCTTACAAATCTAGGGGGTTTCAACAGTAGGGAAAGTGTTGGCCAGTGTAACTGTGTTAGTTAAATATTCTAACTCCAGAGGGTTCATACAGTAGGGAAAGTGTTGGTCAGTGTAGCGGTGCCAGATAACTATTCTAACTCCAGAGGGTGCATTCAGTAGGGAAAGTGTTGGTCAGTGTAGCGGTGCCAGATAACTATTCTAACTCCAGAGGGTGCATTCAGTATGGAAAGTGTTGGTCAGCGTAGCGGTGCCAGATAACTATTCTAACTCCAGCGGGTGCATTCAATAGGGAAAGTGTTGGTCAGTGTAGCGGTGCCAGATAACTATTCTAACTCCAGAGGGTGCATTCAGTAGGGAAAGTGTTGGTCAGTGTAGCGGTGCCAGATAACTATTCTAACTCCAGAGGGTGCATTCCATAGGGAAAGTGTTTGTCAGTGTAGCTGTGCCAGATAACTATTCTAACTCCAGAGAGTGCTTTCACTAGGGAAAGTGTTGGTCAGCGTAGCTGTGCCAGATAACTATTCTAACTCAAGAGGGTGCATTCAGTAGGGAAAGTGTTGGTCAGTATAGCAGTGCCAGATAACTATTCTAACCCCAGAGGGTGCATTCAGCAGGGAAAGTGTTGGTCAGTGTAGCGGTGTCAGATAACTATTCTAACTTCAGAGAATGCTTTCACTAGGAAAAGTGTTGGTCAGTGTAGCTTTGCCAGATAACTATTCTAACTCCAGAGGGTGCATTCAGTAGTGAAAGTGTTGGTCAGTATAGCGGTTTTAGATAACTATTCTAAGTCCAGATGGTGCATTCAGTAGGAAAAGTTTTGGTCATTTTAGCTGTGCCAGATAACTATTCTAACTCCAGAGGGAGCATTCAGTAGAACAAGTGTTGGTCAGTGTAGCGGTGCCAGATATCTATTCTAACTCTAGAGGCTGCATTCAGTAGGGAAAGTGTTGGTTAGTGTAGCGGTGCCAAATAACTATTCTAACTCCAGAGGGTGCATTCACTAGGGAAAGTGTTTTTCAGTGTGGTAGAGAGAGTAAACTAAACATACTCCTGTGTTTGCGTTCAGTAGGGATAGTGAATGTCAGTGTAGTAGCGCAACATGTTTCAAGATAATTCAAAATAACGTATTGTTTTCAGTTCTCCACAGACATCCACAAAAACAGCAGTGAAATATCAACAAATCTGAATTTTACAGCAACATCTAAACAGCTTAAAACTTGCATCACAACTATTCCAAAATAAAAAGAACAATGCAGAGGTGAGAAATGTACCTATAAAAAATAAATATACTGAAAGATTGTTTTAGAAAAGAATAAATGTGGCTTATGGTTATGAAACAAGTTTGGGTATGGATAGAAGTGCAAGATAAGTCTTACAAATCTAGGGGGTTTCAACAGTAGGGAAAGTGTTGGCCAGTGTAACTGTGTTAGTTAAATATTCTAACTCCAGAGGGTTCATACAGTAGGGAAAGTGTTGGTCAGTGTAGCGGTGCCAGATAACTATTCTAACTCCAGAGGGTGCATTCAGTAGGGAAAGTGTTGGTCAGTGTAGCGGTGCCAGATAACTATTCTAACTCCAGAGGGTGCATTCAGTATGGAAAGTGTTGGTCAGCGTAGCGGTGCCAGATAACTATTCTAAATCCAGCGGGTGCATTCAATAGGGAAAGTGTTGGTCAGTGTAGCGGTGCCAGATAACTATTCTAACTCCAGAGGGTGCATTCAGTAGGGAAAGTGTTGGTCAGTGTAGCGGTGCCAGATAACTATTCTAACTCCAGAGGGTGCATTCCATAGGGAAAGTGTTTGTCAGTGTAGCTGTGCCAGATAACTATTCTAACTCCAGAGAGTGCTTTCACTAGGGAAAGTGTTGTTCAGCGTAGCTGTGCCAGATAACTATTCTAACTCCATAGGGTCCATTCAGTAGGAAAAGTGTTTGTCAGTATAGCGTTGCCAGATAACTATTCTATCTCCAGAGGGTGCATTCAGTAGGGAAAGTGATGGTCAGCATAGCTGTGCCAGATACCTATTCTAACTCCAGAGGGTGCATTCAGTAGGGAAAGTGTTGGTCAGTATAGCGGTGCCAGATAACTATTCCAACTCCAGAGAGTGCATTCAGTAAGGAAACCGTTAGTCATTTTAGCTGTGCCGGATAACTATTCTAACTCCAGAGGGTGCATTCAGTAGGAAAAGTGTTGGTCAGTTTAGTGGTGCCATATAACTATTCTAACTCCTTAGGGTGCATTCAATAGGGAAAGTGTTGGTCAGTGTAGAGCAGCCAGATAACTATTCGAACTCCAGAGGGTGCTTTCACAGGGAATGTGATGGTCAGCGTAGCTGTGCCAGATAACTATTCTAACTCCAGAGGGTGCATTCACTAGGGATAGTGAAGGTCAGTGTAGTAGCGCAACATGTTTCAAAAAAATTCAAAATAACGTATTTTTTCCATTTCTCCACAGACATCCACAAAAACAGCAGTGAAAAATCAACAAATCTGAATTTTACAGCAACATCAAAACAGCCTAAGACTTGCATCACAACTAATCCAAAATAAAAAGAACAATTCAGAGGTGAGAAATGTACCAATAAAAAACTTAATATACTGAAAAATTGTTTTAGAAAAGAATAAATGTGGCTTATGGTTATGAAACAAGTTTGCCATGGATAGAAGTGCAAGGTAAGTATTACAAATCTAGAGGGTTTCAACAGTAGGGAAAGTGTTGGCCAGTGTAGCTGTGTTAGTTAACTATTCTAACTCCAGAGGGTGCATTCAGTAGGGAAAGTGTTGGTCAGTGTAGCAGTGCCAGATAACTATTCTAACTCCAGACGGTGCATTCAGTAGGGATAGTGTTGATCAGTGTAGCGGTGCCATATAACTATTCTAACTCCAGAGGGTGCATTCAGTAGGAAAAGTGATGGCCAGTGTAGCTGTGTCAGATAACTATTCTAACTCCAGAGGGTGCATTTAGTAGGGAAAGTGTTGGTCAGCGTAGCGGTGCCAGATATTTATTCTTACTCCAGAGGGTGCATTCAGTAGGGAAAGTGTTGGTCAGCGTAGCGGTGCCAGATAACTATTCTAACTCCAGAGCGTGCATTCAGTAGGGAAAGTGTTGGCTGGTGTAACAGTGCCAGATAACTATTCTAACTCCAGAGGGTGCATTCAGTAGGGAAAGTGTTGGTCAGTGTAGCGGTGCCAGATCACTATTCTAACTCCAGAGGGTGTATTCAGAAGGGAAAGTGTTCGTCAGTGTAGCGGTGCCATATAACTATTCTAACTCTGGAGAGTGCTTTCACTAGGGAAAGTGTTGGTCAGCGTAGCTGTGCCAGAAAACTATTCTAACTCCAGAGGGTGCATTCTGTAGGGAAAGTGTTGGTCATTGTAGCGGTGCCAGATAATTATTCTAACTCCAGAGAGTACTTTAACTAGGGAAAGTTATGGTCAGCGTGGCTGTGCCAGATAACTATTCTAACTCCAGAGGGTGCATTCAGTAGGGAAAGTGTTGGTCAGTATAGCGGTGCCAGATAACTATTCTAACTCCAGAGGGTGCATTTATTAGGGAAAGTGTTGGTCATTTTAGCTGTGCCAGATACCTATTCTAACTCCAGAGGGTGCATTCAGTAGGGAAAGTGTTGGTCAGTTTAGTGGTGCCAGATAACTATTCTAACTCCAGAGGGTGCATTCAGTAGGGAAAGTGTTGGTCAGTGTAACTGGTCCAGATAACTTTTCTAACCCCAGAGGGTGCTTTCACTAGGGAAAGTGATGGTCAGCGTAGCTGTTCCTGATAACTATTCTAACTCCAGAGGGTGCATTCACTAGGGATAGTGAAGGTCAGTGTAGTAGTGCAACATGTTTCAAGAAAGTTCAAAATAACGTATTTTTTCCATTTCTCCACAGACATCCACAAAAACAGCAGTGAAAAATTGACAAATCTGAATTTTACAGCAACATCAAAACAGCCTAAGACTTGCATCACAACTAATCCAAAATAAAAAGAACTATTCAGAGGTGAGAAATGTACCTATAAAAAATGTATATACTGAACAATTGTTTTAGAAAAGAATGAATGTGGCTTATGGTTATAAAACAAGTTCGGTATGGATAGAAGTGCAAGGTAAGTATTACAAATCTAGAGGGTTTCAACAGTAGGAAAAGTGTTGGCCAGTGTAGCTGTGTCAGTTCACTATTCTAACTCCAGATGGTGCATTCAGTAGGGAAAGTGTTGGTCAGTGCAGCGGTGCCAGATAACTATTCTGACTCCAAAGGGTGCATTCAGTAGGAAGAGTGTTGGTCAGTGTAGCGGTGCCGGATAACTATTCTAACTCCAGAGAGTGCATTCAGTAGGGAAAGTTTTGATCAGTGTAGCATTGCCAGATAACTATTCTAACTCCAGAGGGTGCATTCAGTAGGGAAAGTGTTGGTCAGTGTGGCGGTGCCAGACAACTATTCTAACTCCAGAGGGTGCATTCAGTAGGGAAAGTGATGGTCAGTGTAGCGTTTCCAGATCACTATTTTAACTCCAGAGGGTGAATTCAGAAGGGAAAGTGTTGGTCAGTGTAGCGGTGCCAGATAACCATTCTAACTCCAGAAGGTGCATTCAGTAGGGAAAGTGTTGGTCAGTGTAGCTGTGCCAGATAACTATTCTAACTCCAAAGGGTGCATTCAGTAGGAAAAGTGTTGGTCAGTTTAGTGGTGCCAGATAACTATTCTAACTCCAGAGGGTGCATTCAGTAGGGAAAGTGTTGGTCAGTGTAGCGATGCCAGATAACTATTCTAACTCCAGAGGGTGCATTCCATAGAGAAAGTGTTGGTCAGTGTAGCAGTGCCAGATAACTATTCTAACTCCAGAGAGTGCTTTCACTAGGGAAAGTGTTGGTCAGCGTAGCTGTGCCAGATAACTATTCTAACTCAAGAGGGTGCATTCAGTAGGGAAAGTGTTGGTCAGTATAGCAGTGCCAGATAACTATTCTAACCCCAGAGGGTGCATTCAGCAGGGAAAGTGTTGGTCAGTGTAGCGGTGTCAGATAACTATTCTAACTTCAGAGAATGCTTTCACTAGGAAAAGTGTTGGTCAGTGTAGCTTTGCCAGATAACTATTCTAACTCCAGAGGGTGCATTCAGTAGTGAAAGTGTTGGTCAGTATAGCGGTTTAAGATAACTATTCTAAGTCCAGAGGGTGCATTCAGTAGGAAAAGTTTTGGTCATTTTAGCTGTGCCAGATAACTATTCTAACTCCAGAGGGAGCATTCAGTAGAACAAGTGTTGGTCAGTGTAGCGGTGCCAGATATCTATTCTAACTCCAGAGGCTGCATTCAGTAGGGAAAGTGTTGGTCAGTGTAGCGGTGCCAAATAACTATTCTAACTCTAGAGGGTGCATTCACTAGGGAAAGTGTTTTTCAGTGTGGTAGAGAGAGTAAACTAAACATACTCCTGAGTTTGCGTTCAGTAGGGATAGTGAAGGTCAGTGTAGTAGCGCAACATGTTTCAAGATAATTCAAAATAACGTATTGTTTTCAGTTCTCCACAGACATCCACAAAAACAGCAGTGAAATATCAACAAATCTGAATTTTACAGCAACATCTAAACAGCTTAAAACTTGCATCACAACTATTCCAAAATAAAAAGAACAATTCAGAGGTGAGAAATGTACCTATAAAAAATAAATATACTGAAAGATTGTTTTAGAAAAGAATAAATGTGGCTTATGGTTATGAAACAAGTTTGGGTATGGATAGAAGTGCAAGATAAGTCTTACAAATCTAGGGGGTTTCAACAGTAGGGAAAGTGTTGGCCAGTGTAACTGTGTTAGTTAAATATTCTAACTCCAGAGGGTTCATACAGTAGGGAAAGTGTTGGTCAGTGTAGCGGTGCCAGATAACTATTCTAACTCCAGAGGGTGCATTCAGTAGGGAAAGTGTTGGTCAGTGTAGCGGTGCCAGATAACTATTCTAACTCCAGAGGGTGCATTCAGTATGGAAAGTGTTGGTCAGCGTAGCGGTGCCAGATAACTATTCTAACTCCAGCGGGTGCATTCAATAGGGAAAGTGTTGGTCAGTGTAGCGGTGCCAGATAACTATTCTAACTCCAGAGGGTGCATTCAGTAGGGAAAGTGTTGGTCAGTGTAGCGGTGCCAGATAACTATTCTAACTCCAGAGGGTGCATTCCATAGGGAAAGTGTTTGTCAGTGTAGCTGTGCCAGATAACTATTCTAACTCCAGAGAGTGCTTTCACTAGGGAAAGTGTTGGTCAGCGTAGCTGTGCCAGATAACTATTCTAACTCAAGAGGGTGCATTCAGTAGGGAAAGTGTTGGTCAGTATAGCAGTGCCAGATAACTATTCTAACCCCAGAGGGTGCATTCAGCAGGGAAAGTGTTGGTCAGTGTAGCGGTGTCAGATAACTATTCTAACTTCAGAGAATGCTTTCACTAGGAAAAGTGTTGGTCAGTGTAGCTTTGCCAGATAACTATTCTAACTCCAGAGGGTGCATTCAGTAGTGAAAGTGTTGGTCAGTATAGCGGTTTTAGATAACTATTCTAAGTCCAGATGGTGCATTCAGTAGGAAAAGTTTTGGTCATTTTAGCTGTGCCAGATAACTATTTTAACTCCAGAGGGAGCATTCAGTAGAACAAGTGTTGGTCAGTGTAGCGGTGCCAGATATCTATTCTAACTCTAGAGGCTGCATTCAGTAGGGAAAGTGTTGGTTAGTGTAGCGGTGCCAAATAACTATTCTAACTCCAGAGGGTGCATTCACTAGGGAAAGTGTTTTTCAGTGTGGTAGAGAGAGTAAACTAAACATACTCCTGTGTTTGCGTTCAGTAGGGATAGTGAATGTCAGTGTAGTAGCGCAACATGTTTCAAGATAATTCAAAATAACGTATTGTTTTCAGTTCTCCACAGACATCCACAAAAACAGCAGTGAAATATCAACAAATCTGAATTTTACAGCAACATCTAAACAGCTTAAAACTTGCATCACAACTATTCCAAAATAAAAAGAACAATGCAGAGGTGAGAAATGTACCTATAAAAAATAAATATACTGAAAGATTGTTTTAGAAAAGAATAAATGTGGCTTATGGTTATGAAACAAGTTTGGGTATGGATAGAAGTGCAAGATAAGTCTTACAAATCTAGGGGGTTTCAACAGTAGGGAAAGTGTTGGCCAGTGTAACTGTGTTAGTTAAATATTCTAACTCCAGAGGGTTCATACAGTAGGGAAAGTGTTGGTCAGTGTAGCGGTGCCAGATAACTATTCTAACTCCAGAGGGTGCATTCAGTAGGGAAAGTGTTGGTCAGTGTAGCGGTGCCAGATAACTATTCTAACTCCAGAGGGTGCATTCAGTATGGAAAGTGTTGGTCAGCGTAGCGGTGCCAGATAACTATTCTAAATCCAGCGGGTGCATTCAATAGGGAAAGTGTTGGTCAGTGTAGCGGTGCCAGATAACTATTCTAACTCCAGAGGGTGCATTCAGTAGGGAAAGTGTTGGTCAGTGTAGCGGTGCCAGATAACTATTCTAACTCCAGAGGGTGCATTCCATAGGGAAAGTGTTTGTCAGTGTAGCTGTGCCAGATAACTATTCTAACTCCAGAGAGTGCTTTCACTAGGGAAAGTGTTGTTCAGCGTAGCTGTGCCAGATAACTATTCTAACTCCATAGGGTCCATTCAGTAGGAAAAGTGTTTGTCAGTATAGCGTTGCCAGATAACTATTCTATCTCCAGAGGGTGCATTCAGTAGGGAAAGTGATGGTCAGCATAGCTGTGCCAGATACCTATTCTAACTCCAGAGGGTGCATTCAGTAGGGAAAGTGTTGGTCAGTATAGCGGTGCCAGATAACTATTCCAACTCCAGAGAGTGCATTCAGTAAGGAAACCTTTAGTCATTTTAGCTGTGCCGGATAACTATTCTAACTCCAGAGGGTGCATTCAGTAGGAAAAGTGTTGGTCAGTTTAGTGGTGCCATATAACTATTCTAACTCCTTAGGGTGCATTCAGTAGGGAAAGTGTTGGTCAGTGTAGAGCAGCCAGATAACTATTCGAACTCCAGAGGGTGCTTTCACAGGGAATGTGATGGTCAGCGTAGCTGTGCCAGATAACTATTCTAACTCCAGAGGGTGCATTCACTAGGGATAGTGAAGGTCAGTGTAGTAGCGCAACATGTTTCAAAAAAATTCAAAATAACGTATTTTTTCCATTTCTCCACAGACATCCACAAAAACAGCAGTGAAAAATCAACAAATCTGAATTTTACAGCAACATCAAAACAGCCTAAGACTTGCATCACAACTAATCCAAAATAAAAAGAACAATTCAGAGGTGAGAAATGTACCAATAAAAAACTTAATATACTGAAAAATTGTTTTAGAAAAGAATAAATGTGGCTTATGGTTATGAAACAAGTTTGCCATGGATAGAAGTGCAAGGTAAGTATTACAAATCTAGAGGGTTTCAACAGTAGGGAAAGTGTTGGCCAGTGTAGCTGTGTTAGTTAACTATTCTAACTCCAGAGGGTGCATTCAGTAGGGAAAGTGTTGGTCAGTGTAGCAGTGCCAGATAACTATTCTAACTCCAGAGGGTGCATTCAGTAGGGATAGTGTTGATCAGTGTAGCGGTGCCATATAACTATTCTAACTCCAGAGGGTGCATTCAGTAGGAAAAGTGATGGCCAGTGTAGCTGTGTCAGATAACTATTCTAACTCCAGAGGGTGCACTTAGTAGGGAAAGTGTTGGTCAGCGTAGCGGTGCCAGATATTTATTCTTACTCCAGAGGGTGCATTCAGTAGGGAAAGTGTTGGTCAGCGTAGCGGTGCCAGATAACTATTCTAACTCCAGAGCGTGCATTCAGTAGGGAAAGTGTTGGCTGGTGTAACAGTGCCAGATAACTATTCTAACTCCAGAGGGTGCATTCAGTAGGGAAAGTGTTGGTCAGTGTAGCGGTGCCAGATCACTATTCTAACTCCAGAGGGTGTATTCAGAAGGGAAAGTGTTCGTCAGTGTAGCGGTGCCATATAACTATTCTAACTCTGGAGAGTGCTTTCACTAGGGAAAGTGTTGGTCAGCGTAGCTGTGCCAGATAACTATTCTAACTCCAGAGGGTGCATTCTGTAGGGAAAGTGTTGGTCATTGTAGCGGTGCCAGATAATTATTCTAACTCCAGAGAGTACTTTAACTAGGGAAAGTTATGGTCAGCGTGGCTGTGCCAGATAACTATTCTAACTCCAGAGGGTGCATTCAGTAGGGAAAGTGTTGGTCAGTATAGCGGTGCCAGATAACTATTCTAACTCCAGAGGGTGCATTTATTAGGGAAAGTGTTGGTCATTTTAGCTGTGCCAGATACCTATTCTAACTCCAGAGGGTGCATTCAGTAGGGAAAGTGTTGGTCAGTTTAGTGGTGCCAGATAACTATTCTAACTCCAGAGGGTGCATTCAGTAGGGAAAGTGTTGGTCAGTGTAACTGGTCCAGATAACTTTTCTAACCCCAGAGGGTGCTTTCACTAGGGAAATTGATGGTCAGCGTAGCTGTTCCTGATAACTATTCTAACTCCAGAGGGTGCATTCACTAGGGATAGTGAAGGTCAGTGTAGTAGTGCAACATGTTTCAAGAAAGTTCAAAATAACGTATTTTTTCCATTTCTCCACAGACATCCACAAAAACAGCAGTGAAAAATTGACAAATCTGAATTTTACAGCAACATCAAAACAGCCTAAGACTTGCATCACAACTAATCCAAAATAAAAAGAACTATTCAGAGGTGAGAAATGTACCTATAAAAAATGTATATACTGAACAATTGTTTTAGAAAAGAATGAATGTGGCTTATGGTTATAAAACAAGTTCGGTATGGATAGAAGTGCAAGGTAAGTATTACAAATCTAGAGGGTTTCAACAGTAGGAAAAGTGTTGGCCAGTGTAGCTGTGTCAGTTCACTATTCTAACTCCAGATGGTGCATTCAGTAGGGAAAGTGTTGGTCAGTGCAGCGGTGCCAGATAACTATTCTGACTCCAAAGGGTGCATTCAGTAGGAAGAGTGTTGGTCAGTGTAGCGGTGCCGGATAACTATTCTAACTCCAGAGAGTGCATTCAGTAGGGAAAGTTTTGATCAGTGTAGCATTGCCAGATAACTATTCTAACTCCAGAGGGTGCATTCAGTAGGGAAAGTGTTGGTCAGTGTGGCGGTGCCAGACAACTATTCTAACTCCAGAGGGTGCATTCAGTAGGGAAAGTGATGGTCAGTGTAGCGTTTCCAGATCACTATTTTAACTCCAGAGGGTGAATTCAGAAGGGAAAGTGTTGGTCAGTGTAGCGGTGCCAGATAACCATTCTAACTCCAGAAGGTGCATTCAGTAGGGAAAGTGTTGGTCAGTGTAGCGGTGCCAGATAACTATTCTAACTCCAGAGGGTGCTTTCACTAGGAAAAGTGTTGGTCAGTGTAGCTTTGCCAGATAACTATTCTAACTCCAGAGGGTGCATTCAGTAGTGAAAGTGTTGGTCAGTATAGCGGTTTTAGATAACTATTCTAAGTCCAGATGGTGCATTCAGTAGGAAAAGTTTTGGTCATTTTAGCTGTGCCAGATAACTATTCTAACTCCAGAGGGAGCATTCAGTAGAACAAGTGTTGGTCAGTGTAGCGGTGCCAGATATCTATTCTAACTCTAGAGGCTGCATTCAGTAGGGAAAGTGTTGGTTAGTGTAGCGGTGCCAAATAACTATTCTAACTCCAGAGGGTGCATTCACTAGGGAAAGTGTTTTTCAGTGTGGTAGAGAGAGTAAACTAAACATACTCCTGTGTTTGCGTTCAGTAGGGATAGTGAATGTCAGTGTAGTAGCGCAACATGTTTCAAGATAATTCAAAATAACGTATTGTTTTCAGTTCTCCACAGACATCCACAAAAACAGCAGTGAAATATCAACAAATCTGAATTTTACAGCAACATCTAAACAGCTTAAAACTTGCATCACAACTATTCCAAAATAAAAAGAACAATGCAGAGGTGAGAAATGTACCTATAAAAAATAAATATACTGAAAGATTGTTTTAGAAAAGAATAAATGTGGCTTATGGTTATGAAACAAGTTTGGGTATGGATAGAAGTGCAAGATAAGTCTTACAAATCTAGGGGGTTTCAACAGTAGGGAAAGTGTTGGCCAGTGTAACTGTGTTAGTTAAATATTCTAACTCCAGAGGGTTCATACAGTAGGGAAAGTGTTGGTCAGTGTAGCGGTGCCAGATAACTATTCTAACTCCAGAGGGTGCATTCAGTAGGGAAAGTGTTGGTCAGTGTAGCGGTGCCAGATAACTATTCTAACTCCAGAGGGTGCATTCAGTATGGAAAGTGTTGGTCAGCGTAGCGGTGCCAGATAACTATTCTAAATCCAGCGGGTGCATTCAATAGGGAAAGTGTTGGTCAGTGTAGCGGTGCCAGATAACTATTCTAACTCCAGAGGGTGCATTCAGTAGGGAAAGTGTTGGTCAGTGTAGCGGTGCCAGATAACTATTCTAACTCCAGAGGGTGCATTCCATAGGGAAAGTGTTTGTCAGTGTAGCTGTGCCAGATAACTATTCTAACTCCAGAGAGTGCTTTCACTAGGGAAAGTGTTGTTCAGCGTAGCTGTGCCAGATAACTATTCTAACTCCATAGGGTCCATTCAGTAGGAAAAGTGTTTGTCAGTATAGCGTTGCCAGATAACTATTCTATCTCCAGAGGGTGCATTCAGTAGGGAAAGTGATGGTCAGCATAGCTGTGCCAGATACCTATTCTAACTCCAGAGGGTGCATTCAGTAGGGAAAGTGTTGGTCAGTATAGCGGTGCCAGATAACTATTCCAACTCCAGAGAGTGCATTCAGTAAGGAAACCGTTAGTCATTTTAGCTGTGCCGGATAACTATTCTAACTCCAGAGGGTGCATTCAGTAGGAAAAGTGTTGGTCAGTTTAGTGGTGCCATATAACTATTCTAACTCCTTAGGGTGCATTCAGTAGGGAAAGTGTTGGTCAGTGTAGAGCAGCCAGATAACTATTCGAACTCCAGAGGGTGCTTTCACAGGGAATGTGATGGTCAGCGTAGCTGTGCCAGATAACTATTCTAACTCCAGAGGGTGCATTCACTAGGGATAGTGAAGGTCAGTGTAGTAGCGCAACATGTTTCAAAAAAATTCAAAATAACGTATTTTTTCCATTTCTCCACAGACATCCACAAAAACAGCAGTGAAAAATCAACAAATCTGAATTTTACAGCAACATCAAAACAGCCTAAGACTTGCATCACAACTAATCCAAAATAAAAAGAACAATTCAGAGGTGAGAAATGTACCAATAAAAAACTTAATATACTGAAAAATTGTTTTAGAAAAGAATAAATGTGGCTTATGGTTATGAAACAAGTTTGCCATGGATAGAAGTGCAAGGTAAGTATTACAAATCTAGAGGGTTTCAACAGTAGGGAAAGTGTTGGCCAGTGTAGCTGTGTTAGTTAACTATTCTAACTCCAGAGGGTGCATTCAGTAGGGAAAGTGTTGGTCAGTGTAGCAGTGCCAGATAACTATTCTAACTCCAGACGGTGCATTCAGTAGGGATAGTGTTGATCAGTGTAGCGGTGCCATATAACTATTCTAACTCCAGAGGGTGCATTCAGTAGGAAAAGTGATGGCCAGTGTAGCTGTGTCAGATAACTATTCTAACTCCAGAGGGTGCATTTAGTAGGGAAAGTGTTGGTCAGCGTAGCGGTGCCAGATATTTATTCTTACTCCAGAGGGTGCATTCAGTAGGGAAAGTGTTGGTCAGCGTAGCGGTGCCAGATAACTATTCTAACTCCAGAGCGTGCATTCAGTAGGGAAAGTGTTGGCTGGTGTAACAGTGCCAGATAACTATTCTAACTCCAGAGGGTGCATTCAGTAGGGAAAGTGTTGGTCAGTGTAGCGGTGCCAGATCACTATTCTAACTCCAGAGGGTGTATTCAGAAGGGAAAGTGTTCGTCAGTGTAGCGGTGCCATATAACTATTCTAACTCTGGAGAGTGCTTTCACTAGGGAAAGTGTTGGTCAGCGTAGCTGTGCCAGAAAACTATTCTAACTCCAGAGGGTGCATTCTGTAGGGAAAGTGTTGGTCATTGTAGCGGTGCCAGATAATTATTCTAACTCCAGAGAGTACTTTAACTAGGGAAAGTTATGGTCAGCGTGGCTGTGCCAGATAACTATTCTAACTCCAGAGGGTGCATTCAGTAGGGAAAGTGTTGGTCAGTATAGCGGTGCCAGATAACTATTCTAACTCCAGAGGGTGCATTTATTAGGGAAAGTGTTGGTCATTTTAGCTGTGCCAGATACCTATTCTAACTCCAGAGGGTGCATTCAGTAGGGAAAGTGTTGGTCAGTTTAGTGGTGCCAGATAACTATTCTAACTCCAGAGGGTGCATTCAGTAGGGAAAGTGTTGGTCAGTGTAACTGGTCCAGATAACTTTTCTAACCCCAGAGGGTGCTTTCACTAGGGAAAGTGATGGTCAGCGTAGCTGTTCCTGATAACTATTCTAACTCCAGAGGGTGCATTCACTAGGGATAGTGAAGGTCAGTGTAGTAGTGCAACATGTTTCAAGAAAGTTCAAAATAACGTATTTTTTCCATTTCTCCACAGACATCCACAAAAACAGCAGTGAAAAATTGACAAATCTGAATTTTACAGCAACATCAAAACAGCCTAAGACTTGCATCACAACTAATCCAAAATAAAAAGAACTATTCAGAGGTGAGAAATGTACCTATAAAAAATGTATATACTGAACAATTGTTTTAGAAAAGAATGAATGTGGCTTATGGTTATAAAACAAGTTCGGTATGGATAGAAGTGCAAGGTAAGTATTACAAATCTAGAGGGTTTCAACAGTAGGAAAAGTGTTGGCCAGTGTAGCTGTGTCAGTTCACTATTCTAACTCCAGATGGTGCATTCAGTAGGGAAAGTGTTGGTCAGTGCAGCGGTGCCAGATAACTATTCTGACTCCAAAGGGTGCATTCAGTAGGAAGAGTGTTGGTCAGTGTAGCGGTGCCGGATAACTATTCTAACTCCAGAGAGTGCATTCAGTAGGGAAAGTTTTGATCAGTGTAGCATTGCCAGATAACTATTCTAACTCCAGAGGGTGCATTCAGTAGGGAAAGTGTTGGTCAGTGTGGCGGTGCCAGACAACTATTCTAACTCCAGAGGGTGCATTCAGTAGGGAAAGTGATGGTCAGTGTAGCGTTTCCAGATCACTATTTTAACTCCAGAGGGTGAATTCAGAAGGGAAAGTGTTGGTCAGTGTAGCGGTGCCAGATAACCATTCTAACTCCAGAAGGTGCATTCAGTAGGGAAAGTGTTGGTCAGTGTAGCTGTGCCAGATAACTATTCTAACTCCAAAGGGTGCATTCAGTAGGAAAAGTGTTGGTCAGTTTAGTGGTGCCAGATAACTATTCTAACTCCAGAGGGTGCATTCAGTAGGGAAAGTGTTGGTCAGTGTAGCGATGCCAGATAACTATTCTAACTCCAGAGGGTGCATTCCATAGAGAAAGTGTTGGTCAGTGTAGCAGTGCCAGATAACTATTCTAACTCCAGAGAGTGCTTTCACTAGGGAAAGTGTTGGTCAGCGTAGCTGTGCCAGATAACTATTCTAACTCAAGAGGGTGCATTCAGTAGGGAAAGTGTTGGTCAGTATAGCAGTGCCAGATAACTATTCTAACCCCAGAGGGTGCATTCAGCAGGGAAAGTGTTGGTCAGTGTAGCGGTGTCAGATAACTATTCTAACTTCAGAGAATGCTTTCACTAGGAAAAGTGTTGGTCAGTGTAGCTTTGCCAGATAACTATTCTAACTCCAGAGGGTGCATTCAGTAGTGAAAGTGTTGGTCAGTATAGCGGTTTAAGATAACTATTCTAAGTCCAGAGGGTGCATTCAGTAGGAAAAGTTTTGGTCATTTTAGCTGTGCCAGATAACTATTCTAACTCCAGAGGGAGCATTCAGTAGAACAAGTGTTGGTCAGTGTAGCGGTGCCAGATATCTATTCTAACTCCAGAGGCTGCATTCAGTAGGGAAAGTGTTGGTCAGTGTAGCGGTGCCAAATAACTATTCTAACTCTAGAGGGTGCATTCACTAGGGAAAGTGTTTTTCAGTGTGGTAGAGAGAGTAAACTAAACATACTCCTGAGTTTGCGTTCAGTAGGGATAGTGAAGGTCAGTGTAGTAGCGCAACATGTTTCAAGATAATTCAAAATAACGTATTGTTTTCAGTTCTCCACAGACATCCACAAAAACAGCAGTGAAATATCAACAAATCTGAATTTTACAGCAACATCTAAACAGCTTAAAACTTGCATCACAACTATTCCAAAATAAAAAGAACAATTCAGAGGTGAGAAATGTACCTATAAAAAATAAATATACTGAAAGATTGTTTTAGAAAAGAATAAATGTGGCTTATGGTTATGAAACAAGTTTGGGTATGGATAGAAGTGCAAGATAAGTCTTACAAATCTAGGGGGTTTCAACAGTAGGGAAAGTGTTGGCCAGTGTAACTGTGTTAGTTAAATATTCTAACTCCAGAGGGTTCATACAGTAGGGAAAGTGTTGGTCAGTGTAGCGGTGCCAGATAACTATTCTAACTCCAGAGGGTGCATTCAGTAGGGAAAGTGTTGGTCAGTGTAGCGGTGCCAGATAACTATTCTAACTCCAGAGGGTGCATTCAGTATGGAAAGTGTTGGTCAGCGTAGCGGTGCCAGATAACTATTCTAACTCCAGCGGGTGCATTCAATAGGGAAAGTGTTGGTCAGTGTAGCGGTGCCAGATAACTATTCTAACTCCAGAGGGTGCATTCAGTAGGGAAAGTGTTGGTCAGTGTAGCGGTGCCAGATAACTATTCTAACTCCAGAGGGTGCATTCCATAGGGAAAGTGTTTGTCAGTGTAGCTGTGCCAGATAACTATTCTAACTCCAGAGAGTGCTTTCACTAGGGAAAGTGTTGGTCAGCGTAGCTGTGCCAGATAACTATTCTAACTCAAGAGGGTGCATTCAGTAGGGAAAGTGTTGGTCAGTATAGCAGTGCCAGATAACTATTCTAACCCCAGAGGGTGCATTCAGCAGGGAAAGTGTTGGTCAGTGTAGCGGTGTCAGATAACTATTCTAACTTCAGAGAATGCTTTCACTAGGAAAAGTGTTGGTCAGTGTAGCTTTGCCAGATAACTATTCTAACTCCAGAGGGTGCATTCAGTAGTGAAAGTGTTGGTCAGTATAGCGGTTTTAGATAACTATTCTAAGTCCAGATGGTGCATTCAGTAGGAAAAGTTTTGGTCATTTTAGCTGTGCCAGATAACTATTTTAACTCCAGAGGGAGCATTCAGTAGAACAAGTGTTGGTCAGTGTAGCGGTGCCAGATATCTATTCTAACTCTAGAGGCTGCATTCAGTAGGGAAAGTGTTGGTTAGTGTAGCGGTGCCAAATAACTATTCTAACTCCAGAGGGTGCATTCACTAGGGAAAGTGTTTTTCAGTGTGGTAGAGAGAGTAAACTAAACATACTCCTGTGTTTGCGTTCAGTAGGGATAGTGAATGTCAGTGTAGTAGCGCAACATGTTTCAAGATAATTCAAAATAACGTATTGTTTTCAGTTCTCCACAGACATCCACAAAAACAGCAGTGAAATATCAACAAATCTGAATTTTACAGCAACATCTAAACAGCTTAAAACTTGCATCACAACTATTCCAAAATAAAAAGAACAATGCAGAGGTGAGAAATGTACCTATAAAAAATAAATATACTGAAAGATTGTTTTAGAAAAGAATAAATGTGGCTTATGGTTATGAAACAAGTTTGGGTATGGATAGAAGTGCAAGATAAGTCTTACAAATCTAGGGGGTTTCAACAGTAGGGAAAGTGTTGGCCAGTGTAACTGTGTTAGTTAAATATTCTAACTCCAGAGGGTTCATACAGTAGGGAAAGTGTTGGTCAGTGTAGCGGTGCCAGATAACTATTCTAACTCCAGAGGGTGCATTCAGTAGGGAAAGTGTTGGTCAGTGTAGCGGTGCCAGATAACTATTCTAACTCCAGAGGGTGCATTCAGTATGGAAAGTGTTGGTCAGCGTAGCGGTGCCAGATAACTATTCTAAATCCAGCGGGTGCATTCAATAGGGAAAGTGTTGGTCAGTGTAGCGGTGCCAGATAACTATTCTAACTCCAGAGGGTGCATTCAGTAGGGAAAGTGTTGGTCAGTGTAGCGGTGCCAGATAACTATTCTAACTCCAGAGGGTGCATTCCATAGGGAAAGTGTTTGTCAGTGTAGCTGTGCCAGATAACTATTCTAACTCCAGAGAGTGCTTTCACTAGGGAAAGTGTTGTTCAGCGTAGCTGTGCCAGATAACTATTCTAACTCCATAGGGTCCATTCAGTAGGAAAAGTGTTTGTCAGTATAGCGTTGCCAGATAACTATTCTATCTCCAGAGGGTGCATTCAGTAGGGAAAGTGATGGTCAGCATAGCTGTGCCAGATACCTATTCTAACTCCAGAGGGTGCATTCAGTAGGGAAAGTGTTGGTCAGTATAGCGGTGCCAGATAACTATTCCAACTCCAGAGAGTGCATTCAGTAAGGAAACCTTTAGTCATTTTAGCTGTGCCGGATAACTATTCTAACTCCAGAGGGTGCATTCAGTAGGAAAAGTGTTGGTCAGTTTAGTGGTGCCATATAACTATTCTAACTCCTTAGGGTGCATTCAGTAGGGAAAGTGTTGGTCAGTGTAGAGCAGCCAGATAACTATTCGAACTCCAGAGGGTGCTTTCACAGGGAATGTGATGGTCAGCGTAGCTGTGCCAGATAACTATTCTAACTCCAGAGGGTGCATTCACTAGGGATAGTGAAGGTCAGTGTAGTAGCGCAACATGTTTCAAAAAAATTCAAAATAACGTATTTTTTCCATTTCTCCACAGACATCCACAAAAACAGCAGTGAAAAATCAACAAATCTGAATTTTACAGCAACATCAAAACAGCCTAAGACTTGCATCACAACTAATCCAAAATAAAAAGAACAATTCAGAGGTGAGAAATGTACCAATAAAAAACTTAATATACTGAAAAATTGTTTTAGAAAAGAATAAATGTGGCTTATGGTTATGAAACAAGTTTGCCATGGATAGAAGTGCAAGGTAAGTATTACAAATCTAGAGGGTTTCAACAGTAGGGAAAGTGTTGGCCAGTGTAGCTGTGTTAGTTAACTATTCTAACTCCAGAGGGTGCATTCAGTAGGGAAAGTGTTGGTCAGTGTAGCAGTGCCAGATAACTATTCTAACTCCAGAGGGTGCATTCAGTAGGGATAGTGTTGATCAGTGTAGCGGTGCCATATAACTATTCTAACTCCAGAGGGTGCATTCAGTAGGAAAAGTGATGGCCAGTGTAGCTGTGTCAGATAACTATTCTAACTCCAGAGGGTGCATTTAGTAGGGAAAGTGTTGGTCAGCGTAGCGGTGCCAGATATTTATTCTTACTCCAGAGGGTGCATTCAGTAGGGAAAGTGTTGGTCAGCGTAGCGGTGCCAGATAACTATTCTAACTCCAGAGCGTGCATTCAGTAGGGAAAGTGTTGGCTGGTGTAACAGTGCCAGATAACTATTCTAACTCCAGAGGGTGCATTCAGTAGGGAAAGTGTTGGTCAGTGTAGCGGTGCCAGATCACTATTCTAACTCCAGAGGGTGTATTCAGAAGGGAAAGTGTTCGTCAGTGTAGCGGTGCCATATAACTATTCTAACTCTGGAGAGTGCTTTCACTAGGGAAAGTGTTGGTCAGCGTAGCTGTGCCAGATAACTATTCTAACTCCAGAGGGTGCATTCTGTAGGGAAAGTGTTGGTCATTGTAGCGGTGCCAGATAATTATTCTAACTCCAGAGAGTACTTTAACTAGGGAAAGTTATGGTCAGCGTGGCTGTGCCAGATAACTATTCTAACTCCAGAGGGTGCATTCAGTAGGGAAAGTGTTGGTCAGTATAGCGGTGCCAGATAACTATTCTAACTCCAGAGGGTGCATTTATTAGGGAAAGTGTTGGTCATTTTAGCTGTGCCAGATACCTATTCTAACTCCAGAGGGTGCATTCAGTAGGGAAAGTGTTGGTCAGTTTAGTGGTGCCAGATAACTATTCTAACTCCAGAGGGTGCATTCAGTAGGGAAAGTGTTGGTCAGTGTAACTGGTCCAGATAACTTTTCTAACCCCAGAGGGTGCTTTCACTAGGGAAATTGATGGTCAGCGTAGCTGTTCCTGATAACTATTCTAACTCCAGAGGGTGCTTTCACTAGGAAAAGTGTTGGTCAGTGTAGCTTTGCCAGATAACTATTCTAACTCCAGAGGGTGCATTCAGTAGTGAAAGTGTTGGTCAGTATAGCGGTTTTAGATAACTATTCTAAGTCCAGATGGTGCATTCAGTAGGAAAAGTTTTGGTCATTTTAGCTGTGCCAGATAACTATTCTAACTCCAGAGGGAGCATTCAGTAGAACAAGTGTTGGTCAGTGTAGCGGTGCCAGATATCTATTCTAACTCTAGAGGCTGCATTCAGTAGGGAAAGTGTTGGTTAGTGTAGCGGTGCCAAATAACTATTCTAACTCCAGAGGGTGCATTCACTAGGGAAAGTGTTTTTCAGTGTGGTAGAGAGAGTAAACTAAACATACTCCTGTGTTTGCGTTCAGTAGGGATAGTGAATGTCAGTGTAGTAGCGCAACATGTTTCAAGATAATTCAAAATAACGTATTGTTTTCAGTTCTCCACAGACATCCACAAAAACAGCAGTGAAATATCAACAAATCTGAATTTTACAGCAACATCTAAACAGCTTAAAACTTGCATCACAACTATTCCAAAATAAAAAGAACAATGCAGAGGTGAGAAATGTACCTATAAAAAATAAATATACTGAAAGATTGTTTTAGAAAAGAATAAATGTGGCTTATGGTTATGAAACAAGTTTGGGTATGGATAGAAGTGCAAGATAAGTCTTACAAATCTAGGGGGTTTCAACAGTAGGGAAAGTGTTGGCCAGTGTAACTGTGTTAGTTAAATATTCTAACTCCAGAGGGTTCATACAGTAGGGAAAGTGTTGGTCAGTGTAGCGGTGCCAGATAACTATTCTAACTCCAGAGGGTGCATTCAGTAGGGAAAGTGTTGGTCAGTGTAGCGGTGCCAGATAACTATTCTAACTCCAGAGGGTGCATTCAGTATGGAAAGTGTTGGTCAGCGTAGCGGTGCCAGATAACTATTCTAAATCCAGCGGGTGCATTCAATAGGGAAAGTGTTGGTCAGTGTAGCGGTGCCAGATAACTATTCTAACTCCAGAGGGTGCATTCAGTAGGGAAAGTGTTGGTCAGTGTAGCGGTGCCAGATAACTATTCTAACTCCAGAGGGTGCATTCCATAGGGAAAGTGTTTGTCAGTGTAGCTGTGCCAGATAACTATTCTAACTCCAGAGAGTGCTTTCACTAGGGAAAGTGTTGTTCAGCGTAGCTGTGCCAGATAACTATTCTAACTCCATAGGGTCCATTCAGTAGGAAAAGTGTTTGTCAGTATAGCGTTGCCAGATAACTATTCTATCTCCAGAGGGTGCATTCAGTAGGGAAAGTGATGGTCAGCATAGCTGTGCCAGATACCTATTCTAACTCCAGAGGGTGCATTCAGTAGGGAAAGTGTTGGTCAGTATAGCGGTGCCAGATAACTATTCCAACTCCAGAGAGTGCATTCAGTAAGGAAACCTTTAGTCATTTTAGCTGTGCCGGATAACTATTCTAACTCCAGAGGGTGCATTCAGTAGGAAAAGTGTTGGTCAGTTTAGTGGTGCCATATAACTATTCTAACTCCTTAGGGTGCATTCAGTAGGGAAAGTGTTGGTCAGTGTAGAGCAGCCAGATAACTATTCGAACTCCAGAGGGTGCTTTCACAGGGAATGTGATGGTCAGCGTAGCTGTGCCAGATAACTATTCTAACTCCAGAGGGTGCATTCACTAGGGATAGTGAAGGTCAGTGTAGTAGCGCAACATGTTTCAAAAAAATTCAAAATAACGTATTTTTTCCATTTCTCCACAGACATCCACAAAAACAGCAGTGATAAATCAACAAATCTGAATTTTACAGCAACATCAAAACAGCCTAAGACTTGCATCACAACTAATCCAAAATAAAAAGAACAATTCAGAGGTGAGAAATGTACCAATAAAAAACTTAATATACTGAAAAATTGTTTTAGAAAAGAATAAATGTGGCTTATGGTTATGAAACAAGTTTGCCATGGATAGAAGTGCAAGGTAAGTATTACAAATCTAGAGGGTTTCAACAGTAGGGAAAGTGTTGGCCAGTGTAGCTGTGTTAGTTAACTATTCTAACTCCAGAGGGTGCATTCAGTAGGGAAAGTGTTGGTCAGTGTAGCAGTGCCAGATAACTATTCTAACTCCAGAGGGTGCATTCAGTAGGGATAGTGTTGATCAGTGTAGCGGTGCCATATAACTATTCTAACTCCAGAGGGTGCATTCAGTAGGAAAAGTGATGGCCAGTGTAGCTGTGTCAGATAACTATTCTAACTCCAGAGGGTGCATTTAGTAGGGAAAGTGTTGGTCAGCGTAGCGGTGCCAGATATTTATTCTTACTCCAGAGGGTGCATTCAGTAGGGAAAGTGTTGGTCAGCGTAGCGGTGCCAGATAACTATTCTAACTCCAGAGCGTGCATTCAGTAGGGAAAGTGTTGGCTGGTGTAACAGTGCCAGATAACTATTCTAACTCCAGAGGGTGCATTCAGTAGGGAAAGTGTTGGTCAGTGTAGCGGTGCCAGATCACTATTCTAACTCCAGAGGGTGTATTCAGAAGGGAAAGTGTTCGTCAGTGTAGCGGTGCCATATAACTATTCTAACTCTGGAGAGTGCTTTCACTAGGGAAAGTGTTGGTCAGCGTAGCTGTGCCAGATAACTATTCTAACTCCAGAGGGTGCATTCTGTAGGGAAAGTGTTGGTCATTGTAGCGGTGCCAGATAATTATTCTAACTCCAGAGAGTACTTTAACTAGGGAAAGTTATGGTCAGCGTGGCTGTGCCAGATAACTATTCTAACTCCAGAGGGTGCATTCAGTAGGGAAAGTGTTGGTCAGTATAGCGGTGCCAGATAACTATTCTAACTCCAGAGGGTGCATTTATTAGGGAAAGTGTTGGTCATTTTAGCTGTGCCAGATACCTATTCTAACTCCAGAGGGTGCATTCAGTAGGGAAAGTGTTGGTCAGTTTAGTGGTGCCAGATAACTATTCTAACTCCAGAGGGTGCATTCAGTAGGGAAAGTGTTGGTCAGTGTAACTGGTCCAGATAACTTTTCTAACCCCAGAGGGTGCTTTCACTAGGGAAATTGATGGTCAGCGTAGCTGTTCCTGATAACTATTCTAACTCCAGAGGGTGCTTTCACTAGGAAAAGTGTTGGTCAGTGTAGCTTTGCCAGATAACTATTCTAACTCCAGAGGGTGCATTCAGTAGTGAAAGTGTTGGTCAGTATAGCGGTTTTAGATAACTATTCTAAGTCCAGATGGTGCATTCAGTAGGAAAAGTTTTGGTCATTTTAGCTGTGCCAGATAACTATTCTAACTCCAGAGGGAGCATTCAGTAGAACAAGTGTTGGTCAGTGTAGCGGTGCCAGATATCTATTCTAACTCTAGAGGCTGCATTCAGTAGGGAAAGTGTTGGTTAGTGTAGCGGTGCCAAATAACTATTCTAACTCCAGAGGGTGCATTCACTAGGGAAAGTGTTTTTCAGTGTGGTAGAGAGAGTAAACTAAACATACTCCTGTGTTTGCGTTCAGTAGGGATAGTGAATGTCAGTGTAGTAGCGCAACATGTTTCAAGATAATTCAAAATAACGTATTGTTTTCAGTTCTCCACAGACATCCACAAAAACAGCAGTGAAATATCAACAAATCTGAATTTTACAGCAACATCTAAACAGCTTAAAACTTGCATCACAACTATTCCAAAATAAAAAGAACAATGCAGAGGTGAGAAATGTACCTATAAAAAATAAATATACTGAAAGATTGTTTTAGAAAAGAATAAATGTGGCTTATGGTTATGAAACAAGTTTGGGTATGGATAGAAGTGCAAGATAAGTCTTACAAATCTAGGGGGTTTCAACAGTAGGGAAAGTGTTGGCCAGTGTAACTGTGTTAGTTAAATATTCTAACTCCAGAGGGTTCATACAGTAGGGAAAGTGTTGGTCAGTGTAGCGGTGCCAGATAACTATTCTAACTCCAGAGGGTGCATTCAGTAGGGAAAGTGTTGGTCAGTGTAGCGGTGCCAGATAACTATTCTAACTCCAGAGGGTGCATTCAGTATGGAAAGTGTTGGTCAGCGTAGCGGTGCCAGATAACTATTCTAAATCCAGCGGGTGCATTCAATAGGGAAAGTGTTGGTCAGTGTAGCGGTGCCAGATAACTATTCTAACTCCAGAGGGTGCATTCAGTAGGGAAAGTGTTGGTCAGTGTAGCGGTGCCAGATAACTATTCTAACTCCAGAGGGTGCATTCCATAGGGAAAGTGTTTGTCAGTGTAGCTGTGCCAGATAACTATTCTAACTCCAGAGAGTGCTTTCACTAGGGAAAGTGTTGTTCAGCGTAGCTGTGCCAGATAACTATTCTAACTCCATAGGGTCCATTCAGTAGGAAAAGTGTTTGGCAGTATAGCGTTGCCAGATAACTATTCTATCTCCAGAGGGTGCATTCAGTAGGGAAAGTGATGGTCAGCATAGCTGTGCGAGATACCTATTCTAACTCCAGAGGGTGCATTCAGTAGGGAAAGTGTTGGTCAGTATAGCGGTGCCAGATAACTATTCCAACTCCAGAGAGTGCATTCAGTAAGGAAACCGTTAGTCATTTTAGCTGTGCCGGATAACTATTCTAACTCCAGAGGGTGCATTCAGTAGGAAAAGTGTTGGTCAGTTTAGTGGTGCCATATAACTATTCTAACTCCTTAGGGTGCATTCAGTAGGGAAAGTGTTGGTCAGTGTAGAGCAGCCAGATAACTATTCGAACTCCAGAGGGTGCTTTCACAGGGAATGTGATGGTCAGCGTAGCTGTGCCAGATAACTATTCTAACTCCAGAGGGTGCATTCACTAGGGATAGTGAAGGTCAGTGTAGTAGCGCAACATGTTTCAAAAAAATTCAAAATAACGTATTTTTTCCATTTCTCCACAGACATCCACAAAAACAGCAGTGAAAAATCAACAAATCTGAATTTTACAGCAACATCAAAACAGCCTAAGACTTGCATCACAACTAATCCAAAATAAAAAGAACAATTCAGAGGTGAGAAATGTACCAATAAAAAACTTAATATACTGAAAAATTGTTTTAGAAAAGAATAAATGTGGCTTATGGTTATGAAACAAGTTTGCCATGGATAGAAGTGCAAGGTAAGTATTACAAATCTAGAGGGTTTCAACAGTAGGGAAAGTGTTGGCCAGTGTAGCTGTGTTAGTTAACTATTCTAACTCCAGAGGGTGCATTCAGTAGGGAAAGTGTTGGTCAGTGTAGCAGTGCCAGATAACTATTCTAACTCCAGACGGTGCATTCAGTAGGGATAGTGTTGATCAGTGTAGCGGTGCCATATAACTATTCTAACTCCAGAGGGTGCATTCAGTAGGAAAAGTGATGGCCAGTGTAGCTGTGTCAGATAACTATTCTAACTCCAGAGGGTGCATTTAGTAGGGAAAGTGTTGGTCAGCGTAGCGGTGCCAGATATTTATTCTTACTCCAGAGGGTGCATTCAGTAGGGAAAGTGTTGGTCAGCGTAGCGGTGCCAGATAACTATTCTAACTCCAGAGCGTGCATTCAGTAGGGAAAGTGTTGGCTGGTGTAACAGTGCCAGATAACTATTCTAACTCCAGAGGGTGCATTCAGTAGGGAAAGTGTTGGTCAGTGTAGCGGTGCCAGATCACTATTCTAACTCCAGAGGGTGTATTCAGAAGGGAAAGTGTTCGTCAGTGTAGCGGTGCCATATAACTATTCTAACTCTGGAGAGTGCTTTCACTAGGGAAAGTGTTGGTCAGCGTAGCTGTGCCAGAAAACTATTCTAACTCCAGAGGGTGCATTCTGTAGGGAAAGTGTTGGTCATTGTAGCGGTGCCAGATAATTATTCTAACTCCAGAGAGTACTTTAACTAGGGAAAGTTATGGTCAGCGTGGCTGTGCCAGATAACTATTCTAACTCCAGAGGGTGCATTCAGTAGGGAAAGTGTTGGTCAGTATAGCGGTGCCAGATAACTATTCTAACTCCAGAGGGTGCATTTATTAGGGAAAGTGTTGGTCATTTTAGCTGTGCCAGATACCTATTCTAACTCCAGAGGGTGCATTCAGTAGGGAAAGTGTTGGTCAGTTTAGTGGTGCCAGATAACTATTCTAACTCCAGAGGGTGCATTCAGTAGGGAAAGTGTTGGTCAGTGTAACTGGTCCAGATAACTTTTCTAACCCCAGAGGGTGCTTTCACTAGGGAAAGTGATGGTCAGCGTAGCTGTTCCTGATAACTATTCTAACTCCAGAGGGTGCATTCACTAGGGATAGTGAAGGTCAGTGTAGTAGTGCAACATGTTTCAAGAAAGTTCAAAATAACGTATTTTTTCCATTTCTCCACAGACATCCACAAAAACAGCAGTGAAAAATTGACAAATCTGAATTTTACAGCAACATCAAAACAGCCTAAGACTTGCATCACAACTAATCCAAAATAAAAAGAACTATTCAGAGGTGAGAAATGTACCTATAAAAAATGTATATACTGAACAATTGTTTTAGAAAAGAATGAATGTGGCTTATGGTTATAAAACAAGTTCGGTATGGATAGAAGTGCAAGGTAAGTATTACAAATCTAGAGGGTTTCAACAGTAGGAAAAGTGTTGGCCAGTGTAGCTGTGTCAGTTCACTATTCTAACTCCAGATGGTGCATTCAGTAGGGAAAGTGTTGGTCAGTGCAGCGGTGCCAGATAACTATTCTGACTCCAAAGGGTGCATTCAGTAGGAAGAGTGTTGGTCAGTGTAGCGGTGCCGGATAACTATTCTAACTCCAGAGAGTGCATTCAGTAGGGAAAGTTTTGATCAGTGTAGCATTGCCAGATAACTATTCTAACTCCAGAGGGTGCATTCAGTAGGGAAAGTGTTGGTCAGTGTGGCGGTGCCAGACAACTATTCTAACTCCAGAGGGTGCATTCAGTAGGGAAAGTGATGGTCAGTGTAGCGTTTCCAGATCACTATTTTAACTCCAGAGGGTGAATTCAGAAGGGAAAGTGTTGGTCAGTGTAGCGGTGCCAGATAACCATTCTAACTCCAGAAGGTGCATTCAGTAGGGAAAGTGTTGGTCAGTGTAGCTGTGCCAGATAACTATTCTAACTCCAAAGGGTGCATTCAGTAGGAAAAGTGTTGGTCAGTTTAGTGGTGCCAGATAACTATTCTAACTCCAGAGGGTGCATTCAGTAGGGAAAGTGTTGGTCAGTGTAGCGATGCCAGATAACTATTCTAACTCCAGAGGGTGCATTCCATAGAGAAAGTGTTGGTCAGTGTAGCAGTGCCAGATAACTATTCTAACTCCAGAGAGTGCTTTCACTAGGGAAAGTGTTGGTCAGCGTAGCTGTGCCAGATAACTATTCTAACTCAAGAGGGTGCATTCAGTAGGGAAAGTGTTGGTCAGTATAGCAGTGCCAGATAACTATTCTAACCCCAGAGGGTGCATTCAGCAGGGAAAGTGTTGGTCAGTGTAGCGGTGTCAGATAACTATTCTAACTTCAGAGAATGCTTTCACTAGGAAAAGTGTTGGTCAGTGTAGCTTTGCCAGATAACTATTCTAACTCCAGAGGGTGCATTCAGTAGTGAAAGTGTTGGTCAGTATAGCGGTTTAAGATAACTATTCTAAGTCCAGAGGGTGCATTCAGTAGGAAAAGTTTTGGTCATTTTAGCTGTGCCAGATAACTATTCTAACTCCAGAGGGAGCATTCAGTAGAACAAGTGTTGGTCAGTGTAGCGGTGCCAGATATCTATTCTAACTCCAGAGGCTGCATTCAGTAGGGAAAGTGTTGGTCAGTGTAGCGGTGCCAAATAACTATTCTAACTCTAGAGGGTGCATTCACTAGGGAAAGTGTTTTTCAGTGTGGTAGAGAGAGTAAACTAAACATACTCCTGAGTTTGCGTTCAGTAGGGATAGTGAAGGTCAGTGTAGTAGCGCAACATGTTTCAAGATAATTCAAAATAACGTATTGTTTTCAGTTCTCCACAGACATCCACAAAAACAGCAGTGAAATATCAACAAATCTGAATTTTACAGCAACATCTAAACAGCTTAAAACTTGCATCACAACTATTCCAAAATAAAAAGAACAATTCAGAGGTGAGAAATGTACCTATAAAAAATAAATATACTGAAAGATTGTTTTAGAAAAGAATAAATGTGGCTTATGGTTATGAAACAAGTTTGGGTATGGATAGAAGTGCAAGATAAGTCTTACAAATCTAGGGGGTTTCAACAGTAGGGAAAGTGTTGGCCAGTGTAACTGTGTTAGTTAAATATTCTAACTCCAGAGGGTTCATACAGTAGGGAAAGTGTTGGTCAGTGTAGCGGTGCCAGATAACTATTCTAACTCCAGAGGGTGCATTCAGTAGGGAAAGTGTTGGTCAGTGTAGCGGTGCCAGATAACTATTCTAACTCCAGAGGGTGCATTCAGTATGGAAAGTGTTGGTCAGCGTAGCGGTGCCAGATAACTATTCTAACTCCAGCGGGTGCATTCAATAGGGAAAGTGTTGGTCAGTGTAGCGGTGCCAGATAACTATTCTAACTCCAGAGGGTGCATTCAGTAGGGAAAGTGTTGGTCAGTGTAGCGGTGCCAGATAACTATTCTAACTCCAGAGGGTGCATTCCATAGGGAAAGTGTTTGTCAGTGTAGCTGTGCCAGATAACTATTCTAACTCCAGAGAGTGCTTTCACTAGGGAAAGTGTTGGTCAGCGTAGCTGTGCCAGATAACTATTCTAACTCAAGAGGGTGCATTCAGTAGGGAAAGTGTTGGTCAGTATAGCAGTGCCAGATAACTATTCTAACCCCAGAGGGTGCATTCAGCAGGGAAAGTGTTGGTCAGTGTAGCGGTGTCAGATAACTATTCTAACTTCAGAGAATGCTTTCACTAGGAAAAGTGTTGGTCAGTGTAGCTTTGCCAGATAACTATTCTAACTCCAGAGGGTGCATTCAGTAGTGAAAGTGTTGGTCAGTATAGCGGTTTTAGATAACTATTCTAAGTCCAGATGGTGCATTCAGTAGGAAAAGTTTTGGTCATTTTAGCTGTGCCAGATAACTATTTTAACTCCAGAGGGAGCATTCAGTAGAACAAGTGTTGGTCAGTGTAGCGGTGCCAGATATCTATTCTAACTCTAGAGGCTGCATTCAGTAGGGAAAGTGTTGGTTAGTGTAGCGGTGCCAAATAACTATTCTAACTCCAGAGGGTGCATTCACTAGGGAAAGTGTTTTTCAGTGTGGTAGAGAGAGTAAACTAAACATACTCCTGTGTTTGCGTTCAGTAGGGATAGTGAATGTCAGTGTAGTAGCGCAACATGTTTCAAGATAATTCAAAATAACGTATTGTTTTCAGTTCTCCACAGACATCCACAAAAACAGCAGTGAAATATCAACAAATCTGAATTTTACAGCAACATCTAAACAGCTTAAAACTTGCATCGTAACTATTCCAAAATAAAAAGAACAATGCAGAGGTGAGAAATGTACCTATAAAAAATAAATATACTGAAAGATTGTTTTAGAAAAGAATAAATGTGGCTTATGGTTATGAAACAAGTTTGGGTATGGATAGAAGTGCAAGATAAGTCTTACAAATCTAGGGGGTTTCAACAGTAGGGAAAGTGTTGGCCAGTGTAACTGTGTTAGTTAAATATTCTAACTCCAGAGGGTTCATACAGTAGGGAAAGTGTTGGTCAGTGTAGCGGTGCCAGATAACTATTCTAACTCCAGAGGGTGCATTCAGTAGGGAAAGTGTTGGTCAGTGTAGCGGTGCCAGATAACTATTCTAACTCCAGAGGGTGCATTCAGTATGGAAAGTGTTGGTCAGCGTAGCGGTGCCAGATAACTATTCTAAATCCAGCGGGTGCATTCAATAGGGAAAGTGTTGGTCAGTGTAGCGGTGCCAGATAACTATTCTAACTCCAGAGGGTGCATTCAGTAGGGAAAGTGTTGGTCAGTGTAGCGGTGCCAGATAACTATTCTAACTCCAGAGGGTGCATTCCATAGGGAAAGTGTTTGTCAGTGTAGCTGTGCCAGATAACTATTCTAACTCCAGAGAGTGCTTTCACTAGGGAAAGTGTTGTTCAGCGTAGCTGTGCCAGATAACTATTCTAACTCCATAGGGTCCATTCAGTAGGAAAAGTGTTTGTCAGTATAGCGTTGCCAGATAACTATTCTATCTCCAGAGGGTGCATTCAGTAGGGAAAGTGATGGTCAGCATAGCTGTGCCAGATACCTATTCTAACTCCAGAGGGTGCATTCAGTAGGGAAAGTGTTGGTCAGTATAGCGGTGCCAGATAACTATTCCAACTCCAGAGAGTGCATTCAGTAAGGAAACCTTTAGTCATTTTAGCTGTGCCGGATAACTATTCTAACTCCAGAGGGTGCATTCAGTAGGAAAAGTGTTGGTCAGTTTAGTGGTGCCATATAACTATTCTAACTCCTTAGGGTGCATTCAGTAGGGAAAGTGTTGGTCAGTGTAGAGCAGCCAGATAACTATTCGAACTCCAGAGGGTGCTTTCACAGGGAATGTGATGGTCAGCGTAGCTGTGCCAGATAACTATTCTAACTCCAGAGGGTGCATTCACTAGGGATAGTGAAGGTCAGTGTAGTAGCGCAACATGTTTCAAAAAAATTCAAAATAACGTATTTTTTCCATTTCTCCACAGACATCCACAAAAACAGCAGTGAAAAATCAACAAATCTGAATTTTACAGCAACATCAAAACAGCCTAAGACTTGCATCACAACTAATCCAAAATAAAAAGAACAATTCAGAGGTGAGAAATGTACCAATAAAAAACTTAATATACTGAAAAATTGTTTTAGAAAAGAATAAATGTGGCTTATGGTTATGAAACAAGTTTGCCATGGATAGAAGTGCAAGGTAAGTATTACAAATCTAGAGGGTTTCAACAGTAGGGAAAGTGTTGGCCAGTGTAGCTGTGTTAGTTAACTATTCTAACTCCAGAGGGTGCATTCAGTAGGGAAAGTGTTGGTCAGTGTAGCAGTGCCAGATAACTATTCTAACTCCAGAGGGTGCATTCAGTAGGGATAGTGTTGATCAGTGTAGCGGTGCCATATAACTATTCTAACTCCAGAGGGTGCATTCAGTAGGAAAAGTGATGGCCAGTGTAGCTGTGTCAGATAACTATTCTAACTCCAGAGGGTGCATTTAGTAGGGAAAGTGTTGGTCAGCGTAGCGGTGCCAGATATTTATTCTTACTCCAGAGGGTGCATTCAGTAGGGAAAGTGTTGGTCAGCGTAGCGGTGCCAGATAACTATTCTAACTCCAGAGCGTGCATTCAGTAGGGAAAGTGTTGGCTGGTGTAACAGTGCCAGATAACTATTCTAACTCCAGAGGGTGCATTCAGTAGGGAAAGTGTTGGTCAGTGTAGCGGTGCCAGATCACTATTCTAACTCCAGAGGGTGTATTCAGAAGGGAAAGTGTTCGTCAGTGTAGCGGTGCCATATAACTATTCTAACTCTGGAGAGTGCTTTCACTAGGGAAAGTGTTGGTCAGCGTAGCTGTGCCAGATAACTATTCTAACTCCAGAGGGTGCATTCTGTAGGGAAAGTGTTGGTCATTGTAGCGGTGCCAGATAATTATTCTAACTCCAGAGAGTACTTTAACTAGGGAAAGTTATGGTCAGCGTGGCTGTGCCAGATAACTATTCTAACTCCAGAGGGTGCATTCAGTAGGGAAAGTGTTGGTCAGTATAGCGGTGCCAGATAACTATTCTAACTCCAGAGGGTGCATTTATTAGGGAAAGTGTTGGTCATTTTAGCTGTGCCAGATACCTATTCTAACTCCAGAGGGTGCATTCAGTAGGGAAAGTGTTGGTCAGTTTAGTGGTGCCAGATAACTATTCTAACTCCAGAGGGTGCATTCAGTAGGGAAAGTGTTGGTCAGTGTAACTGGTCCAGATAACTTTTCTAACCCCAGAGGGTGCTTTCACTAGGGAAATTGATGGTCAGCGTAGCTGTTCCTGATAACTATTCTAACTCCAGAGGGTGCATTCACTAGGGATAGTGAAGGTCAGTGTAGTAGTGCAACATGTTTCAAGAAAGTTCAAAATAACGTATTTTTTCCATTTCTCCACAGACATCCACAAAAACAGCAGTGAAAAATTGACAAATCTGAATTTTACAGCAACATCAAAACAGCCTAAGACTTGCATCACAACTAATCCAAAATAAAAAGAACTATTCAGAGGTGAGAAATGTACCTATAAAAAATGTATATACTGAACAATTGTTTTAGAAAAGAATGAATGTGGCTTATGGTTATAAAACAAGTTCGGTATGGATAGAAGTGCAAGGTAAGTATTACAAATCTAGAGGGTTTCAACAGTAGGAAAAGTGTTGGCCAGTGTAGCTGTGTCAGTTCACTATTCTAACTCCAGATGGTGCATTCAGTAGGGAAAGTGTTGGTCAGTGCAGCGGTGCCAGATAACTATTCTGACTCCAAAGGGTGCATTCAGTAGGAAGAGTGTTGGTCAGTGTAGCGGTGCCGGATAACTATTCTAACTCCAGAGAGTGCATTCAGTAGGGAAAGTTTTGATCAGTGTAGCATTGCCAGATAACTATTCTAACTCCAGAGGGTGCATTCAGTAGGGAAAGTGTTGGTCAGTGTGGCGGTGCCAGACAACTATTCTAACTCCAGAGGGTGCATTCAGTAGGGAAAGTGATGGTCAGTGTAGCGTTTCCAGATCACTATTTTAACTCCAGAGGGTGAATTCAGAAGGGAAAGTGTTGGTCAGTGTAGCGGTGCCAGATAACCATTCTAACTCCAGAAGGTGCATTCAGTAGGGAAAGTGTTGGTCAGTGTAGCGGTGCCAGATAACTATTCTAACTCCAGAGGGTGCATTCAGTAGGGAAAGTGTTGGTCAGAGTAGCTGTGCCAGATAACTATTCTAACTCCTTAGGGTGCATTCAGTAGGGAAAGTGTTAGTCAGTGTAGCAGTGTCACTTTTCTTAAACCTTATGTTGTTTTGAACCAAAAAAATTTTATACAAAATACTGGTGCCAAAATAAGCAACATCGACTGCATAAATGTCATTAAATATAAATTATTTTTATATTCTCAATTTAAAACATAATATTTTTTTTCTCCACATTTCCAAGCCATGTCCCGTTCAAGGGAAGCAAAATATGTCACTTCAGCCAAAGGGAATAGATTACTAAATTTTGAAGGCTATATATATTCTAAGGATAGACATACTGAACCAATGAGTCATTGGAGGTGAGTTCAATATCATTCTTCTCATTGCAGAGGCAGAGTGGCAACAATGGGAAACTTAGTAGTGAAAACCACCGATCATAACCACTCTGCCTCTGCAATGGAGATAGAAATTAGAGAAAATTTCAATGAAATGAAAAATCTAGCAACAACCTCCAATGACTCCTGTGGTTCTATTATGGGGGAGGTAGCACAACATATTCCTATGCATGTTGCTAGTTCTATGCCTGATATTCACAATTTAAGAAGGATTATACAATGAAAAAAACAGGCAACTAACCCTCAACGCATAACTCCTCAGACCTATTCTGATATTCTTATTCCTCATAATTTAACTCTGACTTTAACTAATGAAACCTTTCTCGTGTATGACAATGAAAACCCTCAAAAGCGTCTTATAATTTTTAGCACACCCCGTAACCTACTAAAATTAGAGTCCAGTGATATTTGGATGATGCATGGTACGTTTAAATTTTCGCCCCATCCATTTTCTCAAATATACACTGTACATGCCTATATCAACCAAACTGTAGTTCCATTAATCTATAGTTTACTACCTGATAAGCATTCCTTGACATATACTGAATTTCTATCAGTTACTACATCTAAAAAAAATAACATAAGTCCGAGAAAAATGATAATTGACTACGAATTAACTATGATTAACACCATCTCCAAAACCTTTACGTACACCCAAATTCAAGGATGTTTTTTCCATTTTTCTCAGGCATATTGGCGTAAAATTCAAAAAACGTCCTTAGTTATGGAATATTTTACTGATAGTAAACTGCAGTTTGAATTGAAGAAACTAACAGCATTGTGTTTTGTTCCACCGAAAGTGTAGAAGAGTACTACACATCAATTTCAGAGAGTGATTTTAGGTGTCTGATGAAGATAAATTGGGCCCATTATTAAATTATTTCGAAGACACATGGATTGGCCGTCTAAACAGGTCAGGGCGCAGAAGGAACCCGAAGTTTCCTATCATAATTTGTAACTGCTGCATGACCTGCTTAGAGAGTGGAGCAAAAACGAATAACGCCATTGAGGGATGGCACACCTCCCTCAATAAAACAATTGGAAAATCACATCCCTATTTCTATAATTTTTGGGAAATTTTGAGGAAGGTGCAAAGTTTCCAAGAAATGAGGATTGCACAATATTTATCTGGAAGTCTAAACTCACGTACCTCTAAAGAATCAAAGGAAATGTCAGAGCGACTATTGGCAAAAATTCAACAGTTTTCGTTGATGGTGGTTTTAGACTTCCTTGAAAATATTGAACACATCCTACATTACTAATACTACCCTTTTTCTTCTTCTCGTTTTTGCCTATTTTTTTACCTCCAAATTTTTTTTGCATGTTTTAATAAACTTTAAAATTAAATGTAAGTTTTTTTAAACAAATATACTTATTTTAAAAAAAATAAAAATCAAACACATTTTTTTTAAATCTTGCTCCTTTCTATATTTTTTCAAATTTTAAATTCTTTTACTTGCTGTCTCTATAATCTCCACATCTTCTAAACCTGGTAAGATGAATTCTCAAATTATGAATCATCTTTTTTTTAATCCTTTTTATAATTTTATTTAAGTATAATCCTTCTTATTTTAATAATGCTACAACTTTTTTCTTAATGAAACTCAACTATTTATGTCCCTAAAATGTTGTAAGAATTTTTTACATTTTCCACTTTTAATTGTGAATACTAGTTATATCTACTTCAACATGCATAGGAATATCTCTGTAAAACATAACTGTCTACTTCTTTTTTAAATGATATTATAATTTTTTTGTTTAATCTTACCTTTGCACAGATTATTCTTCCAGATTGGCAATTATTTCACACTTACTGGATCCATTGAAGACACCATTGAACCAAACCTTCATCGTCTTCTGTGAAAATGTTCAGTATATTTAAACAAATGAAAATGTTTCATACTTGAAATCATTTATTGATAAATAAAACATATTTTGTCTATTCTTAAAACAATTTTTGTACTTGATTTTGCAAATAAAGTTACTAACAAATTACTAAAAAGTGTATTTGTGTAATATTATTTAATAAAAGATGGCTACATTCATTTAAATAAAAATATTTTCTACAAATAAATCATGTAACTTTGTATGTTATCATTTTGCTATTCAACACATTTCTTTTACATTTTCTTTTTTCAATCTTAACTCTTTACCCACCATTCTTCCTTCACATTGTTCACAATGCACTTAGATTTTGCACCTTATACCAACTCTATGCTACAGCATCTTTATTCAATCCCTGACAATAACTTTCCAGTTTTTCTAAATTCTCATCTTTTATCATTTTTTTCTCCCTTTATGCCACACTCCTATTCTTACTTATTATTTTACTTTCATCTTATAATTCAATTAATTTATTATTTCTGATCATTTCTATTTTTAAATATATTCCATATACTATTCTCACTTCATATCGTTCACCATTCACTTTCATTTTGCTCATAAAACAGACTCTCTGCAACAGCATCTTTATTCTATACATGACATTAACATTCCAGATAACATCTTTAAACTTTTCATTTCTCCCTTTATGCCACACTCATATTTTTACTATTTATTTTTCAAACATCTACTCATTATTTTAAATAAATAATCCTCAAAAATACTGCTTTTTAATACATTCAGTAAATAAAATTATGATTATCTTTCCTTTCAAAATATTTTTACTGCAATCGAGCCCAACGATGCTACGCTGCAATATTTTAAAATCACATACAATCCTTCTTTTTAAATCAATCATTCTTAATATATTATTATAAACTTACCTATTAGATGTAATTACTGCATCCTATCTGCATCCAATCCCCTCGACGGGACGCTGCAAATAAACCCTATTTTTAAATCAGATTCTAATATTCGTCAAAAATAGTTGTAAACATAGAAGAAAGACAAAAAACCATTTACCTATCGAATTCTCTTCTGCCAATCCACTTCTTTTTTTACTCCCTTTGTCCAATTTTTTCTTTTTTTAGCATTCGACTTAATTATTTATAAAATATAATTTAGTTTTATTTGCGCCAAGACTTCAATCTGTGCTTTTTGGTAAAATAAAATATAATGTAATAATTAAATCAGCAATTGCAGAGGGCAGAGAGTCCTCTCCTGATTCTCAAATCCCATTGGGGCAAATTTTTTCCACATGGAACAGCAATGCGAAGTCTTGAATCCGAGATTTTTCAATCAATGCAGACGGCTAGAAGTCCTCTCCTTAGCCCGACCTGATTAACTTAGCCATTTGGGGCTTCAACAGGGAACAACAAAGCGGAGTACTACTTCATCTGGCTACACCGAGCACAATTAATCATCATTAATGCAGAGTATTTGTACTGCAGAGTACTTGCATTGCGGACAAATGTATTAGAGGAATGAAAGAAATCAGAATGAAAACCTTTGCGGAGTAAAGGTATGCGTGAAAAAGGAAGTTGTTATAAAAAATGAGGAGTAATGGTTATTTACCATATGTATATCCAAACAACGATGCCCTGATGTTGGAACGAGATGAAAACAGAGTGGCTGTAACACCAGGAATTTATTTAAAACCAGCACAGCAGTCCAAGTTCAATAGCATCCCAACGCGTTTCAAAGCCATGGCGGCTTCTTCATCAGGGGAAAGTCGCAGTGAAATGGAGTTGCTGCTTTGATCGGCACTTAACCGCAAACCTCTGAAGAAGAAGCTGAATGGCTTTGAAACGCGTAAGGAGACTTTTTAATTGGGAGCTGTCTTGAAGGTTTTTTAATAAAATCTTGCAGCACTTTACCGTGTGGAGGAGTCCTTGCTTCAGGGCAAAGTTTGATGGATTTAAACGCGGCAGCCTGGCTGCGAAGGACGCCACACCCCTTGAGGAAACGATGGGGGCTGAGAGGTTGCGAACCTTCAAAACCTTAGGCACGGCAGAGTTTGAAAGAATGAAACCAGGTATTCTTTTCTGCAACCCACTGGGGCTGATGAAAGATAATTAAGACACTGTATGGAACTGAAAACCCACATGGGTAGAAAGCTATTGAAGTACAGAGACCAGTATGCTGTTATCCCGGATAGTCACCTGAGAGCCTATGGTAGGCGTATATATGCAAGCATCACGGTACTGTTGAATATTTCAGTTCCATTGGGCAAAATCCTCTGAAGAAGAAGCTGAATGGCTTTGAAACGCGTAAGGAGACTTTTTAATTGGGAGCTGACTTGACGGTTTTTTAATAAAATCTTGCAGCACTTTACCGTGTGGAGGAGTCCTTGCTTCAGGGCAAAGTTTGATGGATTTAAACGCGGCAGCCAGGCCGCGAAGGACGCCACAGCCCTTGAGGAAACAATGGGGCCTGAGAGGTTGCGAACATTTAAAACCGTAGGCACGGCAGAGTTTGAAAGAATGAAACCGGGAATTCTTTTCCGCAACCCACTGAAAAATTTGTTAAATATCGCCCCGCCGGCACCCCAGGGCCTCAATAATCTTTCCAATACTGAACGTTTACAGTTTCCGGTGCGACTCGCTTTTGCAATGACCATCAAAAATGCACAAGGACAATTGCTGCAAGTGTTTGGACTAGATTTGGAGAATCTGTGCTTCTCACATGGACAACTGTATGTGGCCAGCTCACGCGTCGGAAAACCTTCTGATTTATTCGTGTACACACCAGACGGAAAAACAAAAAAAACGTGTATCCTCAGCACACGCATAAATTAACAGAATTAAAACAACACTTTAAAATGTTTTCCATATTAAAATGAATAAGTTTCAATAAAAATGACACAATGTAAATTGAATGTTATCATAACAAGTTTCCTTAAATTTCCTTTCTTCTGAGATCTGAGCAATGCGCGACGGGTAAGCTAGTATATATATATATATATATATATATATATATATATATATATATATATCAATCTGCATTGAAGACTGAGTTGATGTATAATTGTCTGAATGGAGGATTTAGTAGCAATGTGATTGACTGTCTAAGTGACTAATTTAAAGTGTCTCAATAAATATATGGGATAGTGAGTAAACTGTGTGAATACCTGTATCACTCTATCTCTTGTTCTGTAAACTACTACATAAGTTGGTTACTAGCTATGTGAAAGTTTATATTAACTAATAATTAGTTAAGTGAGTATTTGTATGGGATAGTGAATGTGTGTGTGGTTGGGTGGGAGGTGTGTGACTGTCCAAAGATGTGTAAATAGTTGATTTAGTAGGTATACGAGGTTAAGACTGTATGTGGAAACAGTTGTTTGGGGGAGTGAATCTCTTTATGGTTGTGGTGATGAGTAAATACATTTCTCAATGATACATGTCCTGCAAACTAGCAATATAAAAGGCAGTGTATGTGACAGTTGTATATAAATAAGTATACATAAGACTCAGTGAATGTATTAGTGTTTATCAAAAATTGTATACTTGTAATAGTGATTTTATAACACACTAAGGGGCCCATTATGATATCGGGCGGATTGCCCCCCCCCAGGCTGGCGGTAGCCACCGCCAGCCTGGCGGGGGCAATCCGCCCGACATCAACACTCCTTTTCCCCCCGCCATATTAGTATGGCGGGGGGGACATCGGCGGACGGAAAGACCATCCGCCGCTTTTCCGCCCCGGTCACCTTACGGCCGGGGCGGAAAAAGGAAAAATATGGTGGCAGTGTCTATCAGACACCGCCAGCCATATTATGATGGGCGTCTGTAGGTGCCTTTCCGCGGCGGCGATGCCGCCACGGAAAGGCATGCGGTCTTCACTCTGGAGCCCCCTCTGGGCCCCCAGAGTGAAGGAGAGGTGGGGGGTGCAGACGGGGGGTACCTCTGGTACCCCATGGCATTTGCATAAACAAAGCGGCAGGCACCGCGCGGTGCCTGCCGCTTTGTGTATGCAAATGCAACAATGCATTTTTAGCATTGAGGCGGGCGATGCAGAGAACACCGCCCGCCACAATGCTAAAAATGCAGGATGTGCCCACCACTGTGGCGGGCACATCCTAATACCCCCCACGGAACCCCCGCCCTTATGGCAGTCGGTCCCGCATTCCGTCCGCCCGTCATCCTAATGAGCCCCTAAATATGAGTTACTCTCTATATGAATAAATAAAGTGGTGTTTGTTTAAGTGTGTAGCTTAGTAGATGTAATTATGATCAATTGTTTGCATAAGTGAGTAGGTTGACTGCATAAGTGAATAGGATGTGTGCTGGTGTGTAATGTCGATGTAGGTGTATAACTATATATTTTATAGTGTTCTATTGATCTTTGTTAGCATGTATGTGTTTAGATGTGTGTGTAGATGTAGGAATCACTGAGTGGGTTTTTAGAAACTGGTATTGGTGTGTCAATGGTTTCAAATATGGTACTCCATATTTTATATTGAGTGTTGAAAGGTTATACTAGTGTATGATAGGATGTATCAGATTGTCACGTGGATGATGTAATTATTGATGTCATCAGTGATGTCATTTGAGATGTCATCAGTGATGTCATCAGTGATGTCACTGACCATGTCATGAATGATGTAATATGTGACATCATCAGCAGTGGATTACGGGTGCGCGATATATAGTTAGTGCAACTAACTATATATGCGAATTTCAATGGTTTTGTGCGAGTAAATTAAGGTTTTGTAAATGCTAATCCCTAACTATATATGGTCTATAACCTATGGTTTTTTCAGTGAATTTTCAAGGTTTTGTAAATGCTAATTCCTAACTATATATGGTCTATAACCTATGGTTTTTTCAGTGAATTTCAATGGTTTTTTAATAGCAAATATCAAAAGCTGTAAAATGTCAAGTACGTGGTAGGTAAAAACATTTTCGTATTTATGCACGCTGATGTGCATTGAACGCTGCCCCCCCCTCCTCTTTTCTTTTAGGAATATTCTCTCTTTGCAGATAGTGAAGGGTAGGTAATACAGGCCTTTGCCCCCGTTGTAATCCATCATGCCTGCTTCCCTCTCCATTTGATTGATTGTTATCCTAGCATTTATTGTTTTGGAATTGGTTGTTTTGGAGTTATGAAAACTCTTAACCGCACCCTAGATCTGCTTCCCCTGAATTCCAGACGCACAATGACTCAGGCACTTATCACTTCCCGTATAGACTACGGCAATGTACTTCTGCTGGGAACATCGGATAAAAACATTAGAAAGCTGCAAGTCCTGCAAAACTCAGCGGCTCGCCTTGTGCTGAGACTTCCTCGCAGGGCTCCGTCTAAACCTTCCCTTGCCTCCCTTCATTGGCTACCCATCCGACATAGGATACTATTTAAAGCCCTCCTATGGTGTCACAGGATCATCCATCTAAAAGCCCCGTCTTATTTGTCTGACTTAGCCATACCATATGAGCCGAACAGGACCCTACGCTCTAGGGGAATGGGGCTGCTTAAAACCTCGCGCATAAAAAAAGCCAGGATGGGTGGAAAGTCCTTCCGCACCCTTGCGGCTAGGAAATGGAATGCCCTCCCTGCAGCCATCAGATTAGAACAAAATGAGGCTTCCTTCAGGAAGCTGCTGAAAACTCATTTATTTACTTTATAATGTACAGTCTCTCTGATCTCTGGCCAAGACTCTCTCTCCACACAGCGCGGGGACACGCCGGGAGGCGTCACCAGGCGCTTTATAAGCCCCTTTAATAATAAATAATAATAATTCTCTTTGGTTCATTCTCTATTTACAAACAAGCACAGAGTCGCAATACTCTGTTTAGTCTTTGCAGATAGTGAAAAATTGTTAAAAAACAAAAGGATTCAAGCAAAATCAGTAGGCCACTAATGGGATCTCTTTTTGACCTCGCTAAAATAGAAACATTATGAACAACCCCTCATGACAAATACGAAACTAGTGAGAGGAACTGAGCTCGACACCCTGATGGCTGCAAGACAGCTCGACTCCGCCGCCCACGCCACCCAAAATAACGACAAACACTATGCAAATATTATAAATATATACAACACACCAGCAAAGTAACAGGGTAAAACGTTTTATTGAATAACTATTTACATTGCAGCCTGCTGCAACATCGATCCAAACAAGCCTTTGTATTTTGGGCTCAAAATAAACCATCAATAGTAAGATTTTCATAGGTGAGTGTAGGTTCATGGTTTTCCATCCACAGACTAAAAGCCTGGAGTGGGAGTGAAAGAACAATAACTAGGTAAGAAGGAAGGCAGAGGTTGTGGGAAGGACTCTGGATATGGTATGTTGCTTGGTCCCTGAGATGCTTCGATGTCACTGCCTTGCACAAATGGCATAAGTCCTGGATGTTGGGTGCCATAGTTGAGGGTTCAGAGCAGCGCTTGTAACACTGTCTGAAGCTTATTTGCACCTGCTGCAGCTTCACTATTCTCAAAGTAAGTGGGGGCTGTTTGTGGACCTGACTGCATTGGAAAACAATGTGATGCGGTGCCTCCCTGAACCGCTTGACGGAGGCCCCCGAGATAATTGCGCCTGCTCCACACCCAATCCGTTTGACCTGAAGACACGTCCTGCGGTGCCCTGGTCCGACCATCACATATACCTTTGCCAGGAGATGGCGTGGGGTGCAGTAGAAGGGAGAGGCGGTGCGAACGAGCCTCCCCCACCTCCCCAGGTGGAGGTTTCTCAACTACACCCCAGCGCTTCACTCGACCAGCTGACTTGCGCCCGCTCTTGCGACACAGTGCCTCGCTCGGCCAGCTGAATTGCGCCTGCTCTTGCTATTACAACGTCTCACCCGCCATCCAACGGAATTGCACCCAATCTTGCGGTACAGCGACAGGCGGCTGCTACGAAGCTCACGAAATGGCGGTCGGCTCCACAGACTTGGGCCTGGCCTGCAAAGATGGCTCTGGGCAACCGTGGAACTCGGACGCTTGACTGCTAGGGCATGGGCCCCATTCCCAAAAGAGTCCCCTCAGCCTTGAAGATTCTACAACAGTCACCGGGACCCCTGACTGCCGTAGACTACCGGTGGGAAGCAACTGCCATGATTGCTCGCGGAATGGCCACAACGTAGCCACGAGATGGTGGTGCTCTCATGCTAACGCCAGCTTCAGTCTGAAACATCCAGAAACACTGTAGACTACCAATTCGATCAGTTCCGGTGGAGCCCCAACGTGACCCGGTAGAGAAGAACTTGCCCTCCCCTCTTTGATTGATAGTTCTTGTTGCCTGTCCCTTCTCTTGTCATTTAACAGAACTTTTTGGACTGCTGAAAGGGGTTGTGTTCCGACCGCTGGTTGGTGGAGACATTTTGACTATATTCTGGACCTGCATTGTCGCGTAATGCGTCATATGATACGCCGCGTTAGCGCACCCGGAAGTGCTCCGGTGCGCGAGGCGCAGCTTCCCGGAAACGATCCAGAGCGCGGCGCGCAGCGCGTAACGTAAGCATAACAGGTCATGTGACTTGTTAATAAAACTTTTCATTGGTTCATTTTACTTTTGTTATTCTAATGATGAAAGGCTTGGTCATATGACCTAAAAATAACACTTTTCATTGCTTTCGAACATTTTTTTTTCCCAAATGATGAAAGCCCCACCTTTTTTTTCTCACTCTGACTTGTAAAGCAAAGGACCCAGATGCATTTACAGTTTATCACTAACAATGTTCCAGGCTAATGTATTTTCCCGGGAAATTTACAACTGTCCTGCAAGTAAAATATTCCTATTTCGAGAAAAAGGGCGTTTCTTCGTCCCATGAGGGAGCCGTTGAGCAAAAGAGGCTCGGCCTGCTGTCTTAGTCGCTGATAGGCATGAATATCGGATTCTTATCGATCACTTTATGTTGCAGGAGTGGAAAACACAACAGCCCTTGACCATTTATCTTTACTGCATTCCTGCGTATTATACCTTTTAACCGTCATGTAATCGGGCTGCTTTATTTCACTTGCCTTTTACTGATTCGAAAACAGTGGCTATTATTCAAAACTTTACCAAAAAAGGTACTACTACCATGTTTTGTTTTAAATACGGGCCTATAACCACGTGGGCCGGCCGAATCGTATATGATGAGGGGACATTTACACTGTAGAAGAACGTAACGGGCGGGCCATTAGGTTGCAAGAACTAAGGTGTCTAACAGTTGCGGAATCGGTGGACGTACATTTTATAATTAAAGTACGCCAGGGCCAGTTACAATAAAATTATCTAGATATACATTTGCGGGCAAGTACCATGAGTGACGTTAATTCGATCTTTCAATAGTACAGTAATCAATAACACATCAGAACTTAATATCAATAGGGATGTCCAAATGTTCAATCAGTACTTGTCCCCGCCCGCCATGTGCTTCAAAACTGCATACGTATCTCGTGATATCAAGGTTGGGCAACCAGTACACAACAAGGAGTTACGAGTCCCATTTATACCGGCGCCATTTTGGGCAAGGCCGGGCAGGTCCAGGATATAGTCAAAATGTCTCCACCAACAAGCGGTCGGACCAGAACCCCTTTCGGCAGTCCAAAAAGGTTCAGTTAAATGACAACAGAAGAGATAGGCAGCAAGAACAATCAGTCAAAAGAGGGGACGCTTTCGTGAATGGGGCCCATGCCCTAGCAGGCAAGCGTCCGAGTTCCAAGGTGTCCCAGGGCCATTTTATTAGACCAGGCCCAAATCTAAAGAGCCGGCCGCCATTTTGAAAGTCTTGTTGCAGCTGCCTTTCGCTGCACCGCAAGAGTAAGCGCAATTCAGCTGGATGGTGGGCGAGACGCTGTAGCCGCAAGAGCGGGCGCAACTCAGCTGGATGGGGGGTGAGGCACTGTGCCGCAAGAGCGGGCGGAACTCAGCTGGAAGGCGAGTGAAACGCTAAGAGGCGCCCCACTGCAGATGAGGTACCTCCACCTGGGGAGGCGAGAGTGGCCCGTTTGTGCCGCCTCCCCCCCCCCCCGGGCAACCCACGCTGTCTTTCGGCGCAGCATTGTAGGATGGCCACACCAGTGAAACTTGCTGGACACCAGCTTGGTGCCATCCGGATCTCGGCGTGTTCGAGTCACTGTACCGCAAGAGTGGGCGAAATTCAGCTGGATGGCGGGTGAGTCACTGTACCGCAAGAGCGGGCGAAACTCAGCTGGATGGCGGGCGAGTCACTGTACCGCAAGAGTGGGCGAAATTCAGCTGGATGGCGGGTGAGTCGCTGTACCGCAAGAGCGGGCGAAACTCAGCTGGATGGAGGGTGAGGCACTGTGCCGCAAGAGCGGGCGCAACTCTGCTGAACGGCGAGTGAAAAGGTAAGGGGCGCCCCACTGCAGATGAGGTGCCTCCACCTGGGGAGGCGGGAGAGGGCTGTTTGCGCTGCCTCCCCCCCCCCGGGCACCCAACGCCGTCTTTCGGCACAGCATTGTAGGATAGCCACACCAGTGCGGCAACTTGCTGGACACCACCTCGGTGCCATCCGGATCTTGACGCGTTGTGCTGCCTTCGGCCTATTCGCACATCGGTCCGCTACTGATGCCGCCTCACAGGCCAACGGATTTTGTAGGCTTTTTATAGCCCAAAGCCGCATAACAGGTCATGTGACTTGTTTATAAAACTTTTCATTGGTTCATTTTACTTTTGGTTTCCTAAAGATGAAATGCTTGATCATATGACCTAAAAATAACACTTTTCATTGGATTGAAACATTTTTTTTTCCCAAACGATGAAAGCCCCACCTTTTTTTTTCTCACTCGGCAATCCAAAGAGGTTCCGTTAGATGACAACAGAGGGGACAGGCAACAAGAACCATCAGTCAAAAAAGGGGAGGGCAAGTTCTTCCCTACCGGGTCACGTTGGGGCTCCACCGGAAGTCATCGAATTGATAGTCTACAGTGTTTCTGGATGTTTCAGACTGAAGCTGGCGTCAGCATGAGAGCAACACCATCTCGTAGCTCCGTCATGGCCATTCCGCAAGCAATCATGGCAGCCGCTCCCCACCGGAAGCCTGCGGGAGTCGGGGGCCCCGATGACTTTTGTAGAATCTTCAAGGCTGAGGGGACGCTTTCGAGAATGGGGCCCAAGCCCTAGCAGGCAAATGTCCGAGTTCAAATGTGTCCCAGGGCCATTTTAGTGGACCAGGCCCAAATCCGAAGAGCCGGCCGCCATTTTAAGAGTCCTGTGGCAGCCGCCTATTGCTGCACCGCAAGAGTGGGCGCAATTCAACTGGATGGTGGGCGAGACGCTGTAGCCGCAAGAGCGGGCGCAACTCAACTGGATGGTGGACAAGACGCTGTAGCCGCAAGAGCGGGCGGTAAAAAGCTGAATGGCCGATGAGGCACAGTGCAGCAAAAGCGGGCGGAAAACCGCTGAATGGCAACTGAAACGGTAAAGGGGCGCCCCACTACAGCAGACGAGCCTCCACCTGGGGAGGCCCGTTCACGCCGCCTCTCCCCACCCCCCGGGGCGCCCCACGCCGTTTTTAGGTGCAGCATTGTAGGATGCCAAGACCAGTGCGGCAAGTAAAGGACATCACTTGGGTACCGTCCAGATCTCAGCGCGTTGTGCTGCCTTCGGTCTATTCGCAGACCGCTACTGACGCCACCTCACAGCAGCCCATTGTTGCTTTGTTTAAAAAAAATTTTTTTAACGTGTTTACTGTTTTTGGTGCGTTGTATATATTTATAAGTTATTAAAGTGTTATAATCCTACTACTTTGTTGGAGTGCTATATATTTTTAATGTGACACATAATTGTGAAGACTTTGATGTACAAAAAGGCATCCCTGGAATCTTCTGCTTCAGGCTCGGTCCCACACACCCTCACAGTGAGAATCCCCTCCCCAATCACAATACAGGATCGTTATCAGATAGTAGGAACGCGTGTGGTGTGACGGATCTCATGGGGTGGGGGCCTTGATCTACTGTAACTCCTTTGAAGAGGGGTGATTCTTTACAGTTGAGGCCATAAACTACATCCGCAAGGCTAGGTGATAGCCTGGGACCGGCCTGGACAATCAGATACAGAGGAAGAGGAGTGTCAGAGGGTGCGATAGTGAATAGGGTGAAAGGGAGGTGTCGGGCGGGCACAGGGTGTGATTCTCAGGGAAGAGCAGCGCAGATGGGGGGAGGTTTATGGCCCATGCATGAGAGAGAGAGCGGGGTGACCAGTGCGTGGGGGAGATGCTTGCGAGGGTGGGGAGCCATGCTGAGTATCGGCGGCGTGCAGAGAGTGGGTCTGGTTAAGGCATCTAAAATGGCTGCTGTGCACGACAAAAGTGTGGCATTGGAAAAAAGCAAGATGGCGCAGACAATGTTTATCAATACGGATTAATTTATAACAATTATTTTTAACAATATATTTACTCGCAGTGTCAAAATGGCGGTCAACACTTCCTGATTTCCTTCGAATCGAACGTTAACAGACGTCACGCAGCAACAACAACAAAAAAAACGCTCACGCGCAGCCGCTGGAAGACAAGTATCAACATATATGAGCATCCTCAGCCACCCTCAGAAAACATAGGGGGTCAGGATACGTCTCCCGTACCCCCTTATACCCATTTCTCACATTGTTTTTCCTCCATCTTGTAATTTAATTAAAACGAAACACAAAATGGCGAATTCCCGTTTCGCTACCGGTTCGCGACCCGGTTCGCGAACCGGAAAGCGCTTCTACCGCAAAAAATCAAAAAAAAATTATTTGTCCCACGGGACCCTTTAATAACCCCAACATCATTCCTAGGGGGTCAAGAGGGGTCTACCTTGCCCCCTTTCATTAAATTCCCCCTTCGTTTTTCTCCTCCTCTTGTCTCTCGATCCTACCGAGAGACAAGATGGCGGCCGTTCCAGACTGTTTAGAATGTTGACAGACACCGGAGAGCCAATCAGCTTCGCTTCGCAAAGTTCCGTTACGCGAAAAGTTCGCGAACCGGAGCGCTACCCGGGACGCTGTCACAGATATATCTGTTTTTTAAAACATTAATTTCTCAAAATCCACTGGAGCACATATATTGAGACCTAGCAAAGGCACATCGGGCTAACAGTCCCTACAATTTTGCCAAGTTTCGTGCAAATCCATTCAGCCGTTCGAGCTAAAAGTGAGGCCAAACGCCTTATGGAAAAATGAATTGGAAAAACGTGTTTTGGGACCCCCATTTTTTCTCGGCCCCCCCTTGACGAAACCCCAAATTTTAAGGGGCTGCTCAGAAACAAAATGTGCCATTTTCCTGAAAATTTCAGCCGATTCCGTCCAGAAACGCCAAAGTTATTAGACATAGAATTTTCAAAAGTCCCATAGAGAAAAAATCCTAACTATATATACCTACTGGCGACCGCCAGTAGGTAATATATATATATATATATATATATATAAATATATACATATATATCTATATACATACATATATATGTACATATATATATATATGTATGTATATGTATATATATATATTTCAAACATAAATCGCTCCTGCTGGCAACCCTTTGCCTTCCGTGGGGGTGGCTCGAACCGGCAACCAGACTTAATATTCTGAACAAAACGGCGTTCCTCACGAGCACTCAAGTTAGCGACGGACAAAACACAATCCACTCGGCAATCCACAGAAAGTTAGATTTATTGCTTCATAAATCTACGTGACGCGATTCGCACTCCACGGAGTGCTTGATCACAGGTGTACCATCGTCCTCCCCTCTTGCTGCGAGTGACCCTGCTGGGCATGTTGGTTTTTGCCCTTCCTCTTCCTGCCGCCCCTTCTGGTTTTTCTTCTGCTCCGGGGGTTTGTTCTTTCCACCCCTTAGCCAGGATTGCCTTATGATGTTGAACTCCTGTTGAAAAGGAGTTTTATACCTTCTTCCTACCAATTCAGGGGCGTCATCTTCGGATTGCTCGTTTTTGGTCACTTCAGACTCAGAGGTCTCTACTCTTTGTGGATTCTCTTTGGTAGTTGTCTGATTCTTCTTCATCACTTCCTTGCGTGGTTGGTCGAATTTTTTCGCAAAAGTTAAAATGCGCCCCATCGCATGGAAAGGGGCGACCACTCGGTCCCCCCGAACGTATGGATGAGTGCCTCGATCCCCCCGGGAAGCCATTTTTGGGCGGGAGGCGCGTCTCGGCTGGTATGCCCGAAGCGGCGTAGCCGGGGCGCGCCTTTTCCCGCCCTAGAGTGGGCTGGCCTAGACACCGACGCAGCCAGCCACGCCCCCGGGGCAGGCAGGGGCGGGTTTTCGCCCGCCCTGAAGACGGATAAAAGAAGGCGCAAGACCAGAAGACGTCCTCTTGTTCTTGTGCTCCGAAGCTGCACCTCCTCGCTACACGTGAGCTCGGGACGGAACGAAGAGCCAATTTTGAGCGTTTTGATCTTTTTCTTTGTCTTTCAGAGACTTCGTCGGAGAGATGCCCAAGAAAGGCCCAAAGAGAATGACGACCGAGCAGATGGTTCGGGCCCTTTTTAAGGATATGTCCGACATAAAGAAGCGGCTGGCGGAGCGAGATGGGGAGGAGGGATCGGGCCAACCACCGGCTGGAGGGAGACCTAAGAGATCGAAAAGGGTTCCAGCTGGGGGGGACGCCCCGGCTCCCTCTGCCCCGCTCGAGGCGCCGACCCCAGTACCGATCGAGGGGAATCCAATCCCCGTTGTCGTCACCCCGACACCTAAGGAAGACATGCCCCCCGAGCTGGCAGCACAGCTAGCGGCATGGTTGGGGGATAGCAGTGATGGCGCCACGGCTGCTGAGGCACAGGCGCTGATCAAAAAACTTCGCGAGAAGAAGGAGGCAGCTAGAGTGGCCGCACCGTTGGCAGGGATAGACAAGCCGCAAGCGGCAGAAGCTGCGTCCGGTTCAGGTAAGCGGCCATTGCCGATTGCACGGGACGAGTCAGCACCCTCTCGTAGAGAGAGATTGGGACAGCATGTGCCTTTAGCCATAAAGGAAAAGATATGGGCAGGGGAATACGTGAATATTTTTTCCTTGCTTGTTGATCATTACGATGTGGAGCATGTAAAAAGTCAGAAGGACCTAATGCATCCAAGTGTTTGGCGCGCAAAAATGGCCGCCTTTAAGGTAAATGAGAACATTGGGAACTGGGGCAATGCCTGGGGTATTTTTACGTCGATTTTGGGGGAACGTAGGCCTGAGTTGCTTCCTGAGTTTCCCGTTTACCAATCACGAATTATGGGTTACTCGACGGCGTATCAAGGTAACCATTGGTTTTGTTATGATAATCTGTTCAGGAAGGAAAAAGAACATAACAAGGGTTTGACCTGGGATTGTTACGATTCTTTAACGTGGGATAAAATGAAAGAATCGGGAATATTACGAATGCCATTGGTCGGGAGCAATGTTGTTGACTACTCCCGCCAAAATGTGGGGTCGCCCTTTCGACCAAGTACGAGCACCGACGACCAGTCGAGGCCCGCAGGTAATAACGGGAGAAAGGGTTTCTGTTATAACTTCAACAAAGGGAAATGTACCAGGCCTCCGGGGTCCTGTAAATTTAAACACGAATGTAGTACGTGTGGGTCATCCCATCCTGAGTCAGCGTGCAGAGCCAGAACGGGTGAGAATGGGGGCAAGGGAGGCGCCAAACAGGTCTAATTTAGTCCGAGGGGCGCCTCTACCGACCCCGATTGATACCTTGGCAATGATCCCCTGGCTCAGTGATTACCCGGATCGTGCGTCTGCCGGGGTGCTGCGGAACGGTTTTACACATGGTTTCCGCATCCCGGTAGGGGACTTTCAGGGTGTAGGGATTTGCAAGAATCAGCTTTCTGTTTTACAACATTCATCTGTGGTGCAGGAAAAAATTCAGAAAGAGGTTAGCCGGGGACGGGTCGCTGGCCCGTTTAGTGTACCCCCGGTACCGGATTTTGTTTGTTCTCCGTTAGGGGTGGTCCCCAAGAAGGACCCAGGTGAGTTTCGTCTGATCCATAATCTGTCTGCGCCACACGGCCTTTCGGTAAACGACGCAATTGATCCTGAAGTTTGTGCGGTGCGATACGCATCGTTTGATGAGGCAGTAGCCATCTTGAATCGCCTGGGGCCCGGGACGTTGATGGCGAAATCCGATATCGAGTCAGCGTTCCGGTTGCTCCCGGTACACCCAGACGACCAGCGTCTTTTGGGATTCGGGTTCCAGGGATCTTTTTACATGGATAAGTGTATGCCAATGGGATGCTCTATATCATGTGCCTATTTTGAGCAATTCAGTACTTTCCTGCAATGGGTGTTTACTAAAAAGACGGGTTTTCGAAATGTGATGCACTACCTTGACGATTTTTTGTTCCTTGGCCCCGCCGGAAATCCCGAATGTACCCAGGCCTTAAACGAATTCTGTGGGTTGATGGGTCATTTTGGTGTGCCGTTGGCACCGGGTAAAACTATGGGTCCCACGACTTGCCTCGAGTTTTTGGGGATCGAGTTGGACTCAAGGGAGGGGTGTTTCCGTTTACCGGCTAGCAAAGTGTTACAATTCGGGTCAGCCCTCCGAGTATGTTTGAACACACCCAAGGTTACACTGCATCAGTTGCAACAATTAGTGGGGAAGTTGAATTTTGCCTTAAGAGTAATCCCAATGGCTCGCCCTTTTTCCCGCTCCATTGCCCAAGCGATGATCGGCCTGAAGGAGGGTCATCATCGCACGAGGTTATCGGCTGAGGTCCGCCAGGACATGCGGATATGGTTAGCATTCCTGGCGGACTTCAATGGCCGAGTCGTCTGGAACAAGCCAGCCGTGTCCTCGGAAGAGCTTGGGCTATGGACGGATTCAGCAGGAAGCATAGGGTTTGGCGCCATCTTCGGCACGAGCTGGTCTGCTCAAAGATGGCCCCTATGGTGGCACGAGAGGGGGCTAACGAGTAATATCGCTTTCCTTGAATTATTTCCCATTCTCGTTGCCCTGAGAACCTGGCCAGAAGGTTTCAGGGATCATTCTGTAGTCTTTTGGTCCGACAATATGACCGTGGTAGAGTGCATCAACAGTCAGTCAGCCCATTGTAAATTGATTTTGAGGCTGCTCAAAGAAATTGTCTTACTATGTATGCAACTGAACGTGGTTTTCAGAGCAAAACATGTCCCAGGGGTGATGAATCAGGCTGCTGATGCACTGTCTCGTTTTCACATGCAGGCTTTCTCGGGTTTCCTTCCTTCAGCGGACCCGGAGCCGGCACCCTTCCCCGAAGCTCTCTGGTCTCTCGGTGCCCCGAACTTCGTCACCTCGTGGGAGAGAGTCTAGCACCCAGGACAAGGAAGGCATATGAAGGGGCGTTCCAGGCCTATTTAGCCTTTTTGGGGGCAGAGAGAGGGGGTCTTTGGGGTCAGGAAGAGTGGGTAGTACTCTTTCTTATGTCTTTACACAGGGCTGGGAAATCGGTGGCTACGGCCCAAAGGCATCGTGCCGCCATTTCCTTTGTTGCCAGGGCCCATGGCATCCTGGACCCAACAGCGTCTTTCACAGTACAGAAAGCGCTGCGTGGGTGGCAACGCCTAGAGGGTCGCAGAGTAGACGTGAGACGACCGATAGGTATAGACAGGTTGTCCCTGTTACTGGCCACACTCCCGAATACATGCTCGTCCCCTTTTGAGACCGGTTTGTTCCGGACTGCATTTACGCTGGCGTTTCACGGGGCTATGAGAGTTAGTGAGCTGGTTGCAAGGAACAAACAGGATGTGACGGGGGGCTTGTGCAGGGAGCATGTTCAGATCAGGGGGGACGCGATGATTGTCTCCTTTCCCCGGTCTAAGACTGACCAAGATGGGAGAGGGGACTGTACGATCATTCGCAGGAACCCCGAGTCATCCATGTGTCCGGTACAGTGCTTAGAAGATTACCTAGCACAGAGAGTGGCATCATGGGGGGGGACGTTGTTGAGGCATGCAGACGCCACCCCGCTGACGAGGTTTCAGTTTCAACGGGTGCTTGCAATGGCCATTGCCGCAGCGGGCTTGGACCCGGGCGAATTTGGGACCCACTCCTTTCGTATAGGGGCTGCCACTGAAGCTACAGCCAGGGGTCTTAATGTAGAACAAGTGAAACGTGTGGGGCGTTGGTCCTCCAATTGTTATAAGAGGTACGTGCGATTGCACATGTTGTGAAGCTGTATTCATGTACTCACGCCTCTTGTCTTTTGTTTATTTTCAGTTGTGCAAGCTTACGCGGCAGGGCAAACTGAGCAGTCGACCCAACACCAGGCCAGCGGTCGCACGTCACCGGCTGTGAAGAAGGAGGTGTGGGTCGTGGGCCACTCATACGTGAGACGGGCCGCAGACGTATTCAAAGCAGGTGACATGATTCACATAGCTGGGGAATACGGGTACAGAGTGTCCTTCTACGGAAGGGGCGGTCTCTGTATTGACCAGTTTCAGGAATTTTTTGAGGGCCTGTTAGGGCGGATGAGGTCACCGCCGTCCATAGTCATAGTACATTTGGGGGGCAATGATTTGGTCACCACCGGTAGACGACTGCTCCTGGAGGCTATGCTTTCCACGGTAAGTTGGTTAGCGAGGAGAGTTCCGGGGTGCCTAATTGCGTGGTCTCATATGATCCCACGAAAAGTGTGGCGGAGGGCTATCTCGATCCCTGCTTTGAATCATTCGGTTAAAAAGTTGAATAACAAAGTAAGTAGGTTGTTCCGGTCCAAGACATTGCATTCAATCTCGCATAATTGTATTAATGATGATAGTATGTATCTGGGGGATGGTGTGCATCTGTCGAGGGCGGGGAACGAGTTACTCATAGGAGACTTCCTAGCCTGGTTAAAATCTTTAAAGCATGACCTATAGGTAGGAGTTTTGTGGGGGGTCCGGATAGCCGGTCAACTATCCGGACCTGTGGCGGTAAGGTCATGATCGGTGAGCACTAATTGGTAGATCCCTATGAGTGGGCGTCACCCAACACGGATGGGAGCGCTCGGGAGAGGTGGCCATTGGCCCCTCAGTGGGGAGGCGGTCCCGTCTAAGGGCGGGTCGCCGGAAGTAAAGGAAAGGCGGTCAAGGCCCCTTCCTTTGTAGGAGGGGTTACAGCCCCCTCCTGGGGAATTTCCCGGGGCTAGTGTCATCTGCGACGGCAGATGCGGTAAGTTGTGTGGGGTGGGGAGAGGTCAACGATACCTTCTAGATACCACACACAAGTGTTCGAACGACCTTTAAATGGCGTCGAGTCTTAAGTGCCCCCGTCAAGTCAAGGGAAATTGTTAGTAGTTGCACTTGTGGTAAGCCCCTGTGCCATCGCCCCTCCTAAGTGGGAGGGGTAAGTCTGGTTAGGGATCTTGACACCGGTTATGACCTTGCCGTTGGCCCTTAAACGTTAGGATGTACAATTTCAGTGTTCTTAGAGAATGTTTTGTAGGATGCTAGTTCGGCTAGGAGAACCTCTGTATTAGAGATTATGTTAAGGTTAGCCAAACATCGTAATGTGATAATGAAATTGTACATAACATGAAAACGTTTAATGTTTTAATTTTTTGTTTTAATAAATACGGCCGGGATGGTCACTCCATCCCACATCCAAAAAACTTTAAGAACAGTTTCCGGTTTCCCTTCCTTTTGGGGATTGTGTTGAGAGGGGGTGGCGGGTATCTCAGCCATATGGAAAGGGGCGACCACTCGGTCCCCCCGAACGTATGGATGAGTGCCTCGATCCCCCCGGGAAGCCATTTTTGGGCGGGAGGCGCGTCTCGGCTGGTATGCCCGAAGCGGCGTAGCCGGGGCGCGCCTTTTCCCGCCCTAGAGTGGGCTGGCCTAGACACCGACGCAGCCAGCCACGCCCCCGGGGCAGGCAGGGGCGGGTTTTCGCCCGCCCTGAAGACGGATAAAAGAAGGCGCAAGACCAGAAGACGTCCTCTTGTTCTTGTGCTCCGAAGCTGCACCTCCTCGCTACACGTGAGCTCGGGACGGAACGAAGAGCCAATTTTGACCCACCCACCAGCCCCTGAGGACAGCAAAGTTGTTGTGCAATAAAGTGAATTGATAAGTTTGTTTTTCCGTTTCGTTTACAGGCTATAACAGTATCAGTTTGTGGTTAATAAAGATGGTGAATATCGTTTAGGTTGTTACGATTAAAGTGATTTGATGTGATGTTGCATTTTTAGCATGTTCCTTCGGTCGTAGCGACCAATGTTTTCATAGGTTGAAGAACTGTCGTATTTATTTTTGGTAGGCGGTAAGGTCATGATCGGTGAGCACTAATTGGTAGATCCCTATGAGTGGGCGTCACCCAACACGGATGGGAGCGCTCGGGAGAGGTGGCCATTGGCCCCTCAGTGGGGAGGCGGTCCCGTCTAAGGGCGGGTCGCCGGAAGTAAAGGAAAGGCGGTCAAGGCCCCTTCCTTTGTAGGAGGGGTTACAGCCCCCTCCTGGGGAATTTCCCGGGGCTAGTGTCATCTGCGACGGCAGATGCGGTAAGTTGTGTGGGGTGGGGAGAGGTCAACGATACCTTCTAGATACCACACACAAGTGTTCGAACGACCTTTAAATGGCGTCGAGTCTTAAGTGCCCCCGTCAAGTCAAGGGAAATTGTTAGTAGTTGCACTTGTGGTAAGCCCCTGTGCCATCGCCCCTCCTAAGTGGGAGGGGTAAGTCTGGTTAGGGATCTTGACACCGGTTATGACCTTGCCGTTGGCCCTTAAACGTTAGGATGTACAATTTCAGTGTTCTTAGAGAATGTTTTGTAGGATGCTAGTTCGGCTAGGAGAACCTCTGTATTAGAGATTATGTTAAGGTTAGCCAAACATCGTAATGTGATAATGAAATTGTACATAACATGAAAACGTTTAATGTTTTAATTTTTTGTTTTAATAAATACGGCCGGGATGGTCACTCCATCCCACATCCAAAAAACTTTAAGAACAGTTTCCGGTTTCCCTTCCTTTTGGGGATTGTGTTGAGAGGGGGTGGCGGGTATCTCAGCCATATAGTCCCTTTCGTCCCGATCGAATTTTTCTTGCTTGCGCTGTTTGATTTTTATCTCATATTTTGACAAGCGCTTTTTCATTTCTTCCCTTAATTGATTTTGGAGGTCCAGTTCAGTGTTCTTTTTTAATTGTTCCACCAATGTCTCTATTTCTTTGAGTGCCTTTTCTCTGTCACTCCAGGCAAACTGGACCAAGATCTCCAGCATTTCTTTGCATGACAGAGCTGTATGGGCCGACCATGCCTCAAGTAGTTTGGGGTCAGGATTCTCGTAGGCTGGTACTGTGTAAATTCGTAATCCCATCGGGACTCTTTCGACTTCTAAGTACCCTTGCAAGGAAGTGGCCTCCCACCACTTACGAACTTCTCTTTCATATAATTTCTCCAATTGCGCAAATAATGTTGATAACGCATTTGAGGTTTTATCGATTTTCGGAATTGCAATCGATGCTGCATCTGGTGTCTTTTTCTTAAACATGTCGGCTGCCGCCTCGTGACGTTCCATGACACTAAACATATTGTCTCTGTGTGGATGGCTAACCTAAGCCTAGGTTGCCCCTCGTCAAAAAAACGCTGCTGTCTGACTAACCACCCCTTGCCGGGGATTAAAAGATTTCCAATGGCGCATCAAGCGAGGTGAGCCAAACAAACAAATGGCTTACCTTAAGCGCCTTTTATTTTCGTATCTTCTTGAATACTTCTTTCAAGATGTCGCCCTTGGAGGTGCCTCCGTCAAATCCATCACGCTCCTAGTTGCATCTGCAAACGGGGCACTTAACAGACGGGTGCCGCTCACGGTGATGCTCCGTTTCAAATATTGTTGCTCGATTTTCTCCTAGGCATGGGCGAATTTTGCGAATCTCGCGTTCGCGAATTTTGCGGATTTGCGAACTCGCAATCCGCAAAATCCGCGAATTCTCGCGAATTTGCTGATTTTTTTTTTGTTTTTGCGCGGGTTTCTGCCAGGTCGCGAGGGTTTTTGTACAATTTCGCAAACGCGAACTTACCTGTCGGGTCGCAAGTTTTGCGAACTTGTTGTTTCTACGTGTCCAGCATGTTTGAGACGCTCTTCTTCATCACTGCCACCCTCTGTCACCACATGCCACCCTCTGGCTCACCCATGCCACCCTCTGTTTCATCACAGCACCCTCTGGTTGTCCAGTGTACATTATTGTGGCAAAGCAAAGCACACCTTCCCTGCCTCAAGTGACCTGAATTAATTTGGGGCTGTTTAATGTGTCACAGAATATTTTTTTAGCTGGCACCTGCTTCCTTAGTGCTTCCTGATTAGTGATCTTTTGCACTTGCTAAGTGCTTTCATTGTTGCAAAATTAGTTACAACACCTGCCCTGCCCCAACTGACAATAATGAATTAGGGGCTGATTAATGTGTCACTGGATTTGAACTTCCAGCCTGGCTCCTGCTTGTCTCCCTTAGCTGTAATTCAGGACCTTTGTGGCATATGTGTAACTATTCTGAGGGTCAGAGCAGGGTCACATAATAGTTGCAAGTAGGCAACTGAACTCTGGAGGGGCCCCTCAGGAAGCACTACAGGAAATGGCTACTAATGATGAGCTTGAACTTTTGAACCTGGTAAGTAGTTTCAGTTTTGCTAAGATCGTATTTCTGCAATTTAGCGCTTATTCGCGGGGCGCGAAGTTGAACTGGGAAGCCGCGAACTCACGCGAACAGTGCGAGCAAGCCATAAAATCCGCTGCTCGCGGATTTGCGGATTTTGCGGGAAATTCGCGAATCTCGCGGATTGCGAATTTACCGAAAATCCGCAAAATCCGCGAGCGGAACGGATTTTCCGCCCATACTTATTTTCTCCCAATCCAGGAAAGAAATATGCAGCACTCGCGGGGTTAGTTACAGCAGTAGCGGTTTTGTAATATGTGACTTCATCAGCAGTTGATTGCGGGTTCTTGAGTTATACTTAGTACAACTGACTATAACGGAGGAATTTCAATGGTTTTGTACGAGTGAAATGTCCAGCTAACTATAAGAAACCTAAAACCTATGGATTTTTCAGTGAATTCCTAAGTTTTTTTAATTGCTATTTCCTAACTATAACATGTCTGAAACCTATGGTTTTTTCAGTGAATATATATATATAGTGAACAAGCGGCGTTCGCGCCGCGAAATGCGTCTCAGACATCAGGCTGAAAATAAATATATAAGCACTGAGAGAAACCGGGTCCGTGTCCTGTTTGGTTCCTGCGCGAGAGTTAAGACGCGGTGTCTAATTCAGGATTTGGAATATATATATATATATATATATATATATATATATATATATATATATATATATATATATATATATATATATTACCTACTGGCTATCGCCAGTAGGTATATATAGTTAGGATTTTTGAAAATTCTATGTCTAATAACTTTGGCGTTTGTGGACGGAATCGGCTGAAATTTTCAGGAAAATGGCACATTTTGTTTCTGAGCAGCCCCTGAAAATTTTGTGGGGTTTCGTCAAGGGGGGGCCGAGAAAAAAGGGGAGTCCCAAAACGCGTTTTTCCCATTCATTTTTCCATAGGGCGGTTGGACTCACTTTTAGCTCGAACGGCTGTATGGATTTGCACGAAACTTGGCAAAATTGTAGGGACTGTTAGCCCGATGTGCCTTTGCTAGGTCTCAATATATGTGCTCCAGTAGTTTTTGAGAAATTAACGTTCAAAACAAGATATATATCTGTAACAGCGTTCCGGGCAGCGATCCGGTCCGCTTACTTTTCGCGAAACGGAACTTTGCGCGCAGAAAGCTGATTGGCTCTCCGGTGTCTGTCAACATTCTAAACAGTCCGGAGCGGCCGCCATCTTATCTCTCGGTAGGATCGAGAGAGAAGAAGAGGTGAAAAACGAAGGGGGAATTTAATGAAAGGGGGCAAGGTATACCCCTCTTGACCCCCTAGGATTGTTGTTGGGGTTATTAAAGGGTCCCGTGGGGAAAATAAAAAAAAAATGATTTTTCACGGTAGAAGCGCTTCACGGGCCGCGAACTGGGCCGCAAACTGGTAGCGAAACGGGAATTCGCCATTTTGTGCTTCGTTTTAATTGTTTAGAGACAAAAATTATCGCCGCACATCGGCCACAATGCATGAATATCGCTGAAAAGTCAGCGATATTCATGCATTATCCAGCAAATGCTCTTAGCCATGTTATCCACCTTCCATTGGATAACAGAAAGCTGATTGGCTCTCCGGTGTCTGTCAACATTCTAAACAGTCCGGAGCGGCCGCCATCTTATCTCTCGGTAGGATCGAGAGAGAAGAAGAGGTGAAAAACGAAGGGGGAATTTATTGAAAGGGGGCAAGGTATACCCCTCTTGACCCCCTAGGATTGTTGTTGGGGTTATTAAAGGGTCCCGTGGGGAAAATAAAAAAAAAATGATTTTTCACGGTAGAAGCGCTTCACGGGCCGCGAACTGGGCCGCAAACTGGTAGCGAAACGGGAATTCGCCATTTTGTGCTTCGTTTTAATTGTTTAGAGACAAAAATTATCGCCGCACATCGGCCACAATGCATGAATATCGCTGAAAAGTCAGCGATATTCATGCATTATCCAGCAAATGCTCTTAGCCATGTTATCCACCTTCCAATGGATAACATGGCTAAAAACTGCTCTGTGCGTGAGCTTTTTTTTTTTTTTTTTGCTGCGTGACGTTTGTTAACGTTCGATTCGATGGAAATCAGGAAGTGTTGACCACCATTTTGTCACTGCGAGTAAATATTTTGTTATAAATGAATCCTTATTGATAAACATTGTCTGCGCCATCTTGCGTTTTTGTCCAATGCCACAATTTTGTCGTGCACGGCAGCCATTTTAGATGCCTTGACCAGGGCCACTCTCTGCACGCCGCCGATCCTCAGCATGGCTCTCCACCCTCGCAAGCATCTCCCCCACGCACTGGTCACCCCCGCTGTTTCTCTCATGCATGGGCCATATACTTCCCCCCATCTGCGCTGCTCTTCTCTGAGAATCACGGGGCATATTACCAACAACTAGCGATAATTTTTGTCTCTAACTTGTTTAGAGACAAAAATTATCGCCGCACATCGGCGATTTTTATCGCAGATAAACCTTGCTATTAGCAAGGTTTATCGCAAATGCGATAAAAAACGGCCGCAATGCATGAATATCGCTGAAAAGTCAGCGATATTCATGCATTATCGAGCAAATGCTCTTAGCCATGTTATCCACCTCCCATTGGATAACATGGCTAAGAACTGCTCAGGGCAGGTGTTAGCTTTTGGAGATATTCGTGCTTAGTGCGAATATCTCCAAAAGTTGGAAATAGGAGATAGCGATGTTAGGGACTGTTTCCAGTCACTAACATCTTGGCACGCCCACTTTGCATGTCATTAGTGATAAATATCACTGACATGCAAAGCGGGGCCCAAGTTGGTCGCTATCTCCTATTAGCTGTCACTAACTGGTGTTAGCGACAGCTTGGTAATAGGGAGATCATTTTATCTCCGCTTTCTTGGCTTTTAAAGCCAAAAAAGCGGAGATAAACCCCCTTGATAATATGCCCCCACATCCGTTGAAAAGTCAGCGATATTCATGCATTATCCAGCAAATGCTCTTAGCCATGTTATCCACTTCCTATTGGATAACATGGCTAAAACTGCTCAGGGCAGGTGTTAGGTTTTGGAGATATTCGCGCTTAGCGCGAATATCTCCAAAAGTTGGTAATAGGAGATAGCGATGGTTAGGGACTGTTTCCAGTCGCTAAAATCTTGGCACGCCCACTTTGCATGTCATTAGTGATAAATATCACTGATATGCAAAGCGGGGCCCAAGATGGTCGCTATCACCTTTTAGCTGTCACTAACTGGTGTTAGCGACAGCTTGGTAATAGGGAGATAATTTTATCTCTTTTTTTTTTGGCTTTTAAAGCCCAAAAAGCGGAAATAAACCCCCTTGATAATATGCCCCATGATTTCTCGGGGGTTTCAGCTGACAGGGCTTGGTATTGTGTTACGTGCTAATTCTTCCAGGAAACGTCAGAGGGTCGATGCAGGGGTTCTAGAAGGGGTGATAAACCATTTAAGCCTCATGAACAAGCGCGTGGTCTTTTAAAGATTTGTGAAGTACTCGGGGCGGCGGTGTGTGTGTGCCCTCTTTCAGGAGCGGGCGGGGGGGGCACTGCCAGCAAATTGCCAGGCCAGGCAGTGTTCAACACGTGCATCACCCTTTCTCTGCCTGCTATTGCGCTCCATGCTTCGGAAAGGTAAGAAAAAGAACGTGCATTTGAGTTTGAAATGTCCGATCTTGTAGCAGTACACTTGCAAAGCCCACACATGACAATAACCCGATTCAAGGCCCCATTCACCCGATTTTTTAAACATATATAGCACTCCAACAAAGTTAGATTTTAAAACTTTATTAACATTTAACTATAATGAACGGAACAAAAACTGTAAAAACATTTAAACATTTTTCACCCAAAAAAGCAACAATGGTCAGAAGCTGTCTTTTGTGCGAATAGTCCCAAGGCAGCACAACGTGCAGAGTTCTGGACGGCACCCAGGTGATGTCGCCTGGGTGCCGCACTGGTTTTGGGATCCTACAATGCTGCTCCGAAAATTGGCGTGGGGCGTCCCGGGTGGGGCGGGTGGAGGCCTCGTCAGTAGCGGTCTGTTGTGCGAATAGTCCCAAGGCAGCAGAACGCGCTGAGATGTTGATGGCACCCAGGTGATGTCCAGTAAACTGCCGCACTGGTTTTGGTATCCTACAATGCTGCTCCGAAAATTTGCGTGCGGCGGCCCGGGGGGGGGGGGGGGGCGTGGGGGAGGCGGCGTGAACGGGCCTCCCCAGGTGGCGGCCATCCAGCTGAGTTGCGCCCGCTCTTGCGGCTACAGCGTCTCGCTCACCATGTTGTTGAGTTGCTCCCACTCTTGCAGTGCAGCGATAGGCGCCTGCCACATGACTCTTAAAATGGCGGACGGCTCTTCGGTTTTGGGCCTGGTGCACTGAAAAGGCCCTGGGACACCTTGGAACTCGGACGCTTGCCTGCTAGGGCTTGGGCTCCATTCTCGAAAAGCGTCCCCTCAGCCGTGAAGATTCTACAAAAGTCTTGGGGGCCCCCGACTCCCGCAGGCTTCCGGTGGGGAGCGGCTGCCATGATTGCTCGCGGAATGACCACGACGGAGCCACGAGATGGTGGTGCTCTCATGCTGACGCCAGCTTCAGTCTGAATGATCCAGAAACAAGGTGGGGCTTTCATCGTTTGGGAAAAAAAAATGTTCTAAACCAATGAAAAGTGTTATTTTTAGGTCATATGACCAAGCCTTCCATCTTTAGGAAACCAAAAGTAAAATGATCCAATGAAAAGTTTTATAAACAAGTCACATGACCTGTTATGCGGCATAGGGCTACAAAAAGCGTAGAAAATCCGTTGGCACGTGAGGCGGCGTCAGTAGCGGACCGATGTGCGAATAGGCCGAAGGCAGCACAACGCGTCGAGATCCGGATGGCACCGAGGTGGTGTCCAGCAAATTGCCGCACTGGTGTGGCCATCCTACAATGCTGCGCCGAAAGACGGCGTGTCCAGCTGAGTTCCGGTCACTCTTGCGGTACAGTGAGTCGAACGCGCCGAGATCCGGATGGCACCGAGGTGGTGTCCAGCAAATTGCCGCACTGGTGTGGCCATCCTACAATGCTGCGCCGAAAGACGGCGTGTCCAGCTGAGTTGCGGTCACTCTTGCGGTATAGTGACTCGAACGCGCCGAGATCCGGATGGCACCGAGGTGGTGTCCAGCAAATTGCCGCACTGGTGTGGCCATCCTACAATGCTGCGCCGAAAGACGGCGTGTCCAGCTGAGTTCCGGTCACTCTTGCGGTACAGTGAGTCGAACGCGCCGAGATCCGGATGGCACCGAGGTTGTGTCCAACAAGTTGCCGCACTGGTGTGGCCATCCTACAATGCTGTGCCGAAAGTCGGCGTGGGGTGCCCCGTTGGCTTATGAGGTGATGTCAGTAGTGGACCGATGTGTGAATAGGTCGGAACCAGCACAAGGCGCCAAGATCTGATTGGCAAGTCCTGGATGTTGAGTGCCATAGTTGAGAGTTCTGAGCAGTGCTTGTAAGACTATCTGAAGCTTATTTGCACCTGCTGCAGCTTCACTGTTGCCCAAGGTGGTGTCCAGCAAATTGCTGCACTGGTGTGGCCATCCTACAATGCTGCGCCGAAAGACGGCGTGTCCAGCTGAGTTCCGGTCACTCTTGCGGTACAGTGACTCGAACGCTCCGAGATCCGGATGGCACCGAGGTGGTGTCCAGCAAGTTGCTGCACTGGTGTGGCCATCCTACAATGCTGCGCCGAAAGTCAGTGTGGGGTGCCCCGTTGGCTTATGAGGTGATGTCAGTAGTGGACCGATGTGTGAATAGGTCGGAACCAGCACAAGGCGCCCTGCACTGTTGAGCTTTTTTCAATGCCTGTTTTTTGTTGTTTCCCCTCCATCAAAAACAAAAAAAAAATATAAAACTGTGCAAAAATACAAAAAAATGTTTAGATAAGCAGTGCTTGTAAGACTGTCTGAAGCTCTTTTGCACCTGCTGCAGCTTCACTATTGCCCTGGTGTGGACAAAGATCGCCCATGACTTAGGCTGATTGAGAGTTTGTAGAAAAATGGCTTCAGATTTTCCACATATTACTCTTCAACATTCTTCCTAAATGTAACAATGTGAGACTCACTAGGAGAACGGCTGTTTATTTTTCCTTTCAAAATGCTGCTAACAATATTTTCTGAATGGAAGACACCATCTTGTAGCATAAAGGGCCGAAAGGGGTTCTGGTCTGGCCGATTGTTGGTGGAGACATTTTGACTATATCTTGGACCTGCCCGGCCTCGCCCAAAATGGCGCCGGTATAAATGGGACTCGTAACTCCTTGCCCGCAAATGTATATCTAGAAAATTTTATTGTAAGTGGCCCTGTCTTATTTTAATTACAAAATGTACGTCCACCGATTCTGCAACTGTTAGACACCTTAGTTCTTGCAACCTAATGGCCCGCTCGTTACGTTCCTCTACAGTGTAAATGTCTCCTCATCATATACGATTTCAGTTTGCTCCGTGGCCGGCCCAGGTGGTTATAGGCCCGTATTTGTATACTGACATTTTCACAATAAAGGTTTTTAAAACAAAACACGGTAGTAGTATTTACATTGGTAAAGTTTTTACTTTTAGTCACTGTTTTCGAATCAGTAAAAGGCAAGTGAAATAAAGCAGTCCAATTACATGACGGATAAAAGGTATAATATGTAGGAACGTAGTAAAGATAAATGGTCAAGGGCAGTTGTGTTTTCCACTCCTGCAACATAAAGTGATCGATAAGAATCTGATAATCAGGCGTATCGGCGACTAAGACAGCAGGCCGAGTCTCTTTTACTCAACGGCTCCGTCATGGAACGAAGAAACGCCCTTTTTCTCGAAAAAGGAATATATTTTACTTGCAGGACAGTTGTAAATTTTCCGGGAAAGTACATTAGCCTGGAATATTATAACATATATGTTTTAAAAAAAATAATGTTCGAAAACAATAAAAAGCGTAATTTTTAGGTCATATGACCAAGCTTTTCATCATTAAAATAACAAAAGTAAAATGAACCAATGAAAAGTTTTATTAACAAGTCACATGACCTGTTATGCTTACGTTACGCGCTGCGCGCCGCGCCCCGGATCTCTTCCGGGTGCGCTAACGCGGCGTGTCATATAACGCATTACGCGACAACGTAGGTCAAGAATATAGTCAAAATGTCTCCACCAACCAGCGTTCGGAACACAACCCCTTTCAGCAGTCCAAAAAGTTCTGTTAAATGACAACAGAGGGGACAGGCAACAAGAACCATCAGTCAAAGAGGGGAGGGCAAGTTCTTCTCTTCCGGGTCATGTTGGGGCGCTACCGGAACTGATCGAATTGGTAGTCTACAGTGTTTCTGGATGTTTCAGACTAAAGCTGGCGTCAGCATGAGAGCACTACCATCTCGTAGCTCCGTCGTGGCCATTCCACGAGCAGACATGGCAGCCGCTCCCCACCGGAAGCCTGCGGGAGTCGGGGGCCCCCAAGACTTTTGTAGAATCTTCACGGCTGAGGGGACGCTTTCGAGAATGGGACCCAAGCCCTAGCAGACAAGCGTCCGAGTTCCAAGGTGTCCCAGGGCCATTTTAGTGGACCAGGCCCAAATCTGAAGAGCCGGCCGCCATTTTGAGAGTCCTGTGGCAGCCGCCTATCGCTGCACCGCAACAGCGGGAACAACTTAACTACATGGTGAGCGAGACGCTGTAGTCGCAAGAGCGGGCGGTAAACAGCTGAATGGCGGAAGAGGCACAGTGTAGCAAAAGCGGGCGGAATGGCAACTAAAACGGTAAAGGGGCGCCCCACTACAGCGTGTCTTCAGGTCAAACGGATTGTGGGACAAAGTCCAGAATAGAAGAGTCATCAAAAGGCAAAAAGTTCCGCCGGACCCCGGGAGCCGGCCGCCTATGTCGGGGGCGATCTCAGGCTACACCAGTGCTATAAGACTTGGGGAGGGGGTCGGAGCCAAGCGTCTTCTCCGAGTCCGTGCCATCACACCGCCCCTCGGGGACCTCCGTCAAGCGGTTTAGGGAGGTACCATATAACATTGTTTTCAAATGCAGTCAGGTCCACAAACGACCCTCACTTACTTTGAGAATAGTGAAGCTGCAGTAGGTGGAAATAAGCTTCAGACAGTCTTACAAGCACTGCTTTTGTAAACATTTTTTGATTTTTTTGTATTTTTGCACAGTTTTATATTTTTTTTTTGTTTTTGATGGAGGGGAAACAACAAAGCACAGGCATTGAAAAAGGCTCAAACTCAGAACTCTGAACTATGGCACCCAACATCCAGGACTTTCCATCCGGATCTTGGCGCCTTGTGCTGCTTCCGACCTATTCACACATCGGTCCACTACTGACATCATCTTATAAACCAACGTTATGTAAATAGTTATTTAATAAAATGTTTTACCCTGTTTCTTTGCTGGTGTGTTGTCTATATTTTTAATATTTGCATAGGGTTTGTCGTTATTTTGGGCGGGGTGGGTGACGGAGCCGAGCTGTCTTGCAGCCCTCATGGTGTGGAGCTCAGTTCATCTCACTATTTTCGTATTTCTCATGAAGGGTTGTTTATAATATTTCTATTTTAGCGAGGTCAAAAAGAGATCCAATTAGTGGCCTACTGATTTTGCTCGATTACTTTTATTTTTTTACACGATTTTTCACGATCTGCAAAAACTAAACAGAGTATTGCGACTTTGTGCTTGTTTGTAAATAGAGAATGAACCAAAGAGAATCAATTGTAAAACAGTAAATGCTTGGATAATAATCAATCAAATGGAGAGACAAGCAGGCAGGACGGATTACAACGGGGGTAAAGGCCTGCGTTAACTACTCTTCACTATCTGCAAAGAGAGAGTACTACTAAGAGAAAAGAGGGGAGGGGGGCAGCGTTCAAAGCACATCAGCGTGCATAAATACGAAAATGTTTTTATCTATCACGTACTTGACATTTTAAAGCTTTTCATATTTGCTATTAAAAAACCAATGAAATTCACAGAAAAAACCATAGGTTATAGTGGATATATAGTTAGGAATTTGCATTTACAAAACCTTGAAAATTCAATGAAAAAACCATTGGTTTTAGGCCATATATAGTTAGGGATTTGCATTTACAAAACCTTATTTTACTCGCATAAAACCATTGAAATTCCATATATAGTTATAAGCGCTAACTATATATCGCGCACCCGCAATCCACTGCTGATGATGTCACATATTACATCATTCATGACATGGTTAGTGACATCACTGATGACATCACTGATGACATCTCAAATGACATCACTGATGACATCACTGAAAACATCTCATTTGACATGACTGATAACATCACTGATGATATCATTCATGTGATAATACCATGAACCTCTTCAGACTCTAATATAACCTTAGATACAATCAGTGTAAACAGACAGTCACAGACTGTCACTCATCCATGGAGTTACTCACACACCTAGTCAGTTATGCCAAAAATCAATCACACCTCCATTTTCTCAACTATACAGTTATACACACCTTACTTATTCAAACATATACTAACACATATTTACTTTACTCTCTTATACAATCTCTGATACATGTTCACAATGATCCATACAGCCACTCACACATTCACTGGCTCTTATGCACAGTTATTTATAGATGTCAACTCTCACATGTACTGTGTTTTACATATGTACTTAATTTGACATGTAGCACTGAGATATCCATTCACTCACTAATACACTCATGCACAGTCAACCGCCCATACAGCTGTTTGCACATGCACTTTTGAATCTATACATATAGTGAATCAAGTACTCACACATCTATGTACAGAGTCACACACCTCCCAGCCACCCATACACACACACTCAGTTTCCCATACAAATACTTGGACAACCAATCAATAACCCATACAGTTACTCATATAGCTACTGATCAACATATGCAGCAGTTTGTAGAACAACAGATATAATGATGCACAAATTAAAACAGTTTACTCACTAACCCATGCACTCAGTGAGACACATTTAATCACTCACTCAATCAGTCAGTCATACACCTAGTAAATCCTTCATCCAGACACTTATATATCCACTCATTCTTCAATATGTAAAACATATTTTAACTTTACAGAAACATACAGTCACTGGATGTTGTAATCAGTGATGTCATCAGTGATGTCATTTGAGATGTCATCAGTGATGTCATCAGTGATGTCACTAACCATGTCATGAATGATGTAATATGTGACATCATCAGCAGTGGATTGCGGGTGCGCGATATATAGTTAGCGCTTATAACTATATATGGAATTTCAATGGTTTTATGCGAGTAAAATAAGGTTTTGTAAATGCAAATCCCTAACTATATATGGCCTAAAACCAATGGTTTTTTCATTGAATTTTCAAGGTTTTGTAAATGCAAATTCCTAACTATATATCCACTATAACCTATGTTTTTTTCTGTGAATATATATATATATATATATATAATATATATTATTATCATTATTATTTTCTCAACCAGCGTTCTTATTTGCTTGCTCTGCTTGTCCGAGTAGTTTCCTGATTTGGGCAAAATATTTTACACCTCGACAAGATAGAATGATTGATGAGCCCTCCATCCATCTAATCACAGCTTGTCTACATATGTGAATATTTAGTTCGTTAAAAAACAGTTTTAAAGAGGATTTCCTTAGTTCCTTTACAGCTGGGCACACACACAACAGATGCATTAGTTTTTCGTCTGAATAACCACATAGGCGACAGTTCTCAACTTGATGGTTACGTTTCTAGGATGGCATTAAGTCCTTCGAGTCATGGTTTCCCAGCCTATAGTAAATAAAGCTCTTTTTTATTTCTTAGCTAAAATGGGCTGCTAGGTAAGCTTGGGGTTTATATGAGTATAGGAATGTATTACTGTCCATCCATGGCGTCGTTTGCACAAAATGTTTTTGTCTTCCAGGAACGATTTCTTCTTGGTGGACATATTACTAACTTTGTTAAATGTTGACTTTTCTGCCATGCTCTCCCATACTACTTGGGTCTCTAGCTCCACCAATGATTTCCTCAAATACGCTCCCCAAGATGTAGGTACTTCTTGCACCATTTGTGCTTTTATCTCTTCCCAGCATAGGTTGTTCAGTGTGCCCGTCTCTAATGATCGCAATTTGCGGCAGAGCTGCGCAAAAGAATTCATGCTCCGGAAGTTCTGATATTGAAGGCCAAATTCTAGCCATACCTGTGCGGCAGATGCTGACTTAGGAAGATTAAAAACGGCTTTATATATCTTGGTCTGGCACTCGTTCAATAACTCTGCCTCCTTCCTATGCCATGTTTCTAAACCATAAGACAGAGTAGGTAAAAGTTGTGCTGCAATTACATTTAGGAGGTGGGTATAAGCCGGACAACTCAATTTTTTATTCAGCAGTCGAAAAGCAAAATTTAATGATTGGGCTTTAGCATTTAGATCCTGTTTGTGGTCCTTGTGTGAGTTGCCACACCCCAGTTTTATACCTAGATATTTATAGGAGGTTTGCTCTTCCAATTGATCTCCCTTAACATACCATATAAACTTGTTTTTCATGGGGTCAACTAGGCGCACCACCTTCCTTTTCTTTTTATTTAACTCTAGATTTTCCTGGTCCAGGTAAAGTACTAAGCTGTTCATTGCTCTTTGCAGCCCAATCTGGCTCTGATTTAGCACTACGATGTCATCCACATATTGTAAAAATGGTATAGGCTCTTTGGCCAACATTGGCGGATGGCTCTTTGCTGATTGGATATGCTCGATTATGTCTGCTAAGAACAAACTGAACAAACTCGGTGCTAGGACGCAGCCTTGTTTTAAGCCTCGCTGAGTGTTTATTCTTGCGGATACTCTACTTCCATCACCTAGTTTCACTCTGGCCCAAGTTTCTGTGTAGAGGGCAATCATTGCGTCCAATAGGTTGATCGGTAGCCCCAAGATTTGTTAGTTATTCCAAAGTCGAGTTCTAGTTACTCTATCGAACTCGGCTTTCAGGTCGATGAAGCATGCAAATAATTGTGTCTTCCTTTTTAGTGCTTTCTCGCTCAAAAGAGCCAAAGTTGTCAAATTTGTAGTTGTTCCCATTCCTGACCTGAAACCTGTTTGAAACCTTGGGATTATATTCTTTTCATTCATCCATTCTTGTAGGGGAATTAGTAGACAAGATGCGTATAATTTGGCTTCTACATCGATCAATGATATCAATCTATAATTTTCTGGCTTGCTATTAATGCAATATTTAGATATTGGGTGAATTATGTTCCCTCTCCATGAATTTGGTACGGTCTTCTGATTATAAATGTAGTTGAAAAGGGGTGTGAAATAATTTTCCTAAAACTCAGGTATGTTCTTAAAAAGAGCATTTGGAAGCCCATATGGTCCTGCTGCCCCCTCCATCCTTAATTTTGTTATTATTTCTTTCAATTGTTTGGTATTGAAAAGGTTTTCTAGTACATTACTGCTGCTCTCTAGCATTTGTTGAGAGTGGCCTTCATGTGGTTGGGGACTAAGACATTCTCCTCCGGGTTCTTTCAGGACTGTGGCTGCATTAACATGGTTATGGTCCAATTTATTATACATATTTTGAATATATTTAATCCACGTATCTTCTCCTATTCCGTTGTCTTGTTGGGATCCTGAGCTCTCAGTCAGATTATTAATTATTCCCCAGAATTCCTTGCTTGTTGGCAGTTTGCTTGCCCATAGTAATTTATTCCAGATGAATTCTTTGTACTCTCTTTTTACCTTCCTTACATTTTTTATGCTGTTTCCACATTACCTTGAGTTTGCCATTGTCAGCTTTTTTTCCCGTTTTTGCTGCTGTTGCGCGAAGGCGTACCTCTCTGGCAATGCTCCTTTTAAGATCTCGTAGTTGGCTTTTAAACCATGGCTTCTTCCTAGTTTCTGTCTTCTTTTGTCATCCTGGAATTGTTGGAAATTCTTGAATAAGAAACTGCCCCAAAAGTTCCCAATTTTTTAACGGTATTTCTTTATGTGGCCCTTGCGTCTTCACGTAATCCTGGATTGTGTCCATTATTATGTTTGTGTCTTGTCCTCGCCACTTCAGTTTCCTCAGATTATATTTTTCTAGATATTGTACAAGAGACTTTAATATTTGTGTTTGGGTTAGAATGATGTTCATTTTTCATTATCTGTGGAAAATGATCGCTTTCTGGATGTGGGCAGATTTGAAAGCAATTTATTTTAGGAAAGAGATTGTTACTGATGATGGTAAAGTCTATAATTGATTGACTCTTTCCACTCAGAAACGTGGTGGCCGCAGGTCTATCTCCAGCTACATTACCGTTCAAGGTGATTAAACCTAGAGCTTCCAGCTCTTGGATTGTTGATTTGATTCTCAGGGTATCCATCCTCTTACTTCTGGACTGGTTGCAGTTTATGAAAGTACTATTAAAATCTCCAGAAATTATCAGATTACTGTGCTCATGGGTCTTTTGTACAACTTAATCAAGTTTACCAGTGTTAGAAATTTCGCCTTCTGTTGCTTTATCTCTGGATGAATGTATACGTTTACTATTAATAATTGCCAATTTAGCTTATTGGTATGATGTTTGCCAGTCAATTTTAACACTTACAGCCAGTTTTCTCCCGCATCTAGTTCTTCTATGGACCAGTCATATTTTACTGTTGCGAAAATGGATAAACCTCCCCTTGGATGCCCAAACTTCGAGAAATTTTCTGCCAGAATGTATTGTCCTGTGTAACCCGGGATTGAAACCGGTTTCATATTCCATGTCTCTTGGAGCAATATTAGATCTTGATTTTGTATAAACGACAAGGTTTCATGATCCTGACCCATTACTCCAAATCCATGGATGTTCCAAGAGCAAATATTTATTGATTCCAGATATTCTTCTACTGACCCTTGGTTGGGCCTTATTGTATTCTTTACTGCATTCCGTTTATTTCTGTCTTGGTTCTCCTTCATTATATTATCGAGGTCACTCCTTGGGTTTTCATTAGGTACAATTTTTACTCAGAACCATTGGAACCCAGGACCAATCTTGACTAGTGTTTAACTGTGGGTCAAGGCTTGATGTTTCATTTTACTGTGTTGAATTATTTTCCATCATTTGCGATTAATTTCTAGTGCAGCGTAGACAATGTTTTTGGCCTTTCCCGGGCGACTGACCCGTTTTTAATGGTGCCAAATTTTGTAAGAGGGGGTAAGGATATTTCAATCGCTTATGGAGTCTTAGAGTGATTCCCCAGGCTTCAAATGTTTCCTTTGTTGAGTAGATCCTGTCTACTAGATCATTGGAATTACAGATTGTCAAGGTCTCTTCTATATCCATGGGGCAGGCTGTTGGTCAAAATTCTACCGCTAATAGGTCACGTGATGTTATCCCCTCTAATTCTGGTATTTCGTTAAATAACAATAGCAAATCCCCTCGATTCAGAGTATCTTGTCTTCATTTTGTGCAATATTCTGGCACAAATATTAATTTTAGGGGAGTCTCTGTTTTGTTCGTTAGGGGATTTGTGCTGTCCTCTTTAACCTGCTGACGTTTGTTAAGTGATTGGTGGCTTATTTGGGCTTCTTGGCCTACATGTTCATCTCAAGCACTTTCTTGTGGTAAGGCCTTGAGGATTGATTCCTTTATTCCTGTTTCCCTATTCCAAGGTTTTTTTCGTATTGTTGTCCATGGCGTTCTGTTGTTTGTTCTATTGATGGAAACCTACATGTGCGGCCTTTATAAAATATAGTGACTATTAGAGGAATTGAATTGTTTTGTAACTTGTTATTCATTTGGGTCTCTTTTGGTTGATCTGGCAAAGAAAACTTGCAGGTGCAACCCTTCATATTTCTAGTAACTGTTATTGGGGTTTGGCTAGTGTAATCCTCGTTTTTGGTTTTGTCCAGAGAGATTGCCGCTGATCTTTCTTCAACTCTTTTCATCAATTTTCTTTACGCTTATATCTTGTACCCTTTTTCTTGGTTTTAGTCTCTGCTGCTTTGGGGTGCTGGTTCTATCTGGGCCTGTGAGTTTAATACACTTCTGATAAGTTGTTGCTCAATTGTTTTTGCTCTAGTTTCTCCTTCTCCGAGCCTATCTTTTGCGCCCCTTTGAGGACTTTTAGTTTTTTTAGATTTGTTGATGTGTTCCTACCTTGTTTATCTTTATCACTTGAAGCATTTATAATCGGGAGCGGATGTGTTGTGATTTATTTGTTTAGGTCCACTGCCATGTTTGATAAATTGGACTCAATGGTAAATGAGTCTAAAGATTCTTCTTTAAGATTCCTATTTTTTTCTGTTGTCGAGATTCGATTGGTAAAAATTGGGTAAATCTTCCCTGGCCCCGTTCTTGCCATAACATGCCGAAGTCGTGTACGACTCCGAACGCATAACGGGAATCAGTGTATATGTTAACATTTCTGTTCTTGGCTAGTATACAGGCTCGGGTCAGAGCAATAAGCTCTGCCGCTTGAGCGGACAGTGTGTCAATACGGTGTGTTTCTTTAACTTCAGTTTCAGTGGTCACTGCATACGCGGCCACTAATTCTCCTGTATTTGTTCTCAGGCATGAACCGTCCACGTAAAGTGTCAGGTCTGGATTTGTCAATGGGACATCTGTTAGATCTCGTCTAGGCTTTGTCACTGCATTTATGATTTCTATACAATCATGCGGGGCTGGATCTGTCATAATTGAGGGTAACAATGTCGCGGGGTTCAGTATGCTGCAGCGTCTGATTTCTATGTGTGGCTGGAATAGCGTTAATTCGTAACCTGTCAGTCGGGCTATGGTCAAGTGTTGAGTCTGGGTTCTGTTTAACAGAACCTCTACAGAATGTGGAACTTGTACTGTTAGCTGATGGCCTAAAACAATCGAATCGCTCTGACTTATTGCTAACGCTGTTGCTGCTACTGACTTCAAGCACGCAGGGAGTGCCTGGGCTACTGAGTCTAATGTACTTGAAAAATAAGCGCAAGGCTTATGTGAACCTGCTTGATCTTGAGTGAGGACAGACAACGCTGTACCATCACGTTCTGTAACAAAAAGTGTAAACGGTTTGCTGTAACATGGTGTCGCTAAAACTGGTGCTTGGCATAACGCTTTCTTTAATTCTTCAAAAGCTTGTGTGTGTTCCTGAGTCCAAGGGAGGACAGTCGAAGTCGCTGCCTCCTGTGTTGTTAACTGAATGAGTGGTTTAGCCAGAAATGCGTATTGAGGAATCCATTGTCTGCAGTACGAGGTGAGGCCTATAAAGGCCCGCACTTCTTTTTGTGTCTGGGGTCGCGGCATATTTACAATTAACTGAATGTGATCGGGAGTGAGCTGTCTCCCCACTTTGGACAGCAAGTGACCCAGGTACACAACTTGCTGAACACAGAATTGTAGCTTCGAAGGGGACACCTTGTGTCCCTTGTCAGCCAGAAAATGTAAAACTGACAGTGATGCTTGTTCGCATTCGGGCTCACTTCGTGCGGTGATCAGCAGATCATCGACGTATTGCAGTAAAGCGGTGTTAACTGGCATTTGAATACAATCTAGTTGTCTTTTCAGTGCTTGACTGTAGATGCTGGGGCTTTCTGTGAATCCTTGAGGTGCGCGGGAAAATTTGAAACTTCGTCCATTTAAACTGAATCCGAATAGATATTGGCTGTCGGGGTCAATAGGTACACTAAAGAAGGCGTTCTTGAGATCAATTACAGTAAAGAACGTCGCTTCAGAATCAATAGCAGTCAATAAGGAAGAGATATCGGGGACCACAGGGTATTGTGGTACAATGCATTTATTCAATTCTCGAAGATCAATCACCAGCCGATATACTGGCGGTGCATTGGGGTCAGTACGTTTAAGAATCGGAATGATTGGTGAATTACAGACATTGGAGTCGGTCTCTACGACCACTCCTTGGGCAATGAGCTCTTCAATGATTTTCAGTAAAGCCACTACAGCATCGGGTGGTAACTTGTATTGTCTGATTCTGGGTAAAACAACACCTGCCTTGAGTGTAACACGGTATGGAGTGATATGCATGCAACCTACATCTGTTGGGCCTTTTGCCCACAAGTAATCGGGCACATTTTTCAATCTGACATCAAATTCTCGCAAAACATAATGACCTTTGAAATCCCGCAGAAAGAGTCTAACTCCCTCCGGGGAACAGCATATTATAGCTCCTAGAGCCTTCAGTGTTTTGATTCCTAACAGATTTTCTGGACATGATTTCGTAAGTAACAAGTCTGTAATGCGTGATAATGGACCCACAGCCAGGGGAACGGGTTGCGATACCTCATTTACAATGGGCTGTCCTGAAAAACCAAGGGAAACATTCTGTGAGCCTGAGAGGGGTGCCCCTGGGACTTCATCATGGCTGATTGTGGTGCGACTTGCCCCTGTGTCAATTAAAAACTTTCTATCTTTTCCCAATACGTGACTGTGTACATAAGGACCTTCTTGATCTACAGGAATTTCAATAAGAGGCAAGCCACCTTCCCTCTCTAGGCTGTTTCATGTATATCGGGGGTAATCTGGATATGCAGACTGGGCATACTGGTACATCTGTTGTGAAACCTGCTGAGTCGCGGCAATGGGCTGTGGCTGTGGTACCGCTACTGTCTGTGTTGTGTGTGATGGAGTATGCATAGACTGTGTGTTCTGCATAGGCTGTTCGTTCTGTGAGGTCTGTTGATGCCCATGGTCCTGTCTAGGTGGATGCGGTCTTTCTTTAGTTTTACCTGTTGCTATGTTATGTTTCAGGACGGGACATTCATGTACGTAGTGACCTGGCTGCTTGCAATAATTACATGTCCCTTTAACGGGAGCTGTATTGTGACTTGTCTGGGTCCCACCCTTCCTCTGACCGTCGGCTGGGACCGTCTGGGCTACTAACATTTTCATCTTTGTGTCTTTCATACGTTTCTGTTCCTGATCTTGTTCTTCTCTAATTCTGTTCTGATGATATTGGAGCATCTGTAACATCTGGGATGGCGTATTTGCTTGCCATGTACTCTCAACCTTGTATACACGATTTTTAACTAATGGTAGGGAATTCTCAACTAACTTTGATACAAAAAGATGCGGGTATGACTCGCTACTTGGTTTGAGGCCACTATTAATAATGAAACATTTCTCGAATCTTGAATAGAAGTCACTAGTATCTTCATCATGTTTCTGTTTACAGGACGAGATGGCATCCCAATCTTCCTTTCTAGTTGTCAATAATCTTGGCAGGACCTGTACTATCAAACCGGGTAATGCTTTAGTCTTATCCCCAAGGCCTACCCCTGGGACTCGTTTCCTTTCTTCGTCTTCTATTTCTGCCCATGCAATCTTTGTATCCCCCACCTCCCATTCTTTCTCCTTTAATTTCTCGAAGATGCCCGTGGGCAACAGTACCTTCAACATTTTCATGATATCATCATACGTGTAATCCCCCATAAGTAACATGTCTTTAAGCTCTCTATGAAAACCTGCCGGGTCTTTATCATGACACGGGACTAGTTTCTTCATTTCTAATAGTTCCAACTTAGTCAGTGGCGTGTGTACATATACACGTTTCAGGATATGATCTGTACCCATAACTGGGTGTACTTCTCGTAAGGGGTTCTGACTTTCTATGCCACTCCCACATTGCATGTGGTACATTTTTCTTTCTGGAGGCGGGGGGGGAACATATTCAGAGCTTACGAAAGTGTTATATTTACGTCGTTGTTCTAGAATTATTTGTATTAACTTGGTACTGAAACCTCTCCATCTATCCATAAGCAGTGCTTCTAATGTTTCGTGTAAAGGATCTGGATCAGAATGATGGTTTCTGTACTTGATGAGGAGGTGCTGAATCATGTATACACCTGCCAATTTCTGCTCTTCTGGGGAAAGGTTCAGGAATGTCTGCGCTAATGTATCATCATTATACATGTCTGGATTTTCGGCCCATAGTATGGCGGACCGGGCTAGTTCTTGTTCATCCATAGAATTGAGTACGTGGTACCCCATTCGGTCTCGAAGCCTTTTATCAGTTTCCTGGAACTGATGTTCAGAAGAATTCGGATTGGTTAAAGCAGAGAGAAAAACTCTCTTGCTTTCTGGACGGGGGCCCTTCCTAAGGTAAGTTCCCTTACCTACATATGCTATCGTGTCTGTAGTCCTTTCTGGTTCTTCAAGTTCTTCTTCCTCCTCCTCGGAAGCTTTTTCTTTTTCTTTCTGGTGTACCTCTATCACTGATTTTCTAATTTTCTTGTACATACTGGCTATGCAGGACCCCTTGTCATGCTTTCCGTCAGCTATATTTTGACCCCACTTGTTCAATGCATCTAATTCACTCTGATCTGTTCCAGGCCTGTCTCATTCTCGTATTAGACAATTTATGAAAAATCGTAGTATATGTGCTTGAACGTCAACTTTCTGTTTCTCCATGGCATCCTTAATACTGTCAGGGTCTTTCCCTGTCTGAACAAACTCATATATTCTGTCTAGACGGTCCTTCATTCCTGCATAACATAGCAAGCTATCAGTAGCAGATCTTAATCGTAGTGATGCCAGTATCATTAGATCGTCTTTTCCGGGTACTGGATCATATCTGCAAACTGAAATGTTTTCTCTGAGTGCGTCAAGGCGTGGTGACCTGGACACAAAAGGGCTCCTCAGATCCCCGAGCTGTAACCTGTGTGTTAACGGCGGTGTTTGAAAACCCCTTGCCGCACCCCCTGAGGCGGAAGCTTGGGCATTTTCTCTCCGCGGTGTCTGTACCTGGACTTGAATTTGTCCTTTAGTAGGGTCAGGTAGAAGTGATTTCGGTAGATCAAATTTGGGTGCGGGAAGTGGTAGGGGTGGCGGAACGGGGAAGGTCTGCCGCGGTACCGGCGGAGCATGGTCTGGGGGTGGGGTGCCACCCCCGTCCCTGTCAGTAGGCAAGGCACGAACAGGCAGATTGGTGTAAGCCGGTGCTACATCCTCTAGATAAGAATTTAGGAATATGTCTTTAGTAGTCTTATGCATTACTTTAGTTGGAACTAATGGTGGCGGTAAGTTCTTCGGTATTGCTGATAGGGCCTCAGGTGTACCCTCGGCCGCGAGATACATACCATTTACGAGATTGTTTCGGGCACGGTCTATTTGTTCGGTTTTTACTCGGATCCCCTCAGTAACTAATTCGTTTTCTTGAGCTTTTTCTGATTCTTTAAGTCTGTCTTCTCTACGGAGTGCTTTCTCAGCACGCTTATGTGATTCCTTACGCCAAAATTCTATGGCGTCTTTCTGAGATTGTCTAGCTTTCTTTTTCCATAATGCTTCTTCTACCTTCATGATGCACTCGGCATCCCATGTTCCAGTAGCGGGCCATCTGTGTCTTTCGTCTAGATGTTTCGTATAGTCGGCCCATAAATCTAGATACAATATGGCATCTATGCCATGCTTGTGATACATAAAGTTACCTGGAGTGTCCCTAGGGGGGATAGGAATTTCTTCCTCCAGTATCCCTTTCCTAGTTCCTATCTGTTTTAACTTGTTAAAAAACGGCATTTTACTTACTTAATACTGAATGCTCAATCCTTACTACTTAATACTGGATACAGCTAGTTTACAAGAAACACAATAATGCACATAAAAACGGTCACATTCATACCACAACATTAATCACACGAAAAAGACATTTGAGACATAGACTACCCCCTATACTGGATGTACTGCTAAACAGTACAGATACACTGGTGTAACAGTGCAGAAATTCAGAAATTCGGAATACTAGATATACTGCTAAACAGTACAGATACACTGCCTAAAAACAGTGCAGACCGGACTTGTGTACCCAAACCCGTCTAGATACGTCCCAGCAATGGTACTCACCGGGAAGCACGGAAACAGAAGGCCTCGGAAAACTCGACTGGACTCGACTCGATACTTCGGAAAACTTCGGAAAACTTCGGGAAAAAACTTCGGAAACCTGGTGGGCCTCTTGACACCTCGGACCTTGCTTCTTTCGGCTAGGCTCTGGTCGGGATCCTCCGCACTCCTCACCGCCTCGTCTGGGTACTGATCGCAGTCTTCGTCACCTCCGTGGGTCAGAGGGAGATGCAGGAAATCCTGCCGGTACGCGTAGGCTCCATCTAACTGATGGCAGGGGACACAGGTTGCAATGCACCATCCGGCGCGTGAGGTGGGGGAGGGGTCCCTATTCGGGCGCCAAAATGACGTAAATAATTAATTTACTCTCTTAATTTCTATGCAGGTAAGTACTTAATCAATAATAACTCAGATCGGTGAAAAAAGACAGAGTCCGTGGTGTTAGAGTTCTTAGGAGTTTTATTCCTTAAAAAGGAATGGTCATGACCAGGATATCGGATTCTGACCACCACAAGGGTGTCAGAAGGGATAGAGCAATGCTTTATTAACAATACATAGCTTATATACATAGTTCGAGTAATAGGAAACAGTGCAGGAGGCGTAACAGCTGAGAGAAGACAAGATAACAGTATACACGTGTTACTAGTACGTAATCAGAAGGCGTGGACTAGGCGTGAACTGGAGGTGTGTGCTAGAAACGTCACAGGCAGGTGTCACAAAAGGGTGGCACTAACAGAAATGTTGCAATGTCAGCAGAAATCGGAAACTTGGATGCGCGCGCAGCTGCATGACGTGTGAATGACGTGAGGCTGGAGGGTGCAGAGGCTTGACATTAGAACTGACGGAAAGAGACAGAAGTCTGGCATGTCAGATCAACTTGTACTTTTATCATATCTGATATCTAATGTTTAGGAACCATATTATCTGGACGGAAAGGTCTCTGGGGCAGAAGCTATTCTATACTAACTGTGGTTGCGTGTATAAGCGCCTGAGTGTCTGCATGAGAAGCGTGGGGGCACAGGGCCTTCCATGGAAGCATGGTAACAGAGGCTATGAATTACTTGCACTGAGACAGGTCGGCCCTTTGGCCCTGCAGCTGAAGATGTTTACTGAAGCTAGTAGGCAGGAATGTATTTTCGAGGAGCGGAACAGATAACTCGAAGGTTATAGTCAGTCTTGGCAGGCAGCAGGCTGAGCTGAGCGCGAGGGGCCGCGCTGGAAGTAAGTCAGAGTTCACGGGTACAGAAGCAGCCTGGGCTGAGGCTGTCAGAGTCAGAAGCCAGGAAAGTGGCTCGATGGCAGAGATTCAGGGCCTACTTTGGCAAAGCAGGAAAACATGTAAGGTACACTACAAAGAGACGTTGGCATAGCATACTTAGGAACGGACTATTTAATCCATTCAAGGTGGATCTGAAAGAGGACATGTTAACGTTGGACGCAAATGTATTTGCGTCTTCATAGCGGACACAGGAGGGAAGTTACATGCACTTTAGGCTGGTACATGGAGTCGGTGGGGTACGCGCTAGGGAACACAACTTGACCATAAAATTTATATTTCCTCAAGTGGACGGCCCTTTGCAAAGGTTGGCTGATCACCTTTCTCACTGCTGCATTTGTATGTTACACTGATACTAATGATTCAGAATCTTTACAGAGAGTTAACATGTGTAAAAATGTCTAAATAATAAAGAATAAGAAAATATATTGCATTACGCTGCAGCCTTTTTTTGTTGCATAATTTAGTCAACACTGCGGCACCTTTTTTTTCCCCATTGCTGGATAATTCCAGTGGCTCCAGAGCAGGTACCATATGTTAAAAGTGCTTGTGCATGCAGCAGAGAAACTGTGAAGTTTGCAAACTTACAGCCCGATTCATGAAACAAAATTGCGCTCGCAAAGGGCCAGATTCTGAGAATCCTGCCCTTTGCAAGGGCAATTATTGCATTTGGGATTCATCATCCCAAATGCAAAATTCGCTATTTAAGAACTTGCAAATTTGCGAGGAATAGCATTTAAGGAATCTCTATTAGAGATTCCTTAAATGCTATTCTTGAAACATTTAAAAATTGCTAATTCGCAATTTGGAACCGCTATTTACCACGAAGTCAAACCTCGTGGTAAATAGCGAAAACTTAGAAAAATGCATTTAAATGCATTTTTCTAAGTTGCATGTTACACACACACATGTCCTTTGGACATGTGTGTGTGTAACATCTGTGTGAATTTACATTTCAGGGGTGTTACAGGGTGTCCTTTGGACACCCCTGCACCCTTGAAATCGCAATCTCATTTGCGATTAGCTAATTGCTAATCGCAAATAAGGAGTGACTCCCCATTCATTCCTATGGGCCTATGGGCCTTTAGGCCCATAGGAATGAATGGGGAGTCATTCCTTATTTGCGATTAGCAATTAGCTAATCGTAAATAAGGAACCTGTAGGAATCGCAAAAAATATTGCGATTCCTACATGAATCCCGTTTTGCGAGTCTGGAATAGCGATTCCTTATTAATCGCTATTTCAGACTCGCAAAACTTTACAATGATGAATTGGGCTGTTAGTTAGGTGTGCGTTTAAATCCTGCATTGCCGATCTTTGGTGAGTTGCAGCTACTACTGCTGAAACAAGGCTAATGGAGATACCAATGGCCTCGATAGCAGGGCCGGCTTTAGTGCCTGTGCAACAATGTTTGTTGGTGCTCCCAATGATCACCTACACCTCCGACTCCCTCACTACCACCATTTAACAGTCTCCCTCAAGTCTCCTTAACCACACTCTTTCTCAGATGCATTAAATTTGATTTACAGCACCACTCATACCAGTGTACGGTGTCAGAGCACCCACATCACACACACTACACAGAGACAATCTATATGTATGTAAATCATTTTACCTGCGTCGTCAACCAGTCAGTGATATATTAGGATTCAATTTAACTTGTAATTGCATGACATGATCTGCAGCCACAAGAGGGAGCTCTGTTGTTATAAATTAAACTCTTCTTTGTATTTACATTTCTTCTTTCACATCGTTTGACATACTGCTTCGCAGACGGACGGCCCTCACATTACTGCAATCAGGAATGATGTTGGGTTGTAAATACAAAAGTCGTGAACTTGAAACATGTTAATTTTACAACGTGGAGAGAGGTGGCAAACTTAGCATCGGATTTACAGCTTTCAGCTTTAGTCAGTTTTCCAAAAAATGCTGCAGAATTTCATGAAGACAAGTAGCATTTGCAATAGAATTATGTTGCCGTCATTGCTTCAAGAATTGATCCTGGGTTACCTCACCCCTGACACCTCTCACTGCCTCAGAAATGAGGCTTTGTGTTACCTCAGCACTTGGATCACAAAGTTTTCTTTCACACTCCTCAGGTATTTTTTTAAATATTTGAATTGTTCTCATTTAACACTTCTACGCTAAGCTCTGAGGTGGGCGAATTCAAACAAAAATATTCAGTGGCATAGCAGGGGTGGTGGACGACCCTGGGCAACACGAGTTTTGGGGCAGTGATTCCTCCCGCTCTTACCTGTGGCCATCATGGGGCGCCATAGCAGGGATCGAAAGCACACCCCCTGCTCTCTTACCTGTGGCCTACAGGGTGGCAAAAGCAGGGATCAACACAGGTCTTGCTACGCAACTGAAAAAATAACAAAAGTCTGGCGTGAAAAAATAGACCAAATGTTATCAAATTAGCAGTGAAGACACATTGTTTATTTTCATGAATAAAAAATGATAATTTGGTGTTGTTTTACCGCTCTGCGAAGAAAAACGAGTTTGGCGAAGCATTGTTGCTTCATCTTTCACCTTTAATTTAAAGTGTATAATTTAACAGCTATTCTGAACTATAACAGATACCAGAAACGTGTCTGATTCTAATTGCTGTACTGCACAAATACTCTTTTACACAGCTGTTATGTCCAACACTCACTAGAGAATCCGAGTCAGAGAGGATGCAGTGTATGACCCTCTGCATAGAATGTTATGTGTCACAGCTGTGCCCAGGGCCGGACAGGGAACTAAAAGCAGCCCAGGCAAATTTTGCAAGACCTTCCCCCTGCCAGCGCATAGTGAGCGAGTGCAGTGAGCGAGCCTGACCACTACTTTGGGGTTTGGGTGATCTCTCCCAAAGAAAAATTTGGAAAAAGACAGACCAAAATGGTGAATTTTACAGCACATTTTTAATTACATATTCAATTGTATCAACTTTCAAAGCACAGTAAATAGTAGATGATGACCTTAAAGAGCACCAGGTTACCCACCCAGTCATATGTACCCATAGACATTCTTTCAGAGAGCACAAAAATAGACACATGTAGTGAATCTGAGAGACCAAAGTAAAAGTGAGACCATCCCCCACATGGTGTGTAGCGCGCAACCGCAGTGAGCAACACCTACTAGGGGGAGTTTGGGGGGTTGCACCCCCAAGAAAATTTTGGAGACAGAAAGGCCAAAACAAAGCACTTTTCAACACATTTTTCATTACATATTAGATTGTATTAACTTGTAAAGCATAGTAAAAGATTACCTTTTGTGTTTTAGGCTTTTTTTTAAAACTGTTTTAATGTCATAACTTCACAGCATAAAAAAAAACATTCTGATTTTTTTTTTGTATTTTCAATAAATTGTCAATCACGTTGTCACATTAAGCACTGACATGTGATGCACACATGAGCACACAGGCCACTAGGCCAGAAACTGTGGAAATGTCACACATAAGTACCTAGGCACTGACCCAGGCCTGGTCACACCAGGCCAGAAAGCAAAAAAACATCACACATAAGCACCCAGGCCAGTAAGCATGGAAATGCCATACATAAGCACCCAGGCCAGTTAGCATGGAAATGTCACACATGAGCCTCCAGGCCACTGAGGCCAAAAACTATAGAAATAGCACACATAAGCACCCAGGCCAGAAAGCATGGAAACGTCACACAAAAGCACCCAGGCCAGTAAGCAGGTAAATGTCACACATGAGCCTCCAGGTCTCTGAGGCTAGAAACTATGGAAATATCACACATAAGCACCCAGGCCAGAAAGCATGGAAATATTACACATAAGCACCAAGGCCAGTAAGCATGGAAATGTCACACATGAGCCTTCCGGTCACTGAGGCCAGAAAGTATGGAAATAGCACACATAAGCACCCAGGTCAGAAAGGATGGAAACGTCACACATAAGCACCCAGGTCAGAAAGCATGGAAACGTCACACATAAGCACCCAGGCTAGTAAGCATAGAAATGTCACACATGAGCCTCCAGGTCACTGACGCCAGAAACTATGGACGGCTGAAATGCCAGAAACCGGTCCCCGGTAGCTTGTCTCCTTTCTGGTGAAGAATTGGCTTGGTAGTTTAGTCTGCCCTGTTCCCATGATGAACTAGGCCAGGGACAGACTGATTTGCATATAGCCAGGTTCTGAGCTGGGATGGTGCAGTGAGATAAATAACGGTGATGGATCAAGCCCTGATCTTTGGACTGGGTAAGAGTGGTCTGCTTAATTCAGACACTCTGTTCATCACCACCCCCTTTTCTGTATTGTGTTTGGCCACTATAGGTGTGGCAGGGTATATTCAGACATGAGTCCCTTTCTCACTGCACCATCAGGATTCAAGCAAGCCGGGCCGAAGACGGCTGAAATGCCAGAATCCGGTCCCCGGTAGCTTGTCTCCTTTCTGGTGAAGAATTGGCTTGGTAGTTTAGTCTGCCCTGTTCCCATGATGCACTGGGCCAGGGACAGACTGATTTGCATATAGCCAGGTTCTGAGCTGGGATGGTGCAGTGAGATAAATAACGGTGATGGATCAAGCCCTGATCTTTGGACTGGGTAAGAGTGGTCTGCTTAATTCAGACACTCTGTTCATTACCACCCCCTTTTCTGCATCGTTTTTGGCCACTATAGGTGTGGCAGGGTATACTCAGATATGAGTCCCTTTCTCACTGCACCATCAGGATTCAAGCAAGCCGGGCCGAAGACGGCTGAAATGCCAGAAACCGGTACCGGTAGCTTGTCTCCTTTCTGGTGAAGAATTGGCTTGGTAGTTTAGTCTGCCCTGTTCCCATGATGCACTGGGCCAGGGACAGACTGATTTGCATATAGCCAGGTTCTGAGCTGGGATGGTGCAGTGAGATAAATAGCGGTGATGGATCAAGCCCTGATCTTTAGACTGGGTAAGAGTGGTCTGCTTAATTCAGACACTCTGTTCATCACCACCCCCTTTTCTGTATCGTTTTTGGCCACTATAGGTGTGGCAGGGTATACTCAGACATGAGTCCCTTTCTCACTGCACCATCAGGATACAAGCAAGCCAGGCCAAAGACGGCTGAAATGCCAGAAACCGGTCCCCGGTAGCTTGTCTCCTTTCTGGTGAAGAATTGGCTTGGTAGTTTAGTCTGCCCTGTTCCCATGATGCACTGGGCCAGGGACAGACTGATTTGCATATAGCCAGGTTCTGAGCTGGGATGGTGCAGTGAGATAAATAACGGTGATGGATCAAGCCCTGATCTTTGGACTGGGTAAGAGTGGTCTGCTTAATTCAGACACTCTGTTCATCACCACCCCCTTTTCTGTATCGTGTTTGGCCACTATAGGTGTGGCAGGGTATACTCAGACATGAGTCCCTTTCTCACTGCACCATCAGGATTCAAGCAAGCCGGGCCGAAGACGGCTGAAATGCCAGAATCCGGTCACCGGTAGCTTGTCTCCTTTCTGGTGAAGAATTGGCTTGGTAGTTTAGTCTGCCCTGTTCCCATGATTCACTGGGCCAGGGACAGACTGATTTGCATATAGCCAGGTTCTGAGCTGGGATGGTGCAGTGAGATAAATAACGGTGATAGATCAAGCCCTGATCTTTGGACTGGGTAAGAGTGGTCTGCTTAATTCAGACACTCTGTTCATCACCACCCCCTTTTCTGTATCGTTTTTGGCAACTATAGGTGTGGCAGGGTATACTCAGACATGAGTCCCTTTCTCACTGCACCATCAGGATTCAAGCAAGCCGGGCCGAAGACGGCTGAATTGCCAGAAACCGGTCCCCGGTAGCTTGTCTCCTTTCTGGTGAAGAATTGGCTTGGTAGTTTAGTCTGCCCTGTTCCCATGATGCACTGGGCCAGGGACAGACTGATTTGCATATAGCCAGGTTCCGAGCTGGGATGGTGCAGTGAGATAAATAACAGTGATGGATCAAGCCCTGATCTTTGGACTGGGTAAGAGTGGTCTGCTTAATTCAGACACTCTGTTCATCACCACCCCCTTTTCTGTATCGTTTTGGCCACTATAGGTGTGGCAGGGTATACTCAGACATGAGTCCCTTTCTCACTGCACCATCAGGATTCAAGCAAGCCGGGCCGAAGACGGCTGAAATGCCAGAAACCGGTCCCCGGTAGCTTGTCTCCTTTCTGGTGAAGAATTGGCTTGGTACTTTAGTCTGCCCTGTTCCCATGATGCACTGGGCCAGGGACAGACTGATTTGCATATAGCCAGGTTCTGAGCTGGGATGGTGCAGTGAGATAAATAACGGTGATGGATCAAGCCCTGATCTTTGGACTGGGTAAGAGTGGTCTGCTTAATTCAGACACTCTGTTCATCACCACCCCCTTTTCTGTATCGTTTTTGGCCACTATAGGTGTGGCAGGGTATACTCAGACATGAGTCCCTTTCTCACTGCACCATCAGGATTCAAGCAAGCCAGGCCGAAGATGGCTGAAATGCCAGAAACCGGTCCCCGGTAGCTTGTCTCCTTTCTGGTGAAGAATTGGCTTGGTAGTTTAGTCTGCCCTGTTCCCATGATGCACTGGGCCAGGGGCAGACTGATTTGCATATAGCCAGGTTCTGAGCTGGGATGGTGCAGTGAGATAAATAACGGTGATGGATCAAGCCCTGATCTTTGGACTGGGTAAGAGTGGTCTGCTTAATTCAGACACTCTGTTCATCCCCACCCCCTTTTCTGTATCGTTTTTGGCCACTATAGGTGTGGCAGGGTATACTCAGACATGAGTCCCTTTCTCACTGCACCATCAGGATTCAAGCAAGCCGGGCCGAAGATGGCTGAAATGCCAGAAACAGGTCCCCGGTAGCTTGTCTCCTTTCTGGTGAAGAATTGGCTTGGTAGTTTAGTCTGCCCTGTTCCCATGATGCACTGGGCCAGGGACAGACTGATTTGCATATAGCCAGGTTCTGAGCTGGGATGGTGCAGTGAGATAAATAACGGTGATGGATCAAGCCCTGATCTTTGGACTGGGTAAGAGTGGTCTGCTTAATTCAGACACTCTGTTCATCACCACCCCCTTTTCTGTATCGTTTTTGGCCACTATAGGTGTGGCAGGGTATACTCAGACATGAGTCCCTTTCTCACTGCACCATCAGTATTCAAGCAAGCCGGGCCGAAGACGGCTGAATTGCCAGAAACCGTTCCCCGGTAGCCTGTCTCCTTTCTGGTGAAGAATTGGCTTGGTAGTTTAGTCTGCCGTGTTCCCATGATGCACTGGGCCAGGGACAGACTGATTTGCATATAGCCAGGTTCTGAGCTGGGATGGTGCAGTGAGATAAATAACGGTGATGGATCAAGCCCTGATCTTTGGACTGGGTAAGAGTGGTCTGCTTAATTCAGACACTCTGTTCATCACCACCCCCTTTTCTGTATCGTTTTTGGCCACTATAGGTGTGGCAGGGTATACTCAGACATGAGTCCCTTTCTCACTGCACCATCAGGATTCAAGCAAGCCGGGCCGAAGACGGCTGAAATGCCAGAAACCGGTCCCCGGTAGCTTGTCTCCTTTCTGGTGAAGAATTGGCTTGGTAGTTTAGTCTGCCCTGTTCCCATGATGCACTGGGCCAGGGACAGACTGATTTGCATATAGCCAGGTTCTGAGCTGGGATGGTGCAGTGAGATAAATAACGGTGATGGATCAAGCTCTGATCTTTGGACTGGGTAAGAGTGGTCTGCTTAATTCAGACACTCTGTTCATCACCACCCCCTTTTCTGTATCGTTTTTGGCCACTATAGGTGTGGCAGGGTATACTCAGACATGAGTCCCTTTCTCACTGCACCATCAGGATTCAAGCAAGCCGGGCCGAAGACGGCTGAAATGCCAGAAACCGGTCCCCGGTAGCTTGTCTCCTTTCTGGTGAAGAATTGGCTTGGTAGTTTAGTCTGCCCTGTTCCCATGATGCACTGGGCCAGGGACAGACTGATTTGCATATAGCCAGGTTCTGAGCTGGGATGGTGCAGTGAGATAAATAACGGTGATGGATCAAGCTCTGATCTTTGGACTGGGTAAGAGTGGTCTGCTTAATTCAGACACTCTGTTCATCACCACTCCCTTTTCTGTATCGTTTTTGGCCACTATAGGTGTGGCAGGGTATACTCAGACATGAGTCCCTTTCTCACTGCACCATCAGGATTCAAGCAAGCCGGGCCGAAGACGGCTGAAATGCCAGAAACCGGTCCCCGGTAGCTTGTCTCCTTTCTGGTGAAGAATTGGCTTGGTAGTTTAGTCTGCCCTGTTCCCATGATGCACTGGGCCAGGGACAGACTGATTTGCATATAGCCAGGTTCTGAGCTGGGATGGTGCAGTTAGATAAATAAAGGTGATGGATCAAGCCCTGATCTTTGGACTGGGTAAGAGTGGTCTGCTTAATTCAGACACTCTGTTCATCACCACCCCCTTTTCTGTATAGAAACTATGGAAATAGCACACATAGGCACCCAGGCCAGAAAGCATGGTAACGTCACATATGAGCCTCCAGGTCACTGAGGACAGAAACTATGGAAATTGCACACATAAGCACCCAGGTCAGAAAGCATGGGAACGTCACACATAAGCACCCAAGCTAGTAAGCATAGAAATGTCACACATGAGCCTCCAGGTCACTGACGCCAGAAAGTATGGAAATAGCACACATAAGCACCCAGGCCAGTAGGCATGGAAATGTCACACATGAGCCTCCAGGTCACTGAGGCCAGAAACAATAGAAATAGCACACATAAGCAGCCAGGCCAGAAAGCATGGCAATATTACACATAAGCACCCAGGCCAGTAAGCATGGAAATGTTCACACATAAGCCTCCAGTTCACTGAGGCCATAGACTAAGGAAATAGCACACATAAGCACCCAGGCCAGAATGCATAGAAATGTCACACAAAGGCACCCAGACTGACAGACGGCATGGAAATGTATCGCATGGCACCCAAGCCAGAAAGCAAGAGAAATTCACCCAAAGGCACCCAGGCCAGTAGCACTGGAACACGTTTCAGAGTGTGGGGGCTGCCATTAATGTTGCCTGTACATCACTGAAGTCATGGGATTGTGAAACATTCAAGAATCACACAAAGAACAAGGATAGCAATTCAGCCTTGCCTATTCCGGGATATATAAAATTCAAAAGTATATGCCAAACCATTTGAATACACTGCACTCTGCATCTGCCTTATGGAAAGGGCTTACGTTAGTGGTGACATCCTGGTGACATATGTAGTAAAAGGGAATATTTCTTTTGCCAGGTCAAAAATGGCAGTTTTACAACTGCACAAGCAGACTACAGTGACAGGCCCAGGCCTTGGACACATGTTTAAATAGGCTACTTACGTGGGTGGCACAATAAGTGTTGCAGGCCACTTACAGCATTTAATTTACAGTCCCTGGGTACCTGTAGAACCACATTTCTAGGGACTTACAAGTAAATGAAATTTTCCACTTCGGTGTAAGCCAATTTTACCATGTTTAAAGGAAAGAGCAGAAGCACTTTAGCACTGGTTAGACACACTACTGTGGAAATTAGCAAAATTAATGTACCTAAGCGGCGTTCATTTGCCCTCTCCCGTCCCCCTCCCTGTAGGCACCACGTATACCCTGAAATGTTGACCGCATCATTCTGCCAATGACAGCCCGTGCCCATGTGTATATAACAGCCATTTTAGGCCATGGCCTCTCTGTCCGTTTTTATAAAATCCCCGGCTTCCCTCCTGCGCGCATTTGAACACCCCCCCTCCCACTCTCACATGCATAGACCATGAAACCCAGCACTCTGCGCGACCCTGTTATGAAAGGCAACCCTCCTGCTTGACCCAGGCACCCCCCCTCCCCCATTTCCCTCTTGAAGAAGCATCCTTCGCCTCAGCTGACATAGCCCCCCAGCTGTATCTGACTGCCCCTGTTCTCTCATGTACGGGTCATAAGACCTCTCTCTCTCTGTGCGACTCTGACCCTGCGCGCACCCTGACCCCCTCCTTCTCCCTCACATGGACAAGTCATAAACCTTCCTCCTCTGCAAGACCCTGTCCTTGGGAGTCACGGCCGCGCCTGTCCAGCACCTCCTTTCCTTTCATGAATAACCCCTCTGTTAGCAAACCCTCCCTCCGCGATGGACTGTCCACACATGTCCGAGGCCATCGCCTAAGCCGGGAGACACTGTTTACTGCCCTTTATTGTATGGAGTCACTCCTCTTCAAAGGACCCACTATTGATCCTGGCCTCCCCACCCCCTGGGCTACGATCAGGCGCACACATCCTAATAATCAGCGGAACATTCAGCTGCGTCATTGCCCCCTCTCTTATCTACAGTTCAAGGGTCTCTATTGATAACATATGTGGGGTAGGATTGACACGAGGATTATAGGGATGTCTTTTCTTTGTGTCACAATGTCCTGATTGTATTGCCAAGTGTTTTGTAAGGTATAAAAGACTGAGTCTCAGCTCACTTGTTAGAGCACCTCCTGAAAGACACCGTGTTTCGTGTCCGAAATGACAGGCTCTCCTCATGAGAAATAAACTCTGTTCTTGATTCCTGCTTCCAGCGCCCGTCTCCTTATTTGGTAATTATTCAGAATGGAAACTAAGAGGCGTCTTGCGCCAGCAGCCTGGCCATCGATAGCAAAATGGGCTAATGTTTTACAATTGGCGTCCCAACGCGGGGTCCATCAGTGACATAAGGTCCGGTAAGAGAGATCCAGACGAAGAAGTGAACATCTAAATGATCGGAGTATACCTGCCTTGAGAGGGCCCTCGCCCGGCTGCCGATCGAAAGAACTTCACCAATTCTGAACGGACCTCTCTCGAGTGACCTATTGTCCTGACTGGAATCCCACAGGAATGCTGCATGGAGAAAGAGAACATTCGGGCGCTGGAGGAGGAAGACGAAGAACTGTCCGTATGGTCCGGTCCGGGTAAGATTACGTAGGGCGTTTTTGCGCCTGATTGGTAGGATGGTTTTATCCATCTGATTGATTGATTGATTGTATTGGAATCGGTATTTGTATACTGATATTGTTGGTATTGGTTCATTTAGCTTTGGATGCTACTTGAAATATTGGTTCTCTTCTTGAGAACGAGACATTCTCTGTGTGCAAACAGCGGCGAATAGGAACGTTCGTCCCTCTTTGCAGATAGAGAAGGGTAGGTAATGCAGACTTTTGTCCCCGTTGTAATCCGTCATGCCTACTTTTCTCCCCACTGATTGTTTGAAATCGATTAATAATCGATTGTTGCTCTTTGAGATCTTCCCTGTCTACAAACTGAGACGAGTAGAAATATTCTGTCTTCCTTTTTGGATAGCGAAGGGCAGGTAATGCAGACATTTGTCCCCGTTGTAATCCGTCATGCCTGTTTTTCTCCCCACTGATTGATTGGTTGCCTGGACATTGTTGTTCCAGGAATTGTTTCGTTTGAGGTATTTTCTGCCTGCAAACAACGTGGAGTAGAAATATTCTATCTAGTCTTTGCAAGTAGTAAAGGGTAGGTTATGCCCCTTTGTGAATTAGTCAGTCCTACCCACTCCCCACTGATTGGTTATTTGGGGGGTAGCTCGCATGGTCCGCCCAGGAGACTACCCTTATGGAGGACATATGCTCCCCACTCATGGGCCATTTGGTGGAAGTAGACCATCTGGTCCGTCCAGGAGGCTACCCTAGTAAGTGGAAGTACATCGCTTGGTCTGTCCAGGATGATACCCTAATGAAGGAATATATGTTCCCCTTTTGATCGATAATCTCGTTCCACCCCGGACCATTTACTGGAGGGAACTCGTCTGGTCCGTCCAGAAGTACCCCCCTAGTGAAAAGGACACATAAAAATATGAAGTGATCACCGTTCCCTACTAACAGAAAGCTTTAGCTCGAAACACGCTAAGGAAGAGAAGGAAAAATAAAAAGAAATCAGGCTAAGTCAGTAACCCCCTGATGAGCTCTTGACTTCACTAAAAATAAGAAACATTAGAAAAAGTTCGTAATAAGAAATTGGTGTCGGAGATTTGACAGTAAGACAGCCACGAGGTAGCTAGGTTACGCTGCCTACTCCTGCTCCAAACATGTCTGCCTCATTGCCCACCACGCCCAAATAACGGTCACATGAAATAGATACAAATCAATAGGTACCTACCCCCATTCCGGAAGCTCCCGAAGTGCAACAGGTCCGCGGTTACGCCCATCGGTAAGGCGAGGCCTCGAGGCATGCGGGGCTCGCCTGGCCGCGGTCAGAAGGAGATGCTGTTGGGCAGACGGCCCAAAGAATCATAAGGACCTCTCCTTCTCTCCTCTTCTGCTGCCCTGCAGGCCACGGGGGGGGGGCTGTCTTGCCTCAGCTTCCGACCACCCCCCCCCCCTCTCACTCTCGCCTGATCCGGCCCGCAAAGAAGGCCGAAGCCGAAGCAAGGACAGCGGCGCTTACAGGTAGTCCCGCCACATTTCAAATGCCTGGACAATTACAGGTAGTCCCACCACATGTCGACGCCTGGACAATTGCAGGTAGTCCCGCCACATGTCAAAAGGGGGGGGGGGGGGGAATGTCTTGCCTCAGCCACCGACCCCCCCCATCTATAATAGCCGGCACGGCCAATACCGAAGCGGTGGAGCCGAGGAACGGCGCGGGGTCGCTGGAAGGGGGAGGTGACGCGAACGAGCCTCCCCCACCTCATTCCGGGTGGAGGCTTCCAGCGACACCCCAACGCTCTTTGCTTAAAGAGGGTCCACATCGAAAAGCGGTCTTTTGCCCAGGACGGGCACGCGCCCCATGCCTTCTCTCCTCAACCTTGAAGATTCTATGAGAGCCGGGGGGCACCCCGATCCCTCTGCATGGGTGCCCCCGCCCCCCTCACTGGGACCCGCAACATCGACGCACTCCTGCCGGTACCAGCCTCAGTTTGGAAATGGCTAAAATACAGCCACGGCACAGACTTGTTCAGTTCCGGAGGAACACCAGAATGACCCGGTAGGAAAATTGTTGCCGCCCTCCCCACTCTTTGACTGTTGTTAGACTGTTACCACATTGTGCAAAACTTTTTGAACTGCCAACGGAAGGTTCTGGTCCAACCACGAGTCATTGGAGGCATTCTGACTGTGCTGGAACTCGCCTGACCCCACCCAAAATGGCGCCGACACAAAATGAGACTTTTTAAATAAACCTTGTTGTACCCTGATTGCGCAGCTTTTTGTCCCGAGATATGTATGCAGTTTTTGGATAATGAAAGTAGATATGAAGGATATTGAGTATGTGCTTGGACAATGAACTGACTTAGGGTGGGTACTGATTATGATTTGGAAAATGAATTGGTGTAATTTAGATAATGAATGAGCAGTGGATAATGAATTTATGAATTAATTAAAAAAATGAATTACTGACATGCTTGCTCTGTAGGGAAGTTTGATACGATTTTTATTGCACTGCTGCACTTTATGCAATGAACTGCCACCAACTTCGTTCTTCTTACGTACAGTTCCAATGTGCTCCGTGGCCGGTCCACTGGGTCGTAGGCCTGTATTTATACATCAACACTTTTTATTAAAAGTATTTTGAAAAAGAAAGCATGGTTGTAGCAGTTGCATTAATGAGTTTTGGATGTTTTACTACGATGAGCGAAGAATAAGTATGATGAAAGCTGAAGGTTAAAAAGGACCAGATATTTAGCAACTGCATTATGTGTCACAGGCAGCTGAAAAAATGCTTTAGACGCACTTAAATCGACACCACAGAAATGCCACCTGACCGCTACCCTTGCACCCAACAAGAGGGGTTGCGACCAAGTAGCTCATGTAGGTGCGCAGATCATTAATGGTTATATATCTGACATTACTGGTACCTCTGGGCTTAAACGCCGAGATGGTAAAGAAATGCAGTACGTGGAGATAAATCGAGTGTGTGGTAGGTAAAAACATTTTCGGATTTGTGCGCGCTGATGTGTTTTGAATGCCGCACCCCCCCCCCACCCCTTCTTTCTCCTCCCTTCTGCAGGTCACGTCAAAACGTCGGCTGAAGTGTGGGAGAGCGATGATCGAACCACCGACGAAAAAGGGAAGGAGGGAATATGTGCATAGTCCTTATGACGATAAAATTTTCAAAAGACGTAGACTTAAACATGACTGTTCCTCCTTAGAACGTAACGACTGGGAGGATGGACTGACATAAGAAACTTGACGGGTACTGTAATGGCGGAAATTGACTCGACATTAGCACGCTAGATAACGCGATTATGACGTTTAATTAGATAGGGAAAGGACTGGGGAAAGTCCTGAGGTAAGGGTACCCAGGCACCACCCGTCTGGGAAGTTAGAAATGTTGCTGATGTTCAAAATGCACTGCCCCCCTTTCTCACACTCCTATAGATATAACTAAGCTGTCCGACTGTTCTCCCGATCAATGCTTGCCGCTGCCCCAGCCTGAAGAACTTCCCACCGAAGGAAGAAACTGAAAATGGTTTAAGATCCAACCATGGGTAAATAGCGCGACCAGGTTAATTTCTCATCGACTAACCGAGGTGTAAGTATTGGCAATTGAGAACGCTCGCAAAGATAACAAGCGAGAAGGAAAAGGAGGGAAGGGTAGAAAGAGCTAAGCACATAGATAAATAGGATAGTAAAGATACGTAGGATATAATACGGATTTTGTTGGCCAACTATTGTTTACTGTTTTGTCATGAATGTCTTATATATGTTATACGTGTACTGTCTTCCTTCGTCTGAGTGTGTGTGTGTGTGCTATAGGGGTTTATGTTCTCCCTCTGTTTCGTCTCTCCATTACCTGACCCCCTGCTGTTCTGTGTTGTGAACGCACTAAATGACCTATTTTTGTACACATCTCTCTGTCTTTCTCTATCTCTATCCCGCCATTTTCCTCTCTATATCTTTCTCTCTCTCTATCTCTCTAACTCTCTCTAACTGCCTCTATCGCTCTCTCTACATGTCATACGTGTACCGAATGGCTCGTTTGGATTGCGGACGACTCCCACTCTCTGAGAGTCTCCCTATTTCCATCTTCCTTTTATGGTAAAATAGTGCCTCACTGGCACTAGTCTGATTGGATACTTATTGAACGCGAAGGTGTTCAGCGAAATTGACCGAAATCAAAATGATTGTATCTCGCCATATTACTACCTCTCCTTTCTGCAAAATAAATGAACTTGAATTGGCTGAGAAGGAAAGGACAGGTAAGACGACTAAGGTCCCCCAATCTGGCCATTTATAGGGGAACTGTATGTCAGTGGCACCTTATTTCTATTCATTAGAGACGAACGCCAACGTCTAGATTGACCCCCAATGCCCAGATTGCCCCACCCTCTTTTGCACCCAAGCGCGAGCACCCGAAGCATCCCCGCCCCATTTTGATAGACCCCAGCTGCTGTCCCGGATATAAAACATGATGACCATGAGTAACTGTCGTCCCTCGAGGGAAACCTGTTTTACTTGACTCTCGATGATGGCACCCCTGCCCTGCTTTGAAAAGGTTAGCCAGCCTTGAAGGAAAATGTTAGAACTGTTAAGGCTAAAGGTTAGAAAGACGAGTCTCCCTGGAAATTCCGAAATGTTGAATTTAATGAAATGCACAGTTGATAAGAGTCTGACTTTTCTCTATATGTGGCATATATAGATGATGAATAAACTTGACATGAATTCAATAAGAACGCCGACATATGCACTGCCTGGTAATAGACCTCTGACTATGACCGATGAGCGTATCTCCCAAGTATGTAGGATTGAGGGAGGAATTCACATGCGTAGATGTCTTCTTCTGCCAGTTCTCTAAAAACTTGTTTTGTACCTATTCAAAGATTCACGATCACCGGAGGAGAAGGGTCGGACGTGACGTACAGCCTGGCTGCAGATCTTGAGACACGTGTGACCTCGACCAAAGGTGGAGCTGCAGAGCAACAAGATACGGGACGAGACAGCAATTTCAACGTGGAAAATGAGAAATGACGGGCAGCCCTGAAGCCCTCCGTCTGCTAACCCACGTGTGCCTGGAGTCTCCGTCCCCCTTCTTTGAGCCCGATTGATGGGCCTGCCTGCTTGTTATCCTTTGCTCCCTTGGTCCCTTTTGTGTGTCCCAGGAACTCTGACCCAACTCCGCCCTCTCTCCTATCGACTATTTGAACCACACACACCCTCTTTTCCACGTGACTTATTGCCAAAAGGAAGAACTGCATTCAGGTGGGAATAGGGTGTTGCCACGGAAATATAGGTGCCGAGCATAAGGCGCCGCTAAACGGATTGTTTGGGGAACAGGACTGTGGTCTAACAGCAGAGGACTGACTGCACCCTGCAACGCGTAAGGATAAGACCCGAGCTGGACCTATAGCTCCACCGCCGGTGCTCAACAGCGCCAACGAAAGGACACGGACTAGAGCCTACCAGTGATGGCTCACTGCTAAAAGACACTGTGACGAAGAGATCTTGTATATTGAACTAATTCCGCCCTCAACTGCTTGGTCAAAATGTTCATTGGTCACATTTTTTGGTCAGAAACATTTATGCTATGTAGTGCTTCTGAAATGATAGGAACTCGACAAATGCAATTTCCTATGTGCTGCATTCTGCCCATCACATCAACTGTTCATGATTTTTGTGCAATATGTTAGTATTGACAAATGCTATTTAATCAACCACATGTTTATATGTACGCCCATCAACTAGGAAGAATAGGAAAATGAACTCGCTTATGTTAAAAGCGGCGACTGTGGAAATTAGCAAAATTAATGTACCTAAGCGGCGTTCATTTGCCCTCTCCCGTCCCCCTCCCTGTAGGCACCACGTATACCCTGAAATGTTGACCGCATCATTCTGCCAATGACAGCCCGTGTCCATGTGTATATAACAGCCATTTTAGGCCATGGCCTCTCTGTCCGTTTTTATAAAATCCCCGGCTTCCCTCCTGCGCGCATTTGAACACCCCCCCTCCCACTCTCACATGCATAGACCATGAAACCCAGCACTCTGCGCGACCCTGTTATGAAAGGCAACCCTCCTGCTTGACCCAGGCACCCCCCCCCCCATTTCCCTCTTGAAGAAGCATCCTTCGCCTCAGCTGACATAGCCCCCCAGCTGTATCTGACTGCCCCTGTTCTCTCATGTACGGGTCATAAGACCTCTCTCTCTCTGTGCGACTCTGACCCTGCGCGCACCCTGACCCCCTCCTTCTCCCTCACATGGACAAGTCATAAACCTTCCTCCTCTGCAAGACCCTGCCCTTGGGAGTCACGGCCGCGCCTGTCCAGCACCTCCTTTCCTTTCATGAATAACCGCTCTGTTAGCAAACCCTCCCTCCGCGATGGACTGTCCACACATGTCCGAGGCCATCGCCTAAGCCGGGAGTAAGCGTGGGCGGAAAATCCGTTCCGCTCGCGGATTTTGCGGATTTTCGGGAAATCCGCAATCCGCGAGATTTGCGGATTTCCCGCAAAATCCGCAAATTCGCACGCAGCGGATTTTTTTGGCGGCGCGCGGCGTTGGTGATACAATTTTTGCGGCGCGCGGCGTTTATCATCGTTTGCCGAGTTGTTTTTTTCGATAGTTTGCGAGTGCTGCGCCATTTTGGATCTTGCTGTGTGATCCCGCGGGAATTGGCGAGCGCGATTACGTCATCGCGGCTTGCCAGCGATAGTTTTTCAACGCGAATACGGCGAGATCACGTCTCGCGGTACTTCGCAATTGCGAGATTTGAGATGCGGCGAGCGAAAATATAAATTTGCAATTCTGCACAAGAAATCCACCAGCAAGCAGCATAAACCTTCTAGAAATGATGATTTTTATGTGAATAACTCCTTAGTTTGACATTTGCCTGCACTTTTTTAGCGAGGAGTCCATTTTGGGGAGGGGGCAGGGGGGTGGGAGGAAGGAAGTGCCCCATAGTCTTCAACTTCCTGTTCCTGTTCAGCAGGCTCCTCCCAGTGCTTTGTCCATCTCCTGGTCACTTTTCATTTGGATGTGGACCTGGAAGGATTACTTTTTGTGGATGCTGCTGGATCTTTGGATTTGAGGCCTTTTTGACTTTCTTTGGATCACTGTTGGATTAGAAATTTTAAGAGTAAGTTTGTTTGGGGCATTACAGTTGCTGCAACTAAAATTTTGGGATTTTCGATTTTTGGGCTGTTTTGGGGCCTTTTGCCCAGGGGTATCCAGTGGTGGGTGGACTGATTCTTTCTGTGGGTTGTCTTGAACTTAAACATCATGGAGGCCATAGATGAATTGGGATTGTGCTGATTTTTCTGTGTTTTTCGATTTTTTTTTTTTGTAAAATTTTGTGTTTTTCGATTTTTGACCTGTTGTTGGGGCCTTGACCAGGGGTAGTGAGTGGTGCATGGGCCTAGTCTTTCTGTGGGCTGTCTTGAATTTAAACATCATGGAGGCCATGGATGGAATGGGATTGTGCTGATTTTGCAGTGTTTTTCGATTTTTGGGCCTGTACTTGTGGCCTTTTCACCAGGGGTATTTGAGTCTAGCATGGGCCTAGTCTTTCTGTGGGCTGTCTTGAATTTAAACATCATGGAGGCCATGGATGGAATAGGATTGTGCTGATTTTGCAGTGTTTTTCGATTTTTGGGCCTGTACTTGTGGCTTTTTCACCAGGGGTATTTGAGTCTAGCATGGGCCTAGTCTTTCTGTGGGTTGTCTTGAATTTAAACATCATGGAGGCCATGGATTGAATGGGATTGTGCTGATTTTGCAGTGTTTTTCGATTTTTGGGCCTGTACTTGTGGCCTTTTCACCAGGGGTATTTGAGTCTAGCATGGGCCTAGTCTTTCTGTGGGTTGTCTTGAATTTAAACATCATGGAGGCCATGGATTGAATGGGATTGTGCTGATTTTGCAGTGTTTTTCGATTTTTGGGGGTGTTCATGGGGAGGGACATGCCATGTGGCTGGTGGCCATTTTGAGTGCAGCTACAGGCACTGGCCATGTGCGGGCAGGCAAGTGGCCATTTTGAATGCAGGCTTTGTTGTTAGGCCTCCAACCATTTTGCCTACTTTTCAACCTTTATTTATGCCCAGGGGTAGTGAGTCTTGCATGGGCCTAGTATTTCTGTGGGTTGTCTTGAATTTAAACATCATGGAGGCCATGGATTGAATGGGATTGTGCTGATTTTGCAGTGTTTTTCGATTTTTGGGCCTGTACTTGTGGCCTTTTCACCAGGGGTATTTGAGTCTAGCATGGGCCTAGTCTTTCTGTGGGCTGTCTTGAATTTAAACATCATGGAGGCCATGGATGGAATAGGATTGTGCTGATTTTGCAGTGTTTTTCGATTTTTGGGCCTGTACTTGTGGCCTTTTCACCAGGGGTATTTGAGTCTAGCATGGGCCTAGTCTTTCTGTGGGCTGTCTTGAATTTAAACATCATGGAGGCCATGGATGGAATAGGATTGTGCTGATTTTGCAGTGTTTTTCGATTTTTGGGCCTGTACTTGTGGCCTTTTCACCAGGGGTATTTGAGTCTAGCATGGGCCTAGTCTTTCTGTGGGCTGCCTTGAATTTAAACATCATGGAGGCCATGGATGGAATGGGATTGTGCTGATTTTGCAGTGTTTTTCGATTTTTGGGGGTGTTCATGGGGAGGGACATGCCATGTGGCTGGTGGCCATTTTGAGTGCAGCTACAGGCACTGGCCATGTGCTGGCAGGCAAGTGGCCATTTTGAATGCAGGCTTTGTTGTTAGGCCTCCAACCATTTTGCCTACTTTTCAACCTTTATTTATGCCCAGGGGTAGTGAGTCTTGCATGGGCCTAGTATTTCTGTGGGTTGTCTTGAATTTAAACATCATGGAGGCCATGGATTGAATGGGATTGTGCTGATTTTGCAGTGTTTTTCGATTTTTGGGCCTGTACTTGTGGCCTTTTCACCAGGGGTATTTGAGTCTAGCATGGGCCTAGTCTTTCTGTGGGTTGTCTTGAATTTAAACATCATGGAGGCCATGGATTGAATGGGATTGTGCTGATTTTGCAGTGTTTTTCGATTTTTGGGCCTGTACTTGTGGCCTTTTCACCAGGGGTATTTGAGTCTAGCATGGGCCTAGTCTTTCTGTGGGTTGTCTTGAATTTAAACATCATGGAGGCCATGGATTGAATGGGATTGTGCTGATTTTGCAGTGTTTTTCGATTTTTGGGGGTGTTCATGGGGAGGGACATGCCATGTGGCTGGTGGCCATTTTGAGTGCAGCTACAGGCACTGGCCATGTGCTGGCAGGCAAGTGGCCATTTTGAATGCAGGCTTTGTTGTTAGGCCTCCAACCATTTTGCCTACTTTTCAACCTTTATTTATGCCCAGGGGTAGTGAGTCTTGCATGGGCCTAGTATTTCTGTGGGTTGTCTTGAATTTAAACATCATGGAGGCCATGGATTGAATGGGATTGTGCTGATTTTGCAGTGTTTTTCGATTTTTGGGCCTGTACTTGTGGCCTTTTCACCAGGGGTATTTGAGTCTAGCATGGGCCTAGTCTTTCTGTGGGCTGTCTTGAATTTAAACATCATGGAGGCCATGGATGGAATAGGATTGTGCTGATTTTGCAGTGTTTTTCGATTTTTGGGCCTGTACTTGTGGCCTTTTCACCAGGGGTATTTGAGTCTAGCATGGGCCTAGTCTTTCTGTGGGCTGTCTTGAATTTAAACATCATGGAGGCCATGGATGGAATAGGATTGTGCTGATTTTGCAGTGTTTTTCGATTTTTGGGCCTGTACTTGTGGCCTTTTCACCAGGGGTATTTGAGTCTAGCATGGGCCTAGTCTTTCTGTGGGCTGTCTTGAATTTAAACATCATGGAGGCCATGGATGGAATGGGATTGTGCTGATTTTGCAGTGTTTTTCGATTTTTGGGGGTGTTCATGGGGAGGGACATGCCATGTGGCTGGTGGCCATTTTGAGTGCAGCTACAGGCACTGGCCATGCGCTGGCAGGCAAGTGGCCATTTTGAATGCAGGCTTTGTTGTTAGGCCTCCAACCATTTTGCCTACTTTTCAACCTTTATTTATGCCCAGGGGTAGTGAGTCTTGCATGGGCCTAGTATTTCTGTGGGTTGTCTTGAATTTAAACATCATGGAGGCCATGGATTGAATGGGATTGTGCTGATTTTGCAGTGTTTTTCGATTTTTGGGCCTGTACTTGTGGCCTTTTCACCAGGGGTATTTGAGTCTAGCATGGGCCTAGTCTTTCTGTGGGTTGTCTTGAATTTAAACATCATGGAGGCCATGGATTGAATGGGATTGTGCTGATTTTGCAGTGTTTTTCGATTTTTGGGCCTGTACTTGTGGCCTTTTCACCAGGGGTATTTGAGTCTAGCATGGGCCTAGTCTTTCTGTGGGTTGTCTTGAATTTAAACATCATGGAGGCCATGGATTGAATGGGATTGTGCTGATTTTGCAGTGTTTTTCGATTTTTGGGGGTGTTCATGGGGAGGGACATGCCATGTGGCTGGTGGCCATTTTGAGTGCAGCTACAGGCACTGGCCATGTGCTGGCAGGCAAGTGGCCATTTTGAATGCAGGCTTTGTTGTTAGGCCTCCAACCATTTTGCCTACTTTTCAACCTTTATTTATGCCCAGGGGTAGTGAGTCTTGCATGGGCCTAGTATTTCTGTGGGTTGTCTTGAATTTAAACATCATGGAGGCCATGGATTGAATGGGATTGTGCTGATTTTGCAGTGTTTTTCGATTTTTGGGCCTGTACTTGTGGCCTTTTCACCAGGGGTATTTGAGTCTAGCATGGGCCTAGTCTTTCTGTGGGCTGTCTTGAATTTAAACATCATGGAGGCCATGGATGGAATGGGATTGTGCTGATTTTGCAGTGTTTTTCGATTTTTGGGGGTGTTCATGGGGAGGGACATGCCATGTGGCTGGTGGCCATTTTGAGTGCAGCTACAGGCACTGGCCATGTGCTGGCAGGCAAGTGGCCATTTTGAATGCAGGCTTTGTTGTTAGGCCTCCAACCATTTTGCCTACTTTTCAACCTTTATTTATGCCCAGGGGTAGTGAGTCTTGCATGGGCCTAGTATTTCTGTGGGTTGTCTTGAATTTAAACATCATGGAGGCCATGGATTGAATGGGATTGTGCTGATTTTGCAGTGTTTTTCGATTTTTGGGCCTGTACTTGTGGCCTTTTCACCAGGGGTATTTGAGTCTAGCATGGGCCTAGTCTTTCTGTGGGCTGTCTTGAATTTAAACATCATGGAGGCCATGGATGGAATAGGATTGTGCTGATTTTGCAGTGTTTTTCGATTTTTGGGCCTGTACTTGTGGCCTTTTCACCAGGGGTATTTGAGTCTAGCATGGGCCTAGTCTTTCTGTGGGTTGTCTTGAATTTAAACATCATGGAGGCCATGGATTGAATGGGATTGTGCTGATTTTGCAGTGTTTTTCGATTTTTGGGCCTGTACTTGTGGCCTTTTCACCAGGGGTATTTGAGTCTAGCATGGGCCTAGTCTTTCTGTGGGCTGTCTTGAATTTAAACATCATGGAGGCCATGGATGGAATGGGATTGTGCTGATTTTGCAGTGTTTTTCGATTTTTGGGGGTGTTCATGGGGAGGGACATGCCATGTGGCTGGTGGCCATTTTGAGTGCAGCTACAGGCACTGGCCATGTGCTGGCAGGCAAGTGGCCATTTTGAATGCAGGCTTTGTTGTTAGGCCTCCAACCATTTTGCCTACTTTTCAACCTTTATTTATGCCCAGGGGTAGTGAGTCTTGCATGGGCCTAGTCTTTCTGTGGGTTGTCTTGAATTTAAACATTATGGAGGGCATGGATGGATTGGGATTGTGCTGATTTTGCAGTGTTTTTCGATTTTTTTTGTGCTCTATAACTGAACTGATGTTCCTCTGTCTTCCATTTTTTTTAGGTGTACAAGACTCAAGAGAACCACCAGTGCCAGGAAGAAGTCCTGCAGCGGTGTGTGTGTGCAGCATAACGTCACGCGACGTCACGTCTGGCCTCAGACAACTCTACAATTCGTGCAACTGCGGCCTGCTGTCTGACCTGCTCTGAAGAAGATGGCCCCGCCCCCAAAGAAAGTTCTCCGTAGCTCCTCTAGCAAGAAAGTTGCTAGTAAGGAGCAGAAGAAGCAAGTTACCAAGGAGGCTGGTGTGCCACCCGCCACTTTTTTTGGGAGCAAAAAAAAAAGTACGCCTGCAGCAGCAGGATCTGCTGGGGACCAACCTGAGAGCAGCACCCCTGCTCCATTGGGTTCAGTGCCTCCACCACCACGCCAACTTAAGTCAAAGCCCTTGAGTGCTTCAGAGGCAGTCAGTGTACTTCTCCAATCACCATCGACCAGTGATGTTGGCTCATCGCAAGAAAGTAGCAGCAATGTCCCTGAATCAACACAGGTTGTTGTAACTCATCTGACAAGTGTTGAACAACCACAGCCGCAACAACAACACCATGTGCAAGTACACGCCCAAGTACATGTGGAAGGAGAGGCAGCAAAAGGAGATGCGCAAGCAAAGGTGCATGGAGGTTCACAAGTGCCCACAATAGTTGTTCCTCCCGAAGTAGGGGCACATTTGGAAATCGACAATGAAGCTGAGGTATCATTGGAAGCCACTCCTCCTGATGATCATTCATTGTCTTCCACATCCCTAGCAAGGAAAAGATCAAGGGGGGTGTCTACATCTTCTTCAAGCCCACCTCGTTCTGGTGCAAGTGATCTGTCTTGGGAACCACCACAACTGCGGTCTGACAGTGAGGCAGAGGCACACCATGATCTGCCACCGGTACCTAAGCGTAAAAGGAAGGTCGTCCAAAAACTCAAACCTATGGAGTGTGATGAGGCTCAACAAGAAGTGACAGATACTGCTGGTGATGAAGCCTCTCACGATGACGACGAGCCAGTCATCACAAAGGTCACTGCAGCCCCACCGGGCATGCAGCAAAGAGACATTTTGACCCTATCCCGAGAAGCTGCTGAGCGTGATGATGATGTCGGCGAGGAGGCAATGGAAATGGAATCATTAGATTTGGAGTTAAGTAGTACACCAAAACCTACCGCTTCCATATTTCTTCGCAAGAAGGTACCCACCTCGTCCTCGACCTCAATTCGTGGTGGTGAAAGTGCAAAACGTACTGAAGTTCGGCAATCCACATCCTCCACTTCATCTGTCATTAGCAGCAGGACCACCACCACCAGTATCGCCGCCTCCTCCGGCCCCCGAAGACATTTCAAGTCTCCAGTTTGGGACTTCTTTAGTGTTTGCCCAAAAAAGGAAAACGTAGCCATTTGTAGCCTTTGTAAGCTTCGATTTAGTCGTGGTAAGCTTGGTTCTAACTATGGTACCGGAGGCCAGAGAGGTCATCTTGAGAGAAGGCACGCTGTCGAATGGTTTCCGCACCTAGAGGCGGTCAAGAAAGCCGGAATTGCACGTAATGAAAACATTGATTTGTCATCTGCTGATGACGAGGAGGTAGAAGAAGACGATTCAAACACTTCACTTACACCCAGTTCCCATGTCAGCAGCACACCCCATGGGAGCCACACTAAGAGTGTGGGAGAGAGTGAGACATCAATGCGGAAAAGTTCATCAGCGAGCGTAACTGGGTCGAAGAGATCATCATCATCCCGTAAATCATTGGTCCAGGGCAACATTAAAAAGATGTTGTTTACAGAAGCGCAATATGAACGCAACCACCCAATGACCCGTCTGTATAACACTAAGCTGGCTAAAATGCTAGCTCTGGACCTTCTCCCTTTTTCTTTTGTAGAAGGGGTTGGTTTTCTAGAATTAGTGACAGCGCTCTGCCCTAAATGGAAGGTTCCTAGCCGGTTCTATTTTGCCCGAGTTGCGGTTCCAGCACTACATGAAGATGTTCTGAAGGTGATTGGGGCAGCTTTGCAGAAGAGTGCTGTTCACACTATACATCTGACAACAGACATGTGGACCAGTGGCGCAGGCGCTGATTACATGTGCATCACTGCACACTGGGTCTCTTTTTCAGGGGCTAAAGCAAAGCTAAACTCAGGTGTTGACACTAACATTGTTTTTAAAGGTGCTCGGAAACATGCAACACTAGCCATGTTTGGTTTGGAGAAACGTCACACAGCAGAAAACATTTTGGATGTCTTTAACACAAAGGTCCTTAACTGTCTGTCCCCACTAAAACGCAAGGTTGGTTATGTTTCCACGGACAATGGCTCCAATATAGTTAAGGCCATGAGGGACGGTTACTATTTCAGAGTGCCGTGTTTGGCGCACTGTATAAACCTGGTTGTCCAAAAATTCTTGGGTAATAAACGCAGTGCAGCGTACAGTGTATTGGAGAACTGCCGAAAAATTTGCAAGCATTTCAGGCATTCTTTTAAGGCCCGCAAGCAGCTGAGGAGCATGCTATATCAATGTCAAATGCCAGTGAAAGCACTCATCCAGGAGGTGGTAACACGTTGGAACTCAACCTTCTACATGCTTGAGCGTCTGTATGAGCAGTATACGCAACTCGATCAATATTTCTTGAAAGAGGGTATAGAGGAGCTGAGGATGGGTGGGCCGCAATGGAACATAGTTGAAAGCCTAACACGCATGCTTCGTCCTTTTGAGGTCTTCACGCGTGCAGTCAGCAAGGAGGACTCTAATTTGGGAAAAGCTATCCCATTGTTGTACATGCTGGAGGACCAACTGAAGGAGGTGTGTTCTGTGTTTCGAAAAGATGACAAAAAGAAAGACTCTTTGCTTCTGGCTGAGCAATTATTAGAGCTCCTACAAGGTGATGAACGTCTTAAAAAGATCCACTCAGAACAGCATTACATTTGTGCTACTATTCTGGATCCACGCTACAAAAAGGCGCTGGCAGGCAGAGCATTCTTTCCTTTTGCTGATGAAGATGTTACAAAGTACAAACGTTGGCTAGCCTTGTCAGCCAAGAAGTTTGAAACAGAACGGCTGGAAATTGAAGGAAATGGCAGTACATCAGCAGGCCATCCCCAGTCAAAACAATCCACTTCTGCACCTGTGGCTGTGGCACAAGTGACCTCTCAGCCGTTAAAGACACCGGCAACCGGATCATCTGCACGAAAGACAACAGAAACATTGGAGGCTGAAGAGGATTGGCTAGCTCTGCGTGGGTTTGGTTCTCAAAAGGTCAGAGGCACAGCAAGAGCTACGCAAAGTGGAGGAACCTTGGAGGAGGACCTTGAGTCGATGGTGAAGGACTATCTGAATGACTCCACAGAGGTCTATGTTAATTCTGACCCATTGGCGTATTGGCATGGGAAAAAAGAATTGTGGCCACAGCTCACCAACCTGGCTTTAAACTACTTGTCTTGCCCACTCGCAAGTGTGTCTTCTGAACGGGTTTTCAGTGCGGCTGGTGGGATTGTAACTCCCAAACGGAGCCGCCTCTCGCCCAAAAATGTGGAGAGGTTAACAATGATCAAGATGAATCAGCACCTCATACCACCAGATATAAGAGTACGAGAGAGCGTGCCGGATGAAGAGGAGGTGGCCAGCACCATAGATGAGGGAATTTCTACTCTGTCAGGTGGCACTGACCTCACCCTGGCTGAATTCGCAGAGTATGATGACGAAGCCTTATTCTTATTCCTGGACCGTGATACCGACTTCGAGCCCTGAAAATGAGACAACGAATCAATAACTTTCTTTTTCATCCTTATTCACTTTTATTCCTGTGTGTCTGTCTTTCTTTGTTGTGCACAGTTAATATAATTCAAACTTTAATCAGATAATCACAAAAACAAGCCCATCAGCAGAACTGTCTTCACTTGTTTGCTAATTTATTTGAAGGTGCCGCAGTCTGCATTCCTCAGGTTCACAAGTTCAGAAGAACATGCTCCTCTATCCTCCTCCTCCAGACTCCTATTTCCATCAAAGCAGAGGGCTGGTTTACGCCCAATGAAGAAAGACTCAGCACTTGTGGGGGTGTTGTTCTACCTCTTTGCAGGTGAGTTGACGGGTCTGGGGCCATTGCTGGGAAGCACTAAAAGTGGTTTGTGCCAAATCCGAGGCGGAAAATTTTTTGTGTTTTTGATGACTTGCTTGCCTTTGAGGTGCTCTTAGGGGGGGTTCCGTCTGTTTGTGGGTGAGTTTCGTGGTCTGAGAGCATTGCTGGGACACTCTAATCTTGATTGCATTTGCTTTTCAGGAAATCCGTCGTGCCAACCCCGACTTATGGCCTAGCTACGCAGCGCGTTTGGACCGAAGGCCCAAAAATATTGCAAGTATGAGATTTTGCTTTTGGCCTGTTTGGGGGTGTTATGCTTCTTGGCGGGTGGGTTGCCGGGTCTTGGGGCATTCCTGGGAAGGTCTAATACCGGGTAGAAGTGGTTGGGACAAAATCCAGGCCGATTTTTTTTTGGGCTATTTCTGACATTTTGCTCTATGTAGCGTTTTCGGGGGCCTGTTTGGGGGGCTTCCTGGTGTTTGTGGGTGAGTTTCGTGGTCTGGGAGCACTGCTGGGACACTCTAATCTTGATTGCATTTGCTTTTCAGGAAATCCGTCGTGCCAACCCCGACTTATGGCCTAGCTACGCAGCGCGTTTGGACCGAAGGCCCAGAAATATTGCAAGTATGAGATTTTGCTTTTGGCCTGTTTGGGGGTGTTATGCTTCTTGGCGGGTGGGTTGCCGGGTCTTGGGGCATTCCTGGGAAGGTCTAATACCGGGTAGAAGTGGTTGGGACAAAATCCAGGCCGATTTTTTTTTTGGGCTATTTCTGACATTTTGCTCTATGTAGCGTTTTCGGGGGCCTGTTTGGGGGGCTTCCTGGTGTTTGTGGGTGAGTTTCGTGGTCTGGGAGCACTGCTGGGACACTCTAATCTTGATTGCATTTGCTTTTCAGGAAATCCGTCGTGCCAACCCCGACTTATGGCCTAGCTACGCAGCGCGTTTGGACCGAAGGCCCAGAAATATTGCAAGTATGAGATTTTGCTTTTGGCGTGTTTGGGGGTGTTATGCTTCTTGGCGGGTGGGTTGCCGGGTCTTGGGGCATTCCTGGGAAGGTCTAATACCGGGTAGAAGTGGTTGGGACAAAATCCAGGCCGATTTTTTTTTGGGCTATTTCTGACATTTTGCTCTATGTAGCGTTTTCGGGGGCCTGTTTGGGGGGCTTCCTGGTGTTTGTGGGTGAGTTTCGTGGTCTGGGAGCACTGCTGGGACACTCTAATCTTGATTGCATTTGCTTTTCAGGAAATCCGTCGTGCCAACCCCGACTTATGGCCTAGCTACGCAGCGCGTTTGGACCGAAGGCCCAGAAATATTGCAAGTATGAGATTTTGCTTTTGGCCTGTTTGGGGGTGTTATGCTTCTTGGCGGGTGGGTTGCCGGGTCTTGGGGCATTCCTGGGAAGGTCTAATACCGGGTAGAAGGGGTTGGGACAAAATCCAGGCCGATTTTTTTTTGGGCTATTTCTGACATTTTGCTCTATGTAGCGTTTTCGGGGGCCTGTTTGGGGGGCTTCCTGGTGTTTGTGGGTGAGTTTCGTGGTCTGGGAGCACTGCTGGGACACTCTAATCTTGATTGCATTTGCTTTTCAGGAAATCCGTCGTGCCAACCCCGACTTATGGCCTAGCTACGCAGCGCGTTTGGACCGAAGGCCCAGAAATATTGCAAGTATGAGATTTTGCTTTTGGCCTGTTTGGGGGTGTTATGCTTCTTGGCGGGTGGGTTGCCGGGTCTTGGGGCATTCCTGGGAAGGTCTAATACCGGGTAGAAGTGGTTGGGACAAAATCCAGGCCGATTTTTTTTTGGGCTATTTCTGACATTTTGCTCTATGTAGCGTTTTCGGGGGCCTGTTTGGGGGGCTTCCTGGTGTTTGTGGGTGAGTTTCGTGGTCTGGGAGCACTGCTGGGACACTCTAATCTTGATTGCATTTGCTTTTCAGGAAATCCGTCGTGCCAACCCCGACTTATGGCCTAGCTACGCAGCGCGTTTGGACCGAAGGCCCAGAAATATTGCAAGTATGAGATTTTGCTTTTGGCCTGTTTGGGGGTGTTATGCTTCTTGGCGGGTGGGTTGCCGGGTCTTGGGGCATTCCTGGGAAGGTCTAATACCGGGTAGAAGTGGTTGGGACAAAATCCAGGCCGATTTTTTTTTGGGCTATTTCTGACATTTTGCTCTATGTAGCGTTTTCGGGGGCCTGTTTGGGGGGCTTCCTGGTGTTTGTGGGTGAGTTTCGTGGTCTGGGAGCACTGCTGGCTATATATACTTTACTTTGCAAGAGGTTTGAAGCAAATCCATGGTGGCTGAGGGGACTTAGGGCCTAGCTGCAGAGCGCGCGCGGAGTGATTTGGGAAATTTGTGAAAAAGTGACTAAGTCCCCATTTTTGTACTTTTGCTCTTTGGCTGTTTGGGGGTCTTCTACTCGTTTTCTCCTGGGTTGACGGCTCTGGGGCCATTGCTGGGAAGCTCTAATACCGGATAAAAGTGTTTTGGACCAAATCCCAGGCGGAATTTTTTTTGTGTTTTTGATGACTTGCTTGCCTTTGAGGTGCTCTTAGGGGGGGTTCCGTCTGTTTGCGGGTGAGTTTCGTGGTCTGGGAGCACTGCTGGGACACTCTAATCTTGATTGCATTTGCTTTTCAGGAAATCCGTCGTGCCAACCCCGACTTATGGCCTAGCTACGCAGCGCGTTTGGACTGAAGGCCCAGAAATATTGCAAGTATGAGATTTTGCTTTTGGCCTGTTTGGGGGTGTTACGCTTCTTGGCGGGTGGGTTGCCGGGTCTTGGGGCATTCCTGGGAAGGTCTAATACCGGGTAGAAGTGGTTGGGACAAAATCCGCGCGGAAAAGCCTTTAGTTTTGGCACTTTTTGTAACTTAGGGTTCGTTAGGGTTAGCCCTAGCAGCAGGATTGCATGTGTTTCGGGGTGTTCTAGATTTTTCAAACTGAGTTCTGGGGTCTTAGAGCACTCGTGAGAATGTGTAATTTTGGTTGCAAGTCATTTGAAGAAAATCCATGGTGGGAAAGGGGGGATTTGGCATAGTTAAAGAAAGCCTTTGCCACTATTCTTAACTTAGGGTTCGTTAGGGTTAGCAGTATTTCTATTGCATGTGTTTGAGTGGGGGGGATTTCGAGTCTTGGAGCGATGCTGGCTATGGCTACTTTTGCTTGGTTGCTTGCAAGTGGTTTGAATGCAATCCACGGTGGGTAATGGGTAATTAGGGTACTTCGGCCTACTTTTACTTCCAAAGTAAGTTTTGTCACCAGTTTTCTGCTAGGCCTCGTTTTTTGAGATTTGATTGGGGGTCTTCTACATTTTTGCGACTGGCTTTAGTAAGGGTCTGGGTGGGAGCACTGCTAGGAAGATCTAATTTTGTTCTAAAACACAGTTTACAGTACACCTAGCTTGAGGGGCAAGATCCGATACATTAATTTGCCCATACTTATTTATCCTTCAAAAGGTGACTCAGAGTACGCACTTTCAAAAACATTGTACTGTCTACTAGGAAAAACAAATTGTGACTTTTTGCACTCCACAGCCTACATACCTTATATTTATTTATCAGTGGTGTTGTAATATTATATCACTTCCTGTTTTTCGTTGAATAATTACAGGCCGGGTTTCAGTCTCTGCAATGGGGAAAAAAGGATGGAGTCAGGCTTCACAGTAGCGAGCCACAATTCAGCATCAGGCAGGCAGTGGACAGGGTGTCTTCTGGTGACCAACATCGATGGACGAAGCGTCGGCTGCAATGGAGGAGTGCCGCTAATAGGAGGATTTTTTTTCTGCGGGCAACTTACTTACCACTTCCAACAGGACCACTACAACCACATAGATACAGTATCCCTTGCCTTTTTCTCTGACTGTGACTGCATTTCTTGGCTCTCTCTCTGCTTCTACATTGATCCCTTAACACATCACTTAGTCCACTCCACTATCACATCTGCACCACACATAGTCATTTGTAAGTGCTCCTACGTAATTCGCAAGTCGCAGCACGCCCCAGGCCGTAGAGGACTGGGATGGCCCCAATGATGAAGCATGTCACCAAGGGGCAACCCTGGTGAGTGAGGGGACACCTAGAAAAAAAGCAATTTCTCCTTTTCTATCTACTATACCTTCTGTCAGGTTACGCAGCCCCTAAGCGCCTACCGTACTATGAAACTACATTTCCCATGAGTAGGCGGGAGACTTGCAGACTATTTAGTGAGACTATATGAGAGTACCCTTGTATGTTAGGACAGCACTTCACTGATGCCTGTCTTGTCTTCTGTTACAGGTATCCTTTCCCTGCTGACCCTACCTTTACCCATCCCACATTTTTTATTTTAGTTTGTTATTTTTCTCCCCCGCCTAATGCCTCGAACACCCTGTGTTTACACTTCTGGGTGTTGGTGACATTTGGAGGTGGAACCATATTTGCATCGACTGGATCACGGGGAGTAAACCTGACACCTTCCAGACCAACCCCATTGAGTGTTGTTGTGAATGGATTTATAGTGACCAGCAAGGCTCTCAGGTATCTGGCTACAGAGACCTTATGTTGAATATAGTTATCAATATTTCCACCCACGCCCTGTACTGTCGCATTCTTTCTTCCACAGTTGTCGAAAGTACTAATTACTTTTAACTGACATGCATGCAGTTACAGTAGTGTATGCACTTTCAAAGATTGATGGATAGGTTTGTACCCAAAGATTTGTTTATGTTCACAATTGTTCGTCCATGCTGTGCTACTTTTTCTTGTCTCCCAAAACCTTTCCCAAAAACCCCCGTACCCATCCATTTTTTAAACCCTAACCCTCTTCCCCCGGGCTGTGTGGTTTTGATTGATGTGTGACTAAATTACAGCAATAAATCCACACACTTGCTGGGGAGGATAAGGTGATAGCAACAGGCTGGTGAAGAAATCCGAGGATATATTCTTACTCTGCTTGACAAAGACCCATGGCTAATGTCAAAGAACTTCAACCGAATTAGTTATACTTTAACATTTGTTAGGCTACAACGTGGCACTGTTCTAGTGTACTTCTGTCACCTGCTATATTCTGTATTGTACCTTTGTATTGCTCAGGAGGACAAACCAGATTTCATTTTCTTTTTTTCATAGGCAAGCAACTGCCACTGTGTCACACCACTAGTACCACCGCTATGAGGAAATTTTATCCGCCCAGGATTGCCAACCTTATTTGCTGTTTCCCGTGGAGCCAGCCCTGGGCCTAGCCCTACTTGCAAACAGAAATTACAGGTAAGATAGGCGTTTGGTTGGAGGTAGTATAATGGAGTATTAGGAGAGACGAGAGATTTGATTGACGGTAGTACTACTAAAGTCCTAGGACTATTCAGGAAAACAAACTTACTGTTATGTTAAACCCCCACCCACCAGACTCAAAAGCAGTAAAAAACAGGTATGGTCAGATAAAGTTTCAAAAAGTATATTTTTATAGCCCTAACAAAAGAATCTCCCGCAAGACCCTCCCTAACCCCAACGATTGTCCTTCAAAAGTCCCCAAAAATCACAACTCCCAATTCCCACCCCCCAAAAGTCTCTAAAAAAGGGGCAAGGGACACTATGGCAGGGTGCTGTTGGAATTAGCAGCCAGGGCATCATGCTCCTTGCGGAGGGTGGCAAGTTCGAAGCGGAGGCCCTCCACCACGTTCTTATAATTATGGACCTCCTGCTCCAGGTAGGACAGTCTGAGGGATAAGCGGCGCCGGTGTGCCTTGCAAATCCTGTGAGGGGCAGCTGCTTTCTTTGCTGCTGGGCGGTGGCGTTTGGCTTTGGTAGCCCGGCTCCGTACCGCTGGAGCACTGCGCTGGCTGGCAGCCCGCACGGAGGAGGAGGCAGCTGTCCCAGTGGACGTTGTTGTTGTTCCAGACTGCGTCTCCTCCTCCTCCAGGGCCACCAGCCGCCGATATTCAGCAACAGTGGCATCCAGCCTCCGTTGCCGGGCCATTCGAGCCTGCTCCTTCCTCCTTGATGGTGTCTTGGATTTGGAAGGAGCAACTACATGAAAAAAGAAAGACATAGTCTGTAACCAATGCTCCTTAAGATTAACACAAAATGATTGAGCAGAAAGTTGTCACAGTACAAGTAGCAAATTGAAAGCACAGTGCATAACTATTGAGGACAGTATCTATGTAACCTCCGACTTCTTCATCCTTGCTCTAACATTAGTGGGAGTTTAAGGAACAAATTCTACGAGCACTATGGACTTCTATTACAGTCGACTATGACAGTACACCACTCTTATTCTTCTTCTTCTCTCTTGTTTAGGAAAATTGGTACGTTATCTTATGCAAGCCGGCATAATGCCAGCGCAGTGAACTTGCACCCGAGAAAAACAGACGCACACCATGGTGAGTGAGACAGACTTGCGTTACTGTACCGGTCCAGTACACGCAGGTGGTGAAGCTCTTACTTTTCTATTACGGGTGGCACTGAGAATACTCTGTTAAAAGGGCTACTGCTTAATTAATTTAGCTTTCACCCTACAGTGCAAATGAGTATTAGAAAAGGAAAATGAAGAAGCTAAATTATCTGATTATCTATCACTTCACATGGGATGTATTTGATGACATATGGGATGACTTTAGGTGCTTTGCTTATTATTGAGTGAACAGTGATACCCCCACACATGAATGACGTACTACTACTAAACTAAAGTTATTAAGGGAGGTAGGGAGTGCCCACCGTAATAACTGGATATATGCTGTGCTTGCAGTTGCAATACAAACTACTGCTACTATTCATGGTAGTCTTTGGACAACGTTACAACTTCTTTTCCTTGCCTTTCCTACACTGGAACGGACGTGCGGGTGCGGTGTTACATGCTCTTCAAAGTAACACTTAGTTCATCCAGTGACCGTCTACTCTCTCTAGATTCACATATGCTATCTAAGAGTCAGATAGTACCATGAATGATCCAGGCATCCATCCATTCAAAGTATATTGCACACATACAGTTTCTGTCTCACCCACCCAGGCTGTTCTCCTTCCACCCATCCTTGCTTCATCATTCACCCAGCCATGCACCATACCATTTTCTTACCTTCCCAGCCACCTCGGGGACCAAGCAAACACATATCATTCTTCTTTGCCAGTCATCATTACATTTCTCGTGCTTCCACACTTACTTACACCCTTCTTTCGCTTTTCGTTCATCCCATCCATCAAGTTCACCTCAGATCTGATTGGGATTCTTCTCGCCAAAAACTTCACAGCTAAGTCGAAGTACATTTAGAGGAGGCTACTACCTGCTTTTTTTATAATACACCCGTGCAGAAAGCACACTCTGCAGTCTTCAATCTCAATGACTAAGGAATGTATAGCTTACCTCTGCCCGCCACCACCGTGTGAACCCTCACAGGCATGTCCTTTTCCGGCACTTGCACCGCCTCCTCCCCAGAGTTGTCCTCCTCGTCCAATGCCACCACCTCCGCGCTGGCCCCGTCTCCAGATGTTCCACCTACAAAGTACATTTAATAATGTTAGAATACACCACTCACTACTATATAATATTTGGTCTAGGAGGAAGAAAGAAATGTGAAAAAAAGTGTACAATTTAATAATTTTTGACTGTGTACTCTAGAGTAAAAATGTCCCTTTTTCCAGGGAAGGCTGTTGTCTTGCTGCACTTTTTGGCACAACTGATGAATGTTTGCTTTTTACTTTTTAACACGCACCACTTTTTCTCCTAACAGACAGAACCTTGACTTCTAAGAACACGAGCAGGATCAAGTTCAAACCAGGTGAGAGCTCGGCTCGACCACAAGAAATGTGTCCAATTAATCGTCAGCACTAAGCACTTTTCCATTTTCAGTTACACGTTCACTTTTATGACAAACTTGAATTTAATAAATGTGTTTACTTTTAATAAAGCTTTTAAACTTAAATAGACTCTGTGGTTTTTGGTCCTCCAGACTAGAGTGGATGAGCTAAAGGTTTTCGAATTTTTGCAAGCATGAGTCCGTGCCTCTGCCATCGGTGACTTTGGGAGCTAAATGACTCTGCCACACTATCTAGTCAGTAAGGAGATTGGGGGTTCAACTACAAAGTCTGTTATCACTGAGGTATGTGGAAAGTCTAACAGTTACAGCACCTATTATAATTGATAAGCTAAGCGATGCATTATTTAGTGTCCATAGTTCTGTTTGTGCAGATTTGTCCCTGCAACAGTAGTAGAATGGATTGTCCTATCCAAACCAAAAGTAAAGTAGTATCTTATTATTTCTTGGTGGTGGTCATTCACCTTTTTATTGTTGGCAATGGTCAAAGCATAAACATTTAGAATACTTGAAAAGACATTATGGACAATCCCAGAGGACTACACTCAGTGCATAGAGCTATTGCTGACTAGAATGGGAGTCCAATGGAAATGCCAAATGTGCAATCTTAGTTAGCTACACAGACAGACTAATAAGAATAATCTAGTAATACCACACGGAGTCATAGGGATAAGAATTTAGATCCTGTCTACAAGAAGATCAAAGACGATTTAGAAAAAATCGAATGAGGAACGCTAGGAAAAAATAAGTACTCTATATTAAAATTAAAACTTACTGGGGCCAGCAAAGGAGCCCTCGACTGCCCGGTCCTGGCCTGCATCGACAACAGCACCCTCCTCCTCCTCCTCCTGTGTCCTCCTCTTGCCCCTGGGGGAAGCTGATGTACAACATGAAAGAAAGAAAAACAGAAAACATGGATGATATTTATTTCTCAACCAAATCAAACATTTAAAAAAGAACTAACAAAGTAACAAAATATTTTTGCGAAATAGCAAATAGGGAACGACTCCACGGGATATATTATTGACCAATCTCATGTGGTCGACTACGTCATTACTTTAGTATTGCTTGATTTGCGGACCGTCGAATTGGAAACTACCCTATGTAACTCACTAAACAAAGTACTAAAAAGGTTTGCCTAGGATTGGCAGGCAGCAGTCCGCAGCACGCAAAGTGACAGCCAAAGTCCATCGTGATTGAAGATCAGCGACAACACTAAAGTTTCCTACTACATTCACCAGTCATTAAAATACTCAAACTATTAATCCACCACCACTATTTCTTCTTATCGCCATGTGTACAAAGGAAGGACTGGACTTGAGTCTGTAGGGGCTGATTTATAAGGCCCTGGCGGCTCTTTTGCTCCATTGTTGCGTGACTTTTGTGACGCAGCGACAGCACAAAAGAGGCGCAATGGTGCGGCGTATATTAACAACGTGACGCATCTGGGAGATGCATCACGTTGTAAAGCCCTGCGCCAATAGGGGTGTTCCGGCGCAAGGGAGGGCGTTCCTGCGCAGGAACGCATCCTAAAAGTGGCTGAGGGAAATCTACAAGATTTCAATCAGTCACTTTGAGGACAATGATGCGTGACTCAAACCCTGCGCCTGCTTGAAGCAGACGTACGGCTTGACGCAGCATTGGGGAGATAGGGCACCCCAGAGAATTGATGGAGCTGCACCATCGTTGCGACGCAACTCCAGCAATGCGCCACCTTTACGGCACAGATGCGTAACGCTTTGGTGACGTTTTGGGCCCATGGCGCGCCGCATTGTAATACGGCGCACCATGGGTGATGGTGGCGTGACGCACAATTACTGGCGCATCCCTGCAACTTTGCAGGGATGCGCCGGTAATTAAAAATCTGAACCTTAGTGTGTAGCATTGCGCAGTTCTTTCAACTACACTCATACATAATTTCACAGGCCAATGAAATGAACACAAAATCTAAAACAAATAAGCATAGTAGCAACACTACTGAGAAGGAGAGCAGTGTACCTGAAATGCACAGAAGATTTTGAAATAAAATGTACCTACAATGTAATGAGCAGCATTATTGCTCTTGGTAAAAAACAAAAATTTGCAATATAATAACACAGCAGGAGAAAACATAGTAGTAAAGACATAGCTACTACTACTCACCAAGCCCGGGGATCTCAAGGCCAAGGAGGTCGAGCAGATCTCGCTCACGGGTCAGGACATCCGTCCAGCGGTGGGTGGCCTGGTTGTAGGTGCGCCAGACCCGAGAGTGGTGGTAAATGGCCTGGCACACCTTCTCCCACCGCTTCCGGCGCTCCCGGGCCCCGTACCCGGCACTGATCTTGCCGCCTCCCATGATGGTCCTGGGGAGGCGGCGCTGAACATAAAAAATGAGTTGGGCCACCTCCTCCGGGGTAAAGATCTCCCGTGGCATCACTAGCTCCCCCCTCAAACGCCCGCACGGGAGCCGGACACGGGGTGCGGGACCCTTCCCCTTCTCGGGATGCTTCCCGGCTCCCTTCACCATGGTCTGGGCGGAAAGGAATAAAGAAAATAGAATAGGGAAGAGAAGAAAAGAAAAGAGTTTACAAAAGTAGTTTAAAATTAACCAAAAGTAGCAGTAAACACAAAAATATAGGGCTAGAAAAATAGAGGGATAGATAATAAGTAAAATAGATAAAAAAAAACTTCAAACAAGCAAAGGATGGCAGAGATTGACAGAGGATACAAAGACCATGCCCAGAACCATAGCAATGAATGAGAAACAAGATGGCCGCGCCCGTTCACGACCGCGCGGGTAAGTTCGCGCGAGATTTTCCTTGCGAACACGCGCGAGACTGTACTGGCAAACCGCGGACTTTGCGAGATTACACTTCGCGCCCGGAAACGGAAATACGTCAGGCAAACAAGATGGCTGCGCCCTTGAACGACCGCGAGGGTAACTTCGCGTCTTGCGCTACGAGCGGCTCGCAAAAACGCACAAAACCTTGCCAACTAACACGCCGCAAAAAAAACAAATTGCATATTCGCACGAATTTGCGGCTTCCGAATCCGATCTTGCGCGTGTTCGCACCCCGCGAACCCCGCGAAATTGCAGAAAAACGAGTTTTTCAAAAGTGAAAGCACTCGGCAGGGGCAAGAGTTCAAACTCATCATTAGTAACAATTCCCGGTAGTGCTTCCTGACTGGGGCCCCTCCAGAATTCAGTTGCTAGTTGCAACAATTGTATGACCCTGCTCTGACCCTCACAGCAGGCTCATACAATAGCTACAAGTAGGCCACAAAGAAGGTCCTGGGGAAAAAAAATGCACTGCAACAGAAAGCAAAATTACAGATAAGGAAGCAGGTGCCAGACTGGAATTTTAAAACAGTGACACATTAATAAACTAACCCCAAATTAATTCATCTGAGTTGAAGCAGGGATGGTGTGCTTGCTTTTCCCCCCCATAATCTACAGTAATGATGAACCAGAGGGTGGCATTGATGTAACAGAGGGTTGCAGTGGTGAAACAGAGGGTGCTGGGAACCTGTGATGATGAACCAGACGTAGAAACAACATAATTCGCGACCGTTGCGCGACGAAATGTAAGTTCGCAATTGCGAACTGGTACGAAACCCTCGCGAACTGGCAGAAATCCTTGCGAACACAAAAAAAAAAAAAAATCCGCAAATTCGCAAGAATTCGCGGATTTTGCGGATTGCGAGTTCGCAAATCCGCAAATTCGCGAACGCGCGATCCGCAAAATTCGCCCATGCGTGGCCGGGAGACACTGTTTACTGCCCTTTATTGTATGGAGTCACTCCTCTTCAAAGGACCCACTATTGATCCTGGCCTCCCCACCCCCTGGGCTACGATCAGGCGCACACATCCTAATAATCAGCGGAACATTCAGCTGCGTCATTGCCCCCTCTCTTATCTACAGTTCAAGGGTCTCTATTGATAACATATGTGGGGTAGGATTGACACGAGGATTATAGGGATGTCTTTTCTTTGTGTCACAATGTCCTGATTGTATTGCCAAGTGTTTTGTAAGGTATAAAAGACTGAGTCTCAGCTCACTTGTTAGAGCACCTCCTGAAAGACACCGTGTTTCGTGTCCGAAATGACAGGCTCTCCTCATGAGAAATAAACTCTGTTCTTGATTCCTGCTTCCAGCGCCCGTCTCCTTATTTGGTAATTATTCAGAATGGAAACTAAGAGGCGTCTTGCGCCAGCAGCCTGGCCATCGATAGCAAAATGGGCTCATGTTTTACACTTCCTCTAACTCTATCTGGTCACCTGCTATCAGCATATACATCGTTTTCCCCCATTTAACTAAGAATTCAGATGTGTCCCCACATATACCCCATATATGCTTATCTGGGCAAAGATAGTTCAGGTTCTTCTATGCTTCCTCCCTGTCAGGTCACACAAATGGCGCAGGGAGAGAGGGGAGGACGGGCAGCTCCTCGTCAATGAATGTATGCGACGCAGCTTCCATGCTGATTGGAAGCAGGGAGTTGGTGTTTAGGGCAAAGCAGAATGAAACTAGGAAACGCACCGAAGGCCAGGCAACACCAGAGTTCACAGAAGCATTCTTATGTACATGCAGTGTGGTGGTAGATCTGTGATTCATAGATCCACCACGTCACACTGCAGTTACATCAGTCTGCTTCTGCTGAAACGTCATTCACACCCTGCCAGGGTGAGTGTTGACCCTGCACTGCACTCCACCATCAAAGCAGAAATCAGGCCTGAGGTGGGCCCGTTTTCCTGGCATTAGAGCCCTTGGTTCTAGCCCTAAACTTCTGGAAGGGGTGCTGCAATTAACAAAACCTTGCACACAAGCGTGTTGTCTTTCTCTGTCAGGTGCTTGAGAGAGAAAGCTGACCCTGTGTATTCCGGTGTTTGTACGCCGCCACTTCTTGGCTCGTGGCACTGAAACAAATCCTGCTCACCTGATCTGCAGTCGCTGCCAAGATGTAGGGTGCCCTGCAGGGTGTCCCGCACTGACTGCACAAGTCAACATGGATAATTGTGGCAGCAGGCGAGGGTCACTTTGTTGTGCGGAAACCAGTGGTCGAAGTGGGGGGAAAAAAGTAGGGGTACTGTGGGGGGAGACTCTGAGGGCGGGGATAACCCAAGGATTGGATCAGTGGGCAGAGTCAGAGGTGTGGCCAGAATGTGCCAAACATCCCAATTTTTAGTATTTGTTTGCCATTTCACCGACCATTTACTGCTTATTGTGTTATTTAATTCAACCAATGGATACACTTGATTATGTAAGTTTTAATAGGAGTTATTGGTATTTAAACACATTCACAAAGTGGGATATATTTCCAATCACACAATGTCCCAAATACGCTTAAAAGTGGAATCACAAGCCATTTGTTTCCAAGTCATGCAGGTTCTCTCATTAGCACTTCTCCTCCCCTCTTCCACAAGAGCAGTTCAAACATGAATGGCAAAATATCCTAGTTTGCAAATGCTTTCTATATAATCATGGCTCTGCCATATGTGCCACATAATACATCATCCACTGCATAAGTTTACAGTTTTAACTAATCATTTTTGTAGCTCAAACCAATAAATGTTACCAAAAAACATGACTTGAAATTGCTGTAAAGTGGACGGCCCTTTGCAAAGGTTGGCTGATCACCTTTCTCACTGCTGCATTTGTATGTTACACTGATACTAATGATTCAGAATCTTTACAGAGAGTTAACATGTGTAAAAATGTCTAAATAATAAAGAATAAGAAAATATATTGAATTACGCTGCAGCCTTTTTTTGTTGCATAATTTAGTCAACACTGCGGCACCATTTTGTTCCCCATTGCTGGATAATTCCAGTGGCTCCAGAGCAGGTACCATATGTTAAAAGTGCTTGTGCATGCAGCAGAGAAACTGTGAAGTTTGCAAACTTACAGCCCGATTCATGAAACAAAATTGCGCTCGCAAAGGGCCAGATTCTGAGAATCCTGCCCTTTGCAAGGGCAATTATTGCATTTGGGATTCATCATCCCAAATGCAAAATTCGCTATTTAAGAACTTGCAAATTTGCGAGGAATAGCATTTAAGGAATCTCTATTAGAGATTCCTTAAATGCTATTCTTGAAACATTTAAAAATTGCTAATTCGCAATTTGGAACCGCTATTTACCACAAAGTCAAACCTCGTGGTAAATACCGAAAACTTAGAAAAATTCATTTAAATGCATTTTTCTAAGTTGCATGTTACACACACACATGTCCTTTGGACATGTGTGTGTGTAACATCTGTGTGAATTTACATTTCAGGGGTGTTACAGGGTGTCCTTTGGACACCCCTGCACCCTTGAAATCGCAATCTCATTTGCGATTACCTAATTGCTAATCGCAAATAAGGAGTGACTCCTCATTCATTCCTATGGGCCTTTAGGCCCATAGGAATGAATGGGGAGTCATTCCTTATTTGCGATTAGCAATTAGCTAATCGCAAGTAAGGAACCTGTAGGAATCGCAAAAAATATTGCGATTCCTACATGAATCCCGTTTTGCGAGTCTGGAATAGCGATTCCTTATTAATCGCTATTTCAGACTCGCAAAACTTCACAATGATGAATCGGGCTGTTAGTTAGGTGTGCGTTTAAATCCTGCATTGCCGATCTTTGGTGAGTTGCAGCTACTACTGCTGAAACAAGGCTACTGGAGATACCAATGGCTTCGATAGCGGGGCCGGCTTTAGTGCTGGTGGCGCCCTGTGCAACAATGTTTGTTGGTGCTCCCAATGATCATCTACACCTCGGACTCCCTCACTACCACCATTTAACAGTCTCCCTCAAGTCTCCATAACCACACTCTTTCTCAGATGGATTAAATTTGATTTACAGCACCACTCATACCAGTGTACGGTGTCAGAGCACCTACATCACACACACTACCCAGAGACAATCTATATGTATGTAAATCATTTTACCTGCGTCGTCAACCAGTCAGTGATATATTAGGATTCAATTTAGCTTGTAATTGCATGACATGATCTGCAGCCACAAGACGGAGCTCTGTTGTTATAAATTAAACTCTTCTTTGTATTTACATTTCTTCTTTCACATCGTTTGACATACTGCTTCGCAGACGGAAAGCCCTCACATTACTGGAATCAGGAATGATGTTGGGTTGTTGTAATACAAAAGTCGTGAACTTGAAACATGTTAATTTTACAACGTGGAGAGAGGTGGCAAACTTAGCATCGGATTTACAGCTTTCAGCTTTAGTCAGTTTTCCAAAAAATGCTGCAGAATTTCATGAAGACAAGTAGCATTTGCAATAGAATTATGTTGCCGTCATTGCTTCAAGAATTGTCCTGGGTTACCTCACCCCTGACACCTCTCACTGCCTCAGAAATGAGGCTTTGTGTTACCTCAGCACTTGGATCACAAAGTTTTCTTTCACACTCCTCAGGTATTTTTTAAAATATTTGAATTGTTCTCATTTAACACTTCTACGCTAAGCTCTGAGGTGGGCGAATTCAAACAAAAATATTCAGTGGCATAGCAGGGGTGGTGGACGACCCTGGGCAACAAGAGTTATGGGGCAGTGATTCCCCCCGCTCTTACCTGTGGCCATCATGGGGCGCCATAGCAGGGATCGAAAGCACACCCCCTGCTCTCTTACCTGTGGCCTACAGGGTGGCAAAAGCAGGGATCAACACAGGTCTTGCTACGCAACTGAAAAAATAACAAAAGTCTGGCGTGAAAAAATAGACCAAATGTTATCAAATTAGCAGTGAAGACACATTGTTTATTTTCATGAATAAAAAATGATGTTTTGGTGTTGTTTTACCGTTCTGCGAAGAAAAACGAGTTTGGCGAAGCATTGTTGCTTCGTCTTTCACCTTTAATTTAAAGTGTATAATTTAACAGCTATTCTGAACTATAACAGATACCACAAAAGTGTCTGATGCTAATTGCTGTACTGCACGAATACACTTTTACACAGCTGTTATGCCCAACACTCACTAGAGAATCCGAGTCAGAGAGGATGCAGTGCATGACCCTCTGCATAGAATGTTATGTGTCACAGCTGTGCCCAGGGCCGGACAGGGAACTAAAAGCAGCCCAGGCAAATTTTGCAAGACCTTCCCCCTGCCAGCGCATAGTGAGCGAGTGCAGTGAGCGAGCCTGACCACTACTTTGGGGTTTGGGGGGATCTCTCCCAAAGAAAAATTTGGAAAAAGACAGACCAAAATGGTGAATTTTACAGCACATTTTTTATTACATATTCAATTGTATCAACTTTCAAAGCACAGTAAATAGTAGATGATGACCCCAAAGAGCACCAGGTTACCCACCCAGTCATATGTACCCATAGACATTCTTTCAGAGAGCACAAAAAATAGACACATGTAGTGAATCTGAGAGACCAAAGTAAAAGTGAGACCATCCCCCACATGGTGTGTAGCGCGCAACCGCAGTGAGCAACACCTACTAGGGGGAGTTTGGGGGGTTGCACCCCCAAGAAAATTTTGGAGACAGAAAGGCCAAAACAAAGCACTTTTCAACACATTTTTCATTACATATTAGATTGTATTAACTTGTACAGCATAGTAAAAGATTACCCTATGGGTTTTAGGCTTTTTTTTAAAACTGTTTTAATGTCATAACTTCACAGCATAAAAAAAAACATTCTGATTTTTTTTTGTATTTTCAATAAATTGTCAATCACTTTGTCACATTAAGCACTGACATGTGATGCACACATGAGCACACAGGCCACTAGGCCAGAAACTGTGGAAATGTCACACATAAGCACCTAGGCACTGACCCAGGCCTGGTCACACCAGGCCAGAAAGCACAAAAACGTCACACATAAGCACCCAGGCCAGTAAGCATGGAAATGCCATACATAAGCACCCAGGCCAGTTAGCATGGAAATGTCACACATGAGCCTCCAGGCCACTGAGGCCAAAAACTATAGAAATAGCACACATAAGCACCCAGGCCAGAAAGCATGGAAACGTCACACAAAAGCACCCAGGCCAGTAAGCAGGTAAATGTCACACATGAGCCTCCAGGTCTCTGAGGCTAGAAACTATGGAAATATCACACATAAGCACCCAGGCCAGAAAGCATGGAAATATTACACATAAGCACCAAGGCCAGTAAGCATGGAAATGTCACACATGAGCCTTCCGGTCACTGAGGCTAGAAAGTATGGAAATAGCACACATAAGCACCCAGGTCAGAAAGCATGGAAACGTCACACATAAGCACCCAGGTCAGAAAGAATGGAAACGTCACACATAAGCACCCAGGCTAGTAAGCATAGAAATGTCACACATGAGCCTCCAGGTCACTGACGCCAGAAACTATGGAAATAGCACACATAGGCACCCAGGCCAGAAAGCATGGTAACGTCACACATGAGCCTCCAGGTCACTGAGGCCAGAAACTATGGAAATTGCACACATAAGGACCCAGGTCAGAAACCATGGAAACGTCACACATAATCACCCAAGCTAGTAAGCATAGAAATGTCACACATGAGCCTCCAGGTCACTGACGCCAAAAAGTATGGAAATAGCACTCATAAGCACCAAGGCCAGTAGGCATGGAAATGTCACACATGAGCCTCCAGGTCACTGAGGCCAGAAACTATAGAAATAGCACACATAAACAGCCAGGCCAGAAAGCATGGCAATATTACACATAAGCACCCAGGCCAGTAAGCATGGAAATGTTCACACATAAGCCTCCAGTTCACTGAGGCCATAGACTATGGAAATAGCACACATAAGCACCCAAGCCAGAAAGCATGGACATATAAAACATAAGCACTCAGGCCAGTGAGCATGGAAATGTCACACATGAGCCTCCAGCTCACTCAGGCCAGAAAATATGGAAATAGCACACATAAGCACCCAGGCCAGAACGCATAGAAATGTCACACAAAGGCACCCAGACTGACAGACGGCATGGAAATGTATCGCATGGCACCCTAGCCAGAAAGCAAGAGAAATTCACCCAAAGGCACCCAGGCCAGTAGCACTGGAACACGTTTCAGAGTGTGGGGGCTGCCATTAATGTTGCCTGTACATCACTGAAGTCATGGGATTGTGAAACATTCAAGAATCACACAAAGAACAAGGATAGCAATTCAGCCTTGCCTATTGCGGGATATATAAAACTTAAAAGTATATGCCAAACCATTTAAATACACTGCACTCTGCAGCTGCCTTATGGAAAGGGCTTACGTTAGTGGTGACATCCTGGTGACATATGTAGTAAAAGGGAATATTTCTTTTGCCAGGTCAAAAATGGCAGTTTTACAACTGCACAAGCAGACTACAGTGACAGGCCCAGGCCTTGGACACATGTTTAAATAGGCTACTTACGTGGGTGGCACAATAAGTGTTGCAGGCCACTTACAGCATTTAATTTACAGTCCCTGGGTACCTGTAGAACCACATTTCTAGGGACTTACAAGTAAATGAAATTTTCCACTTCGGTGTAAGCCAATTTTACCATGTTTAAAGGAAAGAGCAGAAGCACTTTAGCACTGGTTAGACACACTTCCTCTAACTCTATCTGGTCACCTGCTATCAGCATATACATCGTTTTCCCCCATTTAACTAAGAATTCAGATGTGTCCCCACATATACCCCATATATGCTTATCTGGGCAAAGATAGTTCAGGTTCTTCTATGCTTCCTCCCTGTCGGGTCACACAAATGGCGCAGGGAGAGAGGGGAGGACGGGCAGCTCCTCGTCAATGAATGTATGCGACGCAGCTTCCATGCTGATTGGAAGCAGGGAGTTGGTGTTTAGGGCAAAGCAGAATGAAACTAGGAAACGCACCGAAGGCCAGGCAACACCAGAGTTCACAGAAGCATTCTTATGTACATGCAGTGTGGTGGTAGATCTGTGATTCATAGATCCACCACGTCACACTGCAGTTACATCAGTCTGCTTCTGCTGAAACGTCATTCACACCCTGCCAGGGTGAGTGTTGACCATGCACTGCACTCCACCATCAAAGCAGAAATCAGGCCTGAGGTGGGCCCGTTTTCCTGGCATTAGAGCCCTTGGTTCTAGCCCTAAACTTCTGGAAGGGGTGCTGCAATTAACAAAACCTTGCACACAAGCGTGTTGTCTTTCTCTGTCAGCTGCTTGAGATAGAAAGCTGACCCTGTGTCTTCCGGTGTTTGTACGCCGCCACTTCTTGGCTCGTGGCACAGAAACAAATCCTGCTCACCTGATCTGCAGTCGCTGCCAAGATGTAGGGTGCCCTGCAGGGTGTCCCGCACTGACTGCACAAAGCAACATGGATAATTGTGGCAGCAGGCGAGGGTCACTTTGTTGTGTGGAAACCAGTGGTCGAAGTGGGGGGAAAAAAGTAGGGGTACTGTGGGGGGAGACTCTGAGGGCGGGGATAACCCAAGGATTGGATCAGTGGGCGGAGTCAGAGGTGTGGCCAGAATGTGCCAAACATCCCAATTTTTAGTATTTGTTTGCCATTTCACCGACCATTTACAGCTTATTGTGTTATTTAATTCAACCAATGGATACACTTGATTATGTAAGTTTTAATAGGAGTTATTGGTATTTAAATACATTCACAAAGTGGGATATATTTCCAATCACACAATGTCCCAAATACGCTTAAAAGTGGAATCACAAGCCATTTGTTTCCAAGTCATGCAGGTTCTCTCATTAGCACTTCTCCTCCCCTCTTCCACAAGAGCAGTTCAAACATGAATGGCAAAATATCCTAGTTTGCAAATGCTTTCTATATAATCATGGCTCTGCCATATGTGCCACATAATACATCATCCACTGCATAAGTTTACAGTTTTAACTAATCATTTTTGTAGCTCAAACCAATAAATGTTACCAAAAAATATGACTTGAAGTTGCTGCAAAGTGGACGGCCCTTTGCAAAGGTTGGCTGATCACCTTTCTCACTGCTGCATTTGTATGTTACACTGATACTAATGAGTCGGAATCTTTACAGAGAGTTAACATGTGTAAAAATGTCTAAATAATAAAGAATAAGAAAATATATTGCATTACGCTGCAGCCTTTTTTTGTTGCATAATTTAGTCAACACTGCGGCACCATTTTGTTCCCCATTGCTGGATAATTCCAGTGGCTCCAGAGCAGGTACCACATGTTAAAAGTGCTTGTGCATGCAGCAGAGAAACGGTGAAGTTTGCAAACTTACAGCCCAATTCATGAAACAAAATTGCGCTCACAAAGGGCCAGATTCTGAGAATCTGGCCCTTTGCAAGGGCAATTATTGCATTTGGGATTCATCATCCCAAATGCAAAATTCGCTATTTAAGAACTTGAAAATTTGCGAGGAATAGCATTTAAGGAATCTCTATTAGAGATTCCTTAAATGCTATTCTTGAAACATTTAAAAATTGCTAATTCGCAATTTGGAACCGCTATTTACCACGAAGTCAAACCTCGTGGTAAATACCGAAAACTTAGAAAAATTCATTTAAATGCATTTTTCTAAGTTGCATGTTACACACACACATGTCCTTTGGACATGTGTGTGTGTAACATCTGTGTGAATTTACATTTCAGGGGTGTTACAGGGTGTCCTTTGGACAACCCTGCACCCTTGAAATCGCAATCTCATTTGCGATTAGCTAATTGCTAATCGCAAATAAGGAGTGACTCCCCATTCATTCCTATGGGCCTTTAGGCCCATAGGAATGAATGGGGAGTCCTTCCTTATTTGCGATTAGCAATTAGCTAATCACAAATAAGGAACCCGTAGGAATCGCAAAAAATATTGCGATTCCTACATGAATCCCGTTTTGCGAGTCTGGAATAGCGATTCCTTATTGATCGCTATTTCAGACTCGCAAAACTTCACAATGATGAATTGGGCTGTTAGTTAGGTGTGCGTTTAAATCCTGCATTGCCGATCTTTGGTGAGTTGCAGCTACTACTGCTGAAACAAGGCTACTGGAGATACCAATGGCTTCGATAGCGGGGCCGGCTTTAGTGCTGGTGGCGCCCTGTGCAACAATGTTTGTTGGTGCTCCCAATGATCATCTACACCTCGGACTCCCTCACTACCACCATTTAACAGTCTCCCTCAAGTCTCCATAACCACACTCTTTCTCAGATGGATTAAATTTGATTTACAGCACCACTCATACCAGTGTACGGTGTCAGAGCACCTACATCACACACACTACCCAGAGACAATCTATATGTATGTAAATCATTTTACCTGCGTCGTCAACCAGTCAGTGATATATTGGGATTCAATTTAGCTTGTAATTGCATGACATGATCTGCAGCCACAAGAGGGAGCTCTGTTGTTATAAATTAAACTATTCTTTGTATTTACATTTCTTCTTTCACATCGTTTGACATACTGCTTCGCAGACGGAAAGCCCTCACATTACTGGAATCAGGAATGATGTTGGGTTGTTGTAATACAAAAGTCGTGAACTTGAAACATGTTAATTTTACAACGTGGAGAGAGGTGGCAAACTTAGCATCGGATTAACAGCTTTCAGCTTTAGTCAGTTTTCCAAAAAATGCTGCAGAATTTCATGAAGACAAGTAGCATTTGCAATAGAATTATGTTGCCGTCATTGCTTCAAGAATTGTCCTGGGTTACCTCACCCCTGACACCTCTCACTGCCTCAGAAATGAGGCTTTGTGTTACCTCAGCACTTGGATCACAAAGTTTTCTTTCACACTCCTCAGGTATTTTTTAAAATATTTGAATTGTTCTCATTTAACAGTTCTACACTAAGCTCTGAGGTGGGCGAATTCAAACAAAAATATTCAGTGGCATAGCAGGGGTGGTGGACGACCCTGGGCAACACGAGTTATGGGGCAGTGATTCCCCCGCTCTTACCTGTGGCCATCATGGGGCGCCATAGCAGGGATCGAAAGCACACCCCCTGCTCTCTTACCTGTGGCCTACAGGGTGGCAAAAGCAGGGATCAACACAGGTCTTGCTACGCAACTGAAAAAATTACAAAAGTCTGCAGTGAAAAAATAGACCAAATGTTATCATATTTGCAGTGAAGACACATTGTTTATTTTCATGAATAAAAAATGATGATTTGGTGTTGTTTTATCGTTCTGCGAAGAAAAACGAGTTTGGCGAAGCATTGTTGCTCCGTCTTTCACCTTTAATTTAAAGTGTATAATTTAACAGCTATTCTGAACTATAACAGATACCACAAAAGTGTCTGATGCTAATTGCTGTACTGCACGAATACACTTTTACACAGCTGTTATGCCCAACACTCACTAGAGAATCCGAGTCAGAGAGGATGCAGTGTATGACCCTCTGCATAGAATGTTATGTGTCACAGCTGTGCCCAGGGCCGGACAGGGAACTGAAAGCAGCTCAGGTAAAACCTTCCCCCTGCCAGCGTATAGCGAGCGAGTGCAGTGAGCGAGCCTGACCACTACTTTGGGGTTTGGGGGGATCTCCCCCCAAGAAAAGTTTGGAAAAAGACAGACCAAAATGGTGAATTTTACAGCACATTTTTCATTACATATTCAATTGTATCAACTTTCAAAGCACAGTAAATAGTAGATGATGACCTTAAAGAGCACCAGGTTACCCACCCAGTCATATGTACCCATAGACATTCTTTCAGAGAGCACCAAAAATAAACACATGTAGTGAATCTGAGAGACCAAAGTAAAAGTGAGACCATCCCCCACATGGTGTGTAGCGCGCAACCGCAGTGAGCAACACCTACTAGGGGGAGATTGGGGGGTTGCACCCCCAAGAAAATTTTGGAGACAGAAAGGCCAAAACAAAGCACTTTTCAACACATTTTTCATTACATATTAGATTGCATTAACTTGTAAAGCATAGTAAAAGATTACCTTATGGGTTTTAGGCTTTTTTTTAAGACTGTTTTAATGTCATAACTTCACAGCATAAATTAAACATTCTGATTTTTTTTGCATTTTCAATAAATTGTCAATCACGTTGTCACATTAAGCACTGACATGTGATGCACACATGAGCACACAGGCCACTGAGGCCAGAAACTGTGGAAGTGTCACACAAAGGCACCTAGGCACTGACCCAGGCTTGGTCACACCATGCCAGAAAGCACAAAAACGTCACACATAAGCACCCAGGCCAGTAAGCATGGAAATGTCATACATAAGCACCCAGGCCAGTTAGCTTGGAAATGTCACACATACGCCTCCAGGCCACTGAGGCCAAAAACGATAAAAATAGCACACATAAGCACCCAGGCCAAAAAGCATGGAAACGTCACACAAAAGCACCCAGGCCAGTAAGCATGGAAATGTCACACATGAGCCTCCAGGTCTCGGAGGCTAGAAACTATGGAAATATCACACATAAGCACCCAGGCCAGAAATCATGGAAATATTACACATAAGCACCAAGGCCAGTAAGCATGGAAATATCACACATGAGCCTTCCGGTCACTGAGGTCAGAAACTATCGAAATAGCACACATAAGCACCCAGGTCAGAAAGCATGGAAACATCAAACATAAGCACCCAGGCTAGTAAGCATGGAAATGTCATACATGAGCATCCAGGTCACTGACACCAGAAACTATGAAAATAGCACACATAAGCACCCAGGCCAGAAAGCATGGAAACGTCACACATGAGCCTCCAGGTCACTGAGGCCAGAAACTATGGAAATTGCACACATAAGCACCCAGGTCAGAAAGCATGGAAACGTCACACATAAGAACCCAGGCCAGTAAGCATGGAAATGTCACACATGAGCCTCCAGGTTACTGAGAGCAGAAACTATGGATATAGCACACATGAGCACTGAGGCCAGAAAGCATGGAAACGTCACACATAAGCACCAAGGCCAGTAAGCATGGAAAGGTCACACATGAGCCTCCAGGTCACTGAGGCCAGAAACTATAGAAATAGCACACATAAGCAGCCAGGCCAGAAAGCCTGGCAATATTACACATAAGCACCCAGGCCAGTAAGCATGGAAATGTTCACACATGAGCCTCCAGGTCACTGAGGCCAGAAACTATAGAAATAGCACACATAAGCAGCCAGGCCAGAAAGCCTGGCAATATTACACATAAGCACCCAGGCCAGTAAGCATGGAAATGTTCACATATGAGCCTCCAGGTCAATGAGGCCAGAAACTATGGAAATAGCACACATAAGCACCCAAGCCAATAAGCATGGAAATGTCACAAATGAGCCTCCAGGTTACTGAGGCCAGAAACTATGGATATAGCACACATGAGCACTGAGATCGGAAAGCATGGAAACATCACACATAAACACCCAGGCCAGTAAGCATGGAAATGTCACACATGAGCCTCCAGGTCACTGAGGCCAGAATAGAAATAGCACACATAAGCAGCCAGGCCAGAAAGCATGGCAATATTGCACATAAGAACCCAGGCCAGTAAGCATGGAAATGTTCACACAGAGCCTCCAGGTCACTGAGGACAGAAAGTATGGAAATAGCACACATAAACATACAGGACAGAAAGCATGGAAATGTCACACATAAGCATCCAGGCCAGTAAGCATAGAAATGTCACACATGAGCCTCCAGGTCACTGAGGCCAGAAATTATGGAAATAGCACACATAAGCACCCAAGCCAGAAAGCATGGAAATATTACACATAAGCACTCAGGCCAGAATGCATGGAAATGTCATACAAAGGCACCCAGACTAACAGACGGCATGGACATGTATCTTATGGCACCCTAGCCAGAAAGCAAGAGAAATTCACCCAAAGGCACCCAGGCCAGTGGCACTGGAACACATTTCAGAGTCTGGGGGCTGCCATTAATGTTGCCTGTACATCACTGAAGGAATGAGATTGTGAAACATTCAAGAATCACACAAAGAACAAGGGTAGCAATTCATCCTTGCCTATTCCGGGATATACAACACTTAAAGGTATATGCCAAACCATTTAAATACACTGCACTCTGCATCTGCCTTATGGAAAGGGCTTCCGTTAGTGGTGACATCCTGGTGACATATGTAGTAAAAGGGAATATTACTTTTGCCAGGTCAAAAATGGCAGTTTTACAACTGCACAAGCAGACTGCAATGACAGGCCCAGGCCTTGACACATGTTTAAATAGGCTACTTACGTGAGTGGCACAATAAGTGTTGCAGGCCACTTGCAGCATTTAATTTACAGTCTCTGGGTACCTGTAAAACCACATTTCTAGGGACTTACAAGTAAATTCAATTTTAAGTGTAAGCAAATTTTACCATGTTTAAAGGAAAGAGCACAAGCACTTTAGCACTGGTTAGACACACTTCCTCTACGTCTATATGGTCACCTGCTATCAGCAAATACATTGTTTTCCCCCATTTAACTAAGAATTCAGACGTGTCCCCACATATATCCTATATATGCTTATCTGGGCAAAGATAGTTCAGGTTTTTTTATGCTTCCTCCCTGTCGGGTCACACAAATCGAGCAGGGAGAGAGGGGAGGACGGGCGGATCACTCAACACTGCGGCACCATTTTGTTCCCATTGCTGGATAATTCCAGTGGCTCCAGAGCAGGTACCACATGTTAAAAGTGCTTGTGCATGCAGCAGAGAGACTGTGAAGTTTGCAAACTTAGTTAGGTGTGCGTGCAAATCCTGCATTGCCAATCCTTGGTGAGTTGCAGCTACTGCTGAAACAAGGCTAATGGAGATACCAATGGCCTCGATAGCAGGGCCGGCTATAGTGCTAGTGGCGCCCTGTGCAATAATGTTTGTTGGTGCCCCCAATGATCACCTACACCTCGGACTCCCTCACTACCACCATTTAACGGTCTCCCTCAAGTCTCCATAACCACACTCTTTCTCAGATGCATTTCATTTGATTTACAGCACCACTCATACCAGTGTACGGTGTCAGAGCACATACATCACACACTCTACACAGAGACAATCATTTATATGTGTGTAAATCACTGTATAGGAATTGTTACATAAGACAAAGGACTACAAGGTGTAGAAGCCACATAACAACCATACTAGTAGGCAGTATAGTTTGATAGCTCACTGTTCTATGGTAGGATTTTAACTTATAGATTGCAAGTAACAAAAGGATCTCTCTGACAAAAGCAGTCACCTTATAACCTAGTTAACATGATGTGCATTTTGTGATCTGCATGGTACTTGTTCTTTGCAGCATGCACATTAACCCTCTGTGCTACCTTTCCCGGAGTCAATCCTTCCACTAGACATAACTTGTCTCTCTCTCTAGGAAGAACATTAATCACTGAAGTTATAATGACATTTTTATTGTTGCTGAAAATTGCTGGAGGCTAGGGAAGAAGCAGCAAGTTTTTTTAAACCATAAAATACTTGCAAACACTACGCACCCACCCGAAATAGGTACCCAGTGCAGTCACACCGTTCACACCTCCCTAACCTGCTCAAGGTTTATGTGACCTCAGTGACAGAGTCACAGTGACTGGATCACTGTTGCTCTATGGTGTGCTGCTTTGTAGGCCTGCCCGCAAGACTGGAGATGAACTTCAGTAAGGATTGTGGTAGACAGGCCTTCAAGGTTAACCCACAATTGACACCACTAGGGAACACCTGCTTGTGCTAAGAGATCAGGCCTTCTAAGGTCTTTCGGGGCCTTCAAAGGTCAAGCATGGGAATATGCTCCCTTAGTAGAGTGGTCTGGTGGACGGGTCATGAAGGCTGAACCCTGTTCCCCAGTTCCAAATTCAACAGCTCTGGCCATAGTGCCACATCCTCCCCCCAGAGAACAACATACTGCCCCACTGAGGGAAACTTGTACTGGCATCAGCTAGAACCTAATTTTGCCCGCTATAAATTCTTGGATGTGGCTCAATTCAGATTATGCCCTTGGTAAGAGTAATATCCTGCCCAAAAAAAAAGTAAAAGCAAACACTCATAGGGAATGCAAGATTAAGAAAAGCATGTGAAATGTAAGCAGAAACAACATGGTTATCTTAACGATATTTCACTCACTATTCAGAAATCAGCGAGTGGTTTTACCTGAAAAGTTACGGACCTGACTACAGGGCCCTGAAGGGAACCGTTTCAATGTCAATTGCTTATATCCTTACAAAACGTAAGCAGTATGGTTTAAAAAGACCATGTCCACAAACACAGAGCCATGGTACACATTTTGTTTTCCAATCCACCCATCAACCAGGTATTGCAATACATCTAGTAATGGTACACTTCCCCACCTGGGCGCAACAATGCTGTTCAAAGAAACACGAGAAAACAAAAGTAGCGCTTCACTGCAAAGTCTATAAAGTGAAGCTTATGTTGTGGATGTGAATAAAACCAATCTGGCCACTTTGCAACCACTCTTTCTTGCGTTATTTAGTTATACATTTATTTTTCCTATTTAAAACCTTTTATTTCTCTCCATCCAGAGGCTGCATGTTGGAATAGAAAAATGTCAGAAAAAAGGCATTTCCCGCAAGAGTGTTTTTAGGTCTCGCTGATCCAGTGCGCATGCGCTGTCAGTGAGACATTTAGTAAGCCTCTTTTGGAAGTGCTTCCAAAGCAGCAACTAGCTTACCCTCAACCACGCGCGCGACATGCACAGCACTTTTCAAAATTGCGCTCGCACCCAGGCCAGTAAGCATGGAAATGTCACACATGAGCCTCCAGGTCACTGACGCCAGAAACTATGGAAATAGCACACAAAGGCACCCAGGCCAGAAAGAATGGAAACGTCACACATAAGCACCCAGGCCAGTAAGCATGGAAATGTCACACATGAGCCTCCAGGTCACTGAGACCAGAAACTATGGAAATAGCACACATAAGCACCAAGGCCAGAAAGCATGGAAACATCACACATAAGCACCCAGACCAGTAAGCATGGAAATGTCACACATGAGCCTCCAGGTCACTGAGGCCAGAAACTAGGGAAATGGCACACATAAGCACCCAGGCCAGAAAGCATGGAAATATTACACATAAGCAAACACGCCAGTAAGCATGGAAATGTCACACATGAGCCTCCAGGTCACTGAGGCCAGAAACTATGGAAACAGCACACCTAAGCCCCCAGGCCAGAAAGTATGGACATGTCACACAAAGGCACCCAGGCTGACAGATGGCATGGAAATGCATCACATGGCACCCTAGCCAGAAAGCAAGAAAAATTTACACAAAGGCTCCCAGGCCAGTGGCACTGAGACACTTTTCAGAGTGTGGGGGCTGCCATTATTGTTGCCTGTACATCACTGAAGTCATGGGATTGTGAACAATTCAGGAATCACACAAAGAACAAGTGTAGCAATATAGCCTTGCCTATTCCCGGATATACAAAACTTAAAAGTATATGCCAAACAATTTAAATACCTTGCACTCTGCATCTGCCTTATGGAAAGGGCTTGCGTTAGTAGTGACATATTTAGTAAAAGGGAATATTCCTTTTGCCAGGTCAAAAATTGCAGTTTTACAACTGCACAAGTAGACTGCAGTGACAGGCCCTGGCCTTGACACATGTTTAAATAGGCTACTTACGTGGGTGGCACAATAAGTGTTGCAGGCCACTAGCAGCATTTATTGTACATTCCGTGGGTACATATACGTCTATATGGTCACCTGCTATCAGCATATACATTGTTTTCTCCCATTTAACTAAGAATTCAGACGTGTCCCCACATATATTCCATATACCTATCTGGGCAAAGATAGTTCAGGTTCTTCTATGCTTATTAAGATATTATCCGCATTTAGCAAAATCCTTTCTTCCTTGGATGACCCTTCACCAAAACAAATGATCTGCACAATTGTAACACACAAGCCTTATTAAATGCACCAAGCTGTAAATGTGTCAAAAGACGTCATTTGCCAAGTATCACAAACATGAAGCAATCCTTTCTCTTCGAATAAGTAATAATAAAGTATCCAGAAAGCCTTTACAGTAAGGGTCAAGGTACTTACCCAAGAATGTCTCTCTCTCTCTCTCTCTCTCTCTCTCTCTCTCTCTCTCTCTCTCAGTGACATATATAAATTCCAAAAGATAATTCTACAAAGAGATTGAGGCAATTTGCAAGCAAAACAAACTGGAAATGACACAAGAGTGAGATCTCTCTGGGTGAATTCCTGCGCTATCCATTTTAACAGAAGCTATTAAAACTATTAAAACTTCACCTTATCTCTTAATTCATCACAATTTTAAAAACAGATTCTTTGAACCAGCCTGTCCCTGATTTAAGTCAACTTGAAGCACTTCTACTTCGAAATGAATTGAAAATAAATAAAATGTAAACGTCTTCCCTAATCCCTATGCTTCATGCCGCTGTCTGCCCAGTGCCCCTACTGTGAAAGGGTCAAGGTCGGGTCACACAAATGGCGCAAGGAGGGAAGGGAGGATGGACGGCTCATCGTCAATGAATGTATGTGATGCAGCTCTCGTGCTGATTGAAGGCAGGTAGTGGGTGTTTAGTGCAAAGCAGAATGAAACTACGAAAGGCATTGAGGGTCAGGTAACGCCAGAGCTCACAGAAGCGGACTGATGTACATGAAGTGTGATGGTAGTTCTTTGATTCATAGATCCACCACGTCACACTGAATGTACATCAGTCTGCTTCTGCTGAAACGTCATTCACACCCTACAAGGGTGAATGGTGACCCTGCACTGCACTCCACCATCAAAGCAGAAATCAGGCCTGAGGTGGGCCTGTTTTCCTGGCATTAGAGCCCAGGGTTCTGTCCCTAAACCTCTGGAAGGAGTGCTGCAATGAACACTACCTTGCACACAATTGTGTTGTCTTTCTCTGTCAGGTGCTTGAGAGAGAAAGCTGACCCTGTGTCCTCCAATGTTTGTACGCCGCCAGTTTGTGGCTTGTGGCAAAGAAACAAATCCTGCTCACCTGATCTGCAGACGCTGCCAAGATGCAGGGCGCCCTGCAGGGTGTCCCGCGCTGACTGCACAAGGCAACATGGATAATTGTGGCAGCAGGCGAGGGTCACCTTGTTGTGCGAAAACCAGTGGTCTAAGTGGGGGGAAAAAAGTATGGGCACTGTGGGCGGAGACTCTGAGGGCGGGGATAACCCAAAGATTTGATCAGTGGGCGGAGTCAGAGGTGTGGCCAGAATGTGCCAAACATCCCAATTTTTTGTATTTGCTTGGCATTTCACCCACCAGATACAGCTTATTGTGTTATTTAATTCAACCAATGGATACACTTGATTATTTAAGGTTTAATATGAGTTATTGGCATTAAAATACATTCACAAAGTGAGATATATTTCCAATCACACATTGTCCCAAATACGCTTAAAAGTGGAATCATAAGCCATTTGTCTCCAAGCCAAGCAGTTTCTCTCATTAGCCTTTCTCCCTTCTTCCACAAGAGCAGTTCAAACATGAATGGCAAAATATCCTAGTTTGCAAATGTTTTCTATATAATTATGGCTCTGCCATATTTGAAACTTAATACCTCATCCACTGCATAATCTTACAGTTTTAACTAATCATTTTTGTAGCCCGAACAGATAAAAAGTTACTAAAAAACGTGATTTGAGATTGCTGCAAAGTGGACAGCCCTTTGCAAAGGTTGACTGATCACCATTCTCACTGCTGCATTTGTATGTTATACTGATACTAATGAGGTAGAATATTTGCAGAGAGTTAACATGTGTAAAAATGTCTAAACGAATAAAGTATAAGAAAATATATTGCATTACGCTGCAGTCTTTTTTTTGTTGCATAATTTAGTCAACACTGCGGCACCATTTTGTCACCCATTGCTGTATAATTCCAGTGGCTCCAGAGTAGGTAGCACATGTTAAAAGTGCTTGTGCATGCAGCAGAGAGACTGTGAAGTTTGCAAACTTAGCTTGGTATGCGTGCAAATCCTGCATTGCCGATCCTTGGTGAGTTACAGCTACTCCTGCTGAAACAAGGCTAATGGAGATACCAATGGCCTCCATAGCAGGGCCGGCTTTAGTGCTGGTGGCGCCCTGTGCAACAATGTTTGTTGGTGTCCCAAATGTTCACCTACACCACAGACTCCCTCACTACCACCCATTGACAGTCTCCCTCAAATCTCCATAACCACACTCTTTCTCAGATGCATTTAATTTTATTTACAGCACCACTCATACCAGTGTACGGTGTCAGAGCACCTACATCACACACACTACACAGAGACAATCATTTTTATGTGTGTAAATCACTGTATAGGGAAAGTTACATAAGACAAAGGACTACAAGGGGCAAAAGCCAAATGACAACCATACTAGTAGGCAGTATAGTTTGATAGCTCACTGTTCTATGTTAGGATTTTAACTTATGAATTGCAAGTAACAAAAGAATCTCTCTGACAAAAGCAGTCACCTACTAACCTAGGTAACATTATGTGCACTTTGTGCTCTGCATGGTACATGTTCTTTGCAGATTGCACATTAACCATCTTTGCTACCTTACTAGGAGTCAACCCTTTCACTAGACAAAACTCCGATCCCTCTCTAAGAAGAACATTAATCACTGAAGTTATCATGACATTTTTATTGTTGCTGAAAATTGCTGGAGGCCAGAGAGGAAGCAGCAAGATTTTTAAAACCATAATATACTTGCAAACACTACGCCTCCTACCCGAAATAGGTACCCAGTGCAGTCACACCGTTCACACCGCCCTTACCTGCTCAAAATTCATGTGACCTCAGTGACAGAGTCACAGTGACTGGATCATTGTTGCTCTAGGGTGTGCTGCTTTGTAGGCCTGCCCGCAAGACTGGAGATGAACTTCAGTATGGATTGTGTTAGACAGGCCTTCAAGGTTAACCCACAATTGACACCACTAGGGTACACCTGCTTGTGCTAAGACATCAGGCCTTCTAAGTTGTTTCGGGGCCTTCAAAGGTCAAGCATGGGAATATGCTCCCTCAGTAGAGTGGTCTGGTGGACTGGTCATGAAGGCTGAAACCTGTTCCTTAGTTCCAAATTCAACAGCTCTGGCCATAGTGCCACATCCTCTCCCCACACAATACCATACTGCCCCACTGAGAGAAACTTGCACCGCCATCAGCTACAACCTAAATATGCCTGCTATAGGCTCTTGGATGTGGCTCAATTCAGATTATGCACTTGATAAGAGTAATATCCTGCCCCCCCCAAAAAAGTAAAAGCAAACACTCATAGGAAATGCAAGATTGAGTAAAGCATGTGAAATGTAATCAGAAACAACATGGTTACCTTAATGTTCTCTCACTCACTATTTAGAAATCAGTGAGTGGTTTTATTTGAAAAGTTACAGACATGACTACAGGGCCCTGAAGAGAACCGTTTCAATGTCAATTGTTTATATCCTTACAAAACGTAAGCAGTATGGTTTAAAAAGACCAACGTCCATAAACACAGAGCCATGTTACACATTTTGTTTTCCAATCCACCCATCAACCAGGTATTGCAATACATCTAGTAATGGTACACTTCCCCACCTGGGCACAACAATGCTGTTGAAAGAAAGACGAGAAAACAAAAGTAGCACTTCACTGCAAAGTCTGAAAAGTGAGATTGATGTGTTTGGATGTGAATAGAACCAATCTGGCCACTTTGGAACCACTCTGTCTTGCTTTATTTAGTTATACATTTATTTTTCCTATTTTAAACCTTTTATTTCTCTCCATCCCGAGGCTGCATGTTGGAATAGAAAAATGTCAGAAAAAAGGCATTTCCCTCAAGAGTGTTTTTTAGGTCTCGCTGATCCAGTGCGCATGCACTGTAAACGAGACATTTAGTAAGCCTCTTTTGGAAGTGCTTCCAAAGCAGCGACCATCTTACCCTCATGGGCACAACCACGCGTGCGACATGCACAGCCCTTTTCAAAATCACGCTTGCACCCAGGCCAGTAAGCATGGAAATGTCCCACATGAGCCTCCAGGTCACTGACGCCAGAAACTATGGAAATAGCACACATAAGCACCCAGGCCAGAAAGAATGGAAACGTCACACATAAGCAACCAGGCCAGTAAGCATGGAAATGTCACACATGAGCCTCCAGGTCACTGATACCAGAAACTATGGAAATAGCACACATAAGCACCAAGGCCAGAAAGCATGGAAACATCACACATAAGCACCCAGACCAGTAAGATTGGAAATGTCACACTTGAGCCTCCAGGTCACTGAGGCCAGAAACTAAGGAAATGGCACACATAAGCACCCAGGCCAGAAAGCATGGAAATATTGCACGTAAGCACACAGGCCAGTAAGCATGGAAATGTCACACATGAGCCTCCAGGTCACTGAGGCCAGAAATTATGGAAACAGCACACATAAGCCCCCAGGCCGGAAAGTATGGTCATGTCACACAAAGGCACCCAGGCTGACAGACGGCATGGAAATGTATCACATGGCACTCTAGCCAGAAAGCAAGAAAAATTTACACAAAGGCACCCAAGCCAGTGGCACTGATACACTATTCAGAGTGTGGGGGCTGCCATTAATGTTGCCTGTACATCACTGAAGTTATGGGATTGTGAAAAATTCAAGAATCACACAAAGAACAAGGTTAGCAATTCATCCTTGCCTATTCCGGGATATACAACACTTAAAGGTATATGCCAAACCATTTAAATATACTGCACTCTGCATCTTCCTTATGGAAAGGGCTTGCGTTAATGGTGACATCCTGGTGACATATGTAGTAAAAGGGAATATTACTTTTGCCAAGTCAAAAATGGCAGTTTTACAACTGCACAAGCAGACTGCAATGACAGGCCCTGGCCTTGACACATGTTTAAATAGGCAACTTACGTGGGAGGCACAATAAGTGTTGCAGGCCACTAGCAGAATTTAATTTACAGTCCCTGGGTACAAGTAGAACCACATTTCTAGGTACTTACAAGTAAATTAAAATTTCCAATTTGGTGTAAGCCAATTTAACCATGTTTAAAGGAAAGAGCACAAGTACTTTAGCACTAGTTAGACACACTTACTCTACGTCTATATGGTCACCTGCTATCAGCATATACATTGTTTTCTCCCATTTAACTAAGAATTCAGACGTGTCCATGCATATATCCCATATATGCATATCTGGGCAAAGATAGTTCAGTTTATTCTATGCTTATTAAAATATTATCCGCATTTAGCAAAATCCTGTCTTCCTTGAATGACCCTTCATCAAAACAAATGATCTGCACTATTACAACACACAAGCCTTATTAAATGCATCAAGCTGTAAATGTGTCAAAAGACGTCATTTGCCAAGTATCACAAACATAAAGCAATCCTTTATTTTCGATTAAGCAATAATAAAGTGTCCAGAAAGCCTCAAGAGACTAACCCAAGCATCTCTCTCTCTCTCTCTCTCTCAGCGACATATTTAAATTCAAAAAGATAATTCTACAAAGAGAATGAGGCGATTTGCAAGCTAAACAAACTGGAAATAACACAAGAGTGAGATCTCTCTGTTTGAATTCCTGCGCCATCCATCTTAACAGAAGCTATTAAAACTTCACCTTATCTCTTAATTCAGCACAATGTTAAAAACAGATGCTTTGAACCATCCTGTCCCTGCTTTAAGTCAACTTGATGCAGTTCGAATTCGAAATTAATTTAAAATAAAACTAAATGTAAACGTCTTCCCTAATCCCTATACTTCATGCCTCTGTATGCCCAGAGCTCCTACTTTGAAAGGGTCCAGGTCGGGTCACACAAATGGCGCAGGGAAGGAGGGGAGGACGGGCGGCTCATCGTCCATGAATGTATGTGATGCGGCTCCAGTGCTGATTGAAGGCAGGGAGTTGGTGTTTAGGGCAAAGCAGAATGAAACTAGGAAAGGCAATGAGGGCCAGGCAACACCAGAGTTCACAGAAGCAGACTGATGTACACTTGAAGTGTGATGGTAGATCTGTGATTCTTAGATCCACCACATCACACTGCATGTACATCAGTCTGCTTCTGCTGAAATGTCATTCACACCCTGTCAGGGTCAATGGTGACCCTGCACTGCACTCCAACATCAAAGCAGAAATCAGGCCTGAGGTAGGCTGTTTTCTTGGCATTAGAGCCAAGGGTTCTTTCCCGAAACCTCTGGAAGGAGTGCTGCAATGAACAATACCTTCACACAAGCATGTTGTCTTTCTCGGTCAGGTGCTTGAGAGACAAAGCTAACCCTGTGTCCTCCGGTGTTTGTACGCCGCCACTTCTTAGCTCGTGGCACAGAAACAAATCCTGCTCACCTGATCTGCAGTCGATGCCAAGTTGCAGGATGCCCTGCAGGATGTCCCGCTCTGACTGCACAAGGCAATATGGATAATTGTGGCAGTAAGCGAGGGTCACCTTGTTGTGCGGAATCCAGTGGTCAAAGCGGGGAGGGTAAAATTAGGGGAACTGTGGGCGGAGACTCTGAGGGCGGAGATAACCCAAGGATTGATTCAGTGGGCTGAATCAGAGGTGTGGCCCGAATGTGCCAATCATCCCAATTTTTTGTATTTCTTTAGCATTTCATCGACCAGTTACAGCTTATTGTGTTATTTAATTCAACCAATGGATACACTTGATTATGTAAGGTTTAATAGGAGCTATTGGCATTTAAATACATTCACGAAGTGGGATATATTTCCAATCACACAATGTCCCAAATACGCTTAAAAGTGGAATCACAAGCCATTTGTCTCCAAACCATGCAGTTTCTCTCATTAGCACTTCTCCTCCCTTCTTCTACAAGAGCAGTTCAAACATGAATGACAAAATATCCTAGTTTGCAAATGTTTTCTATATAATTATGGCTCTGCCATATTTGCCACATAATACATCATCCACTGCATAATCTTACATTTTTAACTAATTATTTTTGGAGCTCAAACGGATAAAAAGTAACTAAAAAACGTGACTTGAGATTGCTGCAAAGTGGACGGCCCTTTGCAAAGGTTGACTGATCACCTTTCTCACTGCTGCATTTGCATGTTATACTGATACTAATGAGGCAGAATCTTTGCAGAGAGTTAGCATGTGTAAAAATGTCTAAATAATAAACTATAAGAAAATATATTGCAATTCGCTGCAGCCTTTTTTTTGTTGCATAATTTAGTCAACACTGCGATACCATTTTGTCCCACATTGCTGCATAATTCCAGTGGCTCCAGAGCAGGTAGCACATGTTAAAAGTGCTTGTGCATGCAGCAGAGAGACCGTGTAGTTTGCAAACTTAGTTTGGTGTGCGTGCAAATCCTGCATTGTCGATCCTTGGTGAGTTACAGCTACTCCTGCTGAAACAAGGCTAATGGAGATACCAATGGCCTCGATAGCAGGGCAGGCTTTAGTGCTGGTGGCGCCCTGTGCAACAATGTTTGTTGGTGTCCCAAATGATCACTTATACCACAGACTCCTTCACTATCACCCATTGACAGTCTCCCTCAAATCTCCATAACCACACTCTTTCTCAGATGCATTTAGTTTGATTTACAGCACCACTCATACCAGTGTACGGTGTCAGAGCACCTACATCACAAACAGTACACAGAGACAATCATTCATATGTGTGTAATTCACTGTATAGGGAAAGTTACATAAGACAAAGGACTACAAGGTGTAAAAGCCAAATGACCAGCATACTAGTAGGCAGTATAGTTTGATAGCTCACTGTTCTATGTTAGGATTTTAACTTATAAATTGCAAGTAACAAAAGGATCTCTCTGACAAAAGCAGTAACCTACTAACCTAGTTAACATTATGTGCACGTTGTGATCTGCATGGCACATGTTCTTGGCAGCATGCACATCAACCCTCTGTGCTACCTTTCCAGGATTCAACCCTTCCACTGGACAAAACTCTGATCTCTCTCTAGGAAGAACATTAATCACTGAAGTTATCATGACATTTTTATTGTTGCTGAAAATTGCTGTAGGCCAGGGAGGAAGCAGCAAGTTTTTCAAAACCATAATACACTTGCAAACACTACGCACCCACTCGAAATAGGTACCCAGTGTAGTCACACCATTCACACCGCCCTTACCTGCTCAAAATTCATGTGACCTCAGTGACAGAGTCACAGTGACTGGATCACTGTTGCTCTAGGGTGTGCTGCTTTGTAGGCCCGCCCGCAAGACTGGAGATGAACTTCAGTATGGATTGTGGTAGACAGGCCTTCAAGATTAACCCACAATTGACACCACTAGCGTACACCTGCTTGTGCTAAGACATCAGGCCTTCTAAGTTCTTTCAGGGCCTTCATAGGTCAAGCATGGGAATATGCTCCCTCAGTAGAGTGGTCTGGTGGACTTGTCATGAAGGCTGAACCCTGTTCCCTAGTTCCAAATTCGACAGCTCTGGCCATATGCCACATCCTCTCCCCCACAGAATACCATACTGCCCCACTGAGAGAAACTTGCACCACCATCAGCTACAACCTAAATGTGCCTGCTATAAGCTCTTGGATGTGGCTCAATTCAGATTACGCACTTGATAAGAGTAATATCCTGCCCCCCCCCAAAAAAGCAAAAGCAAACGCTCATAGGGAATGCAAGATTAAGTAAAGCATGTGAAATGTAATCAGAAACAACATGGTTACCTTAATGATCTCTCACTCACTATTTAGAAATCAGTGAGTGGTTTTATCTGAAAAGTTACGGACATAACTACAGGGCCCTGAAGGGAACCGTTTCAATGTCAATTGTTTATATCCTTACAAAACGTAAGCAGTATGGTTTAAAAAGACCACGTCCATAAACAGAGCTATGTTACACATTTTGTTTTCCAATCCCCCCATCAACCAGGTATTGCAATACATCCAGGAATGGTACACTTCCCCACCTGGGCACAACAATGCTGTTGAAAGAAAGACGAGAAAACAAAAGTAGCTCTTCACTGCAAAGTCTGTAAAGTGAGATTGATGTGTTTGGATGTGAATAGAACCAATCTGGCCACTTTGCAACCACTCTGTCTTGCTTTATTTAGTTATACATTTATTTTTACTATTTAAAACCTTTTATTTCTCTCCATCCAGAGGCTGCATGTTGGAATAGAAAAATGTCAGAAAAAAGGCATTTCCCGCAATAGTGTTTTTTAGGTCTCGCTGAACCAGTGCGCATGCACTGTCAGCGAGACATTTAGTAAGCCTCTTTTGGAAGTGCTTCCAAAGCAGCGACCATCTTACTCTCACGCGCACAACCACGCGTGCGACCTGCACAGCACTTTTCAAAATCGCGCTTGCACCCAGGCCAGTAAGCATGGAAATGTCACTCATGAGCCTCCAGGTCACTGACGCCAGAAACAATGGAAATAGCACACATAAGCACCCAGGCCAGATAGAATGGAAACGTCACACATAAGCACCCAGGCCAGTAAGCATGGAAATGTCACACATGAGCCTCCAGGTCACTGATACCAGAAACTATGGAAATAGCACACATAAGCACCAAGGCCAGAAAGCATGGAAACATCACACATAAGCACCCAGACCAGTAAACATGGAAATGTCACACATGAGCCTCCAGGTCACTGAGGCCAGAAACTAGGGAAATGGCACACATAAGCACCCAGGCCAGAAAGCAGGGACATTTTGCACATAAGCACACAGGCCAGTAAGCATGGAAATGTCACACATGAGCCTCCAGGTCACTCAGGCCAGAAATTATGGAAACAGCACACATAAGCCCCCAGGCCAGAAAGTATGGACATGTCACACAAAGGCACCGAGGCTGACAGACGGCATGGAAATGTATCACATGGCACCCTAGCCAGAAAGCAAGAAACATTTACACAAAGGCACCCAGGCCAGTGGCACTGATACACTTTTCAGAGTGTGGGGGCTGCCAATAATGTTCCCTGTACATCACTGAAGTCATGGGATTGTGAAAAATTCAAGAATCACACAAAGAACAAGGTTAGCAATTCATCTTTGCCTATTCCGGGATATACAACACTTAAAGGTATATTCCAAACCTTTTAAATATACTGCACTCTGCATCTGCCTTATGGAAAGGGCTTGTGGTAATGGTGACATCCTGGTGACATATGTAGTAAAAGGGAATATTACTTTTGCCAAGTCAAAAATGGCAGGTGAGGCTCCCCGATGAGGAAATAGAGGAAGGGAGAGAAAATTTTAATATAGTAATAGACAATACAGATATGTTGGAGGCATGGAAGAATTGGAGTAATACCTCCAGCTTAGCAGGACCTTCATATAGTTACAGGGAAGATTCAGTAGTGAATGGGCCTTTAAGTGATGTAGAATAGGCAATGGGGCAGCCACAGAGCATACAATTGGTCTCTTGGAACATAAATGGATTGGGAACACTTTTAAAACGTGAAACTGTGAAAGAACTTGCAAAAGAGAATGAAATTATTTGTATACAAGAGACCTGGCTCTGTGGTGTTCCCCAAATAGTTGAAGGGTTCCGACAAGTCCACCGTGCAGCTGTAAAATCAAACTCCGGGTGCCCCGCAGGTGGCTTGTTGACAATGATATCAACAACCCTAACAACTAAAACCATTTTGATACCTGTAAAGTGTAAGTGGCTTCTAGCCTGCAGAATCCAAACCACACTTGCGGATAAGAAATATAAATTTATACTGATCCTAAATGTGTATATGCAATGGAATTCAACAAAGGAATATGGGGTCGAATTGTTACATTTTAAGAATGATATGGATGCACTTTGTGATATGTATGGAAATGACCTGATTGTGTTAACGGGAGATTTTAACCATAAACTAAATCCAAAATTGTCGGATCAATGGTACTCAGAAATTCTAGATGCATATGATATAAAAAATGCAGAGTTTATGGATACAAAAACCTTTACAGATGCGGTGGAATTGGGCAACTATTTATCAAATAAAAGTTTCTTTTGTTTAAATGGAAGGATAGTCCATGACCGCCCGGCAAAGAAAACTTTTAAATATGGGGCACATAATTGCCCAATAGACTATGTGTTTTTGCCGGCATGGAATTTCGAGTTAGTGAAAGATTTTAGCATTAACCTCATGGAATGTAGTGATCACAATTTAATAAAGTTAGAATTGGGAATAGCACAATATATGGTTTGCGACAGAGTTATCTGGCAAGAGACAGAGTACCCGAAGAGGATGACCACTAGGTTATCTGAAAAATCTATAGAGAAGTTAGCAAGCCTGCAACATAAGATTCAGCTAGGTTGTTTGAAGGGCCAAGACCTATTCTGGTTTGTGGAAAAAATAAAACAAGTAGTAGAAAGTATAAGTATAGAACTCAGGCCCACTGCAAAAGAACAGAATAAGAAAGGAAATACTCAAAGTAAGAATGGAACATGGTTTAATCAGGATTGTTTAATGAAAAAAAGAGAAGTTAGGAGAGAAGAGCGTAGCCTACGCAAAAAATTTACACGAGCAAAGTCGGAAAACTTAATAAAAATAAAGAGAGAATATAATATGTTAATCCGCAATGTAAAAAGGATTCATAAAGAATCTTGCGGTGGCAAATTATTGGAATCCATTGAAAATAAGAACCTACGGCAATTCTGGAAGTTAATACAGTCAGCCAGGGAACCCTTGATTGCACCAATGACCTGTGTAGTAGAGGAAGATGTATGGGCTGAGTATATTCAGAAATTGTATGCCCCGGGGAGGTTGTCGGATAATTTGGTACCAAAGCAGTGGAGAGATCTAGTAGGGGATCTCAAACATGATTGCTCAGTAATAAACATCCTTAGGATAATTAGGACTTTAAATTTAACTAGAGCAGCAGGCCCGGATGATATGCCGGCCCTGATATTAAATTCAAACCAGCCTTGGTGGGCGGAATTCTTCTCAAAAATGTTTACTTTAATACTAGAGCAAGGGCTAATACCTGCAAACTGGAAGGGTGCAATAATAAGGCCTCCGCATAAAAAAGGAGATGTACATGCCCCTAAAAACTACAGGCTAATTAACCTATTAGATATAGGAGAAAAGATTTTTGCTAAGATGATACTCGGTAAGTTAAAAGAGTGGGCGGATCTTCAGTCAATCGTACCAGTGGAACAGGGTGGGTTTAAAGAAGGCCACTCTACGATTGATCATTGTTTTGCCCTGTGGGCCTTAGCTAGGAAATCGATTGAACAAAATGGCAAATTATGCTGCTGTTTCGTCGATTTCCGAGCTGCCTTTGACTCAGTAGATAGAAGCAGCCTTTGGGAAGTGCTAGAAAATTATGCATCGCCGGAGGGCATATTAAATATTCTAAAAGAATTACATAGTGGCAACTGGGCCCAGGTCATTAGAGATTCAAAGGGCTCATTAACGCAGAAAATCCCTGTAAAGAATGGCTTGAGACAAGGGTGCGTTTTGGCACCCTTGCTCTTTTCAATCTTCCTATCAGACCTTCCCGTGGTTTTGGAAGTTGAAAAGAGTGCGAGCCCGCGCATGAATAATAATAAAGTTGCATGCCTTTTATATGCTGATGATCTAGTGATCGTGGACCAAACTGAAATGGGCCTCCAAAGGAAATTAAATGCTTTTAAAATATATTGTGACAAAAAGTTTCTATCGGTGAATATGGAGAAAACAAAGATCCTATGTTTCGGGAAGAGGGTAAAAAATTTTAAATGGTTTTTAGGTTTAGACAAATTAGAGGTAGTAAATGAATACAAATATCTAGGCCTGTGGTTTGACAGTGCATTAAAGTGGAATACCCATGTGGCGGCACAAACTTCAAAGGCGTCCTCATCGGTCTGTGGATTGAAAAAATTTAATAAGGACTATGGTGACATGTCTCACAGACCGTTACTAAAGGCATTTGAAGCTATGATACCCCCACAAGTTCTCTACGGCGCTGAAGTGCTCTATCTGAGTGGTAAAAGAGGTTGGGACCGAGAGGAAGGGAAGATAATTAAAATGCTGTTGTCCCTACCTAACGGATCCATGTTGCAAGCTATTAGATTGGAGGTAGGCTTGACGGCATGGGAGGTAAAGGCACAAATGTCATTGCTAAGATTTTGGAACCGCCAGACGCCCGGTGGTGATCAGAAGGTGTCAATTTGGTGCAGAAAGGAAATACAAGCAAGCAGTTTACATTGGGCACGGGAAGTGAGGAAAACCCTTCAGCTAGTAACTGCGCAATTAAAGTTGACCCTCGAACAACCCTTATTGGACCTAGTTTTTACTAAGAAAATGCTTAGGGACCGAGGGCAAGAATATTCCAGATCACAAGATCTGGAGTACCTGAAGTTGAAAAAATCAGTAAACTGGGTAAGGAATGAATGGGAAAAGGATGTCCGGTTCCCTTATTTGGATGTGTTACCCAGTAAATGGTTAAGGTACGAAATCATGAAGGTTCGGGTAGGCTTAAATCCATGGAAGATCGACAGTAAATTAAAAGTAGCCCTGATCCAACCTGGTGGTATTTGTAAATGTGGCCTAGGTGTGAAGAATGATATTTTACATATATTACTGGACTGTACATGGATTTTAACAGTGCGTAAAATGTTTTTGCGTCCAATATTTTTAAAGTATAAGGTAAACACACGATCAGAGGCTGTTGTTCTCCTTACTGAAATGTCGTTTTTAGATATCACAATTGCGTTGGGGAAATTTTTGAAAGCAATAAGAGAAGCTGTAAAGGAGACAACCAAGGAAGTTGGGAAATTTTAAGATATTAAGATTTTAAAAAATGGAAAATATCAATTTAGTGCTTTTTAGGGTTTAAAATGTGTACTGAGTGTTAAAATGAACTATGATGTAAAATTTCTATTGCTAAGTGGATCCATGGTCTTGTGTATGGTTTATAGACTATTGTCTAAATAAACTTTGATTTTATTACTAAGTCAAAAATGGCAGTTTTACAACTGCACCAGCAGACTGCAATGACAGGCCCTGGCCTTGACACATGTTTAAATAGGCTACTTACGTGGGAGGCACAATAAGTGTTGCAGGCCACTAGCGGAATTTAATTTACAGTCCCTGAGTACAAGTAGAACCACATTTCTAGGTACTTACAAGTAAATTAAATTTCCCAATTTGGTGTAAGCCAATTTAACCATGTTTAAAGGAAAGAGCACAAGCACTTTAGCACGAGTTAGACACACTTCCTCTACGTCTATATGGTCACCTGCTATCAGCATATACATCGTTTTCTCCCATTTAACTAAGAATTCAGACGTTTCCCCACATATATCCCATATATGCATATATGGGCAAAGATAGTTCAGTTTCTTCTATGCTTATTAAAATATTATCCGCATTTAGCAAAATCCTGTCTTCCTTGAATGACCCTTCACCAAAACAAATGATCTGCACTATTATAACATACAAGCCTTATTAAATGCATCAAGCTGTAAATGTGTCGATAGACGTGATTTGCCAAGTATCACAAACATAGAGCAATCCTTTCTTTTCGATTAAGCAATAATAAAGTGTCCAGAAAGCCTCAAGAGACTAACCCAAGCATGTCTCTCTCTCTCTCTCTCTCCCTCTCTCTCTCTCTCTCTCTCTTTCTCTCTCTCTCTCTCTCTCTCTCTCTCTCTCTCTCTCTCTCAGCGACATATTTAAATTCAAAAAGATAATTCTACAAAGAGAATGAGGCAATTTGCAAGCAAAAACAAACTGGAAATAACACAAGAGTGAGATCTCTCTGTGTGAATTCCTGCGCCATCCATCTTAACAGAAGCTATTAAAACTTCACCTTATCCCTTAATTCAGCACAATGTTAAAAACAGATGCTTTGAACCATCCTGTCCCTGCTTTAAGTCAACTTGATGCAGTTCTAATTCGAAATTAATTTAAAATAAAACTAAATGTAAATGTCTTCCCTAATCCCTATGCTTCATGCCGCTGTCTGCCGAGAGCTCCTACTGTGAAAGGGTCCAGGTCGGGTCACACAAATGGCGCAGGGAGGTAGGGGAGGACGAGCGGCTCATCGTCAATGAATGTATGTGATGCGGCTCCAGTGCTGATTGAAGGCAGGGAGTTGGTGTTTAGGGCAAAGCAGAATGAAACTAGGAAAGGCATTGAGGGCCAGGCAACACCAGAGTTCACAGAAGCAGACTGATGTACACTTGAAGTGTGATGGTAGATCTGTGATTCTTAGATTCACCACATCACACTGCATGTACATCAGTCTGCTTCTGCTGAAATGTCATTCACACCCTGTCAGGGTCAATAATGACCCTGCACTGCACTCCAACATCAAAGCAGAAATCAGGCCTGAGGTGGGCTGTTTTCTTGGCATTAGAGCCAAGGGTTCTTTCCCGAAACCTCTGGTAGGAGTGCTGCAATGAACAATACCTTCACACAAGCGTGTTGTCTTTCTCGGTCAGGTGCTTGAGAGACAAAGCTAACCCTGTGTCCTCTGGTGTTTGTACGCCGCCACTTCTTAGCTCGTGGCACAGAAACAAATCCTGCTCACCTGATCTGCAGTCGATGCCAAATTGCAGGGTGCCCTGCAGGATGTCCCGCTCTGACTGCACAAGGCAATATGGATAATTGTGGCAGTAAGCGAGGGTCACCTTGTTGTGCGGAATCCAGTGGTCAAAGCGGGGAGGGTAAAATTAGGGGAACTGTGGGCGGAGACTCTGAGGGCGGAGATAACCCAAGGATTGATTCAGTGGGCTGAATCAGAGGTGTGGCCCGAATGTGCCAATCATCCCAATTTTTTGTATTTCTTTAGCATTTCACCGACCAGTTACAGCTTATTGTGTTATTTAATTCAACCAATGGATACACTTGATTATGTAAGGTTTAATAGGAGCTATTGGCATTTAAATACATTCACAAAGTGGGATATATTTCCAATCACACAATGTCCCAAATACGCTTAAAAGTGGAATCACAAGCCATTTGTCTCCAAACCATGCAGTTTCTCTCATTAGCACTTCTCCTCCCTTCTTCTACAAGAGCAGTTCAAACATGAATGACAAAATATCCTAGTTTGCAAATGTTTTCTATATAATTATGGCTCTGCCATATTTGCCACATAATACATCATCCACTGCATAATCTTACATTTTTAACTAATTATTTTTGGAGCTCAAACGGATAAAAAGTAACTAAAAAACGTGACTTGAGATTGCTGCAAAGTGGACGGCCCTTTGCAAAGGTTGACTGATCACCATTCTCACTGCTGCATTTGCATGTTATACTGATACTAATGAGGCAGAATCTTTGCAGAGAGTTAGCATGTGTAAAAATGTCTAAATAATAAACTATAAGAAAATATATTGCAATTCGCTGCAGCCTTTTTTTTGTTGCATAATTTAGTCAACACTGCGATACCATTTTGTCCCACATTGCTGCATAATTCCAGTGGCTCCAGAGCAGGTAGCACATGTTAACAGTGCTTGTGCATGCAGCAGAGAGACCGTGTAGTTTGCAAACTTAGTTTGGTGTGCGTGCAAATCCTGCATTGCCGATCCTTGGTGAGTTACAGCTACTCCTGCTGAAACAAGGCTAATGGAGATACCAATGGCCTCGATAGCAGGGCCGGCTTTAGTGCTGGTGGCGCCCTGTGCAACAATGTTTGTTGGTGTCCCAAATGATCACCTACACCACAGACTCCTTCACTATCACCCATTGACAGTCTCCCAAAAATCTCCATAACCACACTCTTTCTCAGATGCATTTAGTTTGATTTACAGCACCACTCATACCAGTGTACGGTGTCAGAGCACCTACATCACAAACAGTACACAGAGACAATCATTCATATGTGTGTAATTCACTGTATAGGGAAAGTTACATAAGACAAAGGACTACAAGGTGTAAAAGCCAAATGACCACCATACTAGTAGGCAGTATAGTTTGATAGCTCACTGTTCTATGTTAGGATTTTAACTTATAAATTGCAAGTAACAAAAGGATCTCTCTGACAAAAGCAGTAACCTACTAACCTAGTTAAAATTATGTGCACGTTGTGATCTGCATGGCACATGTTCTTGGCAGCATGCACATCAACCCTCTGTGCTACCTTTCCAGGATTCAACCCTTCCACTGGACAAAACTCTGATCTCTCTCTAGGAAGAACATTAATCACTGAAGTTATCATGACATTTTTATTGTTGCTGAAAATTGCTGTAGGCCAGGGAGGAAGCAGCAAGTTTTTCAAAACCATAATATACTTGCAAACACTACGCACCCACTCAAAATAGGTACCCAGTGTAGTCACACCGTTCACACCGCCCTTACCTGCTCAAAATTCATGTGACCTCAGTGACAGAGTCACAGTGACTGGATCACTGTTGCTCTAGGGTGTGCTGCTTTGTAGGCCCGCCCGCAAGACTGGAGATGAACTTCAGTATGGATTGTGGTAGACAGGCCTTCAAGGTTAACCCACAATTGACACCACTAGCGTACACCTGCTTGTGCTAAGACATCAGGCCTTCTAAGTTCTTTCAGGGCCTTCATAGGTCAAGCATGGGAATATGCTCCCTCAGTAGAGTGGTCTGGTGGACTTGTCATGAAGGCTGAAACCTGTTCCCTAGTTCCAAATTCGACAGCTCTGGCCATAGTGCCACATCCTCTCCCCCACAGAATACCATACTGCCCCACTGAGAGAAACTTGTACCGCCATCAGCTACAACCTAAATGTGCCTGCTATAAGCTCTTGGATGTGGCTCAATTCAGATTACGCACTTGATAAGAGTAATATCCTGCCCCCCCAAAAAAAGTAAAAGCAAACGCTCATAGGGAATGCAAGATTAAGTAAAGCATGTGAAATGTAATCAGAAACAACATGGTTACCTTAATGATCTCTCACTCACTATTTAGAAATCAGTGAGTGGTTTTATCTGAAAAGTTACGGACATGACTACAGAGCCCTGAAGGGAACCGTTTCAATGTCAATTGTTTAAATCCTTACAAAACGTAAGCAGTATGGTTTAAAAAGACCACGTCCATAAACAGAGCTATGTTACACATTTTGTTTTCCAATCCCCCCATCAACCAGGTATTGCAATACATCCAGGAATGGTACACTTCCCCACCTGGGCACAACAATGCTGTTGAAAGAAAGACGAGAAAACAAAAGTAGCACTTCACTGCAAAGTCTGTAAAGTGAGATTGATGTGTTTGGATGTGAATAGAACCAATCTGGCCACTTTGCAACCACTCTGTCTTGCATTATTTAGTTATACATTTATTTTTACTATTTAAAACCTTTTATTTTTTCTCCATCCAGAGGCTGCATGTTGGAATAGAAAAATGTCAGAAAAAAGGCATTTCCCGCAATAGTGTTTTTTAGGTCTCGCTGTTCCAGTGCGCATGCACTGTCAGCGAGACATTTAGTAAGCCTCTTTTGGAAGTGCTTCCAAAGCAGCGACCATCTTACCCTCACGCGCACAACCACGCGTGCGACCTGCACAGCACTTTTCAAAATCGCGCTTGCACCCAGGCCAGTAAGCATGGAAATGTCACACATGAGCCTCCAGGTCACTGACGCCAGAAACAATGGAAATAGCACACATAAGCACCCAGGCCAGATAGAATGGAAACGTCACACATAAGCACCCAGGCCAGTAGGCATGGAAATGTCACACATGAGCCTCCAGGTCACTGATACCAGAAACTATGTAAATAGCACACATAAGCACCAAGGCCAGAAAGCATGGAAACAGCACACATAAGCACCAAGGCCAGTAAGCATGGAAATGTCACACATGAGCCTCCAGGTCACTGAGGCCAGAAACTAGGGAAATGGCACACATAAGCACCCAGGCCAGAAAGCAGGGACATTTTGCACATAAGCACGCAGGCCAGTAAGCATGGAAATGTCACACATGAGCCTCCAGGTCACTCAGGCCAGAAATTATGGAAACAGCACACATAAGCCCCCAGGCCAGAAAGTATGGACATGTCACACAAAGGCACCGAGGCTGACACACGGCATGGAAATGTATCACATGGCACCCTAGCCAGAAAGCAAGAAAAATTTACACAAAGGCACCCAGGCCAGTGGCACTGATACACTTTTCAGAGTGTGGGGGCTGCCAATAATGTTGCCTGTACATCACTGAAGTCATGGGATTGTGAAAAATTCAAGAATCACACAAAGAACAAGGTTCGCAATTCATCTTTGCCTATTCCGGGATATACAACACTTAAAGGTATATTCCAAACCATTTAAATATACTGCACTCTGCATCTGCCTTATGGAAAGGGCTTGTGGTAATGGTGACATCCTGGTGACATATGTAGTAAAAGGGAATATTACTTTTGCCAAGTCAAAAATGGCAGTTTTACAATTGCACAAGCAGACTGCAATGACAGGCCCTGGCCTTGACACATGTTTAAATAGGCTACTTACGTGGGAGGCACAATAAGTGTTGCAGGCCACTAGCAGAATTTAATTTACAGTCCCTGGGTACAAGTAGAACCACATTTCTAGGTACTTACAAGTAAATTAAATTTTCCAATTTGGTGTAAGCCAATTTAACCATGTTTAAAGGAAAGAGCACAAGCACTTTAGCACGAGTTAGACACACTTCCTCTACGTCTATATGGTCACCTGCTATCAGCATATACATCGTTTTCTCCCATTTAACTAAGAATTCAGACGTTTCCCCACATATATCCCATATATGCCTATATGGGCAAAGATAGTTCAGTTTCTTCTATGCTTATTAAAATATTATCCGCATTTAGCAAAATCCTGTCTTCCTTGAATGACCCTTCACCAAAACAAATGATCTGCACTATTATAACATACAAGCCTTATTAAAAGCATCAAGCTGTAAATGTGTCGAAAGACGTGATTTGCCAAGTATCACAAACATAAAGCAATCCTTTCTTTTCGATTAAGCAATAATAAAGTGTCCAGAAAGCCTCAAGAGACTAACCCAAGCATGTCTCTCTCTCTCTCTCTCTCTCTCTCTCACTCAGCGACATATTTAAATTCAAAAAGATAATTCTACAAAGAGAATGAGGCAATTTGCAAGGAAAAACAAACTGGAAATAACACAAGAGTGAGATCTCTCTGTTTGAATTCCTGCGCCATCCATCTTAACAGAAGCTATTAAAACTTCACCTTATCCCTTAATTCAGCACAATGTTAAAAACAGATGCTTTGAACCATCCTGTCCCTGCTTTAAGTCAACTTGATGCAGTTCTAATTCGAAATTAATTTAAAATAAAACTAAATGTAAATGTCTTCCCTAATCCCTATGCTTCATGCCGCTGTCTGCCCAGAGCTCCTACTGTGAAAGGGTCCAGGTCGGGTCACCAAATGGCGCAGGGAGGGAGGGGAGGACGGGCGGCTCCTCGTCAATGAATGTATGTGATGCTGCTCCAGTGCTGATTGAAGGAAGGGAGTTGGTGTTTAGGGCAAAGCAAAATGAAACTAGGAAAGGCATTGAGGGCCAGGCAACACCAGAGTTCACAGAAGCAGACTGATGTACACTTGAAGTGTGATGGTAGATCTGTGATTCATAGATCCACCACATCACACTGCATGTACATCAGTCTGCTTCTGCTGAAACGTCATTCACACCCTGTCAGGGTCAATGCTGACCCTGCACTGCACTCCAACATCAAAGCAGAAATTAGGCCTGAGGTGGGCCTGTTTTCTTGGCATTAGAGCCAAGGGTTCTTTCCCGAAACCTCTGGTAGAAGTGCTGCAATGAACAATACCTTCACACAAGTGTGTTGTCTTTCTCGGTCAGGTGCTTGAGAGACAAAGCTAACCCTGTGTCCTCTGGTGTTTGTACGCCGCCACTTCTTAGCTCGTGGCACAGAAACAAATCCTGCTCACCTGATCTGCAGTCGATGCCAAATTGCAGGGTGCCCTGCAGGATGTCCCGCTCTGACTGCACAAGGCAACATGGATAATTGTGGCAGTAAGCGAGGGTCACTTTGTTGTGCGGAAACCAGTGGTCAAAGCGGGGAGGGTAAAAATAGGGGAACTGTGGGCGGAGACTCTGAGGGCGGAGATAACCCAAGCATTGATTCAGTGGGCGGAATCAGAGGTGTGGCCCGAATGTGCCAATCATCCCAATTTTTAGTATTTCTTTAGCATTTCACCGACCAGTTACAGCTTATTGTGTTATTTAATTCAACCAATGGATACACTTGATTATGTAAGGTTTAATAGGAGCTATTGGCATTTAAATACATTCACAAAGTGGGATATATTTCCAATCACACAATGTCCCAAATACGCTTAAAAGTGGAATCACAAGCCATTTGTCTCCAAACCATGCAGTTTCTCTCATTAGCACTTCTCCTCCCTTCTTCTACAAGAGCAGTTCAAACATGAATGACAAAATATCCTAGTTTGCAAATGTTTTCTATATAATTATGGCTCTGCCATGTTTGCCACATAATACATCATCCACTGCATAATCTTACATTTTTAACTAATTATTTTTGGAGCTCAAACGGATAAAAAGTAACTAAAAAACTTGACTTGAGATTGCTGCAAAGTGGACGGCCCTTTGCAAAGGTTGACTGATCACCTTTCTCACTGCTGCATTTGCATGTTATACTGATACTAATGAGGCAGAATCTTTGCAGAGAGTTAACATGTGTAAAAATGTCTAAATAATAAACTATAAGAAAATATATTGCAATACGCTGCAGCCTTTTTTTTGTTGCATAATTTAGTCAACACTGCGGTACCATTTTGTCCCACATTGCTGCATAATTCCAGGGGCTCCAGAGCAGGTAGCACATGTTAAAAGTGCTTGTGCATGCAGCAGAGAGACCATGACGTTTTCAAACTTAGTTTGGTGTGCGTGCAAATCCTGCATTGCCGATCCTTGGTGAGTTACAGCTACTCCTGCTGAAACAAGGCTAATGGAGATACCAATGGCCTCGATAGCAGGGCCGGCTTTAGTGCTGGTGGCGCCCTGTGCAACAATGTTTGTTGGTGTCCCAAATGATCACCTACACCACAGACTCCCTCACTACCACCCATTGACAGTCTCCCTCAAATCTCCATAACCACACTCTTTCTCAGATGCATTTAATTTGATTTACAGCACCACTCATACCCGTGTACGGTGTCAAAGCACCTACATCACAAACAGTACACAGAGACAATCATTCATATGTGTGTAATTCACTGTATAGGGAAAGTTACATAAGACAAAGTACTACACGGTGTTGAAGCCACATGACAACCATACTAGTAGGCAGTATAGTTTGATAGCTCACTGTTCTATGTTAGGATTTTAACTTATAAATTGCAAGTAACAAAAGGATCTCTCTGACAAAAGCAGTAACCTACTAACCTAGTTAACATTATGTGCACTTTGGGATCTGCATGGCACATGTTCTTGGCAGCATGCACATTAACCCTCTGTGCTACCTTTCCAGGATTCAACCCTTCCACTGGACAAAACTCTGATCTCTCTCTAGGAAGAACATTAATCACTGAAGTTATCATGACATTGTTATTGTTGCTGAAAATTGCTGTAGGCCAGGGAGGAAGCAGCAAGTTTTTCAAAACCATAATATACTTGCAAACACTACGCACCCACCCGAAATAGGTACCTAGTGTAGTCACACCGTTCACACCGCCCTTACCTGCTCAAAATTCATGTGACCTCAGTGACAGAGTCACAGTGACTGGATCACTGTTGCTCTAGGTTTTTGCTACTTTGTAGGCCCGCCCGCAAGACTGGAGATGAACTTCAGTATGTATTGTGGTAGACAGGCCTTCAAGGTTAACCCACAATTGATGCCACTAGCGTACACCTGCTTGTGCTAAGACATCAGGCCTTCTAAGTTCTTTCAGGGCCTTCAAAGGTTAAGCATGGGAATATGCTCCCTCAGTTGGGTGGTCTGTTGGTCTGGTCACCTTTTTTCAGTTGCTCAGTTCCAAATTCGACAGCTCTGGCCATAGTGCCACATAGTTTCCCCCACAGAACATCATACTGCTCCACTGAGAGACACTTGCACCGCCATCAGCTACAACCAAATTGTGCCCGCTATAAACACTTGGATGCGACGCAATTCAGATTATGCACTTGATAAGAGTAAAATCCTGCCTAAAAAAAAAACTAAAAGCAAACACTCATAGGGAATGCATGATTAAGTAAAGCTTGTAAATTGTAAGCAGAAACAACATGGTTACCTTAACAATCTCTCACTCACTATTCAGAAATCAGTGAGTGGTTTTACCTGAAAAGTTACGGACATGACTACAGGGCCCTGAAGGGAACCGTTTCAATGTCCATTGATTATATCCTTACAAAACGTAAGCAGTTTGGATTAAAAAGACCACGCCCATAAACACAGAGCCATGGTACACATTTCTTTTTCCGATCCACCCATCAACCAGGTATTGCAGTACATCCAGGAATGGTACACTTCCCCACCTGGGCACAACAATGCTGTTCAAAGACAGACGAGAAAACAAAAGTTGTGCTTCACTGCAAAGTCTGTAAGGTGAGGCTGATGTGTTCGGATGTGAATACAACCAATCTGACCACTTTGCAACCACTCTGTCTTGCTTTATTTAGTTATATATTTATTTTTCCTATCTAAAACCTTTTATTTCTCTCCATCCAAGGCTGCACTTGAAAAATGTCAGAAAAAGAGCATTTCCCTCAAGAGTGTTTTTTAGATCTCGCTGATCCAGCGCACATGCGCTGTCAGCGAGACATTTAGTAAGCCACTTTTGGAAGTGCTGCCAAAGCAGCGTCCAGTTTACTCTCACACGCACAAGCACGCGCGCGACGTGCACAGCACTTTTTTCTTTCGCGCGCGCGCCTGCGCACAACTCATGTTTTTTAAAATGTATTATTATTTCATATCACGGCCCGGCCGCTCCGCCAATGCTTTTTCTAATTCTTTATGGGTTGAGTAGGACGATGTGTTTTCTGCCACAAGACTAACTCAGTGTTAAAAGTTGTGACATTACACATTTTGTATCTCTAATATTAATAACCCCTAAACTATATAATTTAATCATTGCAGGCACGCCACACTCAACACGTAACCATGGGGACTTTTCTTAACCTGTGTTTCGAAGGCGAGCCTGCCACCCGCTGGCCCACTTCCCTGCTGAGGATCACACCACTCTACACACCATGGAGAAGCATAATCAAGGGACATGAGAATACAGTTAGGATGCAGCGTGGTTACTCAACTGCTTTTATGCTGTCATTTTTGGGACATATTTTGCAATTCTGCAGGTGCCACATATTTCGCATGACTATACATTTGCCGGACAAATACATCATCTTCTCTATATTTTGCCGAATTTATGAAAAAATGTGTTTCTAGAAACGGAGCAACATTTATTAACGACGCTGTCACCTGTGCAGAGACAGCCCCTGGCTGCGCTGGTCACTTTTCAGTCGCTGATGACTGGTCTTAAGTCTTAAACTGATACTAATGCATGGGGACCTTTGCGCTGACAGGGTTAATGTGCAAAAATAACAAAAAAGAAAACACTAAAGTCACAATGCCACGAAATTAACCAAATTACGCCAAATAATCTGATTTATTCTTGTCACTTATTTTAGTCAAACCGGTCGCATAATTTGATCTTCTCCTACAGCTTGCTTCCAATCGCCCTGATCATAATATTATTAAGTTTGCAAATGATCTTTGCCATCAGAGAGCTAAGACTGAATTTTACCACCACCACTGGAGCCTAGGTCAGGTGCTCAAGTAATCTGAGTCCATCGACCATGAGTTATCAATCACACCTGTTCTTGATTGATACTATTCACGTGAAGTATTCTCCATGCTCCCAACTACCCACACAGTGAACAATTTACATTGAAAGAAATGTAGCTCCATGTGCAAATTTACATTTTGTTTTATTTTTATTCACCGTGGGAAAAAGCATTGTGCCCCCCTATAGAAACCCATTCCTCTGCACCCCCACCAAGTTTGGTAGTTAACCATTCCCTTGCCCATCCTGCATTGGGAGTTATGTCAGCTCTTAGCTGGAGTAAAACTCAGACTATTTACGCTTGTCAGGAATCCCTCTGTGAAATCATGCTAGGCATTCTTAGTTTATTTCCAGCCATAAAATACATATATCTGCAGCAGAAATTGCTTATGAATAAGGCCCTATTAGTCTGTAACAAGTGTGGTTGGTCTTTCTCTCAACATTATTCTTTCCCTCCATCACAAAGGTAGAGTGGTCAGTAATGAGATCACAAGACTTCTTCAGAGTCTCTACCTCGTCTAAGACCCACCAGTCACTCAGAGGCAATGGCATAAGTAAACAAGCATTGGCATAGCCAACAGGTCTCGCTTTTAAGACCTTATAAGTATTTAGTTATGCAGCACAATATCCTTGGTGCAACAACATCAACTGTTGTACTGCTAAACACTTACAAGGTCCCAAAGGCGAGACCTATTGGCTATGCCATTGCTTGTCTTTTTCGGATCCATTTCACAGGGAAGCAACTAAATGAAAGAAGGAAAGAGAGGTTGTGAACCGTTTCTTCAAGCCACGGTTTTCAGTAAGTGAGGAGCAAGACAGAAATAGAGGGAATATTAGGAAGAGAGGGGGGCACCTGCCAGCACAGAAAAGAAGAGGACATTGTCCGTGTCTTCGCTGGGCAGTAAGGAAGAGACAGAGTCTGCCCGTCCCCGAATGTCCACGAAAGGAAGCCAAGCCTTATCTGAATGCCTTTGCTGTTTCTGCCGTCCTGGGACACAGAGGAGACTCACACAGGGGGCGGCTGGTCACTCACCTGCAGACTAGAGAAATAATTAAATTATGGGGTGCCACCAGGCTCCACTCCAGCCTCTCTTTCAGTCGTCCCTGGTCTCTTCTGCCTCAGTCATGCACACTTTTTATTGTATAACCCCCAAAGCGCTTGCGCTGACTCCAGACCCCACCCTAAGGGAGAAAGACAGAGTAGACATCACTGCACGCGGCGCATCATGATGCAGCCACCTAGGTCAGAGGTCACAAGTGGATTTTTAATAAATAATAGAGGCTAGCCTCAATGAAATAAAATCGGGTGACATCACAGACATGATTCCGGACGGTGCGCGCAGCACCATCAACAGCAGCTGCATTTTTTTTCAGATAGTGCTTGTTGTTTGCTCGGTCACGGTCACGCCTCACGGTCCAAATCAGCCCAAGCACCAAAAACGGCCCCCTATCCCAAAACTGGCCCCCACCCCATCCAGCCTACTGGGGGATTGCCAGGTGCCCGGAATTGCCAGTCCGGCCAGTCCGGCCCTGGCTGTGCCTCATTGCCTGCTACCACTCCCACACACCATCTGAACTTTCCACCAGACCACATTGTTGCATTCATTCATCCCATTTTCAAGGGCATCCTAAAGGAGACATATAGCACTTTCAAACACTTCTTGGTGACTGAAAAAATAGAACCATACACTTAAAATAGATGTGGACCAGTGCACAGAGTAATGCTCATAAGAATTCGATGCCACCATGCCCAGGAGAAAGGGAGGGGATCTGCACACTATACAAAGGCTAGACGATATAACCCATAGAACACACAGATTTTAACAGCTGATAAAGTCTGCGATCCCACCCTGTTTTACCATTTTCCCATTCCAGACAAATATATATCCAATCATTGAGTCCTGTTGCCTGGACTGATACACATGTGATTGATATACCCATGTGACCCAGCGATAAACATATATCTTACCTTACTGCATAGATAAAAAAATGTGCCGTTTGCAGAGTCTGACAACAACATAACTCGAAGTGCTCTATAGTGTAAATGCGCAAACAATGCCCGTGCCACTCTGAGTATAGTTTGGTGGGCACATGCCTACATTATTACACAACTAACTGTGAGTCTCAGTGCAGCTTGAGACACATACATGAGGTGCCCACCGAAATATTACACTAACAAGCGTACGTTGATACAAGCAATATTTACTTTAGAAGAGTTACCTGTGCACGAAATTTCCAACCTGTAGCAGAGTGACAGCACAAGCAATGCCAGGGCATACATGATGCAGGCAGAGGACTCGAGCAGGTGCAGCGCGCCATGTAAAATAACTGCTCATGCAAGGGGTGTGGTCTGTGAGACCTCCAGTGCCATCATCAGGCCAGGACTGCCTATTTAGGTCAAGCTAGACAGCACATGCGTTGTCTCTTCCAGACCTGCTGTAATATGTCTGTGTGCTTCTTTCCAAACCCCTTTCTTGCCACTGCTTTTCATTTGTCTACGTCAGTGTACTTTAAAAATCCTTGCTTGCTGGTGGTCAGTCCTACGTCTTTATCCCTCCTTTCTCTCTTCTGTTCCTCCCATAGATCAGGGACTTAATGCTGTCTCATTCCGCTATGGTTCTTTATCTTTTCTTTGGGGGACTATTTTTTTCTTGGTTTCCTGCTCTGTTATTATTTGTCTGTGTGTAGCTTCAGTGCCCTGGTTGCTTGCATCCAAATATAGCATTATTCCTCCCACTTCCTCGTAATGCCACAGTTGTTCCTTTTTTACATCTGCCTCCCCCACCATGGCTTCTGCTCCCATGCTTGTGTTTTTTTATTAGGCTTTTGCACTTTTCGATCTCAACCGTAATTTAGGCTTTTTTAGTAGGATATCTCCTTGGTTTGGGCTTCCTTTTGAGGGGGATTGGGCTTGTTTTTAAGGTATGGCCTGCAAAGATTTTTCATTTTGCCCCTCTTTTTCCTGACTTTTCATTAGTCCTGTGTGGGTCTCTTACTTTTCCTGCAGTTCTACTGACTGAAGCATACTTTCTTGCATTGACCAATGCTTTTTTGGTAAATATTCTTTTCCCCCTAGGCGCCCGCTTTTACTTTCACAATGGCAGCACCTGCATGCACTTCCACCTCAGGGCAAGAGGGTTTCTTGGACCTTATGTGACAATATAGCCAAAAACAAGGTGAGAAGTACCTTCCGAGACTCCTGGTGAAGAGGGCTTGTTTTAATACGCGAAATCTCAGGGGCTGCATTTGTGGCATACTATGTGCTTTCTTTTTGTTTCCCTGTCAGCAGCAGTGAGACCGATACTACAGCAACCAAGCCATCTTTGGAGCTGTCACAAGAAGCACACTAAAGGAGAAACCACATCTGGCATGTTTCTCCAATACTTGTGCTCCTCTGCACAAAGGTAGCAGATACTGTGCAGCCAAAGACAGAACTGGCAGAAATAGTCAGCTGAGGCAGTGGTGCGTAGATTCATCACTAAATAGAAAATGTTGTCCGTGTTCTTCACTCTTATAGGTTCATTAGGTAACTAGATGAAGCAAAGTAAAAAAAAATCTTCATTGTCAGTGCACCCCTGCTAAAACAAGCAGCCTTTAAAGCTTTAATTGTCTGGTAATCTGCTTGGTGTCTCTTTTTTCTGCTTTCTACATTCATACAGACAGTGCGAAACCTGGGCTATTTATAGTTGTGTTCGACAATTTTTCCCTGGAAACACAAACAAATTCCTTTATGCAGCAATAGTTATCCAGAGACCAGAAGGCTGCGCTGCGCTTATCTTAATGCCACTGGCTGTGTAATTTGTGGAGACCATGGAACATTCCACGTCTCCTATTGTGCTGAGGGGTGGTCTACCTAAGCCGCTGCCCCGTGAGCGTACCTTAATGGTTTGGCCTGGCATATGCTGGGACAATGTCTATTTAGTAATAAATAGCCCACAGCTCTGGGCGTGGCTCAGTTCGGAGCTGGCCACTACTGTGAACAAGCCTCCGCGTATCATCATTGCCAGCTGCCGCCAGGCCTATGCCACAATACTACACTGGTGACGAGGTGGTGTCAGCTTTCTGCTGTCTTACCTCTCACCCACCGTGCTGCACGCCACTGCCCCTGGAAGAGCGCTCCCGCCACGCCTCCTAAACCCGCAGCCCGGCCTGTCCGTGCTGCATGACAGGCCCAGCCTGCACATCTGCGTGGCGCCACTGCCGGCGGCTCCACCTGCCAGCTGACCCTGCTGCCCTCTACCGGCAACCCAGCCTGGATTCTTGCAGTGAGACTAGCTGCGCGGGCGCATGCGTGCAGTCCTGTGATCTTGACCCCGTGTCGTTGTGGCGCTCTACGCCGCAGGGGGGAGTCTTTACACTGCCTGCTGCCACAGTTTATGGTAAGCCGCGCTGCGCAGGCCTGCAGCTCCCTGGCCACCCAGCTGCAAGGTACCTGTCCTGGGACACACGTGGCACATCCTGCAGCCTGCTCCAGCGAGGCACTAAGCTACCTCTGCAGAGGTAGTCTTCTGTCCCCCGGGTGCCTCCTCTTGCCTCCACTGGCTCCAGGGGCTGACGCTTGAGCCCTGCCATTCTCTGCAGGCACCTGGCCACCTGCTCCTACAGGACACACACACTCCCTGCTCTTGCTTCATGACCCAGGCCACAGAAGCTTGTCCTTGGCTGACCACGCTGGCATTTACTCACGGCTGCCTGTCGCATAGCGGACACTCTGCCACGCCCTGCCTTCGGTGGTGTCTACAGCCTCCTGCACCGGTTAGGTGTACACTCTTCCTATTTATCACCGCTACTGTCTCTCTGGCATGTATGTCTTCCATCCCGCCTCTAGAGCCCTTCACTGTCACGGGCGGCTGCTCTCTCATGCTGCACGGTGGAAGGCATGGGTAGAGCGGTTAGAGAAATTCTTCGACGCCGCTGACATCCCTGACCCACGGTGAAGACCCATACTCCTCCACCTTGGAGGTGCAGAAATCCACAAAATAGCAATGCCCACATGGAGCACAAAGCTACAGCAGCCATCAAAGAAGAACCAGTCTGTGCCGTCCACACTGAAACCCGTGAACCCCGACAAAGACCCAGGAGGTCCTCAGCCCAAAGCTCCAGACAGAGCCCAAAGACTCGCCTCTGTGGATGGTGTGGTGGCCCACTCCCACATGATGGCGCCTGCCCAGCCCAAAGAAAACCCTACAGTGCGTGCAGAAAGCTCAATCATTTTTCCAAGGTCTGCCGCTTGAAGCCACAGCGACTGCCACAAGGCCCACTTTGCATGGTGCGCGCACTCGAACCGCTCCCAGATGACTCATCAAGCGGTGACAAGGAAGAAGACGAGGCCGCCACTGTGCATGTGTTACACATGCAACACGCCCTCTCTGCCTCCCCGCTAGCAGCACCCATGTGCACTATCAATGTGCAAGGCCACCCAGTAGCGGCGCTCATCGATACAGGTGCAACCATCAACTTCAACCATCAACCTCTACAGGCTTTTGCCCAACCTGCCAGCCCTCCACAACACCAACGTCCATGTGTACGCATTCGGTGCCCACACCAGTCAGAATATGCAGCGTCTTCCAAGCGGAGCTATCTCACGACCAAGTTCACCAACAGTCCAAAGTATACTTCTCCCATGAAGGGTCTGGATACTTACTCAGCTGCCGTACTGCACAGGACAATCACCTCATCCACTTTGCCTTTCCCTTGCTGGCTCATGAACTGGTATGCCTGCTGACCGAGTTCACACCCCTCTTCAAAGGGATTGGATGCCTCAAAGGCTTGGCTGTCCAGCTGCATAAAGACAAGTCTGTAGCCCAATTGCCCTCAGGCACAGGAGGATTGCCTTCCATCTCCACCCAAAGGTCGAGGCTGAACTCCGTGTGTTGGAAGCAGCTGGAGTCATTGAGCAAGTGCTGTTGCAAGCATTTCTGCTCATACACAGAACTGTGCACAGAGACCTAGGACATTAGTGAATTGTGGTGTACCAGAAACTCACCTCAGTATCTAGAAAACCCCAACCAGTTAGCATCAGTGTCACATTAGCTCTTCGTCCTATAGAAAAGTAACAAATGATTAGACAACCAAGAACATGCGACTTAGGACCATCTCAGGAATGGAGGAAAGTGAGAACAAACTTTTGTTATACTCTCATACCGGTCCAGAACAGGAGTAAAAATGAGACAGAGTAAGGTTAAAATATTTATTTTAACAACGTGATCTCAAACGCAGTATTTTAGTCAACATAAGCATACATATGATTAAAAATAAAATGGTCAGCATGGTTACAACTCCATAAAATACAAAAGGAGGAATCATACTACAATGCTAGTGCAAACAGGTGTTAAAGTGCCTAGTTTAAACAGCCTCCCTATATAGGAACTATGTATTATAAGCTATAGAAGGTCTCTTGTGCTTGTTTTGGGGGACCCCATTACCTTTCCGCTCAGTAAGTGTAAATTACATCTGGATCGGTAAGTCTCTCTGCAACCCTGGAATCATCATGTGTGAAATTATGGCAAGTGTGCTATGATAAGGGCGCCAGAATCTTGCTCGGCTTGCAGCTGCCAAAATGTTGTGTCTAGAATGTGTTACACGGACATGCCGATAAACAGGCTCACATATTATGATAACCTTGATGGCTCAGCACTCACTGTGCAGACTGGGGGCACGATGTATGCCTAGAGATGTCGAAAAACAAACCTTTTCTCATGTATAGACCTTCCGGAAAGCTAACTTGCAAAAAACAGCTAAGCAGTGTCTTGTGCAAAAGCAAGGAAAAGGTAAAATGGTGTTTAAACTTCTAATAAACCATGCTAACATAACATGCATGCAAAAAGAGGCCTTAAACCATACTACAGTGCGTGGTCCCACCCGGTGGGATTCCCATCGTAGTCGTAAAGAAGCCATCAAGCGGGGGCACCACCTGACACCCACGGTAGATGACATCATTGACGAACTCGCGGGGTCCAAGTGGTTCTCAAAGATGGACCTCCACTCAGGGTACAATCAGATCCCTCTGCTCCAGGACTCTCGCCCAATCACTACCTTCTCCACCCACGCCAGTCTCTGGAGCTACACACGCCTCAACTTGAGAATCCGAAGCGCATCCGAAGTGTTCCAAAACATCATCAAGACTGTCCTGCAAGGGCTGGAGGGGTGCTCAACATGAGCGATGATATCTTGGTGCACGCTCCCTCCAAGAGGCCCTTGCCCCCACATCGGTGTTAGGAGTCCGCAGCTTTTTGGGTATGGTCACATACTGTCAACGCTTCATCAGAAATCTCTCAGATCTGACTGGCCCTCTGTGAGATCTTACCAGAACCACCACCCTCTGGACATGGGGTCCAGAGCAAGAAAAGGCATTCCAGCAAACGAAGGCAGCACTATTCGCGGTCACCACGCTAGTCTACTTTGATCCCTGGCATGACTCCCTGCTTGTAGTTGACGCCAGCCCCACAGGCCTAGGAGCTGTGCTAGCGGAACAACAAGTCTTTGGCGGATGGGCACCTGTCGCCTAAGCATGCCGGACCCTTACACCCATCAAGCAGCGGTATTCTCAAATTGAGAAAGAAGCCATTGCGATCCTATGGGGGTGCCGCCACTTTCACATATACTTGTATGGCCATCCATTCACAGTGAACACGGATCACAAAATGTTGATTCCGCTGTTCCAAGGCTCCTCGTCTCATCCTCCTCTGCGAATAGAGAAATAAATCCTGCAGCTGCAAGAATTCCAGCTCACTGTGGAGTATAGACCTGGCACCCGGAATCCAGCTGACTTTCTGTCGCGACATGCCAGGCCAGCCACCTCTCCAGAAGCGGCTGAGGCAGCAGCCACAGAAGATTACGTGATTTTGGTGGTGGAAAGGTCCCGGCCTCTCCCTATATCCCTGCAAGATGTCATAGCAGCCACCGTGGCTGATGACTGCCTCCAAATCGCCATCCAGGCGGTTTCCTCAGGCGACTGGAGGCTCCTACAGAGCTCTTCATCTCCAAGGACCATAGCAGCCCAAGCACCCTTGAAGTCCCTGCACCAGGTCCGTCATGAATTGTCGGTATCAGCTGACGCCTGTCTACTGCGAGGCCCGCGCCTTGTCTTGCTGGAGAGCCTTACCAGACAGGCAGCCCTTCTGGCACATGGTGCCCACCAAGGAATTGTCAAATCGAAAAACAGACGTTGCAGCAAAGTCTGGTTCCCAGGCCTGGACCAACAAATAGAGTCAGTGGTGCAGCACTGCCCAGTATGCCTAGAAACGAGTCTACCAAGCAAACCGGCGCCAGTGATCACTGAAGCAGCTCCGAGCGCCCCATGGGAGAGAGTAAGTGCTTACTTTGGCAGTCTGCCAGTAGGAAAGTACATGCTGGTGGTAGTAGACATTTTCTCAAGGTATCCAGAAGTCGAGTTCATTACATTTACGTCTGCAGTGGAAGGGATCCCTAAGCTGAAAAAAGACAACCAAGTAAGACTGTTCCATTTGTACCTCATCCCAAAAGATGTGTGTATTGGATTGCACATTCCCTTTTGTTATGTTCTGCATATTTGCCTAGTGTTTAAGTTCTGTTAACATGTCCCTTCTGGTCAAAGAGGAATGTAATGTTGTGGAGACTGTAGAACATTCCACGTCTCCTATTGTGCTGAGGGGTGGTCTCCTTAAGCCACTGCCCCGTGAGTGTGCCTTAATGGTTCGGCCTGGTGCACGCTGGGACAACGTCTGTTTGGTAATAAATAGCCCAGGGCTCTGGGCATGGCTCAGTCGGGGGTGGCCACTACTGTGAACAAGCCTCCATGTATCATCATTGCCAGCTGCCCCCAGGCCTAGGCCACAATACGACAGGCTGCAACCAGAGTTAATTAAATCATGTGAGGTCAGGTATGCACAGCCAGCATATGTGCAGGTTAGCACCAAGTCCCGTCTGCAGAGCTGCATCTGAACAGATTTCCCATCTGGCTTCAGCGCAATTGAAGCAGCTGAGATTCCTCTGGGTATTCCAGTTCCACCCAGGGTGTGGACGGAAGCAAGCTGGGGGCACCAGGGAATTGGCCTCCTGACAGGTTCTGTGAAATATGTCTTCTGCCTACCACACACACACAACTTGGAGAAAGGCAGCGTTCTTTCTATGTTCTGGCACCTCTCCAGGTGGAACCACACGTTTTACACATTTCACTTGATTTATTTCCCTAAAGCCAGCGATGTATAGTAAATACATTTCCTACCATGAAATCTGAAACGCATGATTCTGAATTTAAGATAGACATTTTATGTTTAATATCATATGACACTGTCACAGTAAGAATACAAAGACTTTTTCACTAGTAAATTTAATAACAAGCAGACAATGAGAGGGTTAACCAGGTCTTGTGAACTTTTAATCGTGACATCCTATCTGCATACACATCACTGCACTCTTTTTTATTGCATTAGGCAGTTCTCAAAATAAGACCAGTGTCCGCACAGCCTGCATTCACCTCAACCTTTTGCATACACTCACATATTAAAATCCCAGCCCAGAATGCTAATGTTACTGTGCCTTTACTTCCAAAGACTGTGTTCTTCAAGCCGAACATATCTAACTTTTGCTCTGGCTTTATTTAGTTTAATCTGGGTTGCAGCAATATCTCTGTGCTGCCCTGTATGCTGCTGTGCAAACCCCATCTGTGTTTCTCCTTTGCTCCCTCGCTGCCGTTTGCCGGGATCAGAAGAATCCTATATGGTGAGCAGCGCCATTAGTACACAGCAAGTTACACATTTATTTCTGGTTCGGAAATCGGAAGATGTAACCCGGCCCGATTGGATGCGCGGGGGAATGCCACAGAGCAACCACCGATGCAGATACGCGACCCTGGTGAAGGAATGGGTGAAGGAAGTCGTTGAGCCAGAGAAAGTGATACGTAGCCAAGGCACCAAGAGAGACTGAGATCTAGTATGTTAGTTGAATGCATTCCAAAACAGTAATCAAAGGCACAGATTCAGGTGCTGGGAGTGACACTGAAGGCGATCAACAGGCACCCAGAAGATTGATTCCTGAAACAGAATTGTCTTTAAATAAACTTCAAAATTGTTGCTTTAAGAAAAATATAAAAGAGAAAAAAAGTATTAAGAAAATTCCCTAGGGCCAAGGCTGCCGTAGAAGAGTGGGGTTGCCATTTTTAGACGAAGACAGATTAGGGCTAGCGATGTCTCATGAAGACTGCTGTATATAAGCTGAATGAAATAACCACAATTATTAACAATAATGAGTTTTGCTAATTCTGCACAAATACAGCTGATTTCAGATTATTCGAAGTCTGCTTGCTACTATATTCTACTTAAGGTCTGACTGAAGACAAACGAGTGTTTCCTTGCCAAGACTAGATGTAGAGTAGTGATTGCTGTGACATTACCAGTTGTTGTATTAGAATTAATAACCTCTTATGAGTATTTCTTCTGCTATACGTCCCCATAGGGATACCCCTACACCTACATTACCTGCTCATTCAGTGGATCAAGCAAAACGTAAGGCTTCATATTTAGATGCTTCAGAGGGGGATTTTACATTAAATGTTTATTCTGAATTAGTGGAAGAATACGCACATGCCCTGAATGCTAAGGATTGCTATGTTTGCGCACACATACCTGCTTCAGCTCCTGAGGATATAACCTATTATCACATTCCACATTCATATAGATTCACTTATAGCATATTACCTAGTTTATTTCACAGGTTGAACCATTTTGAGGATTATTTTTCCAATTATGATTTTATTCTTTCAGAAGTTCCCCTTCATAAGAAAATGAACCCACACCCTCGAGCCAAGGAGATACAGACAGCTTGGTATTTCTTTAGGTCCCCTAGTAGAATAGACAGTGCTAAGGCTTATCAACACAATTTGATATGCTTCATGAGTCCACTACAGATGACATTTATTCAGTGTTTATAAGAAAAGAGAGCTCACATATTTCATATGGCAACAGAAAAGGAAGATGTTTTAAATAATGTGGAGAGAAAGGAAGAAGATCAGTAGAAAGCAAAGAAGATTGCAACTAGACAAATGACAGAAAGAAAAGCTATACATTTACAAATGAATGACCTACACTAGAACTCGTTAATAAACAAATGCAATCCACCCATATAACATAGGCGAAAAGATAGGAAATAAGGTCTGGAGTTTGATGTGCTCCCTACAACGGTGGGAAGCATGTGGTGTTCTTTAAATACCCCTCACACACAAAAAGGGTCCTTGGTGTCATGCTTCGTCCTATGGGTCTTCGCGTCCCTCTACGGAATGTGGCGTGCTACTAACCAACGGATTCGCGGGAGGACTGATGTAATCACTATGTGTGGTGTGTGAGGGTAGTGAGTGGTAGGGTCAGGCGTGAATGGATAAGTGACTGTTAAAAAATACCTGGCATGTGAAGGCTAGATATAATTTTGATACACCTCCCTGCTTTTATTGTTAAAATAGTGTGATAGAGGTTTTTTGTATTTAATGTACATAACCTCCTGTGTGCGTCAACATGTTTCGAAGCATAAAGCTTCTTCTTCAGGACGGGTGCACAGATCACTACACTACTCACATGCGACAGTCTACTACCGGCTCTACATAAATAATATTATGTGTAGAACATAGCCAAATGTGCCTACTATGGTAATTGGCCTTGAACCAGGTAATGCCTTCAATGTCAATATGAGTAGTGGTACTATCTGCTACAAACATCCCTTCCTCGGGGCCTCTAACAGAAATGCTGAAATCATCCAGCATTCACTATCACATGTATGAGGACGATACTCAACTATACCTGAAGATTGCCTCCCATGGGGACATCCAGTCCCTCTATTCAGTCTTGCTGGAAACACAAAACTGGCTGACACGTAACCATCTGAAACTAAATACTCTAAAAACAGAATTCATCCTTATCTCACCCCACAAGCAATCACCGGTCATTGAACAATGGTTGAATCAGCTTATGGCTCTTAACTGCAGACCTCACCTAGTGGCCTCGGCATAATTGCTTTGTATCATACTAGACAAGAGACTGGACATGCACAAACACATCAGTTCCCTCACCAAAGGAGCAAACTTCCAACTCAGCATCCTTAGGAAGCTCAAACCCTATCTCCCGGCTCATGACCTAATGGTTGCAGTGCAATTTATTCACTCACGCACTATTGTTTGCAGTAGTAGTAACTAGGTCCTGAGGAAGGCCATGATCAACACATAATCACGATTGGCTGAAACATTTAGACCCTCCCATTTGTTTGAACAGCATGCTCGTAAATTCTATCAGACCGCACTTACACTGTTTCTTAACACTTGACACCACGAGATAGCTAATAAACTTTTTCTCTCTTGGTAGAAAATTTTAACCTCACACTCTATACACTGCATAATGCATTTTTCATTCACACTGATTTCATGCTCCATTGGTCTTAGGAGATCTAGCCACTGGATCGAATTAAAACATCCGCAAGCTCCTCCTAACACGTGTAGGGAGTTGCAGCTCCTTGGCTGCACTAGGCTTGCAGCCAAGAGGAGATCTCAGATGATGAAGCATTCCACCTCGGTGGGTGATGAAATTTCGTCCTCTTAAATAGGTCTTCCTGTGTTTTTTTCCATTCCCTGTTGTTGTGCTTCATGCACTGTCTGTGCTTTTCATGAGACCTGCGGATTTTGTGTTTTGTCATATATAAAGTGGGGATATATCCGCACAGATCTTTAAAACTTTCCTTAGACCCTTTCCTTCTCCGGTTTTGTATTATAATATACACAATTATTCTTTGAAACAATATAAAATCTCAAGCTTTCAGATCTGACCAAGCTACATGAGAATTTTTTATTAACAATTCCAGACACATAACAAGTAATGTTAGCAGGAAAAGGGCAGTAGCATCACTGTCACACAAATTAATTAGCATAAGCCTCTTCATTTCATGTGACATTTCTCATCATAACATTTTAAAGGATCATAATAGGAATTTTCATCAGCATCATTATCACCTTCTAGTTTTTTGAGGAGGAATGATGGAGTAGACTCTTTATTTTTTAATACAATTAGTGAAGAACACACACACCTTGATAATATATTTTTCAAAAAGAGTATAGGCCTGTATTATAATCATTCCAAACCCTTCAGCTTTGCCTTTCAGACAAGACCATATACTCTATTCATCTAGGCTAAACCCATCAGTGATTTTGGGTACTTCCTTTAAACTATTAGGTATACTCCATCAGAACCCTGAAACTTTTCCCAAATAGACTCAAAAGGATGACCACCCACTGGTGAACTCAGGACACTTCTTGAAAATGCAATAGATGGCTGTGTCTCAAGCAGATGAGATAGAACTGGAAATATGGGAGTGAGAAATAGCACTGATGTAAAGGATCTATCAGAAGATATATTGATGCTCTGTAGATGTACTTTTCAACACCACAAAGGAAACATGGTTGTTGTCAGCCGTATTTGATACAAAAAAATCAAAGGAGGGAGTAAGAGGTAAGAGCAATAGGTTCACTTAGCCTTCCAACTTAATACACATAATCAAGGAAAGTGAACCAAGGCATAGAAAAAGATTGTTCAGGAAAGTATGAAGAGGACTTCATTCAAGACCTACACCCACGTATTTGACCTCAAAGTGACATGTTTTACCAAACTAGGGATGATTTTGTGGGTAGCATCTTCATCGGATCTTCTTCACTTGAGTGCCCTATTCTCCAAGTGAAGGATGTCCTCTTTCCTGGAGTTTGACTGTCTGCTTGGAGACAGTGGTGAAGTGTGAAGTGAATTTAAAATGATCTCCAATCCCAGAAGAAAACTAGTTTTAATTTTGACAATAAATAAAATGGGTAGGCATAAGGTTAAAAACAAGAACAATGTTGTTAAGAGGAATTACTTATCCCACACATCTGTGGTCTGACGTATGGTCAACATGTTTCAGTCACGAATAGCCCTGGTGGGTCTGTGGCTTTTATCAGGACCAGGTGAAATAGTAGCCCTCAGATTTTGAGGAAACCTATGTAAGTGGCTTTCCCTTACATGTATCTTTGTCCACAGAATTGTTCATAGATGGACATGTTGAAAATGTTAGCCTGAAAGTGGTCTGAAAAAGATAAAACACAAACACTTAAAGGAGAGCACAAAATGCCACGTGAGGGAATGCATTTGCACATGAAATAACAATCCCCCCAAAAAACCCTGAGTGGTGTGCTCATCTTCAAACAATCCAGTGACATGATGCTAGAAGGCATCTTTAGTATTGTGCAGATATTACTTCTGAATCCATATGTATTAACAAAGAAACTGATGATACAAGGCAAATCGCTCCTCTTAATCCTTGTGTCTTAAAGATAGTAATAATACAAGGGATTGTAGCTAACATAATCAAACAATTGAACCATGTTTTTTGAAGGGAAAAAAGGTGCATTAAAAACATTTGTGAGAAGAATAAATATCAAAGATTCCAAAAATTTACCCTATTGGAAGAGAGGATATTGCCTAATGAAGTTGGGGAGGGCCTACAGGTCTGTTCACATCTGAGTTGTAAAAAAAAGGTGATAGGCAAGGTTTCATTACCAAGGAAAAATGAGAGCTGGATTATCACGGACGCGCATGTGGAAGTGCCTGCTAGTGGATGCCTATGCATTTTTACTGATTTTAATGTGTATGACTCCTTTGTTTGCACTATGATACTTTATTGCTGCTAATATTGTTTTTAAGGAAATAATTTTTAGCCCACCTTAGTTGTTGCTCGTTTTTCGGATCTCACTCACATTTGCACTTTAATTCAGCCGGTTGCACTCCTCGTTCCACTGCGGGCTCTCTGGTCCCGATTGTTGTGGAGGGAGTCAACTTCCGTTTTCGAGTTAGTTGAGGTCGGTGTTCTAGTCGCCTCCTCTCCCCTTTAAAAACAGATGAGCAATCGAGTGCGCAGCGGACGCGCATAGTGGGCGCGCCGGCGGCGTGCCAAAGGCAAGCCCGTCTGCGCCCGTCCGCGCCCCGGACGTGCCCAGGGCCAGCCATGCTGCTAGATTTGTCTCAGAAGCCATGGCGTGCCAGCCTGCTTACACTCGCGCTGAACTGCTATCAATGGACCCGGTCACTAGAACAGGTCTGACACACTGTGATGCTATCCCAGATCTTGCAGGGGGGTGCCCCAGTTGCAGCTTCCACCTTGCTACTAATTTCTCTAGTGGGGGACTTACAGTGGGGAAGGAGCAGGGCGTTCTGGCAGCACTTATTAAAGCCAGCTCAATGGTGAGACATGCAGAAAATATTTTTGATCTAATTGTAGATTGTAAGCTTGATGTATTGTTCATCACCGAAACATGGCTTGGGGAGTCATGTGAGCCGGTGGTTGAACTCGCTGTCCCCAGGGGCTACCACTTAGCTTGTGCGGATCGCACGACGGGGAGAGGGGGGCGACTGCTGTGGTGTTCAGGGATCACTGGGCCTTTGCTTGTGAGACCTCTGTGGAGGTCTCGGAGGGTGAGGCCCTGGATTTTTCATTCACCCTATCGCCCCATTTCACGCTGGGTGGTACGCTGATTTACCGCCTCCGCCGGCCAGATTGGTGCCTTCCTAAAGACTCTGGGGGAGGCTATCGCTGGACGGGCTCTGTGCTTCCCTAAATTCCTCCTTTTGGGCGATTTCAACATACATTTAGATAACCCGGAGTCCCCTGACGCCACGGGTCTATTGGACCTTCTGGCCATGACACAGCTGACCCAGTGGGTCTCCAAGCCCACCCACTTCAGGGGTCATCTGATTGACCTGGTATGTTCAAATTTTGAATTGCATACGAAAGATCCATTGCCTGTCTCCTGGTCTGATCATTCACTGATTACCTTCTCTTGGGATATGAGGAAACCTTCTTGTAGGCGACTTGTTCCATCTGGCCCCCCCACCCGTAAGATTGATATTTTGGGATTAATGGAGGCCCTTAGGCACTCTCAGGTCGACTGTGCTGCCAACCTGGAGGAGGCGGTTGACCGGTTTAACACCTGAGTTAGCCGGGGGGTTGAATCCTCAGGCAAACCTCTATCTACCAAGGTTCACCGGCCTTCTCCCTCTCATCCCTGGTACTCCCTTGCCTTAAAGGAGATGAAACTGGGCTGTAAGAAGTTGGAACGTCAGTGGAGGACTGCCTACTGTCCTGCAGCTAAGTCCGAGTTGCGTGCAGCACAGAGACTCTACTATACAGCGGTCAGGAAAGCTAAGAGCGTTTTTTACGCTGCTAGAATAATGAAAGCCAATAACAACGGTAAAGAGATTTTCTCTATTGTTAAAAGCTTTATGTCACCTTGTGCGGAACACAAGGCCACTCCAGACTCCACAGGATGGTGTGAGGAGCTATCAGCATTCTTTATTAATAAAATACAAATAATCCAAGAATGCTTGGATCTATCAGTGCCACTTTTGAACCCCTCCCAATACCTCCCCTCTGTATCTCCCGTAACACATCACTCTCGCAGTTTACTCCGGCTGAGGAATCTGACATTCTTTCTATTCTGAAATCTCTCAAGTCAGGCTCACCCTCTGACCCGTGTCTGGCTAGAGTCCTAGCAGGAGTGGCTGATGTTGTTTGCACTGAAGTAACGACCATTGTCAACTGGTCACTTCAGGCGGCGATTGTGCCGGGACAGTGGAAACAAGCCAAGCTTCTTCCTCTCCTTAAGAAGCCGACAGCGTACCCTGCGGTTCCTGCCAACTATCGCCCTATTTCTTTACTACCTGCATTGGCGAAAGCCTGCGAGAAAGTGGCCTTTCGCCAACTAGATGCCTTTGTGGAATCTTCGGGGGCTTTACATCCGGCCCAGTCAGGTTTCAGAACATCTTTTAGTACAGAGACAGCACTGGTGGAAATGGCAGAGGCAATCAGGGAGTGCTTGGATGGAGGTGGCAGAGCGGCTCTGATTTTATTGGACCTCTCTGCCGCCTTCGATACGGTCCCTCACCAGCTTCTCCTTTCCCGCCTTTCCGCCATTGGCATTTCTGGGGTAGTGTAGACCTGGCTGGAGTCCTTTTTGGATGCTCGTACCCAGCAAATTTGGATACCTCCTTTCTCATCCTCGGCCAGGGAGGTCGCAACTTGAGTCCCTCAGGGCTCGACTCTGAGCCCTTTGCTTTTTAACATCTATCTGACTCCTTTGATCTACCTGGCTGAAGAGCTGGGGGCCAAAATTATGGCCTATGCCGACGACACCCAGCTTTTATTTACTTGGAACAGCCTGACCTGTGCAATGGGGCTGCTCAGAGCTGCCTTGCCGCTGTGTTCACATGGCTAGCACAGGCTAAGCTAAAGTGCAATGAGGGGAAATCGGAAGTTCTTCTCTATGGCCAATTTCCGCCACACTTTGTAGAGGCTTTGTGGCCCTCCAATTTTCCCCGTCCACTTTCTGAGGGAGGTCAGGCAAAAAATTTGGGGGTTTGGTTAGGGGAGGATCTCAGATTCTTCGATCACATCAAGAGACTAACGGGTGTCTTTTTCGGTACACTCAAGTCACTTAGTAGATTTTTCCCTTTGCTTCCTCAGCCAGCCAAGGAAATGGTGGCTCGGGCACTTATTTTGTCCCGTTTAGATTATGCAAATGTGCTTTTAATTGGCATTCCGGGATATTTAGTGAACAAACTCCAATTGATCCAAAATGCAGTGGCCAGACTCTTATTTAACATCCCTAGGAGAACCAGCATAAGGGCACACCTCCGTGACCTCCACTGGCTGCCTCTGGCCCAGAGAGTGCAGTTTAAAAACCTCACTTTAGCACATAGAGTCGGCATGACTCCGGACCCTCTTATATTAGGAAACATGTGGCCTTTTATACTCCTCAACGGTCTTTGCGCTCTGCCTCTCACCGTTTGATGGCCACCCCCGCTTCCGACGCTCCAGATTGGGGGGGTCAGTCACTCTCGGTCAAGGTAGCCTTGCTCTGGAACAGTCTTTCTGTCGCCTTACGCCACACGCAGAATCTCGGTGCCTTTAAGAGACTTCTCAAAACCCACCTTTTTAATCAAGCTTCCTTTTAATCTTCTCCTTCCGCATATCTGAGTCCGTATCGCGCCAGGATACTCCAGAGTAATTGTGCGCGCTATTAGTCTCTTATAACATAACATAACATAACATAGCATAACATAACATAACATAACATAACATAACATAACATAACATAACATAATATAACATAACATAACAATAAGGTGCTTATCTGAATGCTGATTGACATGGCACCTACTTGTAAATCTGCTGTTTACACAAGTGTCCTGGTCTCTCGCATCCAGGATAGGTAATGAGAGCAGTAGAGCAGGGCTCTTCATATCGCTCAGAAACTTAGTAATCAGAAGAGGATCTAGTGCAGCTGCTAGAAACGCAGGCTGCCTTCAGTGCATAGATAAGGGGCTAAGGGCCAGATGTAGGTAGGCTTTTACCGGGTGGTAACGGCCGAATTCGGCCGTTACCACCCGGTAAAAGCAATTTGACATGTAGGTCCCTGTAATTTACAGACTCGGTAAATTTACCGATAGGTAAATTTACCGAGTATGTAAAATACCGAGTCGGTAACATTATGGCTACCGGTAAATTGGTATGTAGGTGGGACTCTTCTGAGTCCCACAAGCAGTACAAAATCGGTATTTTACCATCAAATAATACTTGATGGTAAAATACCGTTTCAGGTGTGCATGCACATGTGTGCATGCACACCTATGCCATATGACAGGCAGACCTGCCCTTAGGGCAGGTATGCCTGCCACATGGCACCCGAGCCTCTTTTGGGGGTGCCAGAGGGTGTCAAAGTGACACCCCCTGCACCCTTGTGGCTATCGGTATTTACCGATGTGGTAAATACCGACCGGTAAATGCCCGTTCATTCCTATGGGCTTCAAAGCCCATAGGAATGCATGGGCATCAACTGGTCGGTATTTACCGCATCGGAAATTACCGACTGGTTCCGAGTCGGTATTTGTTACCGCCTTCATTACCTACATCTCATTTTCCGACACGGTAATACCGAGTCGGTATGACTCGGTATTTAAGAGGTCGGTATAAAATTTTTACCTACATCTGGCCCTAAATGTTTTAAGCGATGAAGATAGTGCATACCGCTGGGGCACTCATCTGCGAGGCAAGAGGCCTTAAATATTAAAAAGGCCCTAATTTGCAGAATGACAACATTGGTAAGGCAATCATAATGTTCAAATGGATGGAAAGGGTGAAAAGACTCTAACCTGTCTAAATTAGGTTAGAATAAAAGAGAGGACAAATTTATTGGCTGGGAGTTTTTTGTATGCGTTAACGGAATGGATTGTCCTTCAGCAATTGAGAAGAGTTATGTGCAAAAATAGCATAGATCATTATAGTGTCTCGGTATCTTAAATGATTCAATGTATTATACTATGGCAAAAGAATTTTAGAAGAAAGGTTAGAAAAAAGTTCCCCTTATGACTAGTTTTTGGCATAATGCGTAAAATGACCACACTGATGCAGAGGGTAGTCTTTTTCTCATTTTTGGGTACTAAAGTACCTATTTCAAGCAGTTGCCAGTATAGGGAATAATAAGTAGAGGCATTAGATGGCCTACTGTGTGGTATACTTAGAGGTATATCATATGTCTATTAAAGAAAGGAAAGTATAGCAGTGATAGACGGAGATTATCGGCAACCAATCACATTGTATTGCAGTTGAAATTCATGTGAAAGGTGATGAGGATAATCAGTTGGAAGTAATAGGAGCAAAGAGTCAGCTGCGTTCCTTTTGTCAGGTATATTTAGAGATATATCCTAGGTTTTTCTAGAGTGTAAAAGAAGTTACAGTAAACATCAGTGGTTCTTCGGACATACTGGGCCCAATTCACAAAAGTAAACTGAGGGGAAAGTCTAACTTTACGACTTTTGGTATTCACAAAGGGCATTTGCTACACGTAAATGTCCTTTGTAAATACCAAAAGTCTAACTTTATAACTTTTGGTATTCACAAAGGGCATTTCTGAGTAGTAAATACCCTTTGTGAATACTGAAAGTTGTAAACTTTGACTTTTGTCTAGTTTTTCTCGAAACCTGGCTCTTCGGCTAGAACAGGTCTGCAAGAGACCCCCCCCCCCCCCACCTCCCAGCGCCTTGAGACCCTTACGGGTGGGTAGCACGCTTTACAATCTCCTGATTGATTGATAGATTGATTGATTGATTTTACCTTTGTGATTCTGGCCCACTCTATTTAATTGATAACTGAAAGCCATGAGATGTTGTCGGTAAGTCCTTCATCAAGTTTCTTAAGCGGTACACCCATCATTGTTCTTTTCGAAAAAAGCACATGTTCTGCATCCTTTTTGTCATCCAATGTCTACGGGACAGTCAATTGAAGATAATTTTTTGTGGGGTTGGCAGACAGGTAGTGGTTGCTCATCTTTGTTCTTATCCGTCGTCATCTAATATATCTCTGTTGTGCACCTATGCATTTTTTTTATTTTTCTGCATGTCATGCCAATGTATTTGAGGTGGCATGGGCACGGGATCATATAGATGGAGTTACAATTTGGCTATCTCCTCACAGTCCAATGTAGAGGATCATTCAGTTGTAGATCTTTTATCACCTTTGGTAAATGGCATACAGTGCAGGATCCGCATGGGTAGTGGCCTCCAACCTGTTTTAAACCCCAGGTAGATAGCAAGGTAGGGGCCTGGTTTGTTACTGTACATGGGCGACTATGAACAAGGTGATCTTGTAAATTATTGTTTCTTTTATGGGCAAACTGTGGTTTTGGCTAGTCCAAGTTATTTGATTTAGGATATAGCAATGTTTATTTATGGCTTTTTTGATGTAACTCGAACCAGACCATTAAGCTGTAACACAAGTGAGGACATTTTCATCTTGAATTCCTTTAGATGGTTCTAGAAGACTTTCTTGAGTTTGGTTTCTTGCTAATTTTTGACATTTGACAATGATATGTTTTAGATATTGTCTCTCTGTAAGTTCATGTGTTTTGCAGTCTATTATGTTATCTTAGTTCCAGCATACTCTGAGAAATTAGCAGTATGGAAGATTCTCTCTTAGTGGTCGTGGATGAAAACTATCAAATTGAAATAAACTGTACTTTGCTGTGGGTTTGTAGTAAGTTGTTTTTGCGTGTCCATTCTTCTGCAAAGATAGTGACCTGTAGGAAGTCCAAAGTCATAATATGTGAGGTGCATGTGAACTTTAGGTCATTATCATGGGTATTAGGCCATTCAATGAATTCAGATGTTGTGTCCATTTCTCCTGTCTAGATGATGAGGATGTCATCTATATATCGTTTCCAAAGGAAGATCCTCTGTTTGTGTGGATTGGATATATTGAAGCTGACATAAAGACCTGACACACTCGGGCACAGGTTCTGCCCATTGAAGTTCCATGGGTTTGAAGACGTGGTTGGCCTTCAAATTCAAAAAGGTTTTCAGTTAGTGCATTCCTGCAGCATTCTAACATGAAGTGTTGCGTGGTGTTACATTTCCAATCTTCCTTGAATAGGATTTCTTCGATAGTGTGTAGTGTTGCGTCATGTGGTAATCTTGTGTACAGACTTTCAATGTCCAGCCAACTTATACACTGGAGTCAGGGTCATATTCCTTGTCTTTCAGATGGTTTAAGAGATCTTTTGTGTCCTTCAGATAGGTTGTTGTCCGTTGGACTATTGGATGTAACAAGAAATCAGCAAATTGTGATAAGGGTTCTAAATTAGACCCAATGCCAGAGACATTAGAGCGTCATTGTGGTGGTGTTTTTTCTTTGTGCATTTTTTTACGAGAAGAAAATGAGGGTGTCTTTGCATTCTTTGATTTTAGAAAATCTACTTCCTTTCATGATATCCTGGAGTTGGTTTCTGCTTCTTCTACCATACTTCCGATTGTAGTCAGATTGGTCTGAATGACATAAACCATGTGTTATTCAATTCTCTTAAACAAGTTAATCCCAAAATTTGGACTATGCGCTCACAACACTTCATCGCCAGTAGAGTATTTTCCATAGTCATCTGGGGGTGTCTGCTGTAGATTGGCTTGCCATATCGAAGCAGTAGGAGCAAAAATAGTATCCCTGCAGGGAGTCCCAAAATGAGAGGCAGTCCACCAAACACAGAGTGCATGAAGTTTGGAAATATTCCTAGGACTGCTTCAAAAGGGGCTAACAGTCCCGAAAAAATCGTCTTAAGTACATGTGCAATACCACTCGTATCATACATGTTTAAGATACGACCTAACATTTCTGAGAAATGTACAGGGCAGTTTGTAGTTAATAGGGTGTGTATCTATGCCGGAGTCTTTGTGACTTGCAGATCAGTTTTCTGTAAAATAATGGCTTTCATTCTGCTTAAAGTATCAATTCGTATGGAAGAGATGTTCAGTGAAGGCGACAAAGGTGGCTCCCGGTCTGTCTTGGTTTTTGGAAACAATACTTGAATACAGCAAGTGACCCTGGCTGACATAGTTAGGAGATGGGCTAAACCTGGCAACATGCCATAGCAGCTGTGATCATTCACCATAATGTACCTTCCATTAGAAAGTTGCCTCAAAATTGGATCAATCACTGCAGCTGGTGACCAGGTGACAGGATAAATTGTTAGAGGAACCATCGCAGGCCCCGTGTTAATTAATACCCTGACAAAGGAGAGAGCCGCTTAGTGCAATTTCACAATTTTTGCCACTAGGAAACACTTCTTTCCCCCCACTCCAACATCTGTGTGTGTATGGTAATTCCCAGGATGTTTTGATGTATTCTTTACCCAACCTTTCATATAGGCCTGCTGGTATATGTTTTAAGCAATACTGAAAATGGAAAATTGTAACAGGCAAAGTGATTGTACCGTGTATTATCCATTCAATGGCTGGTTTTTCAGAGACTGTAAATGGCAATCTTTGCAGTTTTTCAATGCTCAGCACCGTATAGTCTGCTCCCCTCTGTGCCAATTTGTTCTGTTTATCAGTGAGATTGAATTCTGAAAACAGTGACATAGTGCTGATTAAACACGAAGGCACATAGCCTGAACAAAGGTTTTGTAATGTCCAGTCTAATAGAATTATAGAACGTAATTGTGACTGACCATGTTGCAACATGACCAAGTCCTGTTCCATTATGTCTATGGCAGAGGATACTATGTTGACCAAAGAATATATCCTGGATGACAGAGTCGTTAACCCATTGTCAACTACAGAGAGAGATTTCTCTAAGTTAATACGATCAATTTCTCGTATTCGTTCTGCAGTGTCTGCTTGCGTAATCTTCCATGCTTCAATATACAGAGCATAGATACCAGCGTACATAAAACGTTTATGACACGGTTTAGTAGGTCCTTGTGAGAAGTCCGTCAGATCAGCGCCATCTTTAAGTAAAGATAAGTGTTGTTTTACTTCCTTTAGTGTAGACTTATGTAGCCATTCAAGGCACAGTTTCCCTACACTGTATGTTTTTACTATTCCTGGATGCTGTCACTGAACATAACTAGGATCTGGCCTGGTGAATCTGAACCCTTGTGTCTTACTCTGGAATCTATCTTGACAGTTGTTTGTGTTTGTGGGCCAGATTAACAATTTTTTCCAATCTGGATATGTTCTGTTGTGTTGCAAAATAGTATGTACGTCGACCGCCCCCTCTGAAGTGTTATTACTATCAGGTGTAGGTATGGACAGTTTGTTTAACTCTTTTATCTTGGCTAACCCAAGACAAGATGTCTGTTGGACAGTGTCATTCAAAAACATTATTTGCTCTGGGATAATGCAGGCTCTAAATAAAGCTTCTAAGCCCTGCAACCTGCCAGTCGTTTGTGCCCCAGACAGTTTTTGTCTCAATGTTGTCTTTATAAAAGTCAAAACCTAATGTAGACAGCTGAGCATAAAAGGCTACAGAATACATTTGCTTGGTATTTGTCAACATACTTTTCATTCCTGTCCTATTAACATATTTAAAGTGAAATGATTCTTGATTTGAAACATTAAAACCTGAAAGTTATGGACATTTGCCATAAAATGTTTTTGAGCTACCCTTTGGTGGCGTAGGACAGTGTTCCCATTGGTTATAAGTAAATACGTTTCTAGGATTTGCAGATTTATGCAAGAAATGATGACCATAGAGATTATAACAATACTTTTGTTCATAATCTGATGAACCTTCTAAATATTCATGATTTGAACATTTTGCAAACATTTCTAAGTCTGACATCATATTATTTATAGACTTGAAGTCCCAATCATCAGAAAAGGTACTAGATGAAACAAAGTCATTCAAGTAAATCTTGAACTGGTGTGGAATCTTCAACAGCTCCGCCGGACCAAGAATGTCATATTTAGTTCTGTCCCAAGCTATACCACCAGGTATAGGAACAGCTGTGATGTTCACTGATGACAAGTCTCTTTGTTTACGATGGGATGATTTGTGTGGCTTGAGGAGTAAGTTGATGTTCTTACTTGCTGTGTCCTTTTTAACATATCTTCCATTTATCAGCATTCCCAAAGTAAATACAAGAGTCAACCAAAGTAGAAGAAAAAGTTCACCCAACACAATCCTAAGTTCAATCCATGGTGAAACAAGATAAGTCTTTTCCAGGTGATGAAAAAGTTCTGTTGCTTGTTCTTTAAAAGTTCATTTTACTGGCGTTCAGTTCGCTGAGATCCTTGGAAAACGTATCAAAGTTAATGAAATAACCAGATGCAGTGCTGTCAATTGTAGGGATTGCTTCAGGATGAATGAAATCGCTGAAACCACTCGATCAGTTGTTACATTTGTATAGTCAGATGCTATTTCATTGTAAACAGGCGTTTCTTGATGAACTGTTATTTGGGCCTCGTGAGGTACAAGCTTCATGGCTTTATTGCATAGTCATTCTTTTCGCACTGCAGATTCTTCAAAGGTGATGGGTCTCTCAGTTTGAACCTCTTGGATAGTAGCCAGATTTGGGCATCTGCTCCATCTTTGGAGTCCACTTGGTCTACTGCTTATGATCGGCCACATGATGTGGTTTTACCAGGCCGATGGACATGAACCTGTTCTCCTTTTTACTAGCAAGGGGCGGCAGTAATACTGTTCTTGATCTATGGATAGCTAGGACAGTTACTGGTTGTCTGTAAGAAGGCCCAAATTCCTTGTTGTCCGCTATCTTTTTTCTGACTAGATCCCCAATCTTTGGAATCCAGACAGGTCTTGCTGGGATGGATGGTTTTTCTTCAGTGGTCGTTGGCTTCAATAACACGTTACTTTGGATTTTTCTTATTTCATTTAAGTCCAGCAAAACAGCCAAACGGTCTTTGATACAAAGGGTTTTTTGTTCTACCACTGAAGTTTGACATGAGATCCCATATAATCATTCTTGTTCCAAAAAGGATTTCATATGGAGTGATACCCCCTAGAGAAATTCTTGCCAGATTATTAAGACTACGTTGGACACTTATTTAATGGTTGACCCACCCGTCACCCGAGCCTAATACCCTGGCTGTTATAGATTGCTTCATGTCCTGGTTTTTTCTCTCCACTACCGAATTTCCCTCAGGATGGAATAGACTAGAGTACCGCAATGCAACACCCAATTTGGCCAGGGCCTCCTTGTGAGCTCAAGATCTAAACGCAGGACCCTGGTCAGAATGTAGCACGACGACTGCGTATGTGCCGATAAAGACTCACAAATCTTTTATAACAGTTCGAACGTCAGCAGAGTGCTGAGGCCACATCCAAATGAATCTTGAGCACGAATCCACTGTGACCATGATATATTTATAGTTACCATCTCTCTGTAAGGGACCACAGTGATCCAGGTAAACACAAGGTAATGGATTGTCTGAAATCAATAGGGGCATCTGCGCAGGACGTTTCACTGTTGAGATTTTCATCTTTTGGCAGATTTCACATTCCAAAACATTGCTTCTAGTTTTTTTTCCTCATGCGCGGCCACCAGTATCGCTATTTTAATAAAGACACAATGGCAGAAACGCCTGCGTATGCAAAGGCTAGCCCTTCATGTGCTGCCAAGATTAGACCTAATCTATGTTCCATGTTTGGAGTTACTCTATCCCCCACTCCAGGGATTCGAGCGTACGAAACATTATTTACATCAGTTATGTATGAGTATTTGAGTGGAAAGCCTTTTAGTAATGTTTTACCACTGTCTTTGCTTGAAGCATTGACAGCTTGCATTATTTTGCTGTCTATTTTCATTATTGAACTAATTATTGCAGCTACGGAAGCCGTTTGCACAGCTGCCTTCGCTACTTCATCAGCCAATGAATTCCCTGCAGCGTGAACGTCATCACATTCATGACTCAGTGTATGTATCACGTGAACCTTTTGTAGTTCTTGTCGTAACTGAACTACTTGTTCCCAAAGCAACTTATGCTTGACTGTGCCACCTTTTGCATCTGTGTAACCATTTTGAATCCAGTTTTGCAAGTATTCATTGTAAGATTGAACACAATAATACGAATCGCACACTATGAGTGTGGGGAATTCGTGATCAGTATTTTCAAGCACCATCTTGAATGCTTGTAGTTCAGGTCGCTGAGCTGTACAATCTCCTAGAGATTGCGTTTTAGTGAACATTGGTTGGAATTTACCATCTTGCCTGCGACCTTTAACGATCATGCACGCAGCACTATATGCGTGTTTACCCCGCGGAGCGGGTTGGGCTGATCTCGGATATCTTTGCAAGCTTCTCTGGAAACCTCACCGCCACCTATG